>NC_143565.1:59527500-60192500 GCF_054136105.1 Typopeltis vanoorti | reverse complement strand
CTGCATGCAATCAAACCAGTCCTGAGAACATAATGCTTCTACAGACATAGGATACACTGGGAGGAGGCATAGGACCAACAACCTTATCCTTGTATAACAGTTGTGGTTAAAATTTTGTAAATATTAATATTCCATCAACAGAATCTGTAGTATCAAAGTAAGAAAGAATATTTATACCATTTTAAGACAAAACAGAAATTAGGAAACTCACCAATCAATAAAATATTACTTTCACTCTATAAGAATAACAAAATATTATGAAAATCTAAATAAATAATACATAGATCTACCCCACTTTTACCTCTACATGTCGAGAGTTTCTATACCTTATAACTGCAACTGTTATATGAAAATAAGGTGGTTGGCTCTATGCCTATAGAAGAATTATGTTCTCAAGGCTGGTTTGCCTGCTCGCAGGAGGGAAAAAACCCACATAAACTGGGGAGTAAAACCCTGCAGTCCTCACCCAAAACTGGCTAACTTGGCTAAGTCTGAGAAAGATCATAAGCTCCTCATGTCACCGACAGGATTCGAACCCAGGACACTCCTATCCCAGGCATATAGTTGTGAAGCAACCAGCCACTTGGCTAACCACATGGATTAATACATAGATACATAATAAAATTTTATTTTGTGAAATTTATCTTGCACTGCATTTACTTTTAATATATCGGTATCAATGCATTATCATTTCAATTTTCTAGCAATAACATTTTCAGCAATTTTTTTCCGAATTCAATAGTTTGCGCGATGAATTGTCTTGGCAATAAATTGTCCCTGCAAAAAATTTTCCATTTTTTGCGGGGATGACTTGTGCGGACACGTCCCCCAATGAGTCCTTGACTCCATGGAGGTCTTAGATAATAATAACGATGCAAAGCACATATCCTTACGAACATGTATAATGTTATGCATTATGGGAAAGGATACTACCCAGACTGGTTTCGATGTTTGAGGTGACAAAGTAAAGGGGTGCTCATCATAGGTCTAGAGTAGTTAGAATAGGGATGCAAGAGAGCTTGACAGTATTAGTAGAAAGAAAGATAGATAGTATCACAGATAGAGCAAAGACCTAAGCTCTTTTATATCATCATATAGCCAAAGGCTATCAAGGTTTCCTTTTTTTACCAATCTCATATAGATGAACAAACAAAAGACCAATTGAAACTAAAGTGCAAAGATGATTGATACCCAGGTGGTTAGACTTATCTGAGTTAAGAGCCTTGAGTTGGCCTTCTCTACCTGGAATTGCTCTCCAGTCATCCTCCAAGTGACTATAAGACCACATTAAATTAAGAGGATGGAACTATTTAATAAACCTCTCAAAGTAAGAATAGATGGAATTTTATCTCCCCCTGGTGAATATTGCAACAGTTACACATATTACACAATCTAGTAAAAAATTTGATATCTCCTAGAATGCTTCTTTCTAAATAGAAAAAATCGTTTGACTGAACAATAAAGTATCAACAATACATTGAGGTCTCATCACTGGAAGCCAGACTCGAAAGTGGTTCCAAGTTTGAAGCAATGCAGAAGTCATATTTCCATATACAAGCAGCTAAAGGGTGCCACACCTTATTACTAAAATACACTGGATTAGAGATAGATGTTGAAAGTTTTTCCACTTGATCATACTATAAATTAAACATAAAAAGAAATTTTATACTTGGTTTAATCCTTTATCTAAGTGTATATGAGTTGCCCAGTTGTGAAGTTACTTCACATGAAAACTTTGTTTGCTTACACTTGGATAAAGTATTAAATCAAGACTATAATTTCTTTACATCTTTAATTTATAGTATAGCCAAGTGGGAAAACTTTCGACATTTATCTCTTATCCAGAGTATTTTAGTAATAAGGTGTAACATCTTTTGTCTACCTGTATATGGAAATATGACTACTGCATTATTTCTAACTCGGAATCTCTTCTGGGTCGAGCTCCCACTGATGAGACCTCAATAAAGGTCAAAAGTTGTTCAGGTAGTGTCCCTTCCCATAAAGCATATCATTATATATGCCTGCAAGGATATGTACTTTGCATTATGGGATACTAAAGCAAGTGATGTGAAATCATTAGCCTCTATATACAAGTTGCCCAGTCGCAGGCCCGGTGCGAGGCAGGGGCAGAATGGGCGAATGCCGCAGGTGGAAAAGTAAAAGGGCGGAAAACTTAGAGTTTACGTTACAATTATACTAGAGGCAGAAAAATTTTTTAAAAAAATATTAAATTTATATATACATATTTATAAAGATAATTATATTTTATTCTAATTATATAAGCTCCAAATAATTATTTTTATTTTGATAATCCCTGGGACCAGTACCATCGACAGGATGTAGTATAGAGGCAGCCTGCCTCATGGCACTGCTTAACACTCGGGCGGCACTCGCACCTGATCTGACAGACACATGCTAATTGTTAACATGAATATTCTTTAACTTATCTTTGTATAGGTTGAAGGTCATGAGTAGCTGCATGCGAGTATATTACGAGTGCTATTTTGCACTTTTGTTGCTGTCTTCTTCTTCGTCTATGATCTCTTATGCTTTTAAGTGTCGAGATTTTGCCAAAGAGATTTCCATGCCATCCTGCCCAAGGTTTGTTGTTTTGCTTCTTTCCAGTTAATTCCCTTCTTTTCCAATTTTTCTTTAATTTCCTTTTGCCAACCTTTCCTGGGTCTGCCTGTGTATCTTTTTCCTATTTTCTGGCTTTCGTATACAGTTTTTGCTATTCTTCCTTCTTCCATTCGATTGAGATGTCCAAACCATCTCATTTGGGCTTGTGTTATGAATTGATTCAGAGGTGCAACTTGAAGGCTGTCTCTTATGGTTTGATTTCTTATTCGGTCTAGTCTTGTTTTTTGTGCCACTTTCCTGAGATATTTCATTTCAATTGTTTGTAGTTTGTGTTTCCTGTTGTTAAACACCAAGACTCACAACTGTATGTTAATGTTGGTAGAAACACTGAACGGTACACTGCCATTTTGGGTGACTTCTTTCTTATCTAGGAGTGGGCCTTTCAATGCATAGAATAGCTTTGTTTCCCCTCTTATCCTGTTGTTAATTTCTGTGTTTAGTCTACCATTTTCTTGTATATATGATCCCAAGTATTTAAAGGAGTGGACTTGTTCCAGTTGGTGATTCTCTATTTTTATTATGTGTTTCTGTTGGTTTCTAGATATCATCATTGTTTTAGTTTTATTTATATTTATGGTCATATTCCTTTTCTTTGTTTCTTCATACCAAATGTTGATATTGTACTGCAGATCTTCAGCTGTATTTGATAGAATCAGTACATCATCTGCAAAAGTCATATGTGAAATCCTGGTTTCTTTCAGTTTCCTGTATCCTAAGTGGAACTTTTTGTTTTTGTTTGGCATGCCTTTAAAATTTCATCCATTACTACGATGAAGAGAAGAGGGCTGAGGATATAGCCTTGCCTCACTCCTACATTTGTTTCAAATTCTTTTGATCTATTATTACAGGTTCTTACATAATTTCTATTACTTTTTGTAGAGGCTTTGTATGGCCGCTATTAAGTGTTATCTTGTATCTTGTTTTTTTTTAATGTTTGCCATATTAAGTGCCTGGGAACTCGGTCAAAGGTCTTTTCAAAATCTATAAAACATGAATGTAGTTCTTTTCCATATTCCAATGTTTTCTCTGATATTTGTCTAAGACTGAAGATAAGATCCTGTGTGCTTCTATTTTTTCGAAAGCCATATTGCATTTCATCCAGTGTGTCTTCTATTTGATTCCTAAGCCTCACTTCTAAAATGCGGGTATATAATTTTCCTGGAACGCTTAAAAGCGAAATTCCTCTATGGTTTCACATTTGCGGTTGTCTCCTTTCTTAAATATAGGGATTATTATAGCTACTTCCCAGTCTTTGGGAATAATTTTCTTTTTCCATACAACATTGAATAGGTGTAAAAGAAATTTTATGGCTTTCGTTCCTAAATTCTTTACCATTTCTGGTGTTATTTGGTCATGGCCTGCTGATTTGCCCAGTTTTATTTTATTTATTGCTGCTAACAGTTCATTTGCATGAATTTCTTCACTCTGATCTATTTTGCTTGTGTGTCTTGCTCTTAGGGTTCTATTTTTTCCATGTCCTACATCTTCCAATAATTCTTGAAAGTACTGTTTCCATCTTTCCATGATGTCTTCAGAATTTGTGAGTAACTTTCCATTCTTATTTTTTGATAAACTTTATGGGGCATTCTTTCTCTGACCTCATTCTTCTTAAAACATAGAAGAGTTTTTGGTTTCCTTTAAAATTTTGTTCTAAAGTATGTCCGAAGTCTTCTCAGCATTTTCTTTTCTCTGCTTTCACTAAGGTTTTAACTTTATTTCTTTGGTTGTTGTATAGTTCTCTATCAACCTGCAGCTTTGATGTTATATATCTCATCCACAATTGCTTTTTCTTTTTAATTTCTTCTTTTAGTTCTTCAGTCCACCAGGGTGTTTTATGTTTCTTCTGTTTATTATTTAATGATACACCAAAAATTTCTTTGCTTGTTTCTAGAAGAAGTGTTTTGAACCTGTACCATAGGTTTTCTACATCTTGGTTTTCATATATCTCTTTTTCTACTTCTTTCATCTTCTCTTCTATCTTACTTTTATACTCAATGGCTGTTTCTTCTTTTTTTAGTTTGTAGTTCTTTATCTTAACATTTATTTCCTTGCTACTTTTTCTACATTTTTCAACTTTTATTTTATGGACTGTTTCCAATACTAATAAGTAGTGGTCACTGCCTATTTCAGGACCTCTGTAGACTCTTGCATTTTTTGTATACTTCCAGTACGATCTGCTTATGATGGTGTAGTCGATTATAGATTTTTCGTTTCTATTGGACTCTTCCCTGGTAAACTTATGGATTTCTTTATGCTTGAACATAGCATTCGCTATTACTAAATTATTTGTAAGGCAAAGATTTATTATTCTTTCTCCATTATTATTCCAGGTCATTTCTCCTTGTGATCCCAACACTTGTTTCGTTTCTTCATCTACTTGATTCCCTACCCGGCCATTAAAGTCTCCTAGTAGTATGATATGCCCTTGAACTTCTTCAATTGTTTTTTGTAAGAGTTCGAAGAATTCATTTTTAATTTCTTTATTGGCATTATCGTTTGGGCCATATGCAACAATTACAGTGAATACTTGGTTGTCTGATTTAAAATCTATAGTAATTGTCAACAACCTTTCGTTTATTAGTTGCCATTTAATAATATATTCTTTGAGATCTGGTTTAATTATGCAAGCTACCCCTTGTTTTCCCCATTCTCTTGGGTTTACCCCTGAATAGAAAAGTATATACCCATCTTTCATTTTCTGGCAACCTTGACCTTTCTTTTTCGTTTCTGTGACTGCTAGCAAATCCAATCTTGATTTTTTAAATTCATCTATTAATTCGTTTTCTTTTCCATGTAGACTTTTAACGTTCCATGTTCCGTATCTCATGTACCTTTTTCCTCGCTTTGTCATTAACCATTTAGGCAGTTCAGCTATCTCTTTGTTATTTCTTTTAATGAGTGAAATTTTAAGGTGTGCAGGGGATTAGCCTTCAGCACCCGAGTCTGGTGGTGGAGCTGCCACCTTCGAGGCCCCCAGACTGGCCTATGAGGGAAATGCTATCCTGTTGTTCCGCGGGAGGTATTTTATTTCCCTCCTACCCTTCATAGTAAACTATGACGAGCATTCCCCGATCCGCAACTAGGGGACGCGCCCAATGGGGGTTACAGGTGTTCCCACACGGGCTTTTGTTGCTGTCAGTTTGGTTTAACACGTGCTATACAAAGATTTGTGATATTTGTATAGCACGTGACCATGCAGAGGTCCCAGCAGATCTGACAGATACTTGCTAATTGACATAGATATTTTATTGTATAGGTTGAAAGTCATGACTAGCTGCACGTGCGTATGCTACGAGTGATATTCTGCACTTTTTTTTTTTTGCTATCAGTTTGGTTGAACACGTTTTTTTTGTAAAGGTTTGTGATATTTAATAGTAAATTACTGCGAGCTCCGATGTCAGTATAGCTCATAAATATAAATGCTCAGATTATTCATATGTTGAACAACAATGTGAAAATACGGTGCAGAATATTTATTAGAAATCTCATAATGCAGTTAGTGTCAGAACAAATAAAAAGGCATTTAATTTGACCATGCAGAGGTCCCAGCAGATCTGACAGATACTTGCTAATTGACATAGATATTTTTTGTATAGGTTGAAAGTCATGACTAGCTGTGCGTATGCTACGAGCGATATTCTGCACTTTTTTTTTTTGCTATCAGTTTGGTTGAACACGTTTTTTTTGTAAAGGTTTGTGATATTTAATAGTAAATTACTGCGAGCTCCGATGTCAGTATAGCTCATAAATATAAATGCTCAGATTATTCATATGTTGAACAACAATGTGAAAATACGGTGCAGAATATTTATTAGAAATCTCATAATGCAGTTAGTGTCAGAACAAATAAAAAGGCATTTAATTTGACCATGCAGAGGTCCCAGCAGATCTGACAGATACTTGCTAATTGACATAGATATTTTATTGTATAAGTTGAAAGTCATGACTAGCTGTGCGTATGCTACGAGTGATATTCTGCACTTTTTTTTTTTGCTATCAGTTTGGTTGAACACGTTTTTTTTGTAAAGGTTTGTGATATTTAATAGTAAATTACTGCGAGCTCCGATGTCAGTATAGCTCATAAATATAAATGCTAAGATTATTCATATGTTGAACAACAATGTGAAAATACGGTGCAGAATATTTATTAGAAATCTCATAATGCAGTTAGTGTCAGAACAAATAAAAAGGCGTTAAGAAATCTTTACAGGTGTGAATAGGCCTTTACACCTGAAACTTCATTAATTTCAGACACAATTTGAAGGAAATTCTAATGACGACATAGATAGGGCTCCCTCGACAAACAGAAAAAGAAAAAGATGTTTTGTGCGCTATGTATCCAAAACGAGTCGCTTATCAAAATATTTTTGCAAGCATCTTTCAGCATAGCAAAAAATTGTTTGCGATGACTGTAATGACAGTTTTGTAAATCCAACTATTGAAGATTCTGATTAATTAATGTTAAATGCATTTGTTCAGTTTTATTTTTTTTCCGTATCGATGTTTACGTTATTTTGCAACAAAAATTTTTATTCTTTATATTTCTTTGTTTCAATAACTTCTAGATTGTAACTGAAAATAAATAAACCATCATGTATTACTGAAATAGAGAGCCAAAGGCTTATTTATCATACATGTCCTCTAGATTCTAGAAGATGCACTTTACATTTATGGAAAATACTAAGGAAGGTGGTCTGGGGCTTGTTCAACTTTTATTATGTATTGTATTGTGTATTCTGTGTTTAAGTGACTTTTGGACAATTTTTGACTTTGTTTTTAATTGTGTACTTATTTTTGATTTTTGACAGACAAATAAAATTTTAAAGATAATAGTTTACAAATTATAAACATACTAATCAGAGGCACATTTTGCTAAAATGCCAAAATTGCTCGTGGTAGCATACTTGACATCTTACATTCCCCTCAATAATTATAGGTTACATAGTTTACTTAATTATCAAATTTTCAAATTATTGTATAAATTAATTATTTATAGTAAAAATCCGTAGAAGGCAACTATTTTAATTCGATTTTTTTAAATAAGATTTAATTGTTTTAAAACTCTTAAAAATAATAAATTAACTCAAAATGAATAATTAATAGAAAAAGAATCATTTATCAATACAAAATTTATTGTCATTTAGATCAGTAATTTGAAAGAGAAAAAGTTATTGGGAGCTACTTTTCTCAAAAGCAAAAGAGAAAAGGAAGAGCAAGTAAAGAAAGCAACAAGCGATATAAGGAGATTTGGAATTTGTGTGAGCAAGGTGAGCACACCTTGCCCACACAAATTTCAGATACTCTATATACAAATAATAATGGATAAATATATCTTAATTGTAAGATATGTTTCTATAAAGAAAAAAATGAAGAAACCCAAGATATTATACAAATAGAGGAAAGATTTCTAGATTTTATTAAAATTAATAATACAACAGGAAGTGGTATGGCTGAAGTAATTTTAAAATTATTAGAAGAAAAAAACTTATATATTCAAAATATCCATGGTCAGGGATATGACAATAGGTCAAATATAAAGGGGAAGAATGCAGGGGTACAAGCACTTTTGAGGAACAAAAATCCTAGAGCATTTTTTGTTCCATGACCAAAAGAAATTCCATGTATCATTCCTTGAACTTGATATTGAGCAATGCAGCAAAAGCTGCAATGTAGATAGTTTTATTTTTTGACATTATTCAGTCAATCTATAATTTCTTTTCTTCATTAAGTCATCGATGGGAAGTTCTTCTAAACCACATCCAAAATTTTACTTTAAAACATTTATGCATTAAGAGATGGGAAAGTTGTTGAAGCTGTAAAAGCAATACGAAATCAAGTAAAAGAAATACATGAAGCTTTAATTTTCATCAGAGAAGATGACACTTAATTGGGCAACAAGGCATTAAAACAAAATTAGAAGCTAGTTCATTAGCAAAAAAAAAATTAATTCTTTTAAGTTTATATTTGGCACATTTGTTTGGTATGACATTCTAAGTGAAGTCAATGCATCTAGCAAACAATTGCAAAATATCTCTTGCAATATTATGAAAGCCTTGAAATCCTTAGATGTCAAGAAAAAATTCTTGAAGTCATACAGAAGCGAAAATAATTGTTTGAAAGTTAAGCAACAATCCCATAACTGTGCTCTAAATATTGGGTTGAATGCTGATTTCAAACGACAGCACACAAACTCGACATGTAAAAACTCAATTCGATTATGAATGTCCTGACGAATCAATTACTAATTTTGAGAGACAGTTTCAAATTAATTTTTTTAATGTAATTCTTGATTCAGCAATAACATCAATTACTGAGAGATTTGAACAGCTAAATAAATATGAATCAATTTTGGGGTTTCTCTTTAACATTAATAACTTAAAATTTGATAATGATACAGTAAAAAAAAGCTTGTTTCGACTTAGAAATTGTTCTGTCTGATGGTGATTAAAAAGATATTTTAGCAATAGATTTATTAGATGAATTAAAGATATTCTCTCGGAGGATATCAAATAATTATTCTCCCAAAGAAGTATTAAATTATATTTGTGCAAATACCTGCATAAGTCTTTTTCCTAATGTGTACACATCACTACGAATTCTTTTAACAATCCAAACTACAGTTGCAAGTGCAAAGTGCAGTTTTTCTAAATTAAGACTTATTAAAAATTATTTGAGGTCCACAATGTCCCAAGAGAGATTAGAAGGCTTAGCCACTTTATCTATTGAAAGTGATATAGCCGAGACATTAGATCTAGAAGAAATAGTAAAGTCTTTTGCCGAAATTAAGGCAAGAAAGATTTCTTTTTTTTTTTTAAATAATTAAGACTGCTAATTCTTAATTTAGATTTTTTCATATTTGTTTTGTCATATTTAATGTGATTTTTGTAATATTTATAAATTGTGTTAAAATTATGTACTCATTATATAATAAACAAAAATAGTTTATTTATTCACTATATATATAATGATACAGTAAAAAAGCTTGTTTCGACTTAGAAACTGTTCTGTCTGATGGTGATCAAAAAAGATATTTCAGCAATAGATTTATTAGATGAATTAAAGATATTCTCTTGGAGGATATCAAATAATTATTCTCCCAAAGAAGTATTAAATTATATCTGTGCAAATAACGTCTTTTTCCTAATGTGTACACATCACTACGAATTCTTTTAACAATCCAAAATTATATATATATAATTTTTATATATACATATACAATTTCGACCGAAGGGCAGGAAAAAAAATCTTGCCCACACTCAAAAATTTGCTCGGGCTGGCGCTACCCAGTCATGAAGTTACTTCACATGCAAACTTAGGAGCTATATGGATGAATAGCTTCATTATGCAGGAGTTGCACACAAAGAAAGGGTTGTGTAGGGCTTATAAAGTAAAAGGTGATTAGCATGCCCACGAGCAGTATAAGGTGCAGGAAGGAAGAGTGACCAGTATGGTAAGGAAGGCCAAAGCTAATTATGAAAGATAGCTAGGTGATGAGGCCACAAGAAATATTAAGGTGTTCTTTTGCTATGCGGCAAGTAAAAGAAGAAATGAGTATGGAAGGATGACTTTAAAAAGTGCTAATGGTGGGGAAGATAACTGAGCTAAACCAAATAGTCAAATTACTGAGCAGACATGTTGCAGGGGGGGGGGTGTACTATCTAGATGGTTATATTGCAATGCCAGATGTGACACTGACTGATAGAAGAATACAGGCTGAAGAAATGAAGGTACTTAAAATATTGCAATTGCAGCCTCTATTCTCCTATCAGTCAGTCGCACATCTGGCACTGTAATATCACCACCTAGATGATACATCTCTGCAAGGGAATTCCATTGACCAAGCTGTTTAATTTAAGCCTCAATATTGGGAAGATGACAACAGAGTGGAAAGGGGGCAAAATAGTCCCATTGCATAAAGGAAGCTCCAAGAATGGGTGGATAGGAATATGATACTCTATAAGGGACAACATGCTTATGTAAAGGGTAGGTTTGGCCTTAGTAATTTGCATACTTTTTTATAATCAAGTGAAAATGGAGATGGATAAGGGAAATGGCTACTCAGTAATATTGCTAGACTTTGCAAAAGCATTTGAGAAGATTCTACACAGAACTTTATTGCATAAATTGGAGCAAATGGGATTGGATTAGAGGGTGTCTGATGGACAGATAACAACAGTGGCGTAGCTGCGGAGGGGGTGGTCCGCCCCGACTGATGATTTCATTACAGAAAGCCATATGCAACATGTAATCATTTTTTCTAATAATATAAACTCCAAATACAAGTGGGATCTATAACATGAAAGTGCCATCTTGGGTAATTGATTAGAGAAGAAGAAAGTGATTTGATAATGTTTCTTGATGATGAAGAGTTGATGGAGGGAAGGAGTTATATTCCTTAGGGAAAATGGTAAGAGAAAAACTGTTCTAAAGGGAAGAGGTATGTGAAATGAAGAAAGAGGACGAGAAGTTGGTTTGCCAAGTATGGAGCTGAACAGTGATATTCATTCTCACTCTAAACACATTAGATCAATGCATTCCATTCACACACTACTCGCTTCTTGTCCTTATAAAACTTTCAATGGATGCTACTTCTTCCACTCTCATCCCCTACTCTATGTACAATCAATAAATTAAAGATGCCAAGAAATTATATTATTGGTTTCATCCTTTATCCAAGTGTAAGCAAACAAAACTTGCACATGAAGTAACTTCATGACCAGGCTACTTGTAAATATAGAGGCTTATGACTCCACATCAATCCTTATTATCACATAATGCAAGGCACATATCCTCACAGACAAGCACAGTGCTGTGCATTATGGGAAGGGCCACTACCCAAACTGGTTTCAACCTTTATTGAGGTGGAACAGCATGTTCAAAACCTCCGAAGTTCCAAAAACTTGGAACTGGTGACCTTTAAAAGGCCACTGTCCAGTATCTGCAAACTTGTCAGTGCCCCCAAGGTCACTGTCCAAAGTAGCTGACAACTAATCAATGCCCAAAGGGCCACTGTTATCTGTCAAGCTTTACCTGATAACCTCATCCCAGTACAACTAGAGTCAAGTCTGCTACTGCACCAAGCCTTCACTTGGTGAAGCAGCAAACAAGCCACGAGAGCAAGTGGGATTACTGTTCTTTTCAGTGAACATGCAGAGAATGCCATTCTCTCTACTCTCATGGAATCATGCCCTTCAGTGGAAGCCAGACCCAGAAGAGATACCAAGATTGAAGTAATGTAAAAGTCATATACTTACTATATAAAAGTAGTCAAAAGGTGTCACCTTATTACTAAAATACTCTGGATTAGAGAGAGATGTTGAAAGTTTTTTTTTTTTTTTTTTCACTTGGTTATACTATAAATTAAAGATGCTAAGAAATTATATTCTTGGTTTCATCCTTTATCCAAGTGTAAGCAAACAAAGTTTGTGTGTGAAGTATCTTCACAACTGGGCTACTTGTATATAGAGGCTAATGACTTGACTGCTAACAGTCTTATACTTTTTGCACTATTTTTGCCAAAGTGAAAAAAACCTAAGACAAGCTAATATTAAATTACCACTCATACTCATCTATCTGAGTAAACATATTTAAATCCTTCTGAAGGGACTTGACATCAGCACTCCTTATAACTTGTACACAACTTTGTATAATTTGTAAAAAACTGAATATTCCCTGAACTAGAAATATCATTGCAAAATAAGCTAAACAGTAGTGGTCCAAGACAGAATCCCACAGCATGCCACTGGTGATCTTTTTCTGCATGTTTTCCCATGCCTCAATACATAACTTAAGGTATCTTTTAGATACATAACCTCCTATTCATCTTGTCATCACTTATAATTAAATTTAATGGAGAAATGCAGCATAGAAATAATTAAACAACAGGTTTAATCATTTTGATAAAATCACAGAGACATCTTCAGGAATAGAATATTAAAACTGTAATAACACACAAAAACACATAAAAAAATAAAACATAAACATAAGAAATTAGACTATTTTGAGCTTAGAGGGGTGCCCTCTATGAGTGTTGTTGACTAGCCTTGGCTCTTAGGTAAGAAGCCTAAGAATTAAAGTTTTTTCAAATCTTGGAAAGTTTAACACAAACATACTGTATTTATTTAGATACAGCTGGTTTTTTTAAAATCTGCTGCTAAGTCTAAAAAGAGTCCTTCAGAACTTTTGTATTTTCTGTGATGAAGCATAGTAGTTTTTTACCATCTGATCATGTGCAAGATATCCAAGGCATCGTCAGCTAGAACTGACTGACCACAGTTGTGGTCAGTCAGATGTATTTCTTGTGTTCACCAAGGCAGATGTTGGCAGATCTTCCAATTTGATCATAATATGATAAGTTGCAAGAAGAAGGAACCTTGTAAACAGCTGGAACAGAAAAGAGAGCTTTAGGAGAGCAAAGAAGTGAGGCCAGATTCAAATGAGGTTTGAAAGCATTAAAATGGTTTGTAAAAAATGTTACATCTTTGCCTCCTTAAGTTGTCAAAAAAACTCAAACGTTTTAGTTCCCAACCTTCCCTGGATATATGGATTACTTGAATTTCATAAACTTAATTACCCTCTACATGCCATAGTATCTTCAACTGACTTTCCCTCTTTTAAATTAGACGAACAGTTAGCTAAATCTTCTTTAATCCAAAATATAGTTTTATGCAATAACGATATCATGGTGAGTTTTGATGTCAACTCTTTATTTACAAATATCCTTCTTTCTGACACTAAATTTACTAAACAATGTTCTCACTGACAACATTATTGATCTCTTTAATTTTTTCATTCATACTGTCAACTTCTCTTGGAAATACCTTATATAAACAGATAGAAGGTACATCCATGGATTTTCCTCTCACCCCCTCCTCTGACCAATTTCTATATGGAGCATTTTGAAAAATGGGCTGTTGATACTGCCATTCTCAAACCTTCTATTTGGCTAAGATATAATGATATGTTCTCTATTTGGTCCACATGTCAAAGATACATTAGACTTTTTCCTCCTCCACCTCAGCAGCCAGCACCTGAGAATCCAGTTCACTATAGAAAAAGAAAATAACAATAGTCTGCTTTTTCTAGATACTCTAATCACCCAGCTGCACAATGCCACCCTTTCTTTCTTTCTCAGTTTACAGAAAACCCACCCACATAGGTAGATACATGCATAAGCTTTTCATCATTCCCCTCTCTCAATGATATGGTGTCATTAAATCCCTGGTCAACAGAGCCTCCAAACTCTGTTTTCTACCCAGGTTTACCTTATAGTTAACTTTCCTTCATTTACTAGATCTGGTGCATAGGTTTGCAACATACCTACACCAGATTGTGGAGAGTATGGATATGTCAAAAATATCCTCCTATCCAGTAGTTAAAATGACAAAAAGATCAATGAATTAGCTGTTCCTTCCATCTCCTGACTTCCCTCTCAACATACAGACCATAGTAATACTATCACTATTCTCCATATCCAGGGCACCTCAGAAAAAATAGCCAAAACTTTGAAGAAATATAATCTTTGCACTGCTTTCAAACTTCATTCGAAGCTTATTCCTTATTTCATGTTCAGAGGGCACTAGAGTGCCACTTATTGAAAGAACACTAAAAGTTCTTTTCTGCTAATTTTTTTTTTTTTGTAGTAAAGTAGTGATTTGAATTTGAGTTTCGGTGTAGTTCTGTTTTATTTTTCATAGCTTAAAGTTACTGAGTGATTGTAGAGATTTGTGTGTTTGAAACAGACTGTTATTTTTACTATTTTTAAAGCTTAAGGTGAATGACAACAAAATGGTGGTATGAATGAGAGATCGGCTCATCGCAAAAATCAAATGTAATTAATGGCATGAACTTTGAGAATGGTACATTGTAGCAAATGCAACATACCTACACACCAGATTGTGGAGAGTGTGTTTGTGGATAGACTGAACAGGAGATGAGAGAGAGAGAGCATAGATATGTCAAAAGTGTGATATTATGTTGGACGATGAGTTATCAGTAAATGCAAAACTGGTGGATGGAATAGAAGATTGCATGACTGTGGGAAAAAATACCACATGAATCACAGAATGGAAGCAACTGCAACTGAAAATGACCATATGAATCACGGAATGGAAGCAAATTGCAGGAGCAAATGACTATACAACATGGAATGAAAGTGAGAGGGATTATGGAAGCCAAAGAAAATATAGCTTAAGAAACTAAAGTGCCACTATGGAAGCAAAGGAAAGTTGGAATGAGGTAGTTGGAAAGTTGGAATCCTGGCAGATACACTGACAAATAGTGTAGCTGCCAGGATGCAGGACTTGAAAAATTAGTTGATCAAAATGAGAAGTGAAATTAAAAATATGTGTAGTAAGATGAGAAGTTTGGTGGATAAGAAGATGAATACAAAAGGTTAGGATGAAGGAAAGCAGAAAAAAAGAGGTGACAAGACTAAATGAGAAATTCCATAAGGTGTGTTTAGGAGGGAGAATTAGCAAGATAATTGATGCATTAGATAAGAGAAGCAAGTGAGCTGGTGGTGGTTGTTGGAACAAATAATTTGGTTGGATATAAAGAGCATATAAGAATGGATATCAGGAGGTTGTTGAGGAGAGTGAAAGATAACAGTGTGGTTGGAAGGGTGGTGGTTGGTGTGTTGCCTGGGTATGATAATGGTGAGTTGAGACGAAGAGCAGGGATTATGAATGGTATGCTGGCAGAGCTGTGTGAGAAGGGAGTTGAGTTTGTGAACATGTGAGATGCATTTAAAGGAAAGATGGAAATGTACAAAATTGGCTGGTTGCATTTGAATTGATTTGGTGCGAGTCAGAGAAACTATTGCTGCAAAGAGGAACAAGTGATGTGAGCAGAAGAGTAGAGGAAGTAAGAGGTGAAGCAAAAGATCAAGAGAGAGGAACTGGTGAGAATGAAATAACTGGAAATGAGAACAATAGTCCTATGAGCGATAGAATGAGAGCACCAGATGGACAAGGAAATGGGAAAGGGGATCGGAGACACGGTATAAGGACAGTCGCTGTTGGAATTAGTAGTGAATGTGTGTATGGGGATAGTCAGTATAAGAATAGGATGCCTGTGATGTATGGGGTGTAGTCTGAAGAGATTGATAGGATAAGTGGTGATAAAGCCAATTGGGAATGGTTAGATGCAGGGAAATCACAGCCTACAAGTGGCATGGGCAAGTCAGGATATAGACCTAAAAGTAAGCTACTGTGTTTATTTACAAATGCCAGTAGCATAAGAAATAAGGGAGATGAAGTGGTTTCACTGATTGAGTTTATCTGCTCAAAAATTGTTAGAAAAAATTAAACATGGTTGGATAAGGATGATATCTTGACAGAAACAGAAATGATTTCTTTGAGGATAGAAAGGACAAGAAGGGAGTGAGGTGCTGATGATGATAGCACACAAATTATGTCTGCACAAAGTAGAGATGAGAGATATAAATAGTAGCAATGGCTTTGAGTCAGTATGGTGTGAGGTGGAAAATGGGAGGGTTTGACAGAAAGATATTTAGTCGGATGCTGCTATAGGCCAGGGAATGTGGAGGGTGGTGATGAAGAAATGTATAAGCAACTTCAGTTAGTGAACACAGGAAGTGCGATTATTATGGATGATTTTAATTATGGTAGTATAGATCAGAATGAAGGGATACCATTTGGGAATAAGGAAAATGATTTTCTTGAGAGACAATTAGGCAGTGTGTAAAGGAGGGCACATGAAGACTGAGAGTTTTTAGATCTAATCATTCCATCAGAGGATGTGATTGTGAGCGGGGTTGTGCACTTCCCTCCAGTTGGTGAGAGTGATCATGAAGTAATCACCTGGGTTATGGCTAGCCATATGTAAACTTCTGTGAAGAAAGGAAAAGCTATTTGTGAATTACAAGGCTAGTGATTATGAAAAGCTTAGGAAACAGATTTGAGCTATAGCATGGAATGAAGTGTTAAGCAGGAGGGAGATAAATGCTGCATGAGAACTGACTAAAAGATATTTAATAACATCGATGTGCAAAAGTATTCTGAAGGTCAAGAGACTGAATAAAATAAGTGTCAAATGGATGAACAAAGGGATTAAGTACAAAATTTGGAAGAAGAGGATACTGTGGAGGTACCACAAGGTGAATAAAGGTAGCAATCAATTGCATGAGGAGCATAAAGAGCAGGCCAGGAAGGTGACTCAGTTGGTAAGAACAGCAAAACTATAGTATGATTAGAAATTAGCAAATCTGACCGAGAAAAAACCACAGGGAGAGTTTTAGATTTGTGGCAAGTAGAAGGAAGAATGATTATGGCAAGATGACATTAATGAATGAATATGGTAGAATGGTAACTGCAGAAGACATCATTGAAGTATTCAGTGAACAATTTATAAAAGTGTTTCATTTTCATCAGGATGAAATCATGAAAAACTCAAATGTAGATGACAAAGGAGAGGAGAGGATGACTTAATTGTGAGTGAGCAGGAGGTATTATGAGGAAACAAATCAGCTTGATGTCAGTAAGGTAATAGGATTTTATGACATAGGATATGATATCACCATGTGTCTTCAGGGAATGTTCCAGGGAACTAGTAGTAGCATTGGCATGTCTGTTTAATAAGTCTTACAACAGCACAGGTTCCAAAAGAGTGGAAAGAAGGTAAAATTGTTCCACTGCACAAAGATACTGACAAGGCTGTGGTTACAAATTATAGGCCAATCTGAATATCCAGAGTTAAGGTACTTGAAAGATTAATAAGAACTAGGTTGATAAAGCATGTATTCTTTGTGGTTGTCAGCATGGATTTGTTAAAGAGAGATCATGTTTTACTAACTTACTTATGTACTGTTACAAGGTGGCAAATTTCTTGGACAAGAGAGATACATATACAGTGGTATACTTAGATCTTGCAAAAACTTTTGATGGACTACCACAGAACAAGGCTGTTAAATAAACTGAAATGGATGGGATTGGATAACAGACTAGTGAGTTGGATTGGTGACTGGCTGTCAGGAATCAGAAAGTTTTATACGCAGGCGCAATATATATCCCAAAAGAGAGTAACTAGTAGTGCGCTGCAGGGGGTCTGTACTAGGGCCCATTGTTATTCAATTTCTACATTAATGATATTGGAATGGGTTTAGTTACTCTCCTCTTTTGAGATATTGCACCCCCATATACAACTTTCTGATTCCTGACAGCCAGTCACCAATTCAACTCACGAGTCTGTTATCCAATCCCATTCATTTCAGTTTATTTAACTGTTTGCAGATGATGCAAAATTGGGGAGAGCAATGCAAAGTCAAGCAGATGTTATGGTCTTACAGAAGGAAGAGAAGAAGAATATACTGTATGAATGTGCAGGTAAAGTGGAACTGTTAGGTTCAATGTTGCAAAGAAAAAGGTATAAATGGACAAGAAATCAGAGTGGTCTGCTCTGTGTGCATTAAACAATTGCAAGTAGAGAGATGATGGCATATGAGATCTATGTAGTTGACAAAGTGTTGCAGGATGGGGTACAAACCTGCCATGGAGAGAGAGAGAGATGCTGTTATGTTTGGTGTAGGCAATGTCAACATTCACACCAACTGGCATAGTCTCTTTAACATGCATACCAAAAGAACATATGACAGTCTGGTGTGAGTGATATTGAGCTTCCCAATGTAGAGGAAAGAGACTAGTCCATGTAGGATTATCTAGATCAGACTTTATCTTTAGGGCATAATTAAGAGATAAGATAACTGTTTCCATCTAACTGATAGAGATGAATGGGTGATGTGCGAAGGGCACTAGTAGCTATCCGTATACCATGATGATGGATGGATTCTAACCATCGCAGGTTGTTCTGCTTTCCAGAACCATAGACTAGAGACCCATAATCCAGCATTGAACGTATAAGCGCACACGATAAAGCAATGAAGATCGAGCTACTTCCCCATTCGGTAGAGGATAAAGTATGAAGGAGATTCAATGCTCTCTTGAATTCTTCTATAAGTTGATGCACACATGCAAGGAACGTAAATTTTCTGTCAAAGATGAAGCTCAAGAATTTGGTTTCTGTTGCTACTGGAATAACAGTTTGTAACATTCTTAATTCAAAATCTGAGTGAAGAGTGCTTTTTTGATAAAAGTGTACACAGACACTTTTTTCCTGTTGAAAACCTGAACCCATTACTAAGAGCCCACAGAGAAACATAATCAATTGCTTGCTGAAATTGTCTTTCGATTACTCTAATGTTATGAGAGCAACATTAAATTGTGAATTCATCAACATATAAAGCATTCATGATAATAAAATGGTTATTTTTGATCACGAGAACTATAGGAGAGAATGACTACTATTTGGGTTTTTTTTGGTCAAATATATTTATTTTAAACTAAGTTATACCAAATAGTTTCACCAACTGTGGCTGTTGGCTTCATCAGGGTTAAAATTATATAAATGTAAGAACACTTAAATGCTAAAAAACTGTTTGCACTGAAACCATACATGGACCAAATACAATTGCATTTTTATAAAAGCAGAAGAACACGTACATCACACGTATAGCATGTGTATGATCTAACAGTTATTATGTAGGAACATTCTGTAGTTGGCAGCAAAATTTAATTCTGGCATGTTGAAAGATCTAATCAGGGTCTTCCAGATCTCGGGCAGAATTAATTCTTGGTTTCTATTTAGGTTTTCTTCTGACTGTTGTGGCTTCTTTTATCATTCGAGAGCGGAAATCCTCCTCTAAGTGGGGCATGGAGCTTTTGTCCCATTCTATAACATGGTTAGGCCTAGGGTTAGCCTTTCATTTTGCTAGGACTAACCATGTTATAAAATGGGATAAAAGCTCCATGCCCTACTTAGAGGAGGATTTCCACTCTCGAATGATAAAAGAAGCCGCAACAGTTCTCCGTTGAGAAGAAAACCTAAATAGAAACCAAGGATTAATTCTGCCCGAGATCTGGAAGACCCTCATTAGATCTTTCAACATGCCAGAATTAAATTTTGCTGCCAACTACAGAACGTTCCTACATAACAACTATTAGATCATACACGTGCTATACGTGTGATGTACGTGTTCTTCTGCTTTTATAAAAATGCAATTGTATTCGGTCCATTTATGGTTTCAGTGAAAACAGTTTTTTAGCATTTAAGTGTTCTTACATTTATATCATTTTAACCCTGATGAAGCCACAGTTGGCGAAACTAGTTGGTATAATTTAGTTTAAAATAAATATATTTGACCAAAAAAAAAAAAAAAAAACCAAATAGTAGTCATTCTCTCCTATATAAAGCATTGCCTACAGTGGGAGGAAGCTGTTCAGTGAATGAGTTAGCTTTGACAGCAAAAAGTGTCATGCTTAAGAGAGCCTTCGGGAATACCCTGCTCTTGATTATATGGCCAAGATAGTAGTGTACTTCCCACTCTGACTTGGAAAGTTTGCCATGAGAAAAAGTTTTTAATGAATACAGGAAAGTGTCTTCTGAGACCTAGGTAATAAAAGTCTTTTAATATGCCATATGTCCAGGCTGTGTCATAAGCTTTTTTCATATAAACGAAAACTGAAACCAGATTTTCTTGCTTCTGAAATGCATCTCTTATATAAGTTTCTAAACGGACCAAATGGTCTAAAGATGAGAGATATCTGCGAAAGCCACAGAGAAGATTGTTATTTTCTAAATACACAGAAGTCTGGCATTAATAACCATTTTCACTAATATCTTACAAAGACAGCTGGTCAGAGCAATAGATTGATAATTATTTGCTCATCTTGGATCCTTTTCTGGTTTTGGGACAGCAATGACAACTGACTTTTGCCAAGAATCCAGAAATTCTTCCTTCGCAAGTATTGTTGTATATTAAGAGAATAAGATCAATAGATGATTGTAGATTTTTATCATTTCCTAACAGATGTCATCAGGCCCTACTACACTAGGGTGAGACAGTAAAAGAGCTATTTTTAGTTCCTCTGCAAATGGCAGATTGTATGGTGCAAGCCCATTGGTAGAAAAATTTAGTCATTGTTCCTCTTGCTGCTCTTTCAATATTAAAAATTCAGGACGATATGAAGCTGTTGCTGAGATTCTGGCAAAATGTTTTCCCAAATATTTGAAATAATTGCTCTGGGTTCAGCAACAACACATCCATTATGGTAAGATAGACAAATGGTGTGTTTTATATCTGCCTTTCATTTTCCTGAATTTATCCCATACAGTTTTTGCACTGGTCATTTGATTAACTGATGAGGTAAATTGATTCCAAGATTGTTTTTGACTCTGAAGTCTCATATAATGTGTTTTGGCCAAAGCATGCTTAAAAGCTATTAAGTTTGATGTGATGGAGCTATCACATATCACAGATATGTGACGAAATATATCCCATGCTGTGGTGATCTTTTTTTTTTTTTTTTTTGGCTGCCTGCCATTCTAGGTTCCACCAAGGCTTTAGATAGAGTGGAAATTGAGATACTCTTGGAATGGAGGCTGTTGCTGCCTGGACAATGAAGTCTATTACATACTTTACTGCTTTCTTGATAGGTGGTTGACTGACAGTATCAGTATTAAATTTTTCAAGATGGGGAAAAAGGGTTCCAGCCAGTCTGGTCTATGTTCCATATGGGCATCCACATAGGTTAAGATGGTTCCTGTAAAGACATTGTGCAAAGAACAGGAAAGTGATCACATCCATATGTGTTCTCTTCGACATCCAATGTGAGCAGTGGAAGATGGGAGGGGAGCAGATGGAAAGATTGATTGCAGAATATGAGCCAGCAGGGATATGGAAGAAAGTATTGAGTCCATTATTCAAAATGGGAGAAGGCATTAATGTCAAGGATTCATTTAATGATACAACCTTGTGTATTTGTGTTGGCACTACTCCACATAGTATTGTGAGCATTAAAGTCACCCATAAGAAGTATGAGTTGAGGTAGTTGCAAGATAAGGTTATAAAGATTGATTTAACTCAGCACCCGGTGGTAAATAAATTGAACATACTGTAATAGGAAATCCCACGGATAGGCAAATCGCTACTGCTTCCAGAGCAGTATTAAGTAGGACATGATGGAAAGGAGCATGAGTGTCCACTAGGATAACTACTACTACAAGGGCAGGGCTGTTTCCAGTTCTGTCCTGTGTACAACAGTGAAATTCCTTAAAGTAGTGTCCTCATTGGGTCATAAGTACGTTTCCTGTAGACAGAAACAGAAATGTTTGTGTTTCTGTGGCAAAATTTTGAGCTCATCGATATTCTGGCAAAATCCACAACAATTCCACTGTAAAAATTTTCCTATTGTTTTAGCTTTATAGACTCGTCTGGTTTTTGAGAGGTTGAGGGCTTTGTCAGGTTTAAATTTTTGAACTGTTTATGGGAAGTATGGATGGCCAGTGTTCACCTCTTCCTCTGTTATAATATTCAACATACCTGACAGTTGTATATTAATTTACTTTCAGAGGATACCAAAGAGGATATCTATTTTTTCTGTGGGGATGTTATGGTGGTTTATATTTAAGTGTTATCTTTGTCATAATTTTTTTTGACAAGCAGGTTCTCATCGAATGGAACCATTTTTGAAGTTGTCTCTGGAGTAAGACAGTAGGTCATGAGCTTGGTGCTCAACAGGGAAACACTTGCAATCCTAAAGTTCAGGTATGGTGAAATTTCAGATAGCAGAATAGATGTGTTTGAGTTCCGTTGACATTTTCTCAGATGACACCACCTCAGCATAAGAGGTATAGTGGTGGTTAACTCTTTTTTACATCTGATAGGATATATTTTTTATGTTTTAATTTATTTCTTTTTCATTTCTAACAGGTGATACATTTAAGCTTCTTTTGCAGAGCAAGATTTGTTATCATGCTCTTTACTACCATATCAGACAAAGGTAGTAGAGCCATGACTCAGTATTTCTGACATTTAAAGCATCTTAGTGGATTAGGGTGACTGTTGAGATGCCTACTTTTACAGATGTTGATAGTTCCGTTCAAATTATGTAACCAGCCCGTTCAATCGTGATTGTGTCATGGTAAATCTTAAATAGGTTTTTAAAAGGCGTAAGTTAGAAAATGACCTTTCACTGACGCATGTTGTTACTGGAAGCGTTGCAAATATTTTTAATAAGTTATAGATGTTAGGATATATCATTTTGTCACACTTTGAAACTGCATCAACGGCATTTTTGCATGGAACTATTGCAAACAGTTTTTCAAATTTCTTATACCACAACTTGAATTCGGCGTTCAAAATTGCTGGATTTGTATAAGGCAAATCACCGGCATAAAATTCACATAATTGACAAAAATCTTCCATTGCACATGCTGCTGGAGCATCTTTGCCATTTGGTAGAGGAGAAAAAAAAAATATTTCAAAATGTTGCAGTACCGAGTGAAATGTTCATGAAGTTGAGTCAATATTTGGTCAATAAATGGAATGAAATAGTTCTCCTGAAATACTCTTCTACAGAATTGGCTGGACCATTGGACCTTAATCTTTGTTTTGATGAAGTCCTTGGCTTTTTAATGTCAATATTAAAATTATTGGCTTTTATACATGCTTCATCGTAAATATCTTTATGAAGAATCTGGTGTTTCACGAATGGTATTTAATTGAACCACATTATCAACAAAATTTAGGGCAATTAAGAGGTCACTGTCAGATTTTTGCATTATTTTAGACAATGGTAAGGTGCAAGCAAATATTTTTTGCAAACTAAATAAAGATATTATAAATCTTAAAAGATATTAATATTATAATATTATAAACAACAAGGATGTCCTGTCTTTTAGGGGTATTGAAGAAATTGTGTACCTTTCCAATTATGCCAATGCAATTTCTTATTTGTCAGATATAGCATTTCCAAGTGCCAAATTCAAACTATGTGATGCACAATGAACATATAAAGCTTGTCGATATTATTGTTACATAACATCTCCAAAGACATATCGAGGAAGGGCACCTACTCTATAACTCTCCGTCTTCACCAACCACAACTACAATCATCATCATCTATACCAACACTGTCCACCGTCGACCACTACCACTAGTATTTTCAGAGACAATCACAAACATCCATGCCCACGGCAGGATTCGAACTCGCAGCCTTTTGGCTAGAGAGTCGGCCAGCCAGGCCGGATATATAGATAAAAAATTAAAATTTGTAGATAAAAATTAAAACAAAGTTTTAATTTTTATTAAACAAATAAATAAAATGATATAATTATGTTATTATTTACTGTTAATGAGATGGAGGAGCTTCTCGACCTTGCAGAGTTGCTGGATATCTGGCTCAATATTGGTCAACTTCAGTAGAAGATCGGCACACACACTAAGACGAAGTCTGTATTTTGTTTTTATTTAAAGGAGCGATGAAAATCATTTCTCACAAAGATAGGTTGCAGAAAAATGCATGACAATTTTAGACTTCTTCAAATAATTCGGGAAATTCACTTCTCACTGAAGGTGAGATCCAGAATCGAGCCAAACCACGATCACGGAATTGCATTTTAAGCCCACTGTCACTTGAAAGCTCAATTAACTGCTCTTTTTCTGATAACGAAAGGTCGTTCTCATGACTGCAAGCCTGAAATGGATCGTGAAATCACAGAAATTTCTTATAAAAAGTTATTTGGAAAATGTTTCCAAATTTTGTTTCAGAGTTTTGAGGTGGACACAAACCCTTTCTCAGTGGTTAAATTCTAAGCTAATAAGTTTCTGGGCCCTATACAAAATAACCAATTGCATTTACCTTTTGAATACTATCCAGGGAAGCTCCAAACCTCCCTGTCATCACGCGTTCGTAATCAGGCTACTGTTGATATTGACTTTATATACACATTCAAAACTGTAAACAATTGTTGAATAATAACACAATAATATACACATAATTACCGTAAAGGGAGAAAAGTCACAAAACAGAAAAATGTTCCTACAAACTAAACAACTGTATTTACCTTTGAATGCTATCCACTGGTCGAGTGTCCAGCAAGTTAGCAAATCTTTCCTTTTGTTAAGCGTATTAATATTATCGCATTGCAACTGATGGGAATTCTGTGTTTCAAGTTTCTGTGGATTCATTACAGACCTCTTTCTCTTCAGAAACTACACATAAACTGTCATTACAAACTCGTTTTGTATTATCACTGTCATCCGAGATATTTTTCCATTTAAAGAAGGTACCAATGTACTTATCCATAACTGAAATACCATACTTACTCTCATATAACTCTCACCCCTGATTTTACTTTTCGAAAAAAGAAATTAAAAAGTTTCGCATATACCTCGCAAATGAAAAAAGCTGAAACATGTTCAGAGCAGGGAAATAGTAACTTGCTCCTACGGTAAACAACATGCCCTCCCCCAATAGCCACTATATTGCAGAGACAAGAAACAAGTATTTTTATTATGTCAGTGAATAAGGTGTAAGCAGTCTGTGTAAATATATTTCTCAACAAATAGTGCAATTAGAGACAACTGGGATAAAAACGACACTAATTAATAAATCACATGTCCCCCTCATACAGAAACTATGCTGTACATATAGACTCAAGCAAAACCATATGTTTCACCGGCAAACACAGTATCTAACTAAAAACTATTGTTATTAATTAGATTGTGTGAGTTTGCTCGGCAGCAATAAAATTCAACGAAAGTGTTAAAATTCGTAAACGTGTTAAAATTAAGATATATATATATATATATATATATATATATATATATATATAGTGAATGCTGTTATGGCAGTTTCACATATTATTTATTATTGGAATTCGGTTGAAGAGAGTTAGCATTTCAACTCAATTGTCAGCTTGCTTTTTGCACGATTTCCGAAAAATATATAAATACTGGAGTTAACTCACAACACATTTTGTCTAAGTATTACTACTTCTGAAGATATATTGAGCCTTGGTTGAAGGCTACCTCCTTCAACCAAGTGGTTGAAGGTTTCCTCCTTCAACCACTTGGTTGAAGGAGGAAACCTTCAACACAATAAAAATCAATAAACAACAAGCAATTGGTTGAAATGTGGTCATATGGACAACACATGTTCTTCAAATCTGACAAAACAGCAAGGGAAGGTGAAAGCAATAAAACTATATCGTTTTTCACTCAACTCCTCTTTTATTACTCGTCATTCTGCCGCTACAAATTAAAATAGTGGCAGAATGTTCATTCCATGAACATTCTGCTGCTATTTTTTTTTTTTTAAATATTCTTTTATTTTAATAATTTTTACTTACTTATTCAATTTTAATTTGTTTTGTTTGGATAATTAAAATATATAGATTTATTTGGTTAATTTAAGCCTGTGGACCACCTGTCCAATCGTTATGGACCACAGGTGGTCCGCAGACCATAGGTTGAGAAACACTGCTATAGGGTTTTCTCACCTTATGTGACCCCTAATTCATAAGTAGTATAGAAATAGAAGACATGACACAACATAAATAAAAAATGAATTTTAATTAGGAAAAGTATTTTGGAAAAATTTCTAGTGTTTTTTAACTTTTTTTTTTTTTTGGGGAGGGGGGGGGGGGGTAGTTCCCCTTGGTCCTCTCCTTGGGTGCGCCACTGTGCTAACCACAGTAATGACTATTTAATTCGTAAATACTTCATCCCAAGTATCTTGGGACATCATCAGTACAGTAATTCAAACAATACTAGGAATAACATACAGTTAGGGTGCATGATTACAATGGAATCTCAATATGCGTGCAGTAACGTATTATAGAAGTAAATTAAATATAACCGAAAAAAAAAAAAAAAAAAAAAAAAAACTTTTACACAGATCTTTATATAAATATGAACGTTTATATAAAGAAAGTGCTGAAGCTTCACTACACAAACCAAATTTAAACTGCAATGATGTTCTTACTATTCCTGAAGTATGGGAAATTGTCATACAAAATTGTGTAAAATAATCTTTATATATATATATATATATATATAAATACTAGTGGGCTCTGCCCCCTGGTGCCTAACCCCCTCGTGTTCCGGACTGGTAGGTCAGTTTTCATTGAATTCTGATGACTCGAATTTCGAAGACTCGAAAGGGGGTCAATCCCCCCCCCCCCATACAGCGACCAAACCCTCGAGTTCCGGACTGGTATGCTGGTTCTCCTTGAATTCTAATGACTAGAATTTTGAAAACAGTATTGTTTGAACTACTGTACTGATGATGTCCCAAGATACTGGGATGAAATATTTACGAATTAAATAGTCATTACTGTGGTTAGTATGTGTGTTTTTAGTGAACAGTTATTCAATTTAATCAGGGACTCTTGCAGACTTCTAATGGATTTATTTAGAAGTATCACATCGTTGGCATAAAGTAAAGAGCTAAGATTAACAACACCAATTTGGATATCAGGTTTAATACCACTTTCTTTCATAACATGATCCACATTGATAATGAATAACAGTGGAAATGATGTGCATACTTGTTGCACAGATGATTTAACATCCAACCATCTTCCTGTACCTCCTTCAATTCTAACTGGTGACTTACAGCTCAAATAGAAACTATGTAATGCTCAAGTTAGGATGCTATATTTTAATAAAGTGGTACATATTACTGCTATAGACTGAATGATATAATCACGTAATCACAAGAAAGATATTTATTTAACCAAATATTTCGGTCTGGAAATAGCAGACCATTGTCGGTGGTATTACAAGAACAGTTTAAAAAATATACAAGCTAGAATACTAACAATAGATCGTTGAAATTAGAACATGCCGCGTGATGTTATATCACTAAGTATGAAACGAAATATTTTGAAGTAGAAACATGATTGAATTTGCTATTAAAAAAAAAAAAAAAAAAAAAAAAAAAAAAAAAAAAAATTAATGAGTAATCTTGATTAGGCTTTCCCAGATTTTTGATATAGATATGCAGTCATTACGATTCAGGTTGGGATGATGGAGCAAGGCCTCCACGCTTTCCTTGAACAAACGTTCGAACCTATAACGGGATCTATGTAAGAGGCGCGTTTTGGACCAAAGGATGCTGTGGTCAGTTTCAATCCCGTGTTGAGCCAAACCAGACTTTTCAGGTTTATTGTGAAGAATGGATGATTGATGTTCTTGGATTCTTTTTTCAAGAGAACGTCCAGTCTGTCCAAAGTAAGAGAGATCACAGTTGCAAGGAATTTGATAAACTCCAGGAAGAGATAAAGTTGAGCGTTTGTCTTTAGGAGAAGGAAAATGAGAAGACAATTTGTTAATAGGAGAATACGTAGCTGTTAAATCATATTTCTTCAAAATTCTTGCGATAGGTTCTGAAATACCGGAGATATAAGGAATAGGTACTCGACGTATTGAATCTTTGTTGTTTTGTGGAGGATTATAAGATGTAAGAAGACGTTGAATACTTTTTTCAGAAAAGCCATTGAGTTTCATGTGTTGCTGGATAGTAGAAAGTTCTTTCTGTAGATAATCAAAAGTAGAACAATTAGTTTTGGCTCTTTTGATGAGACATTTTATAATTCCTGTTTTTAAAATGTCTCATCAAAAGAGCCAAAACTAATTGTTCTACTTTTGATTATCTACAGAAAGAACTTTCTACTATCCAGCAACACATGAAACTCAATGGCTTTTCTGAAAAAAGTATTCAACGTCTTCTTACATCTTATAATCCTCCACAAAACAACAAAGATTCAATACGTCGAGTACCCATTCCTTATATCTCCGGTATTTCAGAACCTATCGCAAGAATTTTGAAGAAATATGATTTAACAGCTACGTATTCTCCTATTAACAAATTGTCTTCTCATTTTCCTTCTCCTAAAGACAAACGCTCAACTTTATCTCTTCCTGGAGTTTATCAAATTCCTTGCAACTGTGATCTCTCTTACTTTGGACAGACTGGACGTTCTCTTGAAAAAAGAATCCAAGAACATCAATCATCCATTCTTCACAATAAACCTGAAAAGTCTGGTTTGGCTCAACACGGGATTGAAACTGACCACAGCATCCTTTGGTCCAAAACGCGCCTCTTACATAGATCCCGTTATAGGTTCGAACGTTTGTTCAAGGAAAGCGTGGAGGCCTTGCTCCATCATCCCAACCTGAATCGTAATGACTGCATATCTATATCAAAAATCTGGGAAAGCCTAATCAAGATTACTCATTAATTTTTTTTTTTTTTTTTTTTTTTTTTTTTTTAATAGCAAATTCAATCATGTTTCTACTTCAAAATATTTCGTTTCATACTTAGTGATATAACATCACGCGGCATGTTCTAATTTCAACGATCTATTGTTAGTATTCTAGCTTGTATATTTTTTAAACTGTTCTTGTAATACCACCGACGATGGTCTGCTATTTCCAGACTGAAATATTTGGTTAAATAAATATCTTTCTTGTGATTACGTGATTATATCATTCAGTCTTATGTCGCAAGTATCCTTAAAACAACAAATTACTGCTATAGGTTTTACACACCTTATTGAGTTTTTATTAACATTTTCATGATTTTATAATGCATGTTTTTTTTCAATATTAATCATGAAATCAGCATTAACGACTTTTCAAGTGACACTGCAATTTTTTGGAAGTGTGGATATATTCATCATGAGTAAGATCCTGTCTGGATAAGGAAAACTTAAAAGTAGCTGACAGAAGTGAAATTTGCTTTCTGTTCAAATTTTTAAAATTAATTTCAGTTTAGGATGCCAGTAATTCATTTTTTCCCCTCTAATTCAAGAGAAAACTCAACTATTATCATATTTGGATCATTTCAATGAGTTAATTTATCTGTTCATTTAATGGAAATGTTAGTAAGATCCAAGTACTTCCATAGTGAAGCTGGTTAAATAACAAGGCTTTACTAGCTCTTATATAAATCTTGTATGTACATAATCACAGTGAAGAGATAATGATTTCAGAGTGCTAGATCTGGTCATAGAATCAGTAGCTACCCATAACGAAGTTAGCTACAATGCTTCCAACTGGAGAGAGACAAAGCGACCACGTTACCTTGTGAAAAAACATTGTTTAGGATATATAAGGAGAAAGGCAATCGGCAATCTCACAAGCAATACAGGGCTCAGAAAAGAAAGGTGACTACATGGTAAGGAAGGCAGAATCAGATTATAAGAAGAAATTAGTTGAGAAGGCCAAAGGAAATCCCAAAGAGTTCTTTAGCTATATTGCAAGTAAAACAAAATAGTTGAGTTACTGTGTGATCACTTTATAAAGGTCTTTCATCTAAGTGATGTTGCTTGGCAGATGCAAAAGAAACTGATGTTAAGAACAGAAGTTGATGAATTGGAAAAATTAGGATATTGAAAAATCTCAATACAAATATGGTCATGATCAGATGGAATATCAGCTTGCTTATTACAGGACTATGCAACAGAACTGTTTTGGACTAGGCTATTTAACTTAAGTCTCAGCCCTGGTAAAGTTTCAAGAGTGTGAAAGGAAGGCAAAATAATTCCATTGTATAGAAAAGGATTGAAGACTGCAGTAGGAAATTACAGACAAATCAGTATCTCAAGACTATTAGTAAAGGTATTAGAAACGTTCAATGAAGGGTAGGTCATGCCTTTGTAATTTACTCACTTTTTATAATAGAGTATTTGTTAAGTTGGATAAAGAGAATGACTATGCAATGATACTGCTAGATTTTGTAAAAAGTGAAGTATGGAGTAATTACTACTTTTGTGAAGTATGGAGTAATTACTTTGAAAAACTGCTAAATGAAACAAGCAGTGATGATAGCACAGTGGTAAAAAACACTGACCAGGCATGCAGTCAGGAATACATATCCATACTTGAAGTAGAAAATGCCATCAAAGGCTTGAAATGTGGAAAGGTAGCAGGAGTAGATGATATTCGATCAGAAATGCTGATGTATGGTGGTATAAGTCTTACAGTGGCTGCACTGCATAGTTCAGAAAGCCTGGACAGCGGGACGAATTCCTGATGATTGGAGTAGAGCTCTAATAGTATCCATATATAAAAAGGGAAATAAAACTGAATGTGAGAATTACAGAGGTATTTACCTACCGAGTGTTCCTGGCAAGATCTATGCAAGTATACTTGAGAAACGGTTGAGAAGAATTGTGGAAGAAAAGCTTGGTGAAGAACAAGCTGGATTCAGGCCAAAAAGAGGCTGTCAGGATCAGATCTTCACTTTACGACAAATAGTCGAAAAAGCATGGGAATATAACAAAGATCTGTATTTAAGTTTTGTCGATTTGGAAAAGGCATATGACAAGATGCCAAGAGAGAAGCTATTCAATACGCTGCAGTTATATGGTGTTGATGGGGCATTATATCAAGCAATACTTAGTCTTTATTTGAGTTGTAAGTCAGCAGTTAGAATTGAAGGAAGTACAGGAAGATGGTTTAATGTTGAATCTGGTGTGAGACAAGGATGTACATTATCCCCTCTGTTATTCATTATCTATATGGATCACATTATGAAGGAAAGTGGTATTAAACCTGATATCAAAATTGGAGATGTCAATGTCAGCTCTTTGCTTTATGCGGATGATGTTATACTTCTAAATAAATCCGCTACAAGTCTGCAAGATTCTCTGACTAAATTGAATAGCTGTTGTATTAGATATGGTATGAAGGGCAGCAATAAAAAGACAAAGACAATGAAAATAGGCAGAATCATTGAAAATGTCAACTGTATTCTGAATGGAGAACCTGTGGAACAAGTAAAACATTTCAGCTACTTGGGCACGATTTTTACTGATGATGGTAAATTAAATATAGAAATAGAGAACAGAATCAGCAAAGCTGGTATGGTGGGAAGTCAAATGAATAAATTCATATGGAATAAGAGAGAAATTAGTCGGAACACTAAATTAGCTGTATACAAGACAGTGTTCAAACCAGTTTTAACTTATGGATCTGAGAGCTGGGTCAGAAGTAAAAACGCTTGACCAAAGACTAGAGACCACAGATATGAGAGTGCTGAGAAAGATTATAGGCGTGAACAGATGGCATCAATGGCAATATCATATTAAAAACGAGGATATTAGGAAAGAACTTCACATTGTCAGCATCCAGGAATGCGTTAGCAGAGCTAATCTCAGGTGGTATGGTCACTTAAACAGAATGGGAGAGGAAAGATTAGCAAAACAAGTGTTCTCTGCCAGGTTGGCAGCAAAACGACCCAGAGGAAGACCAAGATATAGGTGGATTGATGCGGTACAAAGTGCTTTAGACGATAGAAATATAAGATCTGATAATGTTGGAGTCTTGACAAGTAACAGACTGATTTGGAGGAAAATTGTAGATAGGAAATTAATAATGATGTAATTTTTTTCATGTAGTACTATCATATCCTGTACACCCCTTGAGGGTACATGGCAGGAATTTGATGATGATGATGATGATGATGATTTTGTAAAAATATTTGACAGGATATCACATGAAACTGTAATGCAAATTGGAACAAATAGGAATGAATATGAAGGAGAAAATCCAGAAGAAACCAGATCACTAGAAGTGTGCTGAAAGGCTCTGTGTTTAGACCAAGGAAACTATTAACTGAATTCATTGAAATAATTCAAGAAAGGAACTATTCATTGTTATATAGAGTGATGGAAGTGTACTATACTACAAGAAGTTGACGAAGCTAGGGATTTAAGGATGTTGGTGGATAGGAAGTTAAAGTTCAGAGGACATAATACAAAGTTGGCTAAGTAGGATTACTTGGTTATTGAACACACACACACACACACACACACACACACACACACACACACACACACACACACACACACACACACACACACACACACAGAGGAAGTGGTTATAAGCCTTGATATGGCCACATCTGGTTTGTAATGCAGGTTTGGCCAACTGGGTTTCTTTGGGATGAGGAAATGGTGAAGAGAATCTAAAGGTGAGCGATCACGATGGCAAGGAGTTTGTGGAATGCTTCCCATGATGACAAATTGAAGGTTTGCAGGTTGCATCAAGTAGGTTGATAGCTGGAAAAAACGTGATATAGGATCTTATATAGGAACTTATATAAGCTCTGTATTACTAAAATCTTGGTATTTCTAGCCTGGCTCCCACTGATGAGACCTCAATAAAGGTCGAAACTGGTCTGGGTAGTGGCCCCTTGCCTTTAATACATAGCATCATACATCTCCTCAAAGAGATGGGCTGTGCATTAAGAGTAAATATTAAGAATAGTGATCAGAGCTTATTCTACTTTTACCATGAGTTGCCTTGACTTGCACTACTTTGAGGGTCAGCTAGACTTCCAATACGTGCAGGCGCAAACTTGACTTGTTTGTCTGTTTGCTTACTTGGGAAATGGAGTAAAACCAGGTTTAAAATAACTTGGTATCTTTAACAAAAAAGTGATATGTTTTGGTACTTGGCTAAAGGAGGCAGAAAAAGAGGTCATCTGTGCAAATTGAATAAGACTGTCATTAGTAAGGATGCGAGGATTAGATTTTTAGCTCTGAAAGTGGTGAATGAGGGGAATGGGTTGCCAATCTGTTGTGAATGATTTAAGGTCAGTCTATATATTGAAGAAGGTATGATACACACGAGGGTGGTCTAAAAAGTTCTCGGCCTAACAATGAAAAATCAAATTTATAATTTCAAAATTATTTTTATTTTTCAACATAATCTCCCTTAGGACTAATACATTTATTCCAGCGATGCTCCAGCACCATTATCCTGTCCCTGTAGTGGTTCTCAGTAAGAGCTGCAAAATACCCCTCTACTTTTGCTTCAGACAGCTGTATATATATAAAAAAAAAACTACTGGATAGAATGACTTGCAATTTCACATGGATGCTTATGACAGATATACCAACTTAGAAAAAAAAAAAAAAAAAATCTTGCCGATAGTGTTGCCATCTATGGTCAAGGCCGAGAACTTTTCAGACCACCATCATACGTGGATAATGTAGGTCTTCTGCATCGAGTCTTTGGACTCCATAGAATAATTTTTACAGTCAAGAATATTCACATCGGTATTCTTAGGAAGATGACAATATAGATGATAAAAAATAAAATAAATTCCCTAATGCCTTTTATTCCTCGGGGTTAAGCAGGAGAAGTTCCATTAGTCCTAACTAACTTTTGAGGACTAGTAGACAGCCAACCTCCATTCTTCAAGCATTTACTGACAGTGAGTCATTATAATACGTGGGCTGTTCAATAAGTAATAAGATTAATTTTACTGTGGTGAAACCACTCATCACAATATTAATTTCTGTGGAATAAAGAAATGTTGCTGTCTGTATTAACAAAAGAGGTTGATACATGGCATGTATGGGCTGATGTGCCAGAGTGTCATGTGACTAAACACAAGCTTGTTTCGGTGCACCTACAAGGCGCAACCAGTCTTCGAAATGGAAGCATCCTTGGAACAGCATTATGCGATTAAATTTTGTGCGAGTTTGCAAAACTCGGCATTGGACACTTTTAACATGATACGTGAAGCCTTCCACGATGAAGCAATGTCGAGGGCAAGTGTTTTTCGCTGGCATAAAACTTTTAAGGAAGGAAGGCAAAATGTGGAAGATCTTGAACGTGAGGGAAGACCTTCAACGTCCATCACAGAGACAATGATCAACACAGCAGCGATTATCATCAAGCGCGTCAAAAGGAAGCGTCCATTGCTGAAGAATGGCTTCTTATTGCACCATGATAATGCAAGGCCACATATTGCTGGTTGTGTAGTGGATGTTTTGCAGAAGAACAACACAGATATCCTACCACACCCTCCATACAGTCCTGATCTTGCACCGTGCGATTTGTGGATGTTTCCTCAGCTCAAGAAACCACTAAGAGGCCGCCATTTCGAAATCAACAAAGCACGTGTAAAAGCTGCAGAGGTGGTTTTGAAAGAACTCTCAAAAAACAGACTTTCACATGTGTTTAAGAAGTGGAAGCAACGTTGGGACAAATGCATCGCGGCTCACGGTAGTTACTTCGAAAAAGACCATGTAAATTATGATGATTAAAGATAATCTGTTTTCTGTATAAATATAGTCTTATTACTTTTTGAACAGCCTACGTAATTCAAAACTTTTCAGGAGAAAGAGAAAATGCATATGTCATTTCCACCATCTCGTGGCCCTAAATCCTAACATTCGTGCCTGTGTCTGTAATAGTGAGAGTTCTAGTCAGTTTGCTTGAGATGTGGAGTTAAAGCCTAAGTTTCTGGGAGGAAAAACTACTTGCCCATGATAGAGATTGACTAACTTGAGAATTAATCAAAGAAAGGCTTAGAAAAAGTTTCTCTACACAATTGAACTCAGAATGAGTTTCCCAAAGAAAGACCACCCATACTGTAACAAAAGTGATATACAAAGATATATCACCTACGCTGGGAGTTGCCTGTGTACTCCTGTGGATGCAATACCATTTCCACTGGAGTACAAAGGCAACTCCCAGTGTAGGTAATATATCACTGAAATAACTATTTCCTATATTTTGCTAAATCAAACTGGCATCAGGGAGCAATATGAAGGTAAAGATAAGCACATGCAGGCACTATATAAATGAGAATAAAGTGAAGAAACAAAGCAAAGCCTGAAATCCTAAACCATACCACAGAGCAGATGTGATTGGGTGCTCCTGACAATTGGACTTAGAAAGAGTAATTTTCTTGTAAGACAGTTTGATACATTCACATTTATTAGTTAGGATAGTTTTTCAAGGCAGATGCAACTACAAGGACAAGAGACCACAGTGATGATACCAGCTTAAGTTTGATAGATTCTGATGTTAGCTGTCCTGTCTGTCTAGCCACAGTAGGATAGTATAGAGCTGCAGGATACTTAGAAGGCAGGGTTATTTTTTGAGTGATCTGAATGTGGTCCCACCAGATTTTTTTTGTGAACTTCTCAGATATACTGTGGATATATAGCATGATGATGGATTTATTCTGATTTATGTTTGGAAGGGTGCAGGATATTCTCTCTCTCTTTTTTTTTTTTTTTTTGGTTTATTCTAGTGGGGATTATAGCTGATGGCTAAGAAGGTATTGTGTAAGCGGTTAAGTTTTCCATGGTAAAGGAATCACAGTAAATTATAAATGTGTTTTTTTCTGTTAACTAAAGTTTTTATAATGCATACTGTTGGAAGATGTGGTGGAGTGACTGTTGGTTGATGTATTTACCTGTGTGTGTGTGCACACATATACACGTTTTCTGTATAGAGCAAATACCAAACACTCATCAGGGTTTTCCCCCCTTTTTTTTAAAGAATATACTGTATATTGACCCTACACATAAAAGGCCATGGGACCTATAACCAACAGTAGCATGTGAGGGCAAGTGATTAAGGAGAGAAAAAAAGTCATTTATTAATATATTTTTTAATAAAGTTTGGGATACTATTCCAAAGAATGGAGATGGATGGAATGAAGGAAGATGAGGAGTTTGTCCAGAATGTGTCTGGATTTAAACAGTGTATGAGTGTTAACCAGTGGTTTCTCTAGTTCTTATATGATTAGAAGAAAGTGAAGAAATGATTGTGACCAATCCAGTGAAGCAATGTCCATAAAATCATCTATAGACAAGTCATAATGTGAAAAAAGGCAAAGTTCCTATGAGAAAGTGACTGAAGGGAGGGTCACCTATTAAGCAGATTGCTCTTTTCTTCTGCAATCATCAAGGATTCTTGGGGAGGGATTTTATAGGATTAATGAAGAGGATATATTTCAAAACTTTGGTATGCATATACCAAAGTACCAAATATACTGTGGTGCCTCCGTTGTGCAACTGGAAGAACAGTGGAACACTGAACCCTTCAACTGGAAAAGACCTGGATTCGATTCTCATCGTGATGAGGGGAATGATGAGAGTTAGCTGATATCATACGGAGGTAGTGTTTTTTTCTCCAGGAAACTTTTTCATCCCGCATAGACAAATCGGCCTTATAGATAAAATTGGACTAATATATAAAATTTCAAAAGTGATTGAGGGTTTATGAAAATAAGAGATGAAACTTTCACTTGCAGTCTGTAAGAGATGTAAAAGGCCTTTTTTAAATTTTGTATCAGGGAATTCTGGGCTGCTAGCAATTATTAAAATTAATTACTATTTTAATTTTTATGGTAACAAAGTAACATGCATCAAAACTGTGCTGTAAGGACAATGGGCCATAAGTCTTTTCACTGAATTACTACTTCTAAAATACAGCACCACCTAACTATATTTTATATCCTACGATTTAGATATTTTTGAAAATCTCTGGATGCTACAAATATTAAGGTGATTTTTGAACCAAGTGTAAATTCATATAAGGTATTCTAATTATTTAAAGAATCATTTTTTTTCAGGAGGATGATAAAAAAAAAACATATATTTAAGTCAGCATACTGAACTTACCCGTATCCTTCTCATGGCTGACACAATTTCCACACGGCTACTTGGTCTAGGAACATCCAGTGTTCCAATGTACTGAAACATTCAAAGCACGTTTTAAAACCTAGTCATCAATTCTGTTTTAAACAACATTCAATATATCACTATTATATTACAAACTTAATTATTATTATGATATTAATGTATATTTGGAACAATAACTTAGAATATCTCACTTTCAAAGAAGTGGGGGATTACCTGAGCTAAACAGTAAGAGGTCAAGTTTGGATAAATGAAACCAAACAGGCAATATTGTAGTTAGAATTCTGACAAACATGCTTTGGATATTTCAGAGTAGTATAAATAAAAACAGAGTTAAATATATTTCTCATTGAATGGAGATTTTTTTTTTTTAAGATTGTTATCGCATAAATTGTTATGACCCTTTTTTTGAGATTATTTATTATTCCTAGTTTTTGTGTTACATGGTGGTTGGAGTCTATATGTATACCCTAAATCAGAGACAGCTTGACAGAAGGCAAATTATGAGTGTACGAAAAAATAATTTAAATAAATAATATATATACACGAGGTATGAAAAGTTCTCGGCTTAACAATGAAAAAACAAATTTATAATTTCAAAATTATTTTTATTTTTCAACTTAATCTCACTTAAGACTAATACATTTATTCCAGCGATGCTCCAGCACCATTATCTTGTCCCTGTAGTGTTTTTCAGTAAGATCTGCAAAATACCGCTCTACAGCTGCAATCACCTCTTGATTCAGGGGAGAAAAAAAAAAAAAACGCTGACCAGCAAGTAAGTTTTAGCTTTGAGAAGAGACAGAAGTCAGAGGGAGCCAAATCCCGGGAATAGGGTGGTTGTTCCAACAATTCATAGTGCAGATCACTTAATTTTCCCATTGCCAAAACACTTTTGTGGGCAGGTGCATTGCGGTGCCTCTCTGGTTTTCCCTTTCAGTCGGAAACGTCTGAAAGGGAAAACCAGAAACCACAAATTTTTTTTTCCATCTGCAAACCGGGTCTTTTCTCACGAATTTTTTTTGTCTAGTCTGGTTAAAAGATTGGAATAATATTCCCCGGTTATTGTTTACCCTTTTCAAGATAATTACTAAACAAAATGCCTTTACTATCCCAAAAACACCAATGCCATGACCTTTCCTGCTGATGGAACCGACTTTGGTGCTGAACAATCAGCTTCTGTCCACTGTTTTGACTGCTATTTGGATTCTGGTGTGTAATGGTGAATCCAAGTCTCATTCATAGTAATAACTCTATGCAAAAAATCAGTTTTATTCTTGTAACAAAGTTCCAAGCACTGTTCAGAGATTTTCATGCGAGTGCGTTTTTGACCTGCTGTGAGCAAGTGCAGCACCCATCTTGCGCAAAGCTTTTTCACTTGCAATTCTTCATGCAAAACATATCATACATGTTCATTTGAAATGCTTACAGTCTCAGCAATTTCATGCACTTTGACTTGCCAGTCATTCAATACCATATCGCGCACTTCACCAATGATCTCCGGTGTTGTTACACTTTCTGACGTTCTTCATGTGGATCATCTTCAAGGCTGGTACAGCCATGTTTAAACTCGGCAGCCCATTTCTTAATTGTCGAAAACGAAGGAGAAGAGTGCCCATAAACTTTTATGAACTTCGAATTAGTTTCTTTTGTCATTAAACCTTCTTTTACAAAGAATTTTATAACTGCACAATACTCAATTTCGTCCATTTCAAGAAATACAGACAACACTTTTGCTTCAGACAGCTGTATAAAACAAACTACTTGATAGAATGACATGCAAATTCACATGGATGCTTATGAGAGATGTACCAACTTAGAAAAATAAAAATAATGCCAATAGTGTTGCCATCTGTATTGGAGTCCGAGAACTTTTCAGACCACCCTCATATATATATATATACACACACACACACACATAACCACCTCTAGCAATCATTTTCATTTATGCATCGCCCTCAAAACAAACAAACAAACAAAAAAATGTAATACTAACACCCTTGCAAACCATACTGTTATACAATTTCCAGAGTAGACAGCTTGTTCATGAGTTTATTGGACAATAAATGACCATGTATAAAGACGTCTAGACTAAATACCATAGGTCAGTGGTGTTCAACCTTTTTTTACTAAGCAATACTTTTCTATAAAAAGTTATTTGGCGATCTACTCTCTTATATAGATCATGTTCCCCCCAACCTGATATCTGATTACGCACAAATAGACAACTAAAAAAAAAAAATACACAACTAAAAACTTTGTGCATTTAAAAATTTATTTATCACTTTTAATTATTTTAATACAACAACAACAACAAAAAGTATATTGGAATAAAATATTTATTTCTCTATTTTGGATAAACAAAGTTTGAAAAAACAACAGATTGATTACAAACTCACAAGTCACAGGAAATGCTGGTTGATTAAAAAAAAAAAGTTAATGTGAAATTTGGCATTGTTTGGACCTTGTAATATTTTCATAGTCAAGTTGATATGAAGAAGTGGCCAATCACAGACAATCATCCAAATGATCATTTGTAATTTGGTTTCTTAATCGATTTTTTGACGGTCATATTTGAAAAAGCGGATTCTGACAATTATGTCGATCCAAAACATGACAGAATGTTTCGTGCAATCAGTTAATATTGGGAATTTTTCAGGTGCATACTTCCAAATGACTTCATTGTTTATTGATTTTAAATGTAAACTATTCTGAAAGTTTATTATCTCAAGTACTACTTCAGCTTGGTTTATATCAAACAGCCCACTAATTTTCTTTGAAATTTCTGCAATGTTCAAGTTTTCTTGAAATGGATTATTGATAAAAGATACAATCATTTCAGTTTTATTAAAATCTTTAAATCTTGAATTTATTTCTTCCTCAACTAATTCTATTTCATGAATAAATTCTTTTAAATCATAGCGAAGCATTTCTTGATTTTGTTCAAAAAATTTTAATAAATATGGGATATGTCTAAATTCGCAGTCATTTATATTTTTCTTTAATAAAAGTAAGTATTGTTGGAAAGTTTTTATTGAACTTAACATGCCAATTAAATTTTTATCTCTACCTTGTAACTCTAAATTTAAACTGCTTAATTTCGTACAAAAATCTACTAAAAACGATAAGTGTAACAATCATCTTTTATCACTCAATTGTGGATAAATATCTCCTTTTTCACCAAGAAAATTTTTTATATCATTAATTAATACAAGAAATCTTTCTAAAAATTGACTTCTGCTGAGTCAGCGAACATTAGTGTACAACAGAAGTTCCCTAACATCATCTGCCTGTAATTTAAATAACCGCCGTTGCAGGGCTTTTCCTCAAACAGAATTTACAATTTTAAATGTAATATCCAAAACAACTTTTGTGTTTTTAATCTTTTACTACACAGTACTTGTTGGTGAATAATACAGTGGTACGTTAAAAAATCTGGATATTTGTCATCGTTTTTACATAATGAAATGAAGCCTGATTTATTACCTATCATTGCAGGAGCACCATCAGTAGTAATAGACACAAGTTTAAAAAGCGGAAGTTTGTGTTGTTTCACAAATCCATCAAATGCCGAAAAAATGTCTTCTCCCCTAGTCCTTCCCAATAATCGTATAATTTTCAAAAGTTCTTCTTTTCTTGAATAATTTTGAAATACCATGTGAATAAATACCATTAACTGAGCAATATCAGTTTATTTATTTACTTTATTTATTCGTATGGAGTTTCCTGCCTTTTTCTCCCCGTCCCTATTGGGACGAGTTGAGCCCCCTCATTGGGGGCTCAACTAAGTATTTATGGCTGTAGATCTGTGTGTGTGTTCATGGGACCGGCTTGCCTGCTTGCAGGATGAAAAATGCCAGATAAACTGGTGAAAAAAACCCTACTGCCCGCGCCCAAGACTGGCTAACTTGGCTATGGCTGAGGAAGATCCTCAAATTCCTCACATCTTTGACAGGAATCGAACCTGGGACACTCCTACCCCAGTCATATGGTTGCGAAGTGGACAGCAATATCAGTGAAATATTAAATTTTTCTTGCTTGGAGGGTGATGCACAGGTGGAAATTATTGCCAGAAGTGGTTATAAGTGGAAGTTCAAGAACTATGATAGGTATTGCATAAACAATGGCTAGAGTGAATCTTCTGTGATGAGGCTGACTCCATGGAGATATCTTTCTGGCTGGGGTGTCTGTTTTGCAGGAAAAAAAAAAAAAAACATATCACTTTTATAATGAGAACTTTTTTTTTACAAGTGTGTGTGTGGGACGGGGGGAGATATAAACGTCTAAGAGAATTAAATAATGCAATAAAGCAGCATGAGAAATCATTATTATTATTACATGACACCTATAAGGACTCACTGCAGGAGGGCACTCTACTCCCCTCCGCTACACACATCTCACTGTTTTCCCTACTGCTAACTTCTCCAACCAACGTCATCTATCACCCAGCACCACCAACAGTATTTTTTGTCTGTAAATTGTGTGTGTGTCATGATGGCTGATTTGCTTGTATGGGGATGATAAACCCGAGGTAGCAGGGTTTCTGGGAGAATAAACCCTGCTATCTCCTTATTAAAAAAGCACATATAAGATTCCTCTCATCAAGATGAGAACTGAACTTAAGTCATTTCTAACTGAAGGGTGCAGTGTACTAACATTCTTCCAATTGTGCTATGAGGATGCAAAAGCATTGTTGATATGCACCAAGGATCACAATTTTCTTTACAGTCCATATTAGACAAAAGGAAATAACTCATTACAATCTACTAAAAATTAAATTAATTTTTTTTTATCCCAATCCCCTTTCAGGTAAGTATGAGAACACCTACACAAAATAAATATGGAAACAAGCTCAGGTTTCCACACAGAACACCATACCACTGACTTTAGTTTAGTGTAAAAATAATCATAATTTATAATTATGAATCCTTTTACAAACTGTTTATGTTAGTATACTAGGTTTTGCTTTCGTAATACGTAATCGGCCCTTGTGATGTGCCTGATATTAATATGTTAAAATGAAATGCATTTGAAATTGATGTACTTACTAGATTCTGAAAGTTTGTAATAATTTCAATCTTCTTTATTGTATTTCATAATTAAGTGTTGAGATATTTGTTGTGCTTTGTAAAGACATTTTCTTTTATGCTAACATAGAAAATGCATCAGCCATTAATAGCCAACTTCTCGCTTGCAATTTACGTGAAGTGTACATGCTCACCGAGGAGAATTATAAGTGATTGCCAGCTGAACAGGAAGAGCGTTTGGTATCCGAGTAATGAAAAAAACAAGCAGAGCAAGAATGGAAATTTCAAAATGGTAACGAGAGAATTTTGTTCTTAGGAAGTTTTTAAGAAAACATGACAGTCAGGAGAATATTAATATAAGATTTTGAAAATGAATCGTAGCACTCTGAATTTTTAAACTGGAAGAGTTGAGACTGTCAACAAGTGTTTAGTAAATAGAATAAGATATTGGAACTGACGTTCTAATTCAATGTTTAGGAAATGCTGAATGAAATGTTTTTTCTTCTGTCTTAAAAATGCTGGATCTATTTTATTGTTCTATTGAAAAAAAAAATCGATGGAATAAGTAAAATCCAAAACTGTAAAGTGGCTTAGCATGAAGAGCTCTACTTAGATATGCTGTTTTTGATATAGTAGCAGAAACTGTCTTTTTCTGATACAAAAATTAGTAATTTGTGTGTCAAATTGAACTGTGAGAGGTAAGAATATTTATACTTCAGTGAGACAGGAGGAATAATATTGTATGCTATATAATGGAGATAAAAGAGGATTCCATGGAAAAGAAGAAAAATTATATAAAATTTTCTTCTTCTTTCAAAAAGGGCTTAACAAAGAAACTGACCCTGATGAACATTTTATTGTTGTGAAAACAACAATAAAATGTTCATCAGGGTCAGTTAAAATATTCAACAATAAAATGTTATATGCAATATAAATATTGTATCTACCATACAATATTTATATTGCATATAAATATTTGCTATCACTGTCATACACTTACATACAATTACTTTTTCACCAGTCTCTCTAAGTACAGGCATCCAGAATATATCTTTCCTCCATTTCCAAGGTTTTCGATCAGCCTCTTCAGTATTTTGCCACTTTCATGATATTTTTCTTCTATATTCTTTCAAGTTTTTCAACTACACATAAGACATTTTTCTCTATATTCAATGAGAGCACCTGCAGAATTATATGCGAGTCACTTTTGATATGATTTCTTTTCCCATGACTGTCTCTTTTATTTACTGATTCCACCATGATTTTTCAGTCCCTGCAAACAACTTCACCACTTGTTTCTGGCTTAATCATCCCATATTTTACTTAGATTTTGGCAGTAAGTCTCCAAGGAGTGATTCCTGTTTTCCAAAGATTTCACCCCCCCCTCAAAATAATATTTGTACATTTCTACAATAGGACTATCTTCAGAACTGTAGAAAGCAGAATTTACAAAATCACAAATGTAAAATATATAACTTTTAATTCTCACACATTTCATTTTTCGGTGTGATTTTAATCTTCGCAACACTGAAAGGTGATCACTTCCTATTTCAAATCACTGTATTCTCTTGTATCCTGAACCAGAGTGAAGTTATCAGTATAAACAAAACAACATAGTAAGACTCTTCTTGGGTGTTCTATATGAATTTAAACACATTTTTTGTTAAACCATGGTAATAGTAATGACAATCTTGTAGTAAACAGAAATCCAGTACATAGACCACTATTCAGCCTCACTCTTTTCAGTAATTTTCCTCCAAATAAGTATCAATGCCATGATTCATTTCCTACTCACGGGAAACATATTTCTAGCTGCTTTCCAAAGAAAAATGGATTATAAAACATTTGAACACCTGAAGTTCCTAAGTTCCTTTTTAATGCAGCCTATTAGGAAGCTAAATTCAATAATCTATTTACTGACTTTGAAAACTTTATAGGCCCACTTTTCACTCACGAGAGAGAGTGAAATAAACAAGTTCTTGTCATGGAAAACTGGTAACTGGTTGGCAAGTGTGTTGTGTGTGTGTGTGTGGGGGGGGGGGTTATCATATAACATGTTGACAAGACGAGTGGCAAAATTAAAGAAATATGCCAGATCTGACAAATTATTGCATATAATTTGAATTTGGCTATTTCAAATTCTTTTAAGGATGTACACTGGGACGTAAAATAGTCATTCAGAAATAACCTTAGTGAATAGGAGATCTTTAAAAGAATTTTAAACAATCAACTTCAAATTATGATGCTGTTGGCACACTCTCTCGATGAGTCTTTGGACTCCCTGGAGGTGTCACATAATAATAATAATAAATAAATATATATATATATATATATATTCATGAGCATTGCCTCGGTTACTGTGATACATTTAAAAAGATATTTAATGACTAACAAACCAAGAATAAGTTAGAAAACTTTAATGATACAACTAGTTTCGGTTTATTATGGCCTTCATCAGGTATCTTTGTAGGTAGAAGAAACAATAATAAAAGACTGAAGATATTAAGAAAACTGAGAAGCACAGGTTAATTGTAATAGATAATTAAAAATAAAAAACATTGTATTAAAATTCCAGATGTTCTATTTATGTGCCATTGTGTATTGTATGCGTGGTAGTAGGACTCTCGAGAAAGCCAGTATTGAACAACAGCAGTATGGCTCTCAGGGATGTTATAGCTCAAATTACTGTTCAAATGCTCAGGATTAAGGACGATCTCCCTGGATTCCACTATCTTTCTTTCAAATTCACCCCTTGCAACGGAAAATGTTTTCAGCCCGATAAGTCCAAAAATTGGACTGAGCGAAGTTAACATCAAAAAGTGAGCGATTTCATCAAAAAAAAACCGAAATTGTCCATGAGATTAATTGAAGATGAATTGGGGATTCCAAAATCAACTGTGCGCAACATTTTGACAGAGAGTTTGGACTTCTTAATTTGAATTCGCAATTTGTTCCCCACAAGTTGACTGACGACCAAACAATGTATTGAATTGAACACTGCAAGGACCTCATTAAAACCACTCGCAAGGACTTGAACTTTCTTGAAACGATTGTTATTGGTGAGAAACATGGTGTTTCGCATATGAATGAAACAAAGCACCAGAGTACTGAGTGGAGACCACCAGAAAAGGGGCATCTGAAAAAAAGTCGCTTGGAGAAATCAAAAGTAAAGAAAATGCTGATTTGTTTCTACAATTCCAAGGGCATTATCCACAAAGAATTCATTCTGACTAGAAAACTGTCAATGGTGAGTTTTATCTCTAAGTTCTGAAGCGATTGAAAGTGAGAATTCGTCACACATGGCATGAATATTGTGACGACTGACTGTTTGTCAAAACACACTGTCACTCTTGGCACTATAACTCAGGTTCTAATGAAACATATGTCATAAATAGTTGACACAACACTAATGAAGGTTGACGCTTTCGACAGCAAAAAGATACAACAGGTGGCGCCACTAGTTTCTTCTATTTTCGTAAAGTTCAGTTTCTTTTTGGACAGAGGGTGTATATATAAAATGATAAGCTTTTTTACGTCATGTTTTGAAACTCAGGGGCTACCCTGAGTGTCGAGTCTTCAATATTCGAGTCATCAGAATTCAAGGAGAACCGGCCTAACAGTCCGGAACTCGGAGGGTTAGGCGCCGTAGGCGACATAGCCCTCCTAGTATATATATATATATATATACTAGGAGGGCCACCCTGTATGTGTATATATATATATATATATATATATACACATATATATACACACAGGGTGGCCATAAATTAACTTTCCCTTTTTGAAGGTATCTGTAGCTAAAACTAATACAGGGAATGAGACCACATTTTATATCGAGACTTTTGAAGGCATCAGGAGATGAATTCCGCAAAAAGATTTAGTACGAAAAGTTGCCAATAGGGGAAATTTTGGCGCTGGTGGAGCCAAAAGCAGTCAAATATTTGCAATAAACGCAGGATTATACAAATTTTACTGTGCGCACGTGACAGCAGCACCACCAATTTCACTTAAAAAGGGATTGGGAACGTTCAGGCAGTTATTCGAATGACTGATGAATTGTGCCCAATATGCTTCCTACCTTGCCTCAGCGTGCTTGCTTTACTTGTTAAGTTGTTTTTACCTAAACAGTGCAATTCCGTAGCAGCCCTTCGGGAATTTAGACGGTTTCGTAACCTGCATACAGGTCTTATGTCAGCTGTAGCACTGAGAGCTATGATTAAGTTTGAAGAAACTGGATCACTAGGAGTTAGACCTGGCATAAGATGGAAAACAGTGCAAGAAGAGGCAGTAACAGACGTTGCTGCTGCGGTGTTCGACGACGCAAGGATCAGTACTGGTCCAGCTCGTGCCATAGCTCGCAAACTTGATATGGCTTATGGAACAATCTGGAAAATCTTACGGAAAATGCTTCACTTCAATCCGCATAAGTTCAGTTGTGTGCAAGCACTACTACCGCAGATTATGATAAGTGCATGACCTTCACGCTAACGTTTCTTGCCCGATTGGGGGTCGACAATGACTGGCCTTGGAGAATACTGTGGGGTGATGAGGCTATTTTTATCTGAATGGGTCAGTCAACACTCACAACTGCATAATTTGGGCATCTGAACATCTCCAAGCGATCCAGCAAGTATCACTGCATTCTCCAAAAGTAACCGTGTGGTGTGGCTTCACAGCCGATTTCATAATAGGACCATACTTTTTTGAGTGTATTATCCCTAAAGATCCTGTAACCTGCTCCATTACTGGAGAGATTTATCGATGAATGAGGATAAATTTTGTCATTCCTGCATTGCAGCAAAGACAATGTTTGGACTCCATAATTTTTATGCAGGATTGAGCACGCCACATATTGAACATTTAGTACAGCACCTTTTACACCAATCCCCCTGGACATCACTCCGTGTGACTTTTGGCTGTGGGGTTATTTGAAATCTGTTGTGTATATGTTGGTGGCATTCCCAACTTGCATGTCTTAAAAGAGAACATAAAAACAGGCTGTTATGAACATCCAATCCGACTCCTCACGCTCAGCTGTACAGCATGTCGCACACCGGATGCAATTTGTTGTACACAAGAAAGGTCAGCACATCGAGAATCATGTATGTGGTCCAGGGGACTCTGATTCTGATGAATAAAACATTATTTCCTGTGAGTTCAATCACTACATTAATTTCTGTCTCTCGCAAGTTGTTCTTTTAGTTTAATTATCATCATTATCATCAAATTCCTGCCATGTACCCTTAAGGGGTGTACAGGATATGATAGTACTACATGCAAAATTTACATCATTACTAACTTCCTATCTACAATTTCCCTCCAAATCAGCCTGTGATTTGTCAAGACTCCAACATTATCAGATCTTATATTTCTATCGTCTAAGGCACTTTGTACCGTATCAATCAACCAATATATCGGTCTTCCTAGGGGTTGTTTTACTGCCAACCTAGCAAATAACACTTGTTTTGCTAATCTTTCCTCGCCAATTCTGTTTAAGTGACCATACCACATGAGATTAGCTCTACTAACGCATTCCTGGTTGCTGACAATGAAAAGTTCTTTCCTAATACCCTCAGTTTTAATATGATATTGCCATTGATGCCATCTGTTCACATCTCTAATCTTTCTCAGGACTCTCATATCTGCGGTCTCTAGTCTTTGATCAAGTGTTTTACTTCTGACCCAGCTCTCAGATTCATAAGTTAAAACTGGTTTGAAAACAGTCTTGTATACAGCTAATTTAGAGTTCTGACTAATTTTTCTCTTATTCCATATGAATTTATTCAATTGACTTCCTACTATACCAGCTTTGTTGATTCTGTTGTCTATTTCTATATTTAATTTACCAACTTCACTAAAAATCGTGCCTAAGTAGCTGAAATGTTTTACTTGTTCCACAGGTTCTCCGTTCACAACACAGTTGACATTTTCAGCGTTTCTGCCAATTTTCGTTGTCTTTGTCTTTTTATTGCTGACCATCATACCATATCTATTACAACAGTTATTCAATTTAGTCAGAAAATCTTAGACTTGTAGTGTATTTATTTAGAAGTATAACATCGTCCACATAAAGCAAAGAGCTGACATTAACCTCTCCAATTTTGATATCATGTTTAATACCACTTTCCTTCATAATGTGATCCATATAGATTATTATTATTATTATTATTATTATTATTACGGGTATCTCCATGGAGTCAGTAGACTCATCGCGGGAGACCCAAACTAGCAAAACAATATCTGTCATATCTCTTCTTGAATTCATTTACAGATGAAGAGCTCACAACAAAGTCAGGCAATGAATTCCACTCATTCACCACCCTCCAGGCAAAAAACCTTGTTCTGACACCTTTGTTAACCACACTCTTCTTTAATTTCCAGAGATGACCTCTTGTTCTTCCATCACTATCACACAGCTGAAACATTTCCCCTGCATCAATCCTATAAAAACCTTTTAGTAATTTGAATGTTTCTATCATATCCCCTCTTCTTCGCCTATCAACCAATCTCTGCAATCCACAAGCTCTCAATCTATCAATGTAGGGAGCATTTTTTATATCACTCACCAACTTGGTCACTCTTCTCTGAACCCTCTCCACTCATCTCCAAGGAATCCAGGTGACCAGACCTGAGCACAGTAATCCAAATGTGGAAGTATCAATGCTTTATAAAGGGGAATAATAACCTCTTTATCTCTGGATGTCAGTGTGTTCCTCAACAACCAAGTAATCCTATGTGCAATCTTGGACACCTTAGCAATGTGTCCTCTGAACTTCATCTCCTTATCTACCAATACCCCTAAGTCCCTAGATAATGAATAACAGAGGGGATAATGCACATCCTTGTCTCATACCAGATTTAACATTAAACCATCTTCCTGTACTTCCTTCAATTCTAACTGCTGACTTACAACTCAAATAAAGACTAAGTATTGCTTGATATAATGCCCCATTGACACAATATAACTGTAGCGTATTGAATAGCTTCTCTCTTGGCACCTTGTCATATGCCTTTTTCAAATCGACAAAACTTAAATACAGATCTTTGTTATATTCTCATTATTTCTCCACTATTTGTCGTAAAGTGAAGATCTGATCCTGACAGCCTCTATTTGACCTGAATCCAGCTTGTTCTTCACCAAGCTTTTCTTCCACAATTCATCTCAACCGTTTCTCAAGTATACTTGCATAAATCTTACCAGGAACACTCAGTAGCGAAATACCTCTGTAATTCTCACATTCAGTTTTATTTCCCTTTTTATATATGGGTACTATGAGAGCTCTACTCCAATTATCGGGAATTAATCCCTCTGTCCAGGCATTCTGAACTATACAGTGTGGCTACTGTAAAACTTTTATACCACCATACATTCAGTATTTCTGGTCGAATATCATCTACTCCTGCTGCCTTTCCACATTTCAAGCCTTTGATGGCATTTTCTACTTCAAGTATGGATATGTATTCCTGACTGTATGCCTGTTGAGTGTTTTTTTACCACTGTGCTATCACTGCTTGTTTTATTTAGCAATTTTTCGAAGTAATTACTTCATACTTCGAGGATATCTTTTTCTCCCATTTTCATGTCACCTTTATCATTTACAGCACTCTTTCCTCCATTCCTAAACTTCTTCAACAACCTCCAGAATATTTTGCCACTTTCTTGATATTTATTTTGTATGTTGTTGCCAAAGTCCTCTCATGACTTTTATTTAGCAAGTTTTACAGTGTTTAGCTTTCTTCATTTGTCTCTGTATTCTCTAAGAGCAAAAGCTAACTTATTTATCAGGAACTTTTGATATGCTTTCTTCTTTTCCTTCACTGCTTCTTTAACTTCCTATGTCCACCATGAAGTTCTAATTTTTCTATCCTTACAGACAACTTCACCACATGCCTCTCTAGCTGAATTAATCCAGGTTTTCTTCATAGTTTGCCACTGAATCTCCAATTTTTGGTTCCTGTTCTCAAAACACTTTCATTTTTTCTTCAATAATCTTTGTGTATTTTAGTCTACAGTTCACATCTGAGAGCTGCTCAACTTTTATTCGCTTTAAAATTTTCTTACATGTTATTCTTTTCAATATGAAATTCAATTTTATCCTGCTCAAGACTAAATAGTGATCACTTCCAATTTCAAATTCTCTGTACACTCTGGTGTCCTGCACCAGGGAGAAAACATCACTATCAACAATAACATAGTCAATGGCACTTTTCTTATTCCTTGCCTCTTCTCTCCATGTCAATTTGTGCACATTTTTATGTTGGAACATGGTGTTAGTAATAACCGGTCCGTGTCCTGAGCAGAAATCCAACAGATATTTGCCATTATTATTAGTTTTGCTCTTTTCTCCAAATTTTCCCAAAATATTTTTGTATGTCTCACAATCATTTCCTACTCTGCTATTTAGATCCCCAACAAGGACCAACTTTTCCTTTTTCATTGTGTCAGTTGCTTTTTCTAAAGCGTCAAAAAATTCCTCCACTTCTACCTTAGAACCTTCTGTGGGACCATAGGCACAAATAAGTCTCATTGTCCAGTTCCCCATTCTCATATTTGCCCACATTACTCTACTTGAGGCTGACTGCCATTCAAGAAGATTAGCCTCGTATTTCGTGTTGAATACTATGGCTACTCCTTCTTTTCCTTGATTTTGTATTTATGGCTCAGAAAGATCTCACCAGTTTTTGTCTTTTTTTTGTTTCAGTCACCCCTATTATGTTGATCTGGTACTTATCTAATTCCTCAGCTAGCTCCATTTCTTTGCCATTCAGGCTTCTTATGTTGATAGTACCGATCTTTAACTCTGGTGATGTTGAGTTGGGGTGTGTTATCAGATTAGTTTAATTATTATTATTATCATTGTAATGGGCTACATATCCAGCAGGAATTAGTGATGCGGCTGTCGCTTACACGAAATGTTATTATTTCATTTTATCTGCTTGTTTTCTGCTCTGTCAGCGCCAAAATTTCCCCTATCGAACTTTTGGTACTAAATCTTTTTTTCGTGGAAATCATCTCCCCATGCCTTCAAGTCTCAATATAAAATTTGGTCTCATTCCATTTATTGGTTTTAGCTACAGATGCCTCCAAAGAGGGAAAGTTATTTTATGGCCAATCTGCATATATATATATATATATATATATAATCTACTTGAGACTGACTGCCATTCAAGAAGATTAGCCTCGTATTTTGTGTTGAATACTATGGCTACTCCTTCTTTTCCTTGATTTTATATTTATGGCTCAGAAAGATCTCACCAGTTTTTGTCTTTTTTTGTTTCAGTCACCCCTATTATGTTGATCTGGTACTTATCTAATTCCTCAGCTAGCTCCATTTCTTTGCCATTCAGGCTTCTTATGTTGATAGTACCGATCTTTAACTCTGGTGATGTTGAGTTGGGGTGTGTTATCAGATTAGTTTAATTATTATTATTATCATTGTAATGGGCTACATATCCAGCAGGAATTAGTGATGCGGCTGTCGCTTACACGAAATGTTATTATTTCATTTTATCTGCTTGTTTTCTGCTCTGTCAGCGCCAAAATTTCCCCCTATCGAACTTTTGGTACTAAATCTTTTTTTCGTGGAAATCATCTCCCCATGCCTTCAAGAGTCTCAATATAAAATTTGGTCTCATTCCATTTATTGGTTTTAGCTACAGATGCCTCCAAAGAGGGAAAGTTATTTTATGGCCAACCTGCATATATATATATATATATATATATATATATATATAGAATATGAAATAATGTATTGTTTTATATTATGTATTATTATAATATAATACAAATATAAATAAATATATATGTACACCTTTTACCATAATTCATATGATGGGGAAGTAAAAATTTTTGTGACAAGTAGATTTATGTTGTATTTCTGGAGCTCTGGGCTACATTACGATAAAAATTGGCATTGAACCTAATATGAAAACTGGAGATGTTAATCTAAGCTTTACTTCACACAGATGATGGATGTCAATATTCATAAATAAATCCAGAACTAGTTTTCTGGATTCTTTAACTAAACTGAGAAACTGATTTCAGCTATTTAGACAAAATTTTATTTATTTACTTTTTTTTTTATATTTATCTTTTTAATATTGATTCCATTCTTGAGAAGTAGAAATATCTTATGGCACATCACTGCAGTGCAGTGCATGTATAGGGTGTAAATGAGGACTGAGAAAGAAGTTTGACATTTTAATTCAAAAGCTGAAGGTTGTAGTTGTTAGGAAACACTTTTTGAGGAAAGCTGTTCTAGAGGATGGATACAAATGAAATAAGAGAGAAATAAAAGTAGTGAAGTCTGAGGCTGAAATGAACAGAATTTTAAGCAGCTGCTGCTCATGTTTTAACAAACCAACAGAAAGCAGAGGAAATGATGATAGTACAGTGGAGCAGTGTGAAGTTACCTATAGAAAAGACAGAACTGAAACAGTGCATCTGTGAGACAGTGGTTGAAGGGAGTTGGTGAAGGAGCATCTTCCATCAACTGAATCACTCTCCTGTGGACAGAATTAAGAATTTTTAGGGAGGTTTTAGGTGCACTACCCCAAATATGTGACCAGCATTCTAAGGAAATGCATATTTGAGATTTCTAGATAGAGAGGCAAAAAGTAGTATCTTGAACAGAAAAGAATGCCTAGTTCTTTAGAGGTCCAGGAAGCTAGTCACATAACATATTTATGCCAGGAAAAGCTGGTAGTAAATGTCATTGCAGGCAGAGAGAGTTGATCCTGCCTGATGAATCTGTGTATTACTGAAGGTACATGAGCTGGGATCCATCTCGTGAGGGGGGAGGGGCAAAAAGTAGGAGTATGTTTTGATAACAATGAAAGTGACCGGGTTATCCTTGGGCTGAAGAAAAATAGTATGAAGATAAGTATTTTAGGTACTTTGTGAACTTGAAGCTTAGGACATTTGAGCACTATGTGTTGAATAAGCAGGACAAATGAAGTTTACTATTGTCAGCAAAACTGTGGAATAGATAACTGGCAACAGAGTAGGTCATTTATGTACAGGAAAAGAGGGCAGCTAATAGAAGAGAGCCTTTAGTCATTTCTGTGGTGAAAGAGATGCTTGAGGAGAGGGAGGCATCTGATATGACATGGAGTGAATAACCAAAGAGAAAGCCAGATATCCAATTATAAAGTGTGTAAGGTAGATGGATAGCAATTCACTGAACAGGTCTTAATGCTAGATATGATAAAATACTCTGGAAATGTCACAAGCAACAAAATATTTCTCTGGAACCTTGCAAATGGTGGGTGATGTAGGCTAAGATCTTCTTCTTCTGGTTCCCATCTGCCATACGGCCGCGGGAGGGTAGCTATATGCTACCATTCTAGGGAGAGATGATTATGAGCAAGGTGGTTTCCCATTGTCTTCCTTGCCGTAAGTATTTATGACTGTAACCTGCGTGTTCATGGGGCCGGTTTGCCTGCTTGCGGGATGAAAAACCCCAGATAAACTGGCGGAAAAAACCCTGCTGCCCATGCTCAAGACCGGCTAACTTGGCTATGGCCGAGGAAGATCCTTAAGCTCCTCACGTCGTGGACGGGAATCGAACCTAGGACACTCCTTCCCCAGGCATATGGTTGCGAAGTGCAAAGCCACTAGGCTAGCTGTGCGGACCTAAGATCTAGGTCCGGCTAAGATCTAGATTGGTGAAATCCGTATTGGTGGCCACTGATTAATTTCTGAGCCTCTAGAACTTTGGAGAACCTGACTGCTTATAACTTTCTCCATTATTAATAACTGAAGACTTATTTTGTAAGCTAGCAGTAAATAATAGTTTAATATCCAACGTTTCACTGACTAATATCTGTCAGCATTTTCCAAGGAATACACTGGTAGGCGATAGAAAGTAACAAAAACTAGGAAACTAACCAGCAATTCTAAAAGTTATCACTGAACGTGAAACAGTGATATGATACGCGTGTCACAAGTACAACGTTTTATTTGTTGAGATATTTAATGTAATTTTCATGAAAGTTCATTTCTTTTTGGTTAAATGATCTGATTAGAGTTTTCAATATATCTGGTAAGATTAGGCCTTGATTCTTATTTAAGTTACCTGTTGAACGGGCGACTGTAGCAGCTTCTTTGAAAGTTCTGGAATGAAACTTCTATGTAGGGCATATGATTCATATTCCATTCAATATTATGGTTGGCAGAGGCAAAGTGGGAAGAAAGGCCTGATATATTATGTCTGTTATTCCTAACATAGCCTATGTGTTCCTTCTTTCTTCATTATGTTTGAGAAGACTGAGGTGAGGATGATCATTTAGTAGTGATAGCAGAATTCTTTCCTGTTTTGGAACATGTTGGATATACATGTTTGCTTTCACATACTGGAATAAGTTTCAGCTGAGTATAAACGATTGTAGATAATATAAGAGGGATGGCAAGGACAAGAAGACTTTTTTGGTACCTAAGTCATTTAGTATTCTTTTGCCTTTTTTGGACAAAATACAACACAAGGCATGGTGCCCTATTTTTGATGTAGAATCAAATCTACATTAGTCATCTATGCAGGATTTCAAGAAAAGCAATGGCAGGAGGAAGCCAGTTCAAATTGTCATTAAGGTCACATAAGAACATAGATATTGATTGAATGATTTGCGATTTTTTTTGGTGCAAGGATAGCAAAGATCATAACTGAACAGGAAAACACAGGTTACAGCAGTACACAGGGTGGTCATGGATAAATAAGTAAATAGTTATATGAAGATAAACGAGTAAATAAAATGTATGTACAAAGTTCAGTATCTACAATGAGGTATCTACATATAAACAGATCCATTCTACATATAAACAAATCCATTCTGCATATAAACAAATCCATTTACAAAATTAACATTTTGTAAAAATCTAACAATGGCATGCAATCTGCCTGAGTCTGAAAACATCTGGCTGAGTGTAGGGGGGGGGGGGGCTGAGCCAGATAAGTAAAAATGTCATTTTTCTCTTGTGTGAAGTGCTTGCACTCCACCAGAATATGACTAATGGTAAGACAGTTGTTGCATTCTGTCCCACATAGGTGGGTCATCAGCTAATAAGAATGTGTGAGATGACTGTGACCTATGCAGAGCCCAGCAAGAACTTCCTTTCTTCTGTTCCTATGCTGACCAGACTGCCAATGCTTAATTTCAGGCTTAATCTCATGCAATTTGTTCGTCAGTACTTTATTCTAGGAGTATTGCCATTTAGTAATTAACTTCTTTGAACAACTGAAGGTAGACAGATGAGGGTGTGAGACATCTACAGTTGACAAAAACAGAGGGTGCAGGATGAGGTTGCAAGAGGAATGCTTTTTGTTTGGTGCCATATCTGCAGGTAATGTTGTCACCACTCATGGCAATAGCTTCCATAGCCTCTCTGCATACCAAAAGGAAGGATAGCAATCTGACATGTGATACAGGATCTCTAAATGCAGAGAAAAGAGACTAGTCCACGCTGGATGATCTGGAAGGGACTTTATGTTTAGGGCATAATTAAGAGAAATGTTTTTGTCTAAATGATAGAGGCAGTTTGAATGGGTGATGTGCAAACAGCACTGGTAGCTAATTGGATACCTTCTTGATGGATCAGATCCAACCAGTAGAGAATACTCTCCTTTACAGAACTGTAAACCTGAATCCGTAATCAAGATTCGAATGCATAAGTGCATGATAAATGTGGAGCAAGGCACACCGATTAGCACCCCATTCTGTAGAGTAGTGTTTCTGAAAGTGTGGTACACGTATCCCCGGGGGTACGTGGCAATTTTCGGCTATGCATAATTAAAGGAGTCATTTTTCAACAAACAGTGCAATTAGAGACAACGGGATAAAACGGCACTAACTAATGAATCACATCCCCTCTTCAACAAATACATAGACCAAGCAAATCCATATGTTGCCGGTGGAACATATGGTTTTTGCTTGACACCAGCCCCGTCATTAATGTGTTAAAACTAAGAAATATATAGTGAATGTGTTTCAGATATTATGGAATTCAGTTGAAGGGAATTAGCATTTCAACTCAACTGTTGAAATGCTAATTTGTCTTTGATTCGCGCGATCTTTTGTTAATACCACACCAATCATATGCACTTCTTCGCTACTCTACGTATCTCAAGTCTTGTAAATTACTGGTAATTTTTGCTTGAAATAATGGGAAAGAAGATGACGCTATTTGGGTAGATGACTTTGACGATTCACACAAAGAAATTGTTCTCAATGCCAAAAGTAGTGATAGCGAGTAGGAGCTTCTTGGCAAGTTGTACCTTTTCAGTTTTTTTCTGAAAACTTTAGTTTCCAAAAATTCCCGCACGTATCTCACAACACGATTTTTTAGCTTTAATTTTGGGAAAAAAAAAGTTAAGAGTTATATTTGAGCAAATGCAGTATTTTTTTAAGCTTTCAAATTCTTATGTATGGATCATTGGTTAAAGATTGGATTTATAAAACTCCCAAAAGAGAGCAATATATGAAATACAAGTAGTAGCTGTAAGCAACAAGAAAACGTTGATATTGCATCTGGATCAAATGAAATGATAAGAGTGTGTCGTCTGACATCTCTAGAGAACCAAAATTTAAAAATATATCATATTTTTTGTTTACATGAGCATATAAATTCATATAAAATAGATATTTAATTTTAATTAATATTTTAAATTAATTTATTAATTTTACTTAATTTTTTAATAAATTAATCGATTTATTTTTAATTAATTTATGAATTTATTTTTTAATTAATTGGGGGGTACTTGGTAATAATGAAAATTTAAGAAGGGGTACGTGGATGTCTGAAGTTTGAGAAACATTGCTTCAGAGGATAGAGTGAGGAGGATATTCAATGCTTTTTTTTGCACTTATCGTGAAGATGATGAATATGTGCAAAGAAAGTTACTCACCTTTGTTTCTGTCAAAGATAAGTAACTCGGCCTCTGGAACTATGGAGATAGTAGTTTGCCCCATTCTTAAATCAGGATCGGGTTTCCGGTAGAAGCGTAAACAAACAGTTTTTTCTGTAGATAACCTGAACCCATGACAAATAGCCCATGAAGAGAAATGATTGATAGCTTGTTGAAGTTGTCTTTCAAAGACTCTCATGTTACAGAAGTGACAGTAAATTGTGAAGTCATGAACATAAAGGCAATTGGCTACTGTGTGATGCTGTTCAATAATTGAGTTTTCTTTAATATGATCACGATCGATTGCTTCTTGACATTTTCTTTCAATGACTCACATATTGCAAGAGTGACAGTAAATTGTGAAATAGTTGACAAAAAATCGACTACTGTTAGAGAATTAAGTTCACTTGAATAGCAAAGAGGATCACACTTAAGACAGAGCCTCGAGGAATCCCCTCTTCTTGATATGGCCGAGATAACATGATTCCCATTTGGACTTGGAAAATGCAGCTGGATAGAAAGTTCTTAATAAAAACAGGAAGGTACCCCTCAGACCAAGATTAAACAGGTCTTTTAATATGGCATATCTCCAGGCTAGAACTTCCATAACTCAGTTGGTATAGAAGAAGCCCTTTGGTTGGAAAGAATTGGGTTCGATTCCCATCCATGATACGAAAAACCTTAATCTGGTCTCTTTTGACTAAAGGTGGGTTAGTAGTTAGCTATGGAGGTAGAGGATTTTTTCCACCCGGAAACTCAGGTTTTTTGTCCCTCAGAACAGGCAAACTGGCCCTGTGAACACACTTCTACAGACATAAGGGCCATTTTCCACATGGAATAAATAGTATCCAACCGATTTCAAAGGAGCTCAGTTTCGAATGCCTACACGGTAAAGTGTGGGTTTATGTGTGAGCGTAAATTAGGATTAAGATCTCCAGGCTGTGTCATAATGGGTTTTCCATGCCAAAGAAGACGGAAACAATATTCTCGTTTCAGGAAAATGTCACTTATACATGTTTCTAAATGGCTGATTGATGTCTATGAAAGCTACATTATGTGTTAGAAGGAAGTCTGTTGCTTTCTAAGTACAAGAAAAACCTTGCATTTACCATTTTCCCCAAGTCCTTACAAAGACAGCTATCAGAGCAATGGCATAATAATTGTTGGCCTGGGATGGATCCTTGCCTGGCTTTGGGATAGCAATGAAAATTGACTTATGCCAAGAGCCAAGAAACTCTTCTTCTGTAAATATTCTATTGTATAATAACAGCACAAGACCCAGAGAAATGGAGGTGTTTCATCATCTCATAATGGATGTCATGAGACATCCAATTGCACTAGAGTGAGAGAGAAAAAGTACTCTTTTGAATTCCTCCTTTACAAATGGCTAATTGAATGGCTCAATTCCCTAGGTGCAAAAGCTTAGATGCTGTTCCTTTTGTTTTCAAAATTAAAAAAAATCAGGAAGATAGGGAACTTGCTCAGATTCTGGCAAAGTTTTCTCCCAAAGTGTCTGCAATAGCTTTGGGATCAGTCACAATACATCCATTATGGCCCAAGGTAGACAAACGGTGTGTTCTGTATCTATTTTTCATCTTCTGGATTTTATCCTAGACCTTTCTTGCACTGACTGTTTCATTAATCAATGATGTAAATTTAATTAAGGGTTGTTTTTGACTCTGACATCTCACATAATGTGCCCAAGCATGTTTAAATGTTATTATTATTATTCCTGATACCTCCAAGGAGTCCGAAGACTCATCGCGGGAGGACACCTACAACTGTCTCTACACCTAACCTCTACTACGAATCATCTCCATCAACGCCATCTACCGCCCACCTCCAGCACCACCACAACTAGTAATTTTTGTCTGTAAATTGCGTGTGTTCTGAAGGGCCGATTTGTATGTATGCGGGATGAAAAACACGAGCTTCCGGGAGAAAAAACCCTGCTACCTCCGTATGAGATCGGCTAACTCACCATCGATTGAAATCGACCAGATAAAGATTCCTCCCGTCGCGACGAGAATCGAACTTAGGCCTATTCCAATCGAAGGGCGCAATGTACCGTCGTTCTTCCAATTGCGCTACGGAGGCGCTTAACTCAGCAATAAATAAGTTCAACATACTGTAATAAGAAATACTATAGATGGGTGAATAGCAACAGCTTCCAGAGATGTATTAAGTTTGTTGTGGTAGGATATCTAAGAAATATATTACATGCTGTATTTTGATCTATTCTGGCTGCTTGGCACTCTTGGTTCCACAAAGGCTTTGAATGGATTGGAAATCAGGATGATGATTTTGGAAGTGGTGCGGTGGCTGCACGAACAATACAATCTGCAACATAATTCACTGCTTCATTAATAGGTGTTTTGCTGATTGCTTCGGTATTAAATTTTGCAAGATGGAAAAATTTATTCCAGTCAGCCTGGGCCATTTTCCACATGGGTATCTGTATAGGAGGATATAGTTCTTTTGAAAACATAGTGCTGATGATAGGAAAATTATCACTTCCATATATGTTTTCATCAACATCCCATGCGAGCAGTGGAAAAAAGGCAGAGGAGCAGACTATAAGGTTGATTGCTGAATAAGAGCAGAAAGGCATATAAAAGAAGGTGTTTGCTCCATTATTAATAAGGGAGGTCATTACTGTCAAGGATTCATCCAATAATACGACCTTGTCTATTTGTGTTAGCACTATCCCAAAGAGTTTTGTGACCATTAAAATCACCTGTAAGAAGTATGGATTCAGGTAGTTGCAAGATAAGGTTATCAAGATTGATTTCATTTAACTCAGCAATAAATAAGTTCAACATACTGTAATAAGAAATACTATAGATGGGTGAATAGCAACAGCTTCCAGAGATGTATTAAGCTGAGTGATGGAAAAGCACATGACTGCCCAATTGGATAGTTGCTTTTGGTGCGTAGGATTTTTAGGAATTTCCATATGAAGTGATCATCTGAGTTAATTGTGGCTAATTTGGTTTCCCATTCATGATTTCAGTGGTTTTGTAGAGCTACTCTGACTTTTCTGTTGAGATTATTGAGTGTTGTTTTGTCCTGTGGGCTCTAGTGTTGTGATATCCCTTTCTTGCTTTGTTCTTGGTTCTAGTCAGGTCCATTATTTCTTCTGGAATCCTGTTGGTCGAGTGGTGGACAGTGGTTTGCGTTACTGAGGCTATTGCATTTGGCTTGTTAACTTGTTTATGGCTATGTCTATCTCTTCTATTTTTGTGTATGATGGTGGTGGGCCGATGTACTCTGGTAGAATTTTTGTGAGTTTGTCCCATGCTATAAAGGAGCGCTAGGGTGAGAGTTGTTCTTGAGTGCCTAGCCTGAGCTGGATGGGGTTGTGGTCTGATGAAAGTTCTTCAATTGTTTCTAGTTGATATTGGTATGGGGTGTTTTTGAGTATAACGATGTCCAGAACATCAGAATTTCCTGTTGGGCTGTGATGAGTGGGCTTGGTAGGTCCAGCCACGATGGCAGAGTATAGTTATATAATGCGTGACCTTTTGTATTAATGGACGAGCTAAACCAGGCTGTATGCGTGGATTTGAGATCTCCTGCTAAGATTATGAAGTCTTTGGATCTGAAGATGGAGTCCAGGTCAGATATCAGTAGTGGGATTCTAGGAGGTTTGTAAGCTGCATAAATCTTTAGACTGCCTGCGTTGCTGGTGTGTATCTCCACCCCGGTCACCTGTAGGTTCGTAGTTGGGAGTTGAGTACTGTGTTGTGGTTTAGATAGCTTTGATATGGACAGCTGTACCTCTGCCTCTTGCACCAAGTCGATCATTTCTATACATGGAAAAGCTTCGAAGTCTTGGGTTATTTGCTGGTCTAAGGTGCGTTTCGTTAACTAGAATGATGTCAGGTTTGTATCTGGAAATAAATTCTTGGAGTTCCAGGATTTTGTTTGTTATTCCATTTGCGTTCCAAGCTACAATCTTTAGTGAGGTTGGTTTGAGTACATGTTGTATCGCATCAAAGAGAACAATATATATGAAAGTCTTTAAATATAATTAAAGTTCAGCAGCTATCACAAGTGAACTGCACTCAACTAAAACATTATCAAAGAACAAAAAAAAAAGTTTGAAAACAACAACCAAACCTTGAAGTCTTAAGGCAAACTCTAAAGAAAACACTCATTCAACTAGAGAGGCATGTGGCATTGTATACAAGAATAGAAAAGTAAAAACACAAGTACTTAAAGAAGCAGTCCTGAAAAACAAGAAAGCAAACTCAAAGTTTCTAGTACAAGTCAGAAGATTATTATTATATCACACCTCCAGGGAGTCCAAAGACTCATTGAGGAATGGAATCAACTATTTGTCTCACTACTCCACCAACTTTCATCATCTAACACCAATGGCATCTTCTACCGCCGACTACCACCGCTAGTGCTTTCACAGACAATCACAAACATCCATGCCCACGGTGAGATTCGATACCGAGTCTTTTTTGGCTGGAGAGCAGATATGCTAACCACTCTGCCAACAGAGAAACAAGTACGAGAGGAAAGCTGTGTCTAAGTTATGTACCTAAACAAAAGTCATGGAAGGCTTTAGTAAGAAAATAAAAGATAAATATCAGATAGGTGGCAAAATGTTCTGGAGGCTATTGTAAAAGCTTAGAAATGGAAGGAGTACCATAAAGGGAATTAGAGATGATAAAGGCAACATGAAACATTAAGATAAAGATATTCAAGATATTTGGAGTAATTACTTTGAAAGACTTAAATGAAACATGCACACTGACAGAACAGTAATAGAAAATATTCAAAGAAATGCAAACAGGAGTATATTATCAATTCTTGAGGTAGAAAAAGCTATCAAAAGCCTGAAATGTGAAAATGCAGCTGGAGTAGCTACTATATGACTAGAAATGCTAATATACAGAAGTATAAAAGTTTTACACTGGCTACACTGTATAATTCAGATGGTACTTGAAGATCGAATACCAGATGACTGCGTAGAGCTGTCACAGTTGCCATCTGTAAAAAAAAGAGGAATAAAACAATGTGAGAACTATACAGGAATGTCTGTACTAAGTGTCTGAGGTAAGACTAATGCAAGCACAGAGGCTAAGAAAAACTGTGGAAGAGAAATGTTAAGAATAAGCTAGGTTCAGGCTACTTGTGTAGAGGCTTAAGTGCTGTGAGGACATTATGTTGGAGGTTTAATGGATTTTTTCAACACTCAAAAAGAATTAAAATAGAATTTAATACTTCCTATATTTCATCCTAGTCACTAGGACATCTACGGGGATTACAAAAACAATTAATGTAACATGCACACAAAAACTTACAATACTAAGCCCAACCACGTGGGTGGTTGGGCTTAGTTTAGAATAGGTTCAGGCTAAATAGCGGTTGTCAAGATCACATTTTTAACTTTATGACAAATAGTTGAGAAATCATGGGAATAAAACAAGGATCTGTACTTATTTTGCATATTCCAGGAAAGCATGTGACAAAATATTGAGAGAAAAGCATTTCAAAATGCTATCATTATATAGGGGGATAATATGAACATAATACAGAACAATACATAGTCTACATTTAAGTTGTAGGTCAGCAATTAGAACTAAATATGCTAGAAGATGGTTTGATGTAAAATCAAGTGCAAGACAAGGATTTATACCATAACCACTCTTATTCATCATCTATATGGATCAGATTAAAGAAAGAAAGTGGAATTAAACCTGATATTAGAATCAGAGATATCAAGCTTAGCGCTTTGCTTTATGCAGATGTACTCCTAAACTTATGGACCCAGTGCAAGTCTCTAGAATTCACTGACTAAACTAAAGAGCTGCAACAAATTTAGCACACAAAACTTTTACTGCATTCTCAATGGAGAACCTATAAAGTAAACCACAAGTAAAATATTTCAGAAATTTAAATATGTAAATAAATCAACAGAATAAGAAACCTATGGTGGGAAGCCAGCTAAATAAATTTACATGGAATAAGAATTAGCCAACCTACTCAACTAGCAATATACAAGACAATATTCAAACCAGTTAAAGTTATGGATCTGCAAGTGGGTTAGAAATAAAGCACTTGCTATTGAACACTAGAGGCCACAGATATGAGAGTTCTGAGAAAAATTAGGAGAGTGAACAGATGGCATGAATGGCAAAATCATTAAAAATGACAATATCAGGTAGGAGCTTTACATTGTTAGCATTCAAGAGTGTATCAGCAGGGCTAATTTAATGTGGTATGGTCAAAATGGAAGAGGAGAGGTTAGCAAAACAGTGTTAATTGCCAAGATTGTAAACAGACCCAGAGAAAGACCCCAAGATATTGGTTTTGGTCTTCTTTTGACATACGTGACACCTCCAGGGAGTCCAAAGCCTCATCGAGTGAGATCACCTGCTCTACAACTGTCTCCAGCAACTACACCAATGCCATCTACCACCCGCCACCACCACCAATACTATTTCCATAGACAATCACAAACATCCATACCCACGGCAGGATTGGAACCTGCAGTGTTATGACTGGAGAGCAGATATGCTAACCGCTCGGCCAGCATAAAAATATCAAAAATATGAGATTTCTCAGACAACATTGGAGTGCTGATGAGTGATAGACTAATTTGGAAGGAAATTAGTAATAAGGAGTTTAGTAATAATGTAAACTTAATCATGTAGTACTATCATGGTATCCTGTGAAATGTACCCCTGGAGGGTACATATGAGGAAAAGGTTGATGATGTCAGTCAAGTATGGTATGCGATTCTGCAGAATTAAAAATTTCTTAACTATATTAGATGATGCACAAATTCTATGCCTGATGCTATCATTTGTTACATCAGTTGCAATTGGGCTTTTAAATTACAAAATATTCAAGAAATTTACCTTTGCATGAAATGTAATTCCATGGTGAAAAGCTTCTTCGTTGTGTAAAGGAATTCTACTATCAAATGCATCATCATTTACTAAGTTGTACTGTTTCTTTGATGGCATGTTCAACGTACTGAAGTTTTTTTTTTATCCATTGATGGCACACTTCTCCATCACCTCCATAACGTGAGATGATTTTTTTTCATCAATCATGTTTACATTCGCAATCCTGATGGACAGATTGACAAGTGTACATACAATATAAAATCTTTGCGATTATTCTTCGTCAAGCCTGAAAATTCTCAAGAGAATAACTTCAAGGTACACCACTGCAACAAAGCTAGGCCCATAAAGTAAGGTTAGTTCAGTCCTATTTATGTGAAGTTCGGATACTTCGTCACGCCCAAATTCTCCCATTTGTACGACAGCATGATTGCCGAAGCCATTAAAACATTAAGCCTAATGCTTCCTGGAAGCCTAAACTGGGTCAGTATAGTTGCATATCTGTTTTACACGATGCAAGGTATACAATAATACAAACGGTCAAAACTGTTAACATTCACGGCTAAAATTTCCATTCTACACAGCTCCTAACTCTTGTATTTTAATGCATTCGCATTATTCATTCGGATGTTTGACCACTTAGAAACGACAATAATTAAACAGGGAAAACGCTCACTTTGTAATTTTTATGGCTTACTACTCTCTTGCATTGTCCGAAGTCTTGATTTGGCTCCAGTTCCCATTTAGTAACTTTTCATTAGAGTCATGTGTTTTATCCCACAAACACGCAATCCCGCGTAACTTCTTTCGCGAAACACAAAAGTAACGTAATAATATATGCATTTCATCATCGAACGTAACTTGCGCACTAACGCTAATTATACAGTTTCGGAAAGTTTCAAAAATGTCATAGCACATCAAATTCATTAAATTACATCGATAGCAAAAATGTAACATTCAAAAGATCTAATTTAAGATACAAAACACCCTCTAACGGTCCTAATCGAAAAGAATTTATGATTAGAAACCTCCAGAAGTCAATAGATTTTCGAAGACATAAACATTGTTGTTGTTGTTGTTATTATTATTATTATTATTATTATTATTATTATATTAGGCACTAAACCATGAAAGTGACACATAGTAAGGTAAAAGGCAAGGTGCAGGAGAAATTCTAGAAGGCTGTCTTGCCTTTTAGGGGAGTTTCAGCAGAGGATCTTCATAAATTATGCTTTAGACTGTCCTAAATTATCTGAAATTCGTAATTTTGTTATATTTTCATAACTTCGTCCGCCACAATTGCCATTATGTATCATATAATGGTCTCCCACCAACAATTACAGAAAGATCAATTCCTCCAACCAAATCACTGCATAATTTAGAGACGAGTCGAAGACTGACTTTTCTGATAATTTTTGTATACTTTAAAAAGCAAAGCTTTTGTTCTCAAAGTACAAAGCATTGTCTTCTAAAAGTGCAAAAAAATACCGAGAAGCAGTACAATAACGACCCATTAAAACACTCATGGGACCAAACCCAAATCGTAAATTCAAAGGTAATATCAAGATCACAGTCGCGAGCATATTAAACGAGTATTATTAAATATTTATGCATATTAAAGTAAGCAGAGTGGGTGTTAGTAGGTAATTTTCTGCTTAATTTTCTGAAAATTACTAACACCCACTCTGCAAGGCCTCTGCAGTCCTCTGGAAGTGACGTTCGGATCGTTAGCGCTAGGCCATCTGAAGAAAGAAAGAAGCTTTCAATTCGAATCTAGTTACCCATCAGAGGAACTAGTCGGCTACTAACCCTTTCTTCAACCGGTTTCCGAGTTAATCGATCTCGGCCATAGACAAGCGAGTTTTTTTTACCAGAAACTCAAGAAAATTGATACCAGAACCACTATTTCAGACAACAAATATATTGTGTTAGGGTTAGAGACCACGAGGTGGTGAAACTGTCTGTCTTTTCGCTTGATTCCATTTATAATTAGTGTTGTTTTGGAGAAGATATCTGTGATTGCCTATTGGTGGAGATTAAACTTCTCGCTCAGTCTCCAAAAAAAAAGAAGAAAAATAAAAGTTAGATAATAGGGCTGAACGGCCTCCCTAAAGACATTAGCAGATTAAAACGAATCATCATTATTCATAAAGTAGTAATTGGTGACAACTAACAATGGAGAACATCTGTCCAGCGATTTTCAAAATCTACTTAGGGTTAGAGAAGTTCAGCTTCCTTTTTGGTCAGTATAAGTAATTATACGATTTTTGTTTATTTACATGTTTTTCTATTGTAGCTGCAGCACAGTGTTCGTCTGTTTCTGCATCTAAATGTATGTTCAGCTATCTTTCTTCAATTATATGCACTGAAGGATTGAGTAACGTAATTAATGATTATTGTTCTTAAACATTTATTTATTTTTTAGTAATCTAAGTCAGAATCTTAGTAATCTTAAAATGATTAATTTCGGGAATATAAGTTTTAAATTAGAACTAAGTTTTTCATCAGATGTTCCACGAACACAACGGGGGCATCTACAAACTTGCTAAGAAAAAATACACAAATTAAATAATAAATAAATAGATAAAGGTTCCTGGGTGGTCCCTGTGAATCGAATGACTAGAATCGAACTAATAGCGTCAATTTAACTTCTTCTAGTCAATGACAAATTGAACCGTTATGTTCAGTTCTAGTCATCGACTAGAGGAACTTTTTCTAAGCATTTCTTTGATCAGTTCATGCGTTAGCCGATCTTTGGAATAGATGTTGGGTTTCCCTCTAGGAAATTCGGGATTTTATTACATATTACGCATTATTTTATTACGCACAGCTCAGAAATGACTACCATGAAACTCACACTATTTCAGACATAATCAATATCTGTTAGAGTTTAGGACCACTGAATAGTGCACTTGTTTGCTATAATCTCTCCCATGAAAAGCCTTGATTAATTGAGAACTTAAGCTCGCTCTCAATCGGCTGAAGGGGGGGGGGGATACTGCCAGTCCTCAATCTTAACGAAGTTAAGGCTACAGGACCTCTGCCTATTCGTATTTGGAATAAAAGACATAAAATAATAAATAACTCCACTAACGCCTTCCAGTAACTTATTATAAGTATTGTTAACATCTCCAAGCAATCCAGGTGAGCACTGTACTTCATTAAACACATCTCACTATTTCTTCTACTTAATCCTTCAACTACACACAGCGCTGTTTATCCCCACCACCAAGAACAGCAACGATAGTATTTTGTCCAAAAAAACTATATATGTTCACTTAGCCGATTTTTTTGCATGCAGCATGAAATCCCGAATTTCAGGGAAAAAAAATCCCCTGCCATTTTGGTACTATTTTTCTGTGTTTTGTTCATTCTTATTGCTGCAAAGTCATTAATTCCCTTTAGGGAGTTGGAGTGACCATTTTAGCCCTTTCTAACTTTGGGAGATTGAGGGAGAAGTTCAACCTCCACCAGTGGCCAATCAGAGATAGCTGGCCTAAGACAGGCACTAATAATACATGGCAACCTGTGTAGAAAGGTGGCTGAGAAGTGCCGCCATATCGTGGTCCCTAATGCTAACCTATGTTTTAGTGTCTAAAAGTAGTTTGGTTTCTACGGTCGATTTTTCTTGAGATTACGGGATCTAAAAGTCGAGTTTCTGAAAAAAACCCGCTTGTCTGTGCCAGAGATCGTCTTACTCGGGAAACGCTCGAAAAAAGGCTTAGAAAAATTCCTCAAGTCGGCGACAAGAACTGAACATACACTTTTTTCGGGCAGCCTAGTACTGCGAACAATACGTGCCGCTTCCACTGAGCTTCGGAGGCTTTCTCCTTTAGAAGTAATGATATTCCTTCTTCACTAATAAGAAAGCAAGGACAGATTATTAGGCAATAAGAAAATTTTAGGCGCCACATATTTATCTCCTGGCCGGTGAACAGAATTTTGAAACCATTGAATGGTTTGAGTTTTCTACTGTTTTCTAAAATCTCAAATCTCATTATAAAACTTGTAAAAAATTCTCACACTGAATTAATCTACAGTGTGGCTTCAGAACATTAGGCTTTCAAATTGGGCTGCATCTTTATTTCAGAATATAATCATTCAGTTTCAGTAAACATTTGTAAGATTATTTGTAATGTAGGCTTACAACCAAATCAAATCAGTTGACGACTTTTTATTCCCATATAGGAAGTAGGCGAGGCCGGTTTAATCCGATTTAACTTTTGGAGACTGAGTGGGGAGATCAATCTCTGCTGGTACCCAATCAGAGACAGCTGACCCAAAGCCATCACTGACTAATTAAGCAGCATGGAGTGAAGAGATGGCTCAACAAGTGTCGCCATCTCATGATCCCTAACCCTAATACAATATATTTAATACCTGAAAGAGTGTGGGTTCTACGGTCGATTTTCTTGAGTTTACTCGGGAACTGGTAGGAAAAGGGCTTAGAAAAATTTCCTCTAGTTGCCAGCTAGATTTGAAACCAAATCTTCCTTCGTGCGGCCCAGCGTCATGGTGTGCAAAAGCCACATCCATTGAGCTACACAGGCTAACAACCATTTTTAAGTAAATGAGTAAACAGAATATGTTAACCTTTTTTTATTAATAAAAAAAAGCAGAATGAGGTGTGTGTCTGATGCACAGTGAAATGTTGGTGAAATAATGCCATGAGCAGCAAACATTGCTGATAATTAAGTTCTGTCAGTTTTTCTGGTAAGAAAAGAAAAGAACTAGAAATTACTATGCCAAAAGACTGAGCAAATAAACGTGAAACTTAAAATATGGTCAAAAACAAACTGTTGATATTGATTTATATACACATTCTAAACTGTAAACAATTGTTGAATAATAACACAATAATGTAGGCATAATTACCGTAAAGGGAGAAAAGTCAGAAAACAGAAAAATGTTCCTACAAAATAACCAATTGTATTTACCTTTGAATGAGTGTCCAGCAAGTCAAAAAATCTTTCCTTTCGTTCAGCGTATTAATATTATCGCATTGCAACTAATGGATGGGAATTATGTGTTTTTGTGGATTCGTTACAGACCTCTTTCTCTTCAGAAACTACACACGAACTGTCATTACAAACTCGTTTTTTATTATCGCTGTCATCCGAGCTATTTTTCCGTTTAAAGAAGGTACCAATGTACTTATCCATAATTGAAATACCGTATTTACTCGAATATAAATCGTCCTCGCATATAACTCGTACCCCTGATTTTACGTTTAGAAAAAAGAAATTAAAAAGTTTCTTATATACCTCGCAAATGAAAAAAAGCTGAAACACGTTCAGAGTGGGAGATAGTAATTTGCTACCTGGTAAACAATACGCCCTCCCCCAATAGCCACTAAATTGCAGAGGCAAGAAAAACAAGTACTTTTATTATATCAGTGAATAAGGTACCAGCAATCTGTGTAATATATTTCTCAACAAATAGTGCAATTAGAGACACAACTGGGATAATACGACACTAACTAAAGAATTACATACAGAAACTATGCAATTTAGACTCAAGTAAAACCATATGTTGCACCGGTAAACACAGTATCTAACTAAAAACTATTGTTATTAATTAGATGTGTGTTCGCCTTCCCCAAAGCAGCAATAAAGTTCAACAGAAGGTGTTAAAATTCGTAAACTTGTTAAAACTTAGAAATATATATATAGTGAATGTTGTTATAGCAGTTTCACATATGGAATTCGTTTGAAGAGAGTTAGCATTTCAACTCAACTGGCAGCTTGCTTTTATCTTTCAGTCGCGCGATTTCCTAAAAATATATAAATATTGGGGTTAACTCACAACACACTTTGTCCAAGTATTAGCACTTCTGAAGATATATTCAGCATTGGTTGAAGGAGGAAACCTTTCAACAATAAAAATCAATAAACAACAAGCGATTGGTTGAAATGTGGTCATGTGGGCAACACATGTTCACTTCAAATCTGACAAAACAAGGGAAAGTGGAAGCAATAAAACCATATTGTTGTTCACCTAATCCCTCTTATATTACTCGTCATTCTGCTGCTACAAATTAAAATATGGCAAAATGTTCATGGAATGAACATTCTGCAGCTATTTTTATTTTATATTTTAAGTATCCATTTTATTTCAATAATTTTTACTTATTCAATTTTAATTTGTTTTGTATGGATAATTAAAATGTATAGATTTATTTGGTTAAATTACCTGTCCCATCGTCGCGGATCACAGGTTGAGAAACACTGCTATAGGGTACTCTCACCTTATGTGACCACTAATTCATAAGTAGTATAGAAATAAAAGAAACGACACAACGTAAATAAAAAAAATGAATTTTAATTAGTAAAAGTATTTTGGAAATTTTTTTAGTGCATTTTAATTTTTTCTTTTTTTGGGAGGGGGGGGGAAGAACCCCTTGGCCCCCTCCATGGGTGCGCCACTGCTACCAGGTGGTCACTTCCGTTTGGATTCGCCGATAATTCTTCGGCATGAAACTCTTAGATCGTAGTTCTCGATCTTAGAGTTTCGCATACTGGCTGAAAAACAATAAGGGATTTTTATCCCCTTAATTTAATTAACTTCGCCAGAAAAAATAACCGTTTGGCTTTTCATCAATGTGTTTTATAGTTTCAAAAGGAATATTTGCATTATAAAAAATTTGGAAGCTTTCTTTCCATCTATCAATTAACAATAGTGATTGACGAACGTTCCAAATGCAATTTTTCCACTCTACACTTTTATTAGTACTGCGCAGGATATGAATTAATTCGTTTCAAAAGGATGAGGCCATTGTTGCGTGTAATCTATTAGTGTATTATAGAATTCATAAAATTTTTAAAATTTTAAATGTCATATTGTACCATCATTTTATATGGATTAAGAGAGACATTAGTCAAAACACTAAATTAGCTGTATACAAGACAGTGCTCAAGCCAATTTTAACTTATGAATCTGAGAGCTGAGTTAGAAATAAAATCTGCGGTCTCTAGTCTTCGGTCACTTGACCAAAGAATAGAAACCGCAGATATGAGAGTCCCGAGAAAGGTTAGTGACATGAACAGATGACATCAAAGGCAATATCATATTAAAAATGAGAATATTTTGAAAGAACTTGACATTGTTAGCATCAAGGAATGTGTAAGTAGGGCTAATCCCAGGTGGTATGCTAACTTAAACAGAATGGGAAGAGGAAAGAATAGCAAAACAAGTGTTCTCCGCCAAGTATGCAGGAAAAAAGACCTAGAGGAAGACATATACGTGGATTAGTACAGTACATAGCACCTTAGAAGACAGAAATATAAGATCTGATAATGATGGAGTCTTGAAAGGTAGGAGATTTTATGTTAAAGATACCAAGCTATTTTAAACCTGGTTTTACTCCATTTCCCAAGTAAGCAAACAGACAAGTAAGTCAAGTTTGTGCCTGCAAGTATTGCAAGTCTAGGTGATCCCACACGTAGTGCAAGACCAAGGCAACTCGTGGTAAAAGGTGGATAAGCTCTGATCACTATTCTTAATATTTACCCTTAATGCAAAGCACATCTCCAGGAGGAGATGTATGATGCTATGCATTAAAGGCAAGGGGCCAATACCCAAACCGGTTTGACATTTATTGAGGTCTCATCAGTGAGAGCCAGGATGCCAGGCTAGAAATACCAAGATTTTAGTAATACAGAGCTTATAAGTATTTTACCAGAACAAGTTACCATAAGGTGTTTTAACCTTATTGTGCTTTGCATTAAGGGTAAATATTAAGAATAGTGATCACAGCTTATCCACCTTATACCATGAGTTGACTTGGTCTTGCACTACGTGTGGGATCACCTAGACTTGCAATACTTGCAGTCGCGAACTTGACTTATTTGTTTGTTTGCTTACTTGGGAAATGGAGTAAAACCAGATTTAAAATAGCTTGGTATCTTTGTGTAGCTCAGTAGAAGTGGCGTTTGCATTCTACAGCGCTTGACTGCACGAAGAAAGGATTTGGTGGTTCAAATCTAGTCGCTGACTAAAGGAAATTTTTCTAAGCCTTTTTTTGACCGGTTCCCGAGTTAGTCGGTTTCTGGCACGGGCTAGCGGGTTTTTTCTCCCGGAAACTCAAGAAAATCGACCGTCGAACCCAAACTATTTTCGACATTAAAAATATTGTGTTAGGGTTAGGGACCACGAGATGGCGGCACTAGTTTGCCGCCTTCTTCACTGCATACCGATGAATCAGTGATAGCCTTGGGCCAGCTATCTCTCTGATTGGCTACCAGTGGAGATTGAATTGCCCACTCAGTCTCCAAAAATTGGATAGGGTAAATGGCCCCGCCTACTCCCTATACGGGAACAAATACGCGTTAGCTGATTTTTTTTGATATTTTTTTGGTATCTTTAACATTTATTATACCCAAGGTAAAATACTTTCTACATTTATCTCTCCTCCTGAGATTTTTATATTTAATTTGGTTATAACACCTTATGGTAACTTGTTCTGGTAAAATACTTATAAGCTCTGTATTACTAAAATCTTGGTATTTCTAACCTGGCTTCCGCTGATGAGACCTCGACAGGGGTCGGAACTGGTGGGGGCTGGATGTGAGAGGCTCTGCTTGGGGATAGGTTTTTGCCTGTGTCTGAGTAGGGCTACCGCTGAGATTATGGCTCTGGCTGGTGGTGGGGTGAGCCTGCCACTGGGTAGAGCCAACACTGGGAAGTTCTTCTCGGTGATGGAGTGAGGCTGTCACTGAGTGGAACAATGTTGAGCTGGACGGTCTTTCGGCCACTATGGAGTGGTCTAGGGATCGTCCTAATTTTTAGAGAAAACTTTACTTAAATACACCTCAATAAAGGTCGAAACCGGTCTGGGTAGTGGCCCCTTGCCTTTAATACATAACATCATACATCTCCTCCAGGAGATGTGTTTTGCATTAAGGGTAAATATTAAGAATATTGATCAGCGTTTACCACCTTTTACCATGAGTTGCCTTGGTCTTGGACTACGTGTGGGATCACCTAGACTTGCAATACTTGCAGGCGCAAACTTGACTTACTTGTCTGTTTGCTTACTTGGGAAATTGAGCAAAACCAGGTTTAAAATAGCTTGGTATCTTTAACATTTATTATACCCAAGATAAAATACTTTCTACAGGTTGGAGATTGATTTGGATGGAAATTGTAGATAGGAAGTTAGTTACTTTACCTAAGCAAGTTGCCACAAGGTACTTTGATGAAATAAAAACTGAGGATGAGAGATAGATGTAAAAAGTTTTTATTTAATAAGGTCAAAGCACCTTGTGGCAACTTGTTTAGGTAAAGTTCATAAGCTCTGCATTACTTCAACTTCAGCATTCTCAGGCCTGGCTCCCACTGACGAGACCTCAATAAAGGTCGAAACCGGTATGGATAGTGACCATTGCCTTTAATGCATAGCATCATACATCTCCTCAAGGGGATGTGCTTTACATTAGGGTAAAAATACTAAGGTTGGAGATTGATTTGGATGGAAATTGTAGATAGGAAGTTAGTTACTTTACCTAAGCAAGTTGCCACAAGGTACTTTGATGAAATAAAAACTGAGGATGAGAGATAGATGTAAAAAGTTTTTATTTAATAAGGTCAAAGCACCTTGTGGAAACTTGTTTAGGTAAAGTTCATAAGCTCTGCATTACTTCAACCTTAGCATTCTCAGGCCTGGCTCCCACTGACGAGACCTCAATAAAGGTCGAAACCGGTATGGATAGTGACCATTGCCTTTAATGCATAGCATCATACATCTCCTCAAGGGGATGTGCTTTACATTAGGGTAAAAATACTAAGCAAAGTGATCCGAGCTTAATCCACCTTTACCACGAGTTGCCTCGGAATGGCACTACGTTACCACGAGTTGCCTCACACTTGCACTACGTGCAGGCGCAAACTTGACTTACTTGTCTGTTTGCTTACTTGGAAAATAGGATTAAAAACCAAGTTTATATAAAATTACTTGGTATCTTGAATATATATATATATATATATATATATATATATATATATATATATATATATATATATATATATATATATATATTTATAAAAATAAATTTAACTGACTAGAACCCGAGAAAGTATAACAAAAACCTTTAATACATCACAACTAGTTTCATCGGTGATCCGACTTCTTCAGGTGAGAAATAAAAACATAAGACATAAAATAACACGGTAAAAAATGAACTTTACAGCTTAATAAAAAGCAGAATAATAACAGTCATATTTGAATAGGTGACCGCGTGCTACCGTTGGCATGAGTAGAATGTGTGCGACAGCTAATTTTTGAGCGCCAGTACTGGATTACTGCGCTATGGGAATCGGGTAAATTGTAGCTAAGATTATTGTTTAAATGTGAAGGGTCCAGAACTATTTCTTTTGATTCGATGATTCTTCTTTCGAATTCATCCTTGCAAATATATAAATTAGTAGTGCGTTCCCAATCAACTTGATGTGGCTGTTCTTCAAGGTTAGAGTTTGCCGAGAAAAGGACATGACTGGAAAGGGCGCTCGCTCGTGCTTTACTGTAGGAGATGTCACGTCTATGTTCCTCAAGACGAAGTGAAACAGATTTGTCTGTCTGGCCAAAATAAGGTCGACCACAGTTGCACAAAACTTTATAAACACCAGGAAAATGCAGATGGTTGTGTTTTGGTTTTGGTCGACTCAGAAAAGAACGAAGTTTTGGCAGCGTAGTATAGTCGGTCTTTATGTTGAATTTTTTCAGAATCTTAGCTAGTTTTGGGGTAAGAGTTTAGTAAGTTTAAGTAAGAGTAAGTTTATAAAGTTTTGTGCAACTGTGGTCGACCTTATTTTGGCCAGACAGACAAATCTGTTTCACTTCGTCTTGAGGAACATAGACGTGACATCTCCTACAGTAAAGCACGAGCGAGCGCCCTTTCCAGTCATGTCCTTTTCTCGGCAAACTCTAACCTTGAAGAACAGCCACATCAAGTTGATTGGGAACGCACTACTAATTTATATATTTGCAAGGATGAATTCGAAAGAAGAATCATCGAATCAAAAGAAATAGTTCTGGACCCTTCACATTTAAACAATAATCTTAGCTACAATTTACCCGATTCCCATAGCGCAGTAATCCAGTACTGGCGCTCAAAAATTAGCTGTCGCACACATTCTACTCATGCCAACGGTAGCACGCGTTCACCTATTCAAATATGACTGTTATTATTCTGCTTTTTATTAAGCTGTAAAGTTCATTTTTTACCGTGTTATTTTATGTCTTATGTTTTTATTTCTCACCTGAAGAAGTCGGATCACCGATGAAACTAGTTGTGATGTATTAAAGGTTTTTGTTATACTTTCTCGGGTTCTAGTCAGTTAAATTTATTTTTATAAATGTATACATCCCGAGTAAATCCTAATTTCAACAATATATATATATATATATATATATATATAAGAATAGCGCATAGTGACTTTTATCATGGCAATAATAATATCAATATCACTATCAGTTCTTGATTAGTTGGCTGTGAAAAGTAAAAGGTCTAATATTTTGATCACAGAAATAAATCCATACATGGATTAAATGTTTTTAGAATAAAATGATACACTAAATTTTAACAGCTGCGTATTTTAGGAATGTTCCATGAAAAAATTGTTCCATAATTCAGCTTTCCAAGCTTCCACATCCCACTCTACACGTTCTTTATACCTCTGAAGGCGAAGCTGAATGCTAGTTCGACTATTGTTGAGCTTGCATATTGCTGTCATTGAAATCCACGTTGTGAGCCTCGGTTCTTAATGTATTTGCAAGATTCGTTGTTCAGTCGATGCCATGAACACCGCATTTAAAGTGTCAGTCGATGAATGGCGGTTGTTACATATTTATCCTTCGTTGAACCACACAATTAAGTTCGGTGAGTGTGGTGTTTCGTCCACTGTAGGTAGCATTTGCAGTTGATTCCCTGCGCTTCCAACCCATTATGGTATCAACACTGATTGTTGAATTGTGATGGCCAATTTGTCAATAATTTGACGAACAGATAGACATGTAACATGGCATCATATCACAATGCTTCTTTCAAACTTCATCAGTTCTCTTCTTGCTGTCATTTCCCCCGACACGTTGCACCGACTTGGAAGCATCATATTCCTTCATTTAATACAGGCTAGAAACACGTGACTCGTATTTGTAGTGGTATAAAATGTATACACGTGGCACGATGCACGTTACCCATTGGGTTTCCGTCATGTCTTTCCAAGCAATCTATTTATCGCTGGTTAAATCTTTTATATCTCGAGAACTATAATAACTGATGTGTTTATTTTCTCTTTTACAATAGTATTCGTTAATGTTTTAATTTCAACAAATGGAAAACTCGAAGTAGTACACGGTGATCAATGGCATGTTTTATAATTAATCACCGTATCACATAATATCCATATTTTGTATATTTTACTTTACTTTTTTGGCTATCGCTACACAATAATATTTTACCTGCCTCAGTACTTTGTTGTTTCGACACATAGCAGCCACTGAATTAGAAACCTCTCTGCAGATGTAAACGTCACTTATACAACGTGTATGTAAAATACTTAGTCGCGTGCGTCACGATGTGTTCTAGGCAACTATTTAAGAATGCAGCTAGTCAGTAATCGTCAATAGTGCTTATCATAGTGGAAAAAACAAAGGATCTTTCGGAGTTCGATGAATAGTTTATTGTGGGTGCCCGTATGGCTGGAGTCACGATTTTGAAAACAGCACAGCTGACCAGTTTCTCAAAAGTTGAGATATTCCAGGTGTTGAATCAGTGGAAATATAGCCTATTTTCCTTGTCTAAGAGAACTGTAGTCCTAAGAGAGTCTGTCAGAACCAGATCGCCATCGTCTAAGTATGCTTGTAAGAACAAACAGAACTTCCTTTGTGTAGCAGTTGAAGCATTTAATGAAAGCTTCCAGTATTTTACCGAACTATGCGCACGGAAGTGATGATCCGGAAATTCGATAATGATGTCAGGAACACCGTGATTGGACACTGGAAGACTAGAAAAAGCCATATGGTCCGACGCTTCACGGTACACTTTGTTCTGTACCGACAGTAAGCTTAGTGTTTGGCAAAGCCCAATTAAGTAATGAACCCAGCTTGCCTTGTAAACACAACTCAATGTTCTGGAGTTGGTGTCGTGGTGTGGGGGTATGTTCTGTTGGTACAAAACGGGTCCCCAGATATTTCTGGAAGGTCGGGTGTCCTCCCAGGAATATATGAATATTCTAACTGATCAAGTCCATCCTACAAGTTGACTTTTTATCCAGCAGGTGAAAGTTGTTTCATGGACGACAATGCTACTGTTCATTCCCTAAGAATTGCTCAGCCGTGGATCAGCGAGCATTAAAGTGACTTCCACCATCTTCCCTGGCCACCACAAATCTCGGAACTGAAACATATTGAGAAAGTATAGGAAGAAGAAGAACGGATCAGGGAGCAAAGTCCTCTTCCATCAAATTTGAGCCATTTAAAGAACTAGCTGGTGAACGCCTGATATGTTGTAGACGTAGATGCAATCTCACACATTGTGGAGTCTATGCCAAACTGCATGTGTCCTGCAATTCGGGCTAAAGGAGTTCCGACACAGTATTTAATAAAAGTTTCTAATTCAGTGGCTGGTATATGTATTTTAGCTGATAAATTTTCTTTTCGTTTCTGTGCTTCTCCAATGGCTACTTGAGTTTATCTAATTTCATCGTCGTCGTGGGTATGCCTAAAAATTTGTCTTAATTTTGTGATTTCGGGATTTAATTCATTTTCAATATTTTCATTAGTTTCAATTCTGGCATGTTTTTGTTCACTAAAGAAAACCGCTTTGTTCTCATCTTCACTTTTCAATCGCTTCTACTGTAGTGTTTAGAGCCATTTTACAGTACTACTTTAATATTGTAATTTGCAATATTTCAACAAAATATTAGGAAATATACCAGATACAATAAAAACACGAAAACAACAGTAATATATTATGAAAAACTAATTATTATAAGAAAAAAGCCACAGTAAAACATAATAATCACATATTTCACAGGAGTTAAATAAACTGATTTTTGACGATATTATATTATACAGTATCTTTCCTTTCTAATTGTTCTTTTTCGTAGTCTAATAAATTAATGGCTATTTTTCCTATATTAAGAAAATAAAAACCTATTATGCAATGTATCTATGGCCACCATACAATTTCCTACAACTGAGGAAAAAAAAATTAAATAAAAAATACAGTCTTCCTTTTATTTTAGAAGTTTGAAATTTGCATTTATTGTACCTGTTTCTTTTAGAAGCAGAAGTTGCATTTATTTTATAAGCAGAAATTACTATTAAAATAAAAGTAAAAAATTTTAATAAAATAAATGTTTTAATATGTGCTTCATTAAAGCAAATGTTTTAATATCACCTTAAAACTTTCTCAAGTTGGAAAGTAATTAAAAAAAAAAAAAACACTATCATCAAAGCTGTTATTTGATATTACAAATTGCTCATAATGTCTTCTTCCACTTGTATACATCTTTTGATGCATCATAACACAGACTGTATTATACTCTCTGTCTCTGCTTAATCATTTTCAATGTCGGCTGCAGCGTTCAAAATTCTTCGACTCAGTGCATCCATTGCAAACAAAGAGAAAGTCTTCACGTGTTCACGGACTATGGTGTCTGAAGGATTAAGGTCAACTGATCCAGCCGTAAAAAGGACCTACGCGACTAATCGAACGGTCGGAATTAGTGGTGGTGGTTCAGGTAATCGGAAAACATACGATGGAGATCCATTATGATGGAATTGAATACACCTTCTCTTCAATTACAAAATGCTTCAAAATTTCAGAAATTTTACTCAGAAATTTTAAAAAAGTAAAATAAAATAATTAAGGTGTCTTTCTCTACTGAGATGATTGTTGAACATTTTTTAATTTATTTATTTTTTTTTTTTATGTTGAGCACATACACGAGAGGTTGGTTGATCAACCTATTGTACATTAGTACCGTGTATGGGTGGTGGGTTGGGAAAGAAGGTACTTGTTCACATTTGATTTAAAGGTCTGTATATTGTATTACTTGGGAAATGCATCAGGGGGAAGACTGTTTCCTAGTACAGCAGTTGCAGGGATGAAAGAGGAGGAGAAGAAAGTTGTTCTGTTGGTTTCAAAGTGCACTGTGAAGGGATGTTGAGCAGCAGCTGCACGTGTTCCAACGAGCTTAGTACTAAGTTGGGGAATTATTAATGCTATTTCAGATGAATAGTTTCCATGAAAATATTTGTAGAATACACATAGTGCGGAGAACGATCGTCTGTGTGAAAGTGGGGGGGGAGAGTTCGTTGGGAAGAGATGGGTCATTAATAAGTCTGAATGCTCTTCTCTCCTCTGTATCTAGTCATATGGTACGATTAATTTACACTGTTGTGTAAATGTATATCCATACATTTACACAACACCACTGCTGGAAATTCATTTGAACTGTTGCTTAAGAATTTTCACTGGCTGTCCATAAACGCTCTTCTGTAAAGTGTTCTAAACTTCAAGATTTACGAACACTTAATGATGATGATCGTTCCTCTGCTCTTCAGGAGCTGTACGTCTTGCAAATTTTGGGTTGTAAACGCTGATTGCTTCTTTTACATTGCCACTCTGGGAGTTCAGAGCACTGCGGTTATCTATTTATTTCAAAATTTGATGATCATCAGCTACAGATAAACCACTAAACAATAGTTTTTGGAGACGTTGATATGCATCGATAAAAAGTACTGTTTGTTACAGTACGTTAGGGAAGTCACAGTCGGCATTTCTCGAAAGCAGCAATTTTGCAGTTATAAAAATGAATGAAATGGGTGTCAGCAACCTCATTGTTTTATAATTTAGCCAGCTTCTTTCCGCAAAACACACAATTACACACAGTCACAATAACACACAAATGAACTCTGAGAACACTTGCGATAACTAGACTACCTAACCAGATGTACTCTAGTTACGAAGTCTGGTTATGTAAAGTTACTTGACCGTGCACCATATATATTTAACAATACTTACAGGCAAATTTTTTTTTAAAAAAATTCAGAGATGAAGTTTCGATTATCGACATTTCTATTGATTTCGAGAACTATCGACTGAATTATGAAATAACCATACTTTCCTATCCTTCCGGAATTTGTGTGTTCTATAAGCTTTTTGAGTTCTCCAAGTGGAATGGAAACTGGAATTTTCGAGAGACGAAATTAGCATGAAAAACTGAGACAAGACATCTCGATTGGATTACACGATATATATTCCTAGTTTAGGCATTATGTGTAAGTTAGATAGACCAAACAACAAATATTAGCAAAAATCATATTTAGGGTTTATTGCTGTAGGATAGAGATTCTCAAGGTGCAGTATTATCACATACATAGTGTGCCTGTTAAATTACCTTGGTTGTTTGTTACCAAATAACAAACATAGCCAAAATAAGCTCTAGGTTTGAAGTGTGATAATGAATTCTGTCTCTATACAAGAACGAGATTATAAAATGCACCTTTTAATAAGTGATTGTCTATAACTATTTTGTTTGGTATACAATATAACGTTGAATGACAGTTAAAATAAATATGTGTGTTTATATTAAGTGTCATTGAATGTTAACTGTAATAATTAACAATAGTAACCATAGCAAGGTATTCATGTTTTCATGTTCATTTATTTTTCAATCACTAACTGCTTGTCTTTATAACTATCATTCAAAACCTATATGAATTAATAACAATCATAATAATTAAGAAATACGACCTGTGTAGCCTTGAAGAAATGGCGTTTACATTCATAGCGATAGTCTACCAGAAGAAAGACCATTTTAGTTCGATTCTAGTCGCCCAGAAGAACTTTTTATAATACATTCTTACTGGTTCCCGAGTTAGTCGATTACCAGCACGGTTTGTTTTCTCCCAGAAATTCTGGGAGGAAAAAAAATCAAGAAATTCCACCTTAGAACCCATACTATTTCAGACAATAATAATATGCTGCGTTAGAGTTAGGGATCACAATAGGGTAGAGCTTGTCTGCCTCTATTCAATAAATGCCATTTAAAATGAATGATAGTCTTCGGCCAGCTGTCTCTGATTGGCTACAGTGGAGATTGATTATCCCTTGGTATCTAAAAGTTAGATATGGCTGAAATGGCCTTGTCTACTCTATATACAGAATAAAAGGCTTTAGCGGATTTTTTAGAACTACTAACACGTTAACTTTATGCTTATACTGATCGCCACCAGCTTTCATTAATTAATTCACTAACTATGAATATGTTAAATATTTATCAATATTATTAACAATATACTGAATTAATTTATATTTAAGCTTTATAAACTTAGCTGACAGTAAAATCCTTTTTCCACACGCTAAAATTTTCTTTCTGAAGATTCTTCTGTTATGGTTATTTGCCAATGAAGACTATATATTATGTCTCTAAACTGCCTGGTTTCCCGACCAGTTTGTCTATTTTGTGGAAATGAAACACCCGGGATTACGGGAGGTAAAACGCTGCTACCTTTCGTATCAGGCCAAGTAACGAAAGCACGTTTAGTTGAATAGCATTTATAAAGATTCTTCTCATCCCAAGCGGGATTCGAAACAAAAGAAATGGTCTATATGAGTCAGAGAGGTCATTAGGAAGCATCAACCGGACGTTAACTCTGTGGGATGAAAATATTAATCATATATTTCAAGTGACACACAAAGAATGACAACCACTAACTCTTTTAAAGTAGGATATACTATATCTCATACTTTAAAGAGAAAATTTATCCCACAGAGATTTTGGTTCATCACTTGAAATGAGAGAATATTATTGCATAACTGTAAAAGATCTGAAGTTGGTACAGCGCCAGTCTCTAGGTTGTTCGAATATAAAATCTTATGGGGAAGAGAATGCCAAGTATTTTGGGGTCTATGAAGCTCTAGATGTGACAATGCGTTTCTACCAAGAAAGTTTCGAGGTGCATGCCTCTCTTAGGAGACAATTCTACTTGAAGATGTAGTATTATGACAAAAAGGGGAATTGAATTGATTATTTCTGCAGGAGAGAAGATGGGACTATGTTTTCGCTGTCAGTCAGGGTAACTAGGTTATGTTCGTCTCATGATTGTATTGGTTGTGGCTGCAGAATATCTTGAAGCTTGGGATATATACCCACTGAAAAGTTTGTGAAATATAATAAGGAATGGAATGTAATGTTCATTCTCAGAAAAACTACTGTTATGGTATGAGGTTAATGAAAAACGATCATATACGTATACAAGCAAGATAGTAGGCCTGAAGTATTCATGCATGCATGCTGGAAAGAATATGAAGAGACTATACCTAATCCAATGATACGCAGTGAATGATCAAAGAGAACACTGGCTCATCATTTACAAATGGTGGAAGGAAGAACTTAGGATGATAGCCTGTCGAACAGGCTTCTATTATTACTATACTTCAACGAATATCTCTAAATGTTAAGAGCAACTATGCAGACTTTTTCAAACTTTTACAGTATATAGTACCTGTAATAAGGTGGATGGTATGGGCTGAAGAAATTGGTTATGCATCGAGAGAGAGAGAGAGAGAGAGAGAGAGAGAGAGAGAGAGAGAGAGAGAGAGAGAGAGAAATATTCATTCACGTGACCGCTAATTAACGCTAATTTCCTTCCTTTCCAGGTGGTGGCACCTGGAAAGGAAGGAAAGGAAATGGTGGAAGTTGGCTGTTGGTGATTTTTCTATTATTTTTGAGAGAACTGAAGTAAAAAAAAAAAAGATTCTCCTGATAATTAAGGTAACCAGTTTACAGCTGACAAATATAATTTGATTAATATTGCGATAAAATTCTTCAGTGGAGACATAACGAATCTTTCTCGAACAGCCTCGATTGTCTTAACATCCAAAAAAATCTGAGTGAACTAAATTGAAGGCGTGTTGTCTAGTGTTGGCCTGACTTAATACTTTTCTTTTCATTGTTTTTTAAAATTAGACCAACAAACTTTACAGCTTTACCTAACTATATGATTCATGAATTTAAATTCCTAATTAATCAAACACACACATCCTTATAATCAGCAATTCCAATCGAACTTTGTCCATTTAATACCGTTCATTTGACAGATGATTTACGTTGCTCAATGTAAGGCTAACCTTGTTTATTGGAGGCCCGAAGTGATAAGAAATTTAGTTTCTAGAGTGGGGGTTTCCTAAATTACTTAATTGTTAGTCCGCCAACATTATTAGGTGCAATTGAATTATAACTCTTAATGGGCTGTAATTCTGTTTAAATAAATATAAACATATTTTCACTAATTTTCAATTCTAAAAAAAAAAAAAAAAAAATTAATCCCCCCCCCCATTTCTGAGGTGTTTTTGTTGTTATTTTCTGTTATTATAAAATAAAATGTCATTTTGTTTTTTATTATTATTGTTTCTAATGCTACATAAAGTTACTAAAATATATTGTTTTCACAAAAATGAGTAGTTGCATGAAATTGAATAATTAAATAATTACGCTTTCTTATTTTTATATAACGTAGTCTATATATAATATGATCAGGAATGATAAAAAGATACTTCATGAAAAGCGATCCAATGAAAATCTCTTGAAAAACTTGTCTTTAGCTATTTCTTTGAAATGCTTCTGTGCAAATAGTATAGCAATAAGTACATATATTCTTTGGATGCAATGACTTGAAACCAAAAGTTTGTTGAAGAAGAAATATATTTCTTCTTCAACAAACTTGAAGAAGAAATATATATATATATACAGTCATACTCCGACTTACACTACCCCGACTTACGCGAATCCGGAGTTACGCGGTTTCATATATGTACGTATTCCCGTCCCGCTTCACGCCTCACCACTAGTCGTTTCTTTCAGGCGCCGGCCGCATTCGCCAGTGTCGCACATGCTGTGAACAAGCACTGACGTGTTTCGCGCGGTCTCCATTCATACACGATTTTTATAGTCTACAAACCTTGCGATTGTTTAATGTTATGTTCTTGATAAAAATTTTATCACATAAAAAATAATAATGTCGTCCAAAAGAAGCAAGTCCGATTCTTCTACAGCTAGCAAGAAAAGAAACACATTGATTTTGGAAACAAAACTCAACATTATTAAGGATTTTGAAGGCGGAATGAAAATTTGTAAGCTAGCAAAGAAGTTCGATCTATAGGAATCCACAGTAAGAACAATCATAAAAAAAAGGTTTACAGATTTTGGAGGACATATATTCTAACGAGAAACGAATTGTAGCCACAAGGAAAGGAATAAAAAAATCATTAGCTTGCCATGAAGAAATTTTGCGTGACAAGAAAAAGACATTATGCCGTCAGACGAATCTATTAGATGTTATGAAACCATTGACATCGAAATAACTTTCTTTTTTTATGTACGAAAAACTACAATTATGATTATATTTCTTTAAAAATATACTTGTTTTTGTAAATCTTTGGTCCCAATTAACTAATATTTTGTATGTTTGTATGCAAAATTATACCCGAGTTACGCGAATTCGACTTACGCGTTTTTTGTTGGTCCCACCTACCGCGTAACTTCGAGGTATCACTGTATATATATATATATATATATATATATATATATATATAAAGATAAGCCGATATTTGAAACGTTTTTTGTTTTACCAGCTTACCGGCTCTTACTGGCTTACTAGCCCGGAACTCGGGGGGGGGGGGGGAGAGTCCCCCTAGTATATATATAATGTTATATTTCTTCTTTTCCATTATACATTTTTTTAACTTCCCTTTCCTTTACTGTTGAAATGAATGAAATTTCACCGCACTACGTCAAAGAGACCGCATTATCTGCTCCTTTTGCTTGTTTTAGAATTCCTTTTTCCTTTTCTCAACCCAAAGATCATATCACGCCACTGCCCATTCTATCAGAGTCGACTGCCACTCTCCAGCTTTATGACGGCTAGCTTTTCATTTCGCTAGCTTTTTGGATCAGAGCTGTTGCGACGGATTGCACAAGAGAACCATTCGACTGTGAAGACAGCATGAGAAGCCAAGAAATCCCAGTGCAATACATGGAAGACACAACTAGTGACATCTTGAAAGTGCATGCAGAAGGGAGGTGGAAAGGTCCATTTACGGAAGGTAAGCTTTACATTTAAACTACCTTTCAAACCCTGTCATGGGTATAGAGAAGGAACGAATAGGACGAAAAGTAAAGCTCTCGACTGAGATGAATGTTCGGCGGTGAATTAGTTGACATCAACAAATAACATCCCATACGACATAGGCGGATAACTGCTTCTCTAAGTGATCGCTGTTGAAGATACAAAAATGCAAAATTTCGAATTAGCGGGAGAAGCTGTATTTGTCTCTCTCACTCTCTCCTTCATCACACACACACACACACACTGCACGCAAGAATCACATCACCGTCTCTGGAGCAGGGTTTTCGGACTATGTAAAAAATAAATATAAATACAAAAAAATTACAAAATTAATGAAACGTTTCGTGTATGAGGTAAGAAAAAAAATCTTAGCTCATACAAGTATACCGATAAACTATCAGCATACGCCCTTTCGTGAATGGGTCACATACAAAAACATCTTATTATAACAAAGACTTATTATTTTAATGATTTACTTGTTGTCTTTTTAATCCCTAAATTTATTACTCAACATTGTCAACAATTCACCAATATGAACAGTACATGTACTTTTCATAATATGCGAAAAATTTTATAATGAACTTTTTATTTAAAAGTGAGCGATTTGGCCTCATACGGATGTGGTAAATTTATCTCCACTTTGAATTTTTCATCTCGCAAAACAGACAAACTGGCCTTGAAATGCATGGAGCTGGACGGTGATGTTTTTTTATATCATGGCTCTTCCGTAATTCCAACCAATCCAGTTAATTCAGCCAGCTCAATATATAAAATATAATTTGATTATATATATATATATATAAACGAGCAGCTACAGATGACAAAAAAACAAAATATCGACAATTGGCTATATTTAATTTGAAACATCTTAAATTGAATACATTGTTCATTATTACAATATATATATTGTAATACAATATATATATCCAATTGTCGATATTTTGTTTTTTTGTCATCTGTAGCTGCTCGTTTTTTTTTCCTGACAAGCGTGATAATGTCAGTAAATAAAGGTTTCTATGATATTGATATCATATATTATAGAGCCAAAGATCAAGTATATAACAGCCTTGTTGGTCGAGCAAATAATTTCATGGCAATGCAACTAACAGGCTGTGGACTCGAATCCCTTAGTGAACAAGGATTTCTATGAATGTCGTTAGGTGTTGATGAATTTTATCGTCCGATGTCAGACTATCATCGTACTTATTCAAAGCAATAAGCGGTTCAATAAAACCTCCATATTTGATTTCTAGATGACTTAAAAATATAAAAAAGAAAAAATATAAATAAGAAAAAAAAACAACCACATATCCCATCCACGATATCAATGTACTATACACTGCTTGGAAAGAAATCAACGGACACCCGCATGGACAAGGTGCATCATGCCATGTAACAAGTCACGTGTTTGTAGCCAGTATAAATTGGAAGAATATGATGCTCCCAAGTTCGTTCAACTGTATCCGGGTGAGCTGGCTATTAAAATGGAACCGGAATTTCAAAGGAACCTTGTGGTAGGATGTCATGTTGCAGGCTTTTCTGTACGAAAATTATTGATAAATTGCTACGTCCCAAGTCAGCCATCAGTGATATTATACTGAGATGGAAGCACAGGGAGTCAACTGCAAATGATAACCGTAGTGTAGGACACACGACCCTCACCCAACATAACCGTAGAGTTCTACGAAGGATAATAACAACCGCCATTTGTTGTCGGCCGACACTTTGAATGCAGAGTTCCGGGCATTGGTTGGAACAAGAATCTGCTCAAAACATTCAGAACAGACACACAACCTGGGTTTTGATGATAGGATCGCAGTATACAACCCCTGCATTACCTGAACCAACATGCAGCGTAGTCTTCAGTGGTGCAAAGCGTGTGTACAGTGGAACATGGAAGTTTGGAAAGCTGTGTTATGTAGCGAAATCACGTTACGCCTTTTACCGAGCGGATGGAAGGTGCGAGTGTGGAGAATACCCGGTGAACGTCTCTTATCAGAGTGATAATCCCAACTAAGAAATTTGGAGGTAGAAGTGTGATCGTGTGGTCCTGTTTTTTCTGATTTGGCCTTGGACCTCTGTTTGTGGTACCATGAACATGAAACTTCACCACACTTGAGTGGCTTCCATAGAGCTCTGGTCTGAACCAAACTGAATATGTGTAGGATGAACTGGAGTTTCGGGTGAGGTCAAGGGATGTTTACTCCACAACAGTCTAGGAGCTCATTACTTGCCTACAGGAAGAATAATCCATTGATCGCTATCATACTTTTGTGGAAAGTATGCCCTGTAGGATTGCTGTAGTAATCGCAGCGAAAGGCGGCCCTACAGGCTGTTTGTTCCCCACACCATGGTGTCCTTCTTTCCAAGCAGTGTAGGTTTACAACGTTTCATAGGTGAGTTCCATCAGTTTTTTTTTTTTTTTTTTTGAGAAAAAAAACTGATGTTAATCTTATGATCAAAGGAGGTGATATTAAAAACTAGCGAGGAGTTTTATTTGAGGATTTTAATGACAAGATTGCAAAAACCTATTGTTAATTGTAACTCTTCGGTGATTTTCTACAATCATTTTCATTTGCTTCCTTTCCTTAATAATATGCTGATTTAAGTTCCATAGAGATTCCTTTCCGTTTTGCCTAATTTTCTCCTAAAAATTAAATCAGTAATATCAACACTGAATGTCTCGATAAATTTTTAACAGAAATCCAAATATCGGCAATTCTTAGATTTCATGAAACTAGTACGGAATGATCACCATTTGTTCTAATCATTTTGTCAAGGTTTCATATAAAACGAGCTGATGTTCATGCATTTATCTTAAAACAGATACCTTCTGTTTTAAGATAAATGCATGATAAGATAAAGTTTTTTAAATTTTAATATAAAATTTAAAAATCTTTAATGACTGGAAGTCGAGAAACACCAAAACCGAAAAAAAACCCTATTATCTCTTGAATGGGGTTGTGTCTGTCTTTCATCCAACCTTATATTTGCTAGCTGTTTGTTGATCCCACATTCAAACATAAAGAAAATTTTTATTGTACTGCGCCACTCTATGTTTGAAATTACACAATTATAGGGAAGGAATCAAGCATCAAATAGCACTACGGGCCGATAATTTCTTAACTATATTTAGAGTTTCTCGCAAGATTCGCATTTTAATGAGTGGTGCAATGAAACTGAAATTAGACAAACACAAGAATCAAGTTAAACAAGATATTTAATTCTCTCACAAATTATTCTTACATAAGAAACAAGAACTCAATTAAGATCAATACAATTAGAAAATAACTTATACATTCAATAAAGTATTAAGATTCTACTCAGCTGAGTGCATCATTTACTGCTAGAAGTTATATATATGACTTTCACAATTCACATCCGTTAGGATTTCTACTTAGTTTCAATTTAAACAATATCAATATTCAGCAAAACAATCAAAAGTTTGTTCTTTTTAGTCTAAGTGAAATATTCGTAAACTTCAATTTAACAAACACTTAACAAGCATCATCAATTATTTATCAGAGGATTAAACTAGTTCTTAAACGGCTCAGTCTTGATTTTACATCAACGTAGTGAGATGATACATTCAAACACGAACTAATTCTTCAATGAAGTTTCTCACATTAGTTTCACAAGGAAATGTTTTATAATATCACCCATTCAGGCTTGACCAGCTGGCTCCGGCAACACGAAATTTGACCAAGTTCTCCGGACACAAGTAACACTATCACACGTTAGTTATAGAATAGATATTCTTACCGGTATGATCATCATAGCTTGCACATTATGAAAAATTCTTACAACACTTCTAGGCACTCGATAATCTTCCACTATAGGCGACACAAAACTTGTAGTATCCCGTAATAACTCTTACGATAAATCTCAATCATATTATTATTATCCATTCACTCAGGTAAATTCCTTTACAAGGTGACAGGAAACAATAAATAATTATGAGTTCGAAGTAAGATTCATTAAAATCGGAACAAGCATCTAAATCTTTGTTGCGACGTTCGATCTCAGGTTAGGACACGTCTCACTACCTATCTACACTCACTCCATTTTCCTTCTGGTTCCTTCTTCCTCTATCTCATAAATCCTCTCTCTTTTTTTCCCGCCCAAACCACGAAATTATCACGTGATCGTTGTACAGTTCACAATGCTAAGGCACGCGCTATCATGAAATAACTTAGTTTTCTGGCAGCAGCCAATCAATTCACATTAGCAGAGTCCGTTAGAAATACTTTCACTTTCCGTAACAACAAATAAAATGCATATATTACAGTTCACTTAAGATACATTTACAAGTTATATTAATAATTTTTACAAGATAAAATAACTAAAAAAATTACAATTATTTCAATGAACAAATAACAGTAAGTGTTTAAATTAAATTTATTTAGGAGCAAACTTAGCTCAGGAAATGCAATTGATATTAAATCATGAATGAAGTATTAATAAATCATAAAATTCTTCATTCACAATTTAACAATGGACAATTAGTTTCACCTTTTTAGAAGACTTCTTTCCTTGCATAACATGCAAGGTGGACTACACTGGTCATAAATTTTTCTATATAAAATTTCCACTATTTGATTGCACTATTTGAATACTGTAAATTTGCTAGAGAAATCATGATAATTCTTATGAACACGACGGTAATATTGATAATCGAAAATTTGTTTCTGAATAATATAAAACTGTACTTTAGCTAAAAAATCATGAGACTTTTGGCATTTTGGTCGTACCGTATATGATGATTTTCTGTTATTGTTGTTTATTCAAAAACTCTTTTCTATTTCTTTTTTGCTATAATCGCTGTGGTTTTGTCAAGAATTTTTGAAATAACAATAATAATAATAATATTTTTTTTTATAGAAATTACAAAATTTAATAATTCTAAATTCTAAAAATTACATGCATATGATAATAATAATAGTATATTTTTTAAATTTAATGATTTTTATTATTAAAATTATGATTGCATATTATGCATTTACAAAACATGTTGTTCTAGTTTTTTTTTTTTAAGAATGAATTTCATACAAATTTTCCTTTTTTTGTATGTGTCGATAATAGTTACTATAGATGGTAATTTATAGTTTGCAATTGAATAAGATTACCTTTTAAACAGAATTTATAGTATAACAATAAGTTATATATATTTTACAATGTATGTTGTAAAATATACATTGTAAAACTACAACGCTTCAATGTAATAAATATATAAATATATTTTTTTCCCTTTCTGTCGATCTCAGTTGAGATGAGATGTCTCAGCTTGCATCCCCGAAGCTTTTTAATAAGCTTATCTGAGGATGACACCAGTTAGATATTTTTTATTGATTTGATTGCTATGTTGGAAGTAGGCTGATGTTTGATAGCTCCAATGAATGATCTAAAAGGTCTGATCAAAGTAGAATTGCCGATATATTCCGGTGTCATTACATCTATCTTGATGGTTCATATTCATTTTTGTTGTGGTTTCCTTTTGAATTAATTAGGAGACTTTTTTTTTTCACTGTAGCATTCTTTCTGTGTCTTCCGAGCTTTTGATTTGTATCGGCTTTGAAGTTTGTGACTTCCCCAAGAATATCTTGGCATCTCTGATCCACAAAAATTGGTAATTTTTTTCTATTTTTGCTTTTCTTGCTTGGTACAACAGATTCCGGTTAAATCTGTTGTACCAAGTACTCCTAATCCCAAGTAAGCAAACTTATCTGTTTGCTTACTTGGGATTAGGAGTTAAATAACCAAGCTTATAAATTACTTGGTAACCCTAATATACAGTATCCCCAAGTTAAAAAATTAATTATATATATATATATATAATTGCTTGGTAACCCTAATATACATTATTCTCGAGGTAAAAAAAAACTTATATATATATATATATATATATATATATATATATATAAGTTCTTCTGGTAAACTAAAAATATCGATATATAGAAAACCCACACATACCAACAGATATCTGCACAGTCAGTCCCATCATTTCCCTCCTCATAAGCTTGGAATAATTTCCACCTTGGGACATAGAGCCCGTTCTCTTCTTGATGATCCAAATGAACTGCTTACAGAAATAAACCATCTGAAAACTTCTTTCGAAGTTAATGGATATTCCAAGAAAATCATTAACAAATTCCTTCTTAATCCTCCTAGACATCACTCAGAAGAAACAAATAGATTCAAAAGCAATATATCTATTCCTTACATAAGTACTGTTTCACATAAATTAGCAAAAGTTCTAAAAAAATACAATAGTAGAATCTTGTTCACTCCACTTCCAAAGATCCGTTCCTTAATTAGCCACCCAAAACCTTGTCATCATCAACTCAAATACCCTGGCGTATATAAAATATTATGTGACTGCGATATTCCTTATTTCGGGCAGACAGACAAATCTGTCGAAATGCGTATGGAAGAACACATGAGAGACATTACTTACAAGAGACAGCGAGCAAGTGCATTATCAAGTCATATCCTTTTCTCGGCTAATCCTAATGATGATAACCAAAGTCACAAAGTCTGCTGGGAAAAATCTACAAACATCTTCCGTTGCAGTGACGAAATAGAGAGAAAAATTGTGGAATCGAGAGAAATCATCTTCAATCCTGTTCATCTAAATAACAACTTAAGCTACAACCTGGAGTCATTCAGCTGTAATCATGTACTGGCGTTCACGTGATGTAGCAAGCACGCACTCTCCCAACAATGCAACAAATGAAAGAACAGCTTCAAATACAACTACAACGTTTTCATGCTAATTATGTATAAAGACTGTCTATGTTGTTCATAGTCTTTTAACCCTCAATGTTTAGTGTTTTTTCTTTTATAATGTCACCTGAAGAAGGCTGTTTCAGGCCGAAACTAGTAGTGTGTTTATATTAAAACCTTTCTAATTAAATCTCGGTTGTTCTAGTCATTCAATTTTTTCATAAAATGTATATATATATATATATATATATATATAAAGAACATCATAAACCTATATATATATATATATATATATATATATATATATAGGTTTATGATTGAAAAATGGCGGATCGCATTATAGTCTCGCATGATGGTTGTTGTTGCGAAGAATGTTTTTTAATTTCAGTGGTGATTAGTGAGTTTTAGATATTGTGAATCTGCTTTGTTTGTGGAATACGAAAACTTTGACTTTGACTTTTGATACAATTTTCTGGCCCTAGTCTGTTCTCTTCGCCATTGTAAATATTTTATACCTATTCAAGAATGGAGAAAGTAAACGATATCAAAGACGCCATTCAACAGTTAAACAAAGATAAGTCACTTGACATTCTCAACTTCCTCCTAAAGAAATTTGAAACAGATTATCCTGGTTGCTTGAATCTCTTCACTCAAGTAAATGACACTGAAGATGATGATTTGGACATTGAAGAGGACATTACACCTGTTCCACCTTCAAAGACTCCCCGACAGTTCGATTGTTCTCATGAAGAACATTCTAATAAAAGACGCAGAACATCGGAAGGTGGATTGGAAGTTGATGTAACAACTCAACAAAATCAGATCACCCAAGATAGAAAAGAAAAGGTCCCTCCAGTCAACCTTCGAGATAAAGACAAATGGACCTCAGTCTCAAGATCCCTAGGAGAAAAAAATATCAATTTTTTCCTGGACAAGAAATACTGAAGAGGGTGTAAAGATTCACCCTACCACTGTCACTGATTATCGCTTGATGACGAAAATGCTTAACAACTCTAAATTGCCCTTCCACACATTTGCGCCAGCTAGCGAGAAGAACTTAAAAGTAGTTCTAAGAGGAGTGGTTGAGGGTATCACAACTGATGAGATAACAGCTGACCTCATCAATCAAGGATTGACTCCAACCAAAGTGAGTAGAATGTTGAGGTCAGATAAAACACCAATGCCACTGGTGTTGGTCGAAATCTCCAACACACAAAAAAGCATCTATGAAGTTACGGACATTTGTAAGCTTAAAATTACAACCGAACCTCTAAGGAAGAAGGCATCGGTGGGGCAGTGCCACAGATGCCAGAGGTTCGGGCATGCCCAAAAACTGTGCAGAGCTGCATATAGATGCCTAAAATGCGGTGAGCTTCATCAAACTAACTCCTGCACCAAACCCAGATCCACACCTGCTTGTTGTGCCAACTGTAGAGGACCACATCCCTCTAATTACAAGGGTTGCCTTTTCCATCCAAAAAACCTTGGATCAACAAGAACTAACCACGTTCCTGCAAGCAATGATACAACACACAACCAAGCAGTTCGCCCTCCAGATCATAATACCTCACATTCGACAACACAGGAAGGCACTCGACCCTCATCTATGTCCAAATCATATGCGGAAGCGGTAAGAACCCAGACTTTTTCATCACAAGAGCGAACTAGTTCTAATCTCACATCAGCTTTAACCTCATCACTTGCAACTATGCTGCATTAATTCAGCAAAGCAAGCACCTCACCAACCTCCAGAAAAAGATTCTACCTAGAAACGCAATCCATATTAACAGCTCTCTATAATGTTTAAAAAATTTAAACCAAATTCTCTCATGATAACAGCATGGAATGTCAATGGCTTAACAAATAAAATTATCGAGCTGCAAGAATTTACAAAAAGATACAATCCAGACACAATCTTGATCAGTGAATCCCACCTCAGACCATCAAACAATCCAAAACTAAGAGGCTATATTTTATACAGGACAGACAGACTTAACTCTAGTGGAGGAGGCACAGCTATTTTTATCAAAAATTATTTAAGCCACAACGCACTGACTAACCCCCAAACTCTAAACCTTGAGGTGACGGGTGTGGAGGTGCACACTAATAATGCAGGCAAACTCAAAATCTACACAGCGTACAAACCCTCCCAGTATTCCACTATTGACAGCAGACTTAGACTCCATCCTCGGCCCCATGGATTCCATAATTATAGCAGGAGACCTAAACTCCAAACACACGGCCTGGTTCAGTTCGTCAATCAACTCCAAAGGCCGTACCTTATTCAACTATACGTTAACCAACTCATCAATAGTAGCTGGACCCACTGAGCCCACACACTACAGCCCATCAGGAAGTTCTGATGTAATAGACATAGTTATCCTCAGAAAAATCAAATATCAATACCAGCCGGAGAAGTAGAAGAGCTTAACTCAGATCATAATCCCATCCTACTCAGGTTAGGACTTCAAGATCAGCTCTCTCCCCATCATTCTTTCATACCATGGGACAAGCTCTCTAAGGCTCTCCCAGTCCACATCGGTCCCCCCCTGTCATTCGTAAAAAAGAAGAAATAGATCCACCTGTAAACAATTTAACTAGGCAAATCAACTCATCAATAGCATCAGTCACTCAAACCACTGTCTTCCACGCTCCTAACTGGATCCCAGAAGAGATAATGGACCTGATCAGGGCCAAAAATAAGGCCAGAAAGCGATATCACAATACTAGAGCCCCCGCAGGACAAAGCAACCTTAAACACTTTGAACAGACAGGTTCGAGAAGCCCTCCAGATCCACAGGAACTCCAAATGGGAAACCAAACTCAAAGAAATCAACCCAGAAGATAACTCCATGTGGAAGTTTGTAACATCTTTAAAGACCAATCTTGGAATTGCACACACAGATGAAGAAAAAGTAGAAGCCCTAATTGACAATCTGGAAAATCAATGCAGCCCATCTTATGCAAATTTAAATGTGAATCTTATTTACAAAGTTCATCGTAAAGTTAGAAATGCACTAAGTCAGCCTAAGGATGATTCAGAAACCATCACCCCCACATCACCAACAGAAATAATAAATATCATTTCCCATCTGAAGAATAAAAAGCCCCCCGGACCTGATGGCATTACCAATAGAATAATAAAGCTACTCCCACGGAAAACCATAATTCATCTAGTTAATATTACCAATTCCATTTTAAGATTCCAGTACTTTCCCACAGATTGGAAAATCGCGGACATTATACCTCTGAAAAAGCCTGGCAATAACACACAACTTCCCCAAAGCTACAGGCCCATCAGTCTTCTTTCCTGTCTTGGCAAAGTAATAGAAAAGGTCATCCTATCAAGACTACAATCAGCAGTGGACCAACAGAAAATTATCCCAAATGAGCAATTTGGGTTTCGCAAAGCTCACAACACGGTGCAACAAATTCACTGACTAACAGAACATATCACTCAGGGTTTTAACTGGCACCTTCATACTGCTGCTGTGTTTTTGAATATTGCCAAGGCCTTTGATAAGGTCTGGCATCAAGGCCTTATCTTCAAACTAATTGAAAACAATATCCCAATTAAACTAGTGAAACTCATATATTCATATATCAATGAAAGATACATGCAAGTAAAACTCAACGGAATTGTTTCTTCAAGGCGCAAAATTCTGGCAGGAGTACCTCAAGGTTCTCTTCTGGCCCCAATACTTTTCACAACTTACATCGCAGATATTCCTCTCAATCCAAGAACAACTACTATGGCTCTTTATGCCGACGATACCGCTATTCTAACTAGATCACTCAGCCCTCGCCTAGCAATCACTAGACTCCAAGGAAGTATCAATGAGCTAGCAAACTAGTTCACCAACTGGAGGATTCAAGTGAACCCCTTCAAAAGCTCAGCCATAATGTTTTCAAGAAGAAAAAATCTGCAACAAAGAAGACATCCTGCTCTCTGGTCAGAAGATCCCATGGCAATCAGACACCTTGGGGTACGAATGGATAAGAAACTCCTTTTCAACAAACACATCAATCTCATTTGCTCCAAACTTCCAAAGTCATAGCTCAGCTCTACCCATTGATCAACCGTAAGAGCAAATTGAACCTACATAATAAATTGCTTCTTTTCCGGATGGTAATACGACCAGTCATTGCTCATGCCTCACCAGCATGGAGTCACACTTCAAGATCAAACATTTCAAAATTACAGAGAATCCAAAATAAATGCCTTAGGATGATTCTGGATGCACCGTGGTTCGTCAGAAATTCACAGATTCACCGAGAAACCGGCACCCCATACATCTCCTCCCTTCTTCGTGATCTTGCAGAAAAATTCTTCATGACATCAAGTTCACATTCAAACCCACTAATAGTACAAGCTGTGAATTACAACGAGACTGATTACTACAAACACAAAAGACCAAAGGCTATTCTTCTCTCAACCGATCATAGCTAACACAACTGCTCTCAGAGGGCGAGCTTAATTGCTCACAAATCTCCCACTCCGAAACAACTCTCATTACAGATAAAGGGGAATATGAAAGGCACTAGTGCTTCACCCATCCTGTCAGTAATGTTATTGGTGTGGTGGTATATAAGTTTATTATATATACATATAAACTTATATTTTCTTGAGTATATATATATATATATATATATATATATATATATATATATATATATATAGGGGTAGGTACCAAGAGATAACAGCACTTGTTCGCCAGCCTCTTCACTGGTCTGCTATAGTTAGTGATAGACATATGTCAGCTATCTCTGATTGGCTATCAGTGGAGATTGAGCTGCCCACTCAGTATCCAAATGCTGGATAGGGTATAAAAGCCTCACCTACTCCCTATAAGGGAATATCCGTACATATCTTCAGAATAGATCAATGCAAGTTAAAATTAACGGTTCTACATCGTCCCAGTGCCATATCTTTGCTGGAGTGCCGCAGGGATCTCTACTGGCTCCATTGCTGTTTTCTGTATACATGTCAGACATCCCACACAATCCGATGACTTCCATTTTAGCACTGTATGCGGACGATACGGCAATACTAACCAGATCTCTCAGACCCCACTTCGTTACCAGAAAGCTTCAAGAAAATCTTCTAAAGCTGGAGGGTTGGTTCTCCAAGTGGAGATTGGAAGTCAACCCCCTAAAAAGCTCAGCGGTTCTCTTCTCAAAAAGGCCAATGTCTCCTGCAGGAGATGTATTACTATTCAATACTAAAATTCCCTGGCAGAAAGAAACAAATTACCTGGGTGTGATTCTCGACAAAAAGCTATCTTTCAACCAACATATCAAGTCTGCATGTGCAAAAGCATCTAAAGCCATAGCTCATATCTACCCACTAATTAATAGAAATAGCAAACTCAGCAACAGAATCAAATTGCAGCTATACCAGATAACGATTCGTCCTATAATCACCTATGCCTCTCCAGCCTGGAGCCACACCTCTAATACTAACATTATTAAGATACAAGTGCTTGAGAACGATTTTGAACGCCCCGTGGTATGTTAGAAACAGCCAACTCCACAGAGACACAAATATTCCCTATATTCTCTCTTATCTACAATCCTTAGCTTCCAAATTTTTTCTAAAGACGTCCACACATCCCAACGATTTGGTTCAACAAGCTGCAGCATACGAGCCAACGGACATATTTAAATATAGAAGACCAAAAACTATATTAGCCTCCTATAGCGATACATAATCTCCATGCCCATTCAGGGCGAGCAAACTGTTCGTAAATTTTACCCTCACTGTAACCACGACAGATAGCGGGGAATATGAAAAGCATTTTGCTTCACCCTTAAAGAATAAATGTCAATTGTCAATTGTCAATAAGGGAATAAAAGGCATTAGCTGATATTTTATTTTATTCACGTAATTTTATAAACTTGGTTTTAATACTTTTTCCCAACTAAGCAAACAAGTAAGTAAGCAAAGTTTGTGGCATGTATGCAATTTTATAAATTTGAAAAAATATAAACTTTATAAAATTGCTTGGTATCTTTAATGTATAGTATACCCAATGTATAAAACTTTTCTACATCTTTCTCTCATCCGGAGATTTTTATTTAATAACGTCAAATCACCTTGTGGCAACTCGTATAGGTAAAAATTATAAGTTCTGCATTACTTGAACCTTGGTATACCTTAGGGTCTGGCTCCCACTGACGAGACCTCAATAAAGGTCGAAACTGGTCTGGACAGTGGCCCTTCCCTTAATGCATGGCATCATGCATGTCCACAAGGAGATGTACTTTGCATTATGAGGAACACTACTAAGGCAAGTGATCATAGCTTACTCCATCTTTACCAGGAGTTGACTCAAACCTGAAATTACTTCAGGTGCAAACTTTGCTTACTTGCTTGTTTGCTTACCTGGGAAAAAGGATTAAAACCAAGTTTATAAAATTGCTTGGTATCTTTAACGTATAGTATACCCAAGATAAAACTCTCTCTCTCTCTCTCTCTCTCTCTCTCTCTCTATATATATATATATATATATATATATATATAGAGAGAGAGAGAGAGAGAGTTTTATCTTGGGTATACTATATATATATAGTATACCCAAGTATCTCTCTCTCTCTCTCTCTCTCTCTCTCTCTCTCTCTCTCTCTATATATATATATATATATATATATATATATATATATATATATATATATATATAGAGAGAGAGAGAGAGAGAGAGAGAGAGAGAGAGAGAGAGAGAGAGAGAGAGAGAGAGAGAGTTTTATCTTGGGTATACTATACGTTAAAGATACCAAGCAATTTTATAAACTTGGTTTTAATCCTTTTTCCCAGGTAAGCAAACAAGCAAGTAAGCAAAGTTTGCACCTGAAGTAATTTCAGGTTAGAGTCAACTCCTCTCTCTCTCTCTCTCTCTCTCTCTCTCTCTATTCTCTATAATCCTTTTCCTCAAGTAAGCAAACAGATAAGTTTTCGCCTGAACGTAGTTCAAGTCTCATGGTAGTGCAACATCAAGGCAACTCGTGGTAAAGGTGGGAAAGCTCTGATCACTATCCTTGATATTTCCCATAAAGTAAAACACATCTCCTAGGAGATGTATGATGTTATACATTAGATGGGGTCACTACCCAGACTGGTTTCAACATTTTTGAGGTCTCATCAGTGAGTGGGAAGACCCTGAAATGCCAAGTTTTTAGTAATACAGAGCTTATCAATTTTATGTATGCAAGTTGCCAGAAAGTACTTTGAACCTATTAAGTAAAAATCTCCGGATGAGCGAAAGATGTGGCAAGTTTTTTACCTTGGGTATAATTTAAATATTAAAGATACCAAGTAATTTTATAACCTTGGTTTCAATCCTTTTCCCCAAGTAAGCAAACAGATAAGCTTGCACCTAAACGTAGTTCAAGTCTCATGGTAGTGCAACACCAAGGCAACAAGGTAAAGGTGGAGCAAGCTCTGATCACTATCCTTGATATTTCCCATAATATAAAACACATCTCCTAGGAGATGTATAATGTTATACATTATGGGTGGGGTTCACTACCAGACGATTTCAACCTTTTTTGAGGTCTCAGCAGTGAGTAGGCAGTCCGTGAAATGCCAAGGTTGACAATTGACAATTGACATTTATGACTTTAGGGTTGAAGCAAGATGCTTTTCATATTCCCCGCTATCTGTTGTGGTTACAGTGAGGGTAAAATTTATGAGCAGATTGCTCGCCCTGAATGCATCGCTAAAGGAGGCTAATATAGCTTTTGGTATTCTATATTTGAATATGTCCGTTGCCTCGTATGCTGCAGCTTGCTGAACCAAATCGTTGGGGTGTGTGGACGTCTTTAGGAAAAACTTGGATGTTGAGGGTTGTAGAAAAGAGAAAATATACGGAATATTTGTATCTCTATAAAGTTGATTGTTTATAACATACCACGGGGCGTTCAGAATCATTCTCAAGCACTTGTTCTGCACTCGTTGTATCTTGATAATGTTAGTATTAGAGGTGTGGCTCCAGGCTGGAGAGGCATAGGTGATTATAGGACGAATCGTCATCTGGTATAGCTGCAATTTGATTCTGTTACTGAGCTTGCTATTTCTGTTAATTAGCGGGTAGATCTGAGCTATGACTTTAGATGCCTTTGCGCATGTAGACTTGATGTGTTGGTTGAAAGATAGCTTTTTTGTCGAGAATTACACCCAGGTAATTTGTTTCTGTCTGCCAGGGAATTTTAGTATTGAATAGTAACACATCTCCTGCAGGAGACATTGGCCTTATTGAGAAAAGAACGGCTGAGCTTTTCTGGGGGTTAACTTTCAATCTCCATTTGGAGAACCAACCCTCCAGCTTTAGAAGGTTTTCTTGAAGCTTTCTGGTAACGAAATGGGATCGGAGAGATCTGGTTAGTATTGCTGTATCGTCCGCATACAAGGCCAAAATGGAAGACATCGGATTGTGCGGGATGCCCGACATGCATACAGAAAACATCAATGGAGCCAGTAGGGATCCCTGCGGCACTCCAGCAAAGATATGGCGCTGGGACGAAGTAGAACCGTTGATTTTTACTTGCTTTTAATTGATCTATTCTAAAGATATCAATGGATTAGATGAACCATTTTTAATGAGGTACCGGCTGAGATAAGTTTGTGTAGGAGTCCAAAACGCCAGATTTTGTCAAATACTTTGGATAGGTCTAGGAAAACAGCCCCTGTGTACTGGCGCCAGTTATAGCTGGTGGTGATGTATTCCACAATTCTGTGGATTTGCTGGATAGTACTATGGTGTTGCCGAAAACCTAACTGTTCTTTAGGGAGGATGTTTAGGTCATTTACTGAGGTTTGGAGGTCATTTTGGAGAAAATGACCTTCTCCGCAACCTTTCCCAGATTAGAGATAAGACTGATTGGACGATAATTTTGCGGCAGGTGTGGGTCTTTGCCTGGTTTATATATAGGAATTACATCAGCCAGTTTCCAGGTAGAAGGAAAATAGTGAAATCTTAAGATTGCATTTATTATACTGGTCAGGTGCACTACAGTTTGAAATGCCGTTTGGTCCAGGAGCTTTATTGTTCTTAAGTTTTTTAATAATATCATATAATTCAAGTGATGTGGGTGCAATATGGTCAGCGTTGGTATCTGGGAGATTTAAAGCGTGTCTGACCTGTCTGTGGATTTTGTACAAGTGATTGAAATCTAAGTTGTTATAAGAGGATTTGCACTGCTCCTCTAGATTCTTCACTATGGCCTCTGCCTTATCTACATCTGTGTGAACTAAGCCCTGGTTTGAGATTATGGGGGGGGGCTGTTTTTATTTTTGATGTTTATCAGTAAATGATCACCCCAGATCAATAGGTGAGATAGAGGATAACTTTTTATCCCAAACTTGGTTTCTATGAGTTTTAAGTGCATCTCTTACTGCCCCATTTATCCTGTTTAGAGCTGTTTTATCTTCTGGTGCACGCGTGTTACGGAATCTTTCCCTAGCTCTGTTTTTGTCTATGCCAAGGTTTTAGTAATACAGAGGCTTATCAATTTTACCTATGCAAGTTGCCACAAGGTGCTTTCACCTTATTAAGTAAGAATCTCCGGATGAGAGAAAGAGGCGGCAAGTTTTTTACCTTTGGTATAATGGCTTTAATGCTTTAATGCATAAGGCTTTAATGCATATTAAAGATACCAAGTAATTTTTTTTAATCATTTTCCCGAAGTAAGCAAACAGATAAGTTTGCGTCTGAATATCAAGGATGGTGATCAGAGCTTGCTCCACATTTACCACGAGTTGCACAGATTTCGGGTAGCTCTTTGCTTTGTGCTGATCCTATATGTGTGATGTACTTCCTGTTTTACATGTATGCATTGAAACACAGGAGTAGACATCCTCTTCCGATTTTTGTTACCTTGTTCAACAAGGTTTTGTGTGTTAATGTGTCAAACGCTTTTGTTCGGTCAATAGAAGCAACGAATAATATTCTGTTTTTATCTAACGCAGCATTTATTAGTTCTGTGAAATCTTCTAGGATTACTGAAAATGTGGCGATGAGTCTGTAGCTACTTATAATGTTTCTGTTTCCTTGTTTATGTAGGAAGTGATTAATGCAGTCTTTAGTGTTTCAGGTATATGCCGCGTTTTGAATATTTTATTTAACAGTTTTAGCATAACAGGAGACATGGGTTAGTTGAGTGTCTTTTGATGTGTTTTGGTCTGATTTTGTCGGATACCTGTGGAGTGCCACAAGGAGCTGTTCTTTCTCCCATTCTGTTTAATATAGTATATATAGATACGAGATTAGCCAACTTCCCCTAAAAACTAATATCTTCCTATATGAAAACGACACGGCAACTGTGTCCATTCACAGCGACGCAAACGCATCTTAAATTAATAAATTGCAAGTGACTGTTCTTCTTTTGTTCTTGTTGGGAACCGCATTCATTGGATTGTTTGGAGAATATTTCTTGCGTGAGGGAAGAATGTTTCACAAAGTGCTAATTAAAGTCATTTGCCTACTGATTGAGGTATTTGGGGGTCGCAAGTATAGCTGTTTTAGGGGCAATGGTTTTGTGTGTATTGTCTAGCATTTCATTGATCTGGTGCCAGTTTTCCTTTATGTCGCTCTGAGCTGTTGTTAACTAGTTTCTATAATACTGTACTTATTTTTGCGGAGTTAATCATTGTTGTTAGGTTATTCCGTTTGTTAGGCGACCTCTTCAGTTGTTTCCATAAGGCATCTTTTCTTTGTATATCTATTAATATTTTTTTGTTGTTCATGGATTCCGTCTAGTTTGGGAGCGTATGTTTAATTTTCTGTTATTGTTTTGGTATATATTTTATGAAATGCTAATTTAAGATTAGTATATATAGTATCAGCAGAGTCTGAAGATGCTATCTGCATCCGGTCTATTTTTCGGATTTCGTCATTACTATAGTTTCATTTATTGCGTTATTATACTGTTTTGTTGTCTCAGTGAATGGTAAGGCTTCTGGTTTAGCATGGAGCTGTAGTGCAGTGACTCTGTGAGTATGCAACTTATGACGACTGCTGTATAGCTATTTCGAGGGCCCGTATATTTATGCGGTCAATACAGGATAAGAGAATTGAGTTTTCGATTACCTCTTCTCTTGTATACGACCATATAAATGGGGTTATGTTATATGCTGACAGGAGGTGTAGGTATTGTAGTGTGTTGTTATTTAGTTCATAATGTTGATATCTATGTCACTATTATTATCAGGTATTCTGAGACGCCTTCTTCTGCGGTAGAAGGCCATCTGTTTAATTTATCAAGGAATTTTAGGGTGCTTAAACTGAGTTGTCTGTAGATAGCGTTTATTATCAAGGAGTTCTCTTATTTGATACTTTTTACTTCGATCCATATATTTTACGCATATTCTAATTTATAGTTTATTTCTATCACTTCTGATTTTTTGCTTAATAAATATTATTATTCCACCACCTCGTTTAGTTTGTCTGCAGTGTTTGTGTTGTTGAACGTTTGGCATTTGGTAACTGCTTCTTCGTTTGTTTTGGATACTTCTGTTAATACCAAAATATCTATGTTCTCTGTACCTTCCTTCAAATAAGCTTGCATGGTGAGCCAGTATAATGATCCTGAGTTTGATATGGAGAATAGACAGTCCTTTTCTTTGTTTCCATTCTGTTATCCAGTTTCGAATGTGGCAGCTGTCGTATTCCGGGATAATTAGATCTGCTTGGTGGTCTGCGTTCATGTGGGTTGATATGTTGTTCCTTATTGCGTTTCGTAACATTATTGAGAACGAAACCCGTCTTCCTGTATATCTACGATTCTTTCCTTACTTTTTGCATTATTTATATTCAATTTTAAGGAAATATTTGGATATTTCATAGATCTTAGGATGTCATATGAAATATTGTATATTACACACTCTCAAATACGGCTGCGTCAAAACAGTTCTCACTTTTATTTGTATTAGCAGGTCTAAGATTAATATAGTTTGAAGTAATTACAAATTCCAGAGAAACCTCATTTGGAAATAGACTGCTTATATTTTAAAAAAAAGTTTAATTATTCCAAGTCCAAAATTTGATTTCCTTCTTTCCGTCTACTAAGACAAAATTTACCTATGGTCTCTCCGAGTATAGTAATATAATTTTTCATGTTGTTGAAATCGAATGTAATGCATAAATAAGAATATATGCATTATATTAGATTTCAAACAACATGAAAAATCGGGACTTTCTGGAGATGAATTATGTTATTACATGTTTGCTTCCTGAAGTTTGAGCATTTCTATATGAGATTGTTATGTATCAATGAAGCGTAAACAGGAATTAATTGACAATGTAACTAAAATTACAAAACCTGTTTTTAATTTGGTAAAAACTAGTTTAAAAAAGGACATTCCTCATTGTACTAATGTGGCGTCGATTCCTAATACCAGTATAAAGACCATCTTTGTGTATATTTCACGTGATTTTTTTATCAGGCCATATTTAATTCCGATTTGTAACCATTTTCTTAAAATGCACACCAAAAAGAAAAAGAAAACACTCCCATTGGATTTGAAAAACCACTATGGCTGGATAGTAACTTGCTGTAAAGCTGTTTGACGTTAGGCATTTTCTTATTAGGCAGGCAACATGATTTTCAGTCAGTTGAAAGCAGGCAGAAGAATTATTCTTCCCCAGTGGTACACACTTAATTTCCTGAGAGGGCGGACTGTGACTTCCTTCACATTAAATAAGTACTATGAAGGAAAAATAACGGAATCCCTTAGAGGTGGAGAAAGAGTGTTCTTATTAGTAGAAAGACATGACTGGAAATTGCTCCTCTTTTTCTCAAATACCGCTGTTTCAGCTAAGTTCTGCTCGTGGACTGAACTATCGATTTCATTTGTTACTAGAGAGGGAGGGGTCAGGAGGCTAGGCTCAGAAGGTTTTTATGTTGTTATTTTTGTTTGTTAATGAAAAAAAAACAGGAAAAGATGAAAATGGGACTCAATTTTGTAACAAAGAGAAAAAATTGCGAATTGTCTCACTAGAAGAAATTTTAGTTTTATATAATCTTTATAGATGGTAGGAATGGAGAGAGAGAGAGAGAGAGTTCAAATAAATATGCAGTGAAGAACAAATACTATTTGTAGAAAGAATTAAAATACATTTAATGAGTTTCCGTAAATTATTTGTTGTTTCAATATTTCAATACCAAACTTGGTAGAATCATTGGAATGATTTTAACGTCAGATATATTCTCAACACGAACGCAAACCAGTTCACATACATTTGTCAACTGTTCCAGACCACCAGTAATAATACACTGATCGAAGTGAATTACTATTAATGAGTATGGATTGTTTATTTTTTGATAACTGTGATGTAGGTTTAATTTACCTAATTATCTTTAATAATTTGATCAAACATGAGACCTAGTGAGACGATCCAACTGAATGACTGTTGATTTATATTCTAAGTTTGTCGATTCTCCTGCAATATCCTCAAAGTAACATGCAGCTCTCAAATGGTTTGACTTCCAATGAATATGAAATGAGGACTTTGGTTTGGAATTAGAATTAGGACTGAAATAAACCAAGTCCATGAGGAGCAGACCTGTTTATATCTCTGTAACTGTGTGTGTGTGTGTGTGTGTGTGTGTGTGTGTGTGTGTGTGTGTGTGTGTGTGTGTGTGTGTGTGTGTGCCAATTTGTTTATTGCGTAACGAAATAAAATCATCTAAGGTTTTCTTCTGAAAAAAAAAAAAAACTTACAGTCGCGTTCTGCAACCTTTTTCTTTTTTCTTGCTTAATTCATTCGAGGCCAAATTAACCGACTGCAAATGCTTAGATAATTTTTCTTGCACTAGAATGAAACAGAACTGAGATCCTTTTAACCAAGAGGCCTCCAAAATAAATACGTTTTTGGTATCATAAAGAAAAAATCCTAAACATCTGAAATCTATGTCCAAATCAATGAATGAACTTTTAAGTAAATAATGAATTTTAAAAATGATTTTATTCTATAATCTTGTGTGTGATGTTATTTATTTAACCTAAGCAAAGTCTCTATGTGTTAATATATTTCGTGCCAGGTCTGTATACGAGATGTAAAAAGTGAGGTGAAAAATGCTATAGCAAACGCACCGAGTCCTTCTTTCATATTAAAGCCTCAGAAACTAGAATAATATAATTATATTCTGATATCCTAATCATAAAATAGCCATAAAAACCCACAAAATTTCTGATGGTCAGGAGAAGGAGAACTATGAAAACTACAGAGGAATAAATCTCCTGGTTATAAGTTAGATGCAGGAATATTAACTTTAAAACTTAAATCATATGTAACCCAAGTTTTTCTGAAGATAAACTTTATTAAGAACGAAATAGCTTCTGAAAAGGACCAAAAGGACGATTGTATATTGACCCAGCTTTTACATTAAAAATCGTAATGAAGAATTACTATTTTCTCCGGAAATAAAAGAAGCATTCTGTAGAAACACACAGAAAACCTTTGACAGAGTCTTAATGAACAAATTGTGAACCATACTCAAGAGTTTTAACATTCCAAATCAGCCGTTTGCAGTAATAACTAACATGTATCGAAACAACTAAATAGTTGTAAGAATCAATGAAAAAGTTACAGAATGGAAATCAATAAATAGAGGAGTCCGTCAACTATGTACAATATTACTACAGTACTCTTATTTAATATAGATATAGATAAAATTGTAAAGTCCGCGCGGTTATCCTAGTGGCTTTCCGCTTCGCAACCATATGACTGGGGAAGGAGTGTCCCAGGTTCGATTCCTGTCGAAGACGTGAGGAATTTGAGGATCTTCCTCAACCACAGCCAAGTTAGCCGGTCTTGAGCGCGGGAAGTAGGTTTTTTTCCGCTAGTTTATCTGGAGTTTTTCATCCCGCAAGCAGGCAAACCGGCCCCGTGAACATACGCTACTACAGTCAAAAAATATCCCCCCCCCCAATGGCAGGCCAGGCGATAGGTCGGCTGAGAGTGGTACTAACAAGAAGTCGCATCTAAGTAACACGCGGACCCTGCGTAGGAAGCGAGGGTAATGAAAGAAGATGGATAAAATTGTAAGGAAATGGAGGAAATATAAAACCAACATTAAAACTGGATCGTGGAATTATATTTAATATCCTTATTGTTTGCAGATGACTAGATAAGCATAGCAAGATGAACTCCAGAGATCAATATACTCCTTAAACAGAATTGCTAAAGAATTTGGAATTCAAATATCAACAGACATAACTAAAATTATGGCTTTTAAAGGACTATCTTCAGTCAGAAGTAAAATCATGATTGAAGATAAAATATTAGAAAAAACTACCAACTTTAAATACCTTGGATGCGCCGTATCATATACAAAAGAAGCTGATATTGATATCAAAATTTAAAACTTTTTTAAAGATAATACGGATGATCAATAATATTTTCAGACCAAACAAGTTCATAGGCATACAAAAATACGCGTTTATATAGTTTTGGTAAGACCTCTATTGTGAAGGTCTTACCAAAGCAGGCAATAGCCTCCGGTACAAAAAAAAAAAAAAAAAAAAAAAAAAAGCACAAAAAAGCTCTCAGTTCAAGACTACCCCAAAAGATATTCCAATATCACCCAGTTGGAGGACATAGAAGTCAGGGACGACCAAGGAAAAGATGGAATGAGACTGGAACAGACTATTGGGCCTGAATTCTGATAAGATTATTATTATTATTATCAAAAAAAAAATCAGCTAACGCCTTTTTATTCCCGTATATATAGGGAGTAGGCGAGGCCGTTTTTAGCCCTATCTAACTTTTGGAGACTGAGTGGGCAGTTCAATCTCCACTGGTACCCAATCAGAGATAGCTGGACCAAGGCTATCACTAATTAAGCGGCACGCAGTGAAGAGTGACGGCTCAACAAGGGCCGCCATCTCGTGGTCCCTAACCCTAACACTCGTATTTAATGTCTGAAATAATGTGGGTTCTACGTCGATTTTCTTGAGTTTACAGGACGAAAAACCCGAGTTTAAGGGAGAAAAAACCCGCTTGCCCGTGCCAGAGATCGACTAACCCGGGAACCGGTCGAAAAGAAAAAGGCTTAGAAAAATTTCCTCTAGTCGAAATCAAGTCTTCCTTTGTGCGGTTAAGCACCGTGGTGGCAAACGCCACATCCACTGAGCTACACAGGCTCTTCTTCTTCTTCTTCTTCTTCTTCTTCTTCTTCTTCTTCTTCTTCTTCTTCTTCTTCTTATTATTATTATTATTATTATTATTATTCCGGTATATCCGAAAACATGTGGAAAGCGAAATCTCTAAAAGTTAAGTCTCAGTGGCGCTGTAGCTCCTGCAGAGAACGGACAAAACCAGTAAAGCAGAATAAGGCCCAAACCAGTGCAAATAAAAGCACTGAAAAGCTACTCAGCAGAAGGTATAACATCTGGTATAACAGAAATATCTAATGACGAATTTAGCATAATTAGATCTCTCGTGGTAGAACTCAGGTAATCCACAACAAAAGAAATCGAAATACTAAATGAATCCTCAACATGCACAAACAAGAAATAAAAGATTAATTAGTGATTTACGAAGAATTTTTAAAATTTAATAACGAAAGCGTGAAAGAAGTCTTAAACTCGGTGAAAGAAATGAAAGAAAGTATAAAATCACTCACGGAAACACAAACACAGCTGAAGAAAGAAAATAATGAACTAAAAGCTGAATTAGCCAAACTGAAGACAAAAATTAAAAATCTCACCAATTGGCTTACAACCAATCTATACAAATTGAAGACATTCCGGAGGACAACCCAGAGAACCTGACCGCGGTCGTGCAAAATTTAGCAAAAAAGTAAGAAAATAGAAGTAAGAAAATTCCAATTCTTTACTTGCATCAAATCATTTTTAAAAAATTGACGGCATCATCGTTGATGAACAAATTAGAAAAACCTTCATACGATCATATAATGTAATCCGATAATCCGGAAGAACTGTATCACTCTTTCGCCACATCGATGCCTCATGTATACAAGAAAGCTAACCGGAAATTAAAGCTTAGGACCAGCAACGACTTACCTCATTGGTTAAACGATTATATACTACTTAAATACACAATACCAGTAATGAAATAAAATCCACCCACCGGATCTCAAACTGAAAAAGTTCACCCCACACACATCATAGTTCATCTTGCTTCACAAGAAGCTAAAGAAAGATTAATTAAAGGCAGCAAAAATTAGACCAACGACATCGAATATAAATTGTTCTTGGAAAGAAAGTCCTGTGTATGTGAATGATTATCTAGCATAAAACTACAGAAATCTACCTTATCTTTCCGGGAAGGAAAAACAAGACAAGAACTACCAATACCTATGGTGCAAAAACTCAAATGAAAAAGATCTGAAAAAATTGTAAAAATATCTTCTTGATTGCCAATACAATAATACATCAAATCTGTAAATGAGGGACGAAATTAATCATATTACAGTATTTAATGCATTTCATGACTGAAAAAAGAAATTTATGTATTCAAATGGATACATCGTATTACACACTAATATACCTAGTGTAAAAATATATTGTCTGTTATAGGTATATAGACAATATAATATTAGCAGAAACTTCCCTAACCAACAAGGAGCTTCTACTGCACAACATAAACACCTTCCAAATTTATAGAGTTAATGTCGTGAAAAAGGGAGGTTTAATGCTTACATTAAACAAAAATGCACAGTAAGTCATTAAAAATGAACTATTGTTATTTTTTGTTATTGTTATATACTGAACTCCATTTATAGACCACCAGATGAAAATCCTAAAACATTCCTAGAGGATCTAGAAACGTGGCTAACAAAATTGAACAACACTCTTAATCTACCTATAATTATAGCAGGACACACATTAGTACTTTAAACACCGAATCAAGCATAATTACAGCTTTTTTAGATATACTACCTAGGTTTGGCTTAACATCAACAATTTTATATCATACTAGAGAGGAAATGATAAATGAAAATATAGCACAATCCTGTATTGATCATATGTAACGTTCGTGTCAGAGATAACAGAGCTTTATCCACAACTATTAAAGCAAAACTAGCAGACTACTACTTCACATCATTACACATCCCAGCACCGGAAAAACAAAATTCCAATTCTTTACTTGCATCAAATCATTTTTAAAAAATTGACGGCATCATCGTTGATGAACAAATTAGAAAAACCTTCATACGATCATATAATGTAATCCGATAATCCGGAAGAACTGTATCACTCTTTCGCCACATCGATGCCTCATGTATACAAGAAAGCTAACCGGAAATTAAAGCTTAGGACCAGCAACGACTTACCTCATTGGTTAAACGATTATATACTACTTAAATACACAATAAAGACCATTTTTGGCATCAGTTTAAAAGAAATCCATATAAACAGAGCTTAAAAAAGCGAATCTACAGAATACAGGAACAAACTTCAATCAGAAAAACTTCGAATTTAAAGTAATTATTACACCAATAAAATTAAATCGAATGAAGGAAAAATTAAAAGAACATGAACAATAATAAACGAAACACTAATAAATACCACATCATTCTGCTTCAATGATTATTATCCAGAATGTTGCCAAACACAGATTATATGACAAGCAGCTAGCGGACAAATTCAATTATACTTTCAAGGTAAAAATTACAACTTAAGGCGAGCTATACCCGATCTTGAAAAACCAAACCCCACCACTTTAGAGACATAAAATAAGATTTTTTGGTTTCCCCCAGATAACACAAAAAGACTTGGATAAGGTTATCTCAAAGTCAATTTTAAAACATCCCCTAGATTTGATCAGATACGACCAAGGGCTATTAAAACGCATTACTCCGCCTTATGGCCAATTATACAGAAATTGTTTAACTTAACGTGAAGTGTAAAATGCCATCAGACTTAAAAACAGCAAATGATAATTCGACCAGATAAAGAAAAAAAGGAAAATCCAATCAAATTAACAATTACAGGCCTATATCCTCGCTGTCAGTAATAGAAAAGATCATGGAAAGAATAGTTAATGAAAAAATATCCACATATCTAGAGAAATTCAATATAATATCCAACACTCAATACGGATTTTTTAAAAATAAATGAGCCAATATCTTACTGGATATGCTCTGTGACCCAATCAACTCGTATCTGCACAAAAACCACTTTGTGCTTAACACTAGCTTTTGACTTCTCTAAAGCTTTCGACACCGTCGAGCATATAATTCTTTTAAAAAAATCGAAGTAGTAGGCATAAGAGGAAAACTCTATAACTGGTTCGAAGACTTTCTGAAAAACAGAACCAACATTACAAAAAAAATGGGATCTACAGCAACAGAACTGAGATTAATTGTGGTATTCCTCAAGGAGCAATTTTATCGCCATGCCTTTTCAATGTTTTTATAAACGATCTCTCCAACCTAGAAATATAGAATCACATCTATAGTATCTGCAGTACGCAGATACCACACACACAGACACACACGTTACTCATATCCATATACAAAGACCCATTAACAGGCTTACAACATTTACAAACAGACTTCGACATAATTACTGATTGCTTCATGCGTAATTCTGTTGTAATAAACAGCAATAAATTTCAGCTCATCATATCTAGAAACCCTCGGATGCTGGAGATCGCTCACATATATCACTGAAATGTCATATCACACATTGTCATATATGTACGTGCAAGTATCTGTTATGCACAATTGTGTTCATGTAATGTATTATAATATTATATATATAAAATATTATTATTATTATTTACAAACCTGCAAAAAAGTGATACTTTGTGTATATAGGTGCGCTTGCAGGTGCAGAACAATTGAGAATGCTCTTTCTCTTTCGTTCCCCTAAACGTTGCCTTCAAACCTATTTTCCGGAGCCAGGAGTGGTAGAAATGAAAAAAAAAATATATATATTTCTTAACTTCAATTAGTAATACACTGCTTGAAAAGAAGTCAAACGAGCGTACTTCCCTTGACATCACTCGACGCGCCAGTTCATCCCACAGCTATTTAATAGGACTGAGATCAGGGCTCTGTGGAGGTCAGTCGATTGTGGTGATTCTTCTGTCCACAAATCACGCAGTCACAGCAGCAGCAGCCTTATAACACAAAATGCATTGTTTTGCTGCAATAGACAATTAGCAGTTCTGTAGACACGGCAGAAAGTAGAAAGCATCGCATTGTCCAGAATGTTCAGATCCCTCTCGAAGTTCAATGTTCTTATCACCACAAACAGAAGTCCAAGGTCAAACCAGGAAAAACAGAACCATGCCATTACTCCACTACCTCCGAATTTCATTTTTGGGTTTACGCTTTCCTGTAAGAAATGTTCACTTGCATCCGCTATATACACCGTCTGAAAAGCAGATAGACACTCGTCTATCTGCTTGGTAGACGGTGTAACATCATACGTCGCTCTATAACACAGCTTTCCAAGCTTCCACTTTCCACAGTATGGAAAGTGGAAGCTTGGAAGCAGTTGAAGTGAGCCAGTGAGTGAAGTTTCATCTATCTGCCAAAGTTTCTCTACTCTGGAGAGTATCAAGAATCTTTAGGGAAGATTTAGGTGCAGCACCCTAATATGTGATAGTTTCTAAGGATAGACAGATTTGGAATTTGTAAAGATTAGCAGAATGGGTGAATAGTAATGTTCCGAGTAAAAAAGAACGTCTAGTGTATTGAAGGCTGAGGAAGCTAATAATGACTGACTGATTTTCCCTTTGAGTCGTTTCCGATAGTAGGTGACTTTTTAGGCAAAGCCCATAAAGTATTCCTGGTGAGATTTTTACAGGATAGTTCAACATTGCTTTCTCCAACCCCCCAATTCTATCCGGGCTAAGGACCAGCATATGGCTGGGACGTATTCATGACTGTAATCTCTGTGTATTCACGGGGCCGGTTTGCTGTTCTGGGGAACGAAAAACCCGCGTTTTCGGGTGAAAAAAATCCCCTACCTCCGTATGAGATCGACTAAACTTACCTTTAGTCGAAAGAGACCGGATGAAGGTTCCTCACGTCACTGACGGGAATCGAACCCAGGTCTTTCCGACCAAAGGGCTTCGTCTATACTGACTGAGCTACGGAAGCTCGCTAATAATGTGATGTGTTTATGTGAGGACAGGCTGAAGGTAAATTCAAGGAGACAAATTATAATAAAAAATTACTTATTAGTAATTTTTTATAATTAAGGCTGGGAGTACGTTAATTAAGATCATATGCACTCAAAGGCACATAGCCTTTGAGTGCAAATGGAGAGGTTCCATCAGGAACTGAAAGCGTTTTAGTATTTATGTTATTTAAGATCCTTATGATATATTATTTTTTCCCAAGAAGACAAAGGAGACATAAGGATCTTTCTTTCTGTGTATAGTAGGTGGTGATTTCATTTGGTGATCTGTGTAGGAATTGGAAGAGAAGAGTGATGCCAGGAGGTTAGCTTTATTTTATATGCTAAATCTGAATGAGAGTTGTGTTGAAGTTCAGATGATCTGGTGATCTTTACAAGAGACTAGAATGGACCACTTTCATTTCGATATAGGCAAGTTTTCTCATGCTGGCTCTTACAAAGTCAGATTTGGATTTGCTGATGGTTGTATTTTTATTTATTGTTAGTTCAGTGAAGGTTGAGCTGAAGTTCTTATTGCGAGCAACCGCTGATATTGCTGATATTTTTTTCTTCAACTGCCTTGGTATACCTTTGTTAAACCATGGCTTGGAAGATTGGCGAGAATATTGGAATATGTAATGAAGATCTTAATGATTCAGAATAATTTATGTAGCTAACTCAGAACAAGAGTTTAGATAAAAAAAAGAAGAAGTAATCTGACTATGGAAAGGAAGAATAGAAAAACTCATGAAAAGGGAGCGTTCTGTATGTGTGTGTGTATCCCTTCCCCCACGAGCTCCGAAGACCCCTGTCGAAACGGCTCACACCCCATTACTCCTACCCCTGATCTTATCCCATCATATCTTTCTCCTTCCTCAAAAAATTTCTATTTTTCACAAAGTATTTTCTTCCCACCTTTAATAATAATAAAAAAATTCGGGTTTTTCAAAACGTTCACCAATAATTGTCTCACCAATAATTCTCCCACATCTCCCCCCCTCACCACATTTCCACCCATTCCTTTCAATCATACTTCCTTTAACAGCAGATGAATTTATATCGCCATACACCGGGATGCCGCTGAATAAGAAGACAGCCAGCAACATCCTACAGAGGTACGTCCGAATTATTCCTCCTATGTATTCTTCATATTCTGTCTATATAAAACATCAGTAATGCCCTAAAATTTGAGTGAAAAGCCAATGACATTATAAAAAAGGGGTATTCCTAAAATAGGATAAATAGCCATAAAAATAATCTTTTATAAAAAGTTCTTAATTTAACAATATATCTACAAATATAATAATATACTAAAATTGCACTAACTAAACTAAAAAAAATGCAATAAATGAAAAAATCGCCTATCTAAACATGTAGGAAATTCAAATAGCACGTCCTCGAACAAGACTGCAATAAGATTTCCTCCACCTAAGATGATATTCATTTACAGATTGATTGTGTGGACAGACTTATGTGTTCGTCGAACATGTTGTTTATTTTTTAACGGTATATATTAGAACACAGAAACTAAGTAAATAATTAATTTATTAACTTATTGCTGATATTTCGCTGGTGTTATAACCGGCATCTTCAGAGCACAAAAACACAGTTTGTCACAATACGCGAGACTATAACAACATGGTGTAATCAACGGACTAGTTAAACAAAATTATAGCAGCAACACAAAGACTAGAGTCCTGATTTTTGGCGCCCTCTATCTGAAAAAAAAAATACAGCTATCACATAAGACTAGAGTCCTTGAAAAAAAAGTACTAGTTTTTTCTTAAGATGACTGTCTCCCAGATCTTCGGCAAGTTAATACAGCCATATTTGTTGAGATTTGGAGTGTGTTTCAGGGCTTCGGTCGCCACTAAGAACAATCTCTCTGACTTATAAGAGTTTCTGTGTAGTACTTTTGTGTTTTTCCAGTTGATCCTGTGTGCAGGGGTATCCAGTGCATGGTCTGCTAGGCCCGACTTGTCATAATGATAATTCCGGAGGTATCTTTTGTGTTCGCTGATGCGAATGTTCACAGTTCTTCCTGTTTGACCGTAGTAGGCTTGATTACATGAGCAGGGTACTTGGTAGACTACTGGATGTGATAAAGGGGGAATGCTGTCCTTGGGTGAGCGGATAAGGGTAGCTAATTTGCTACATGGTCTGAGTGTAGTGCATAGTTTATGTTTATTGAGAATTCTTGAAATCTTTTCGGATGTTCTTTTAATGTATGGGATGGTGACTGTTTTGTTGTAGTTCTCTGTGGTGGATGGTGGGCGGGGTTTCTTAAGAGCGTTTAGTATTTTGTTTATCTTAAGTGGATTGTAGCCGTTGGCCAAGAAGGTGTGGCGTAAGTGAGCCAGTTCAGTAGCAAGAGCATTGTCATTGGAACAGATTGCTCTCGCTCTGTGGGTTAGTTTTTTTAAAATGCCATATTGTTGTGAAGGATGATGGTGTGATTGTTTGTGTAAGTATCTCCCTGTATGTGTGGGTTTTCTAAAAACTGAAAATGATAAGAAACCATCTGGAAGACGTGTTATAAGTGTATCCAGGAAGGGCAGACAGTTATTAGCTTCCAGTTCCATTGTAAAGTGGATTTTTGGATGTTGGCTATTTAAATGTGCTAAGAATGTTTCCAATGTCTCTGGGCCATGTGGCCAAATAGCAAGCACATCGTCAACATAGCGTAGCCAAAGTGTTGGTTTGAGAGTGGCTGTATTGATTGCCAGTTTTTCCAGGTGTTCTATGTAAAGATTGGCTGGGGGGAGGGAGCCCATGGCTGTCTCATCTATTTGTTTGTATATTTTCCCTTTCCATGTGAAATATCCTGCATGTATAGTAAATTTGAATAGTTCAAATATATCTTTAAACGGACTAGTTAAACAAATAGTTTTGTTTAACTAGTCCGTTGATTACACCATGTTGTTATAGTCTCGCGTATTGTGACTATAACAACATGGTGTTATAGTCACATAACACCATGTTGTTATATTGACTATAACAACATGGTGACTATAACAAGAGGCTGGTTATAACACCAGCGAAACATCAGCAATAAGTTAATAAATTAATTATTTACTTAATTACAGATTGATTGTTTAGGTTACCCTCAATAATAACACGCAAACCGATTTTGTGTGTTATTATTGCTTTTCCAAGCATAAGGAGCGAAAGAGACTTGCCTGTTATGCTATGCATAAGGAGCGAAAGAGACTTGCCTGTTATGCTATGCATAAGGAGCGAAAGAGACTTGCCTGTTATGCTACATATAAGCTCCAAGATTCATACAGGAAAAATCGGTCACCTTTACGTGAGACCGGTTAACTCACCTTTGACTGAACAGTTTTTTTTTTTTTTTATAAATGTTCCTTTCATAATTTTACCTGGAATCGAAAGCAGTCTTTCAAACTAAAGGCTGCCGACTGTGTTACGTAGCAGTTAGTCTCTTTTTCACAGTAAGACGAAAACATTGATCACGGCGAACGCTTGGAGGCAGATTCGGTCTTTATATTCAGGCTGTGGTCGTAGGATTTTGGCCCATGAGATTGGTCAACACTTTAACTTTGACACGTGGAATTTCATCCTAACATTATATCGCTATAGTATTTCAAAATATATGGGTTCGATATTGCAAAACTTTCTTAATCGATCATAGTCCTAACAGTTTTATTTGTTGTTTAAGTCATGTTTTTTCGCAGAGTTACATCAAATTTCAAGTTCGATTTCATTCATGATTTCATTACTCGATTGTGGTTGATCCAAGATTAAGAAACTTGTTATCCCGAACATTGAGCAAGAGGCCGGGGAAGACGCATTAACTCAGTATAACCATTACGAACTAAGAAAATTATGCTTATTATTTTCTTTTAATCTCTTTTGATGTCAAATGAAACCGTTTACGTTTTTACTTACCTACTGGGAGTTCACTTATGAAAAATTCAACTTTCAAAAACGAAATTCCAAGGTACTGCGGAGAATGGCTTTGTCTCGAGAAAGTAGCCAACTGCTCGAAATAAATATCAGATAAGGGAAATCTTAATCAGTTTAGACACTAATAAAAGGAAAACGCACATGCTCCCGGAAAGCCTGTTGTCTGTTTAGTAGTTCAATACCAAGGCAACTCTTATGTTAAAAGTTGCATTCTCGTAATTTCTCGATCACATTTGAAACTTTTTTTTTTAAGTTTTAAAGAACTAATTAGCAAATACTGTTTTTCTACTTATTAAAAATGCAAAATTTAGGTTTTTAGGTTCTTTTCTTCTATACTTATATTTCTGCTTCTTATTATTGTTATTACCAACCAATAAAGCAAAAATATTAGAAAGCCTATTCTAAACAACTGATATAAAACTTTTATGGAGCACAGGGACAAGTATGGGGAAATGATACGAAATCAAAGAAAAGAAATTTGTGAATATCCAAATACTAACTACACCAATCACAGAAAGAGAACAATGGGAAAAGTATTTTACCAAATTATATGAAGGCGAAGAAGAAATACAAAAAATGTCCAAAATACCACAGCCAGAAAAGATAGGTGAAATTGAAATAAATAATAATTTAACAGAATCATTCGCCTCAAAATTGAGAAATAGGAAATCATCTGGGAACTGATGGAATTTATAATTAAATGCTAAAATATGGAAATATAGAAATGACTGAAAACATAAGAAATTTCATTAAACATGTCTTAATTAAGACAATTAAGATAGATTCCCAATGAATGGAGAACAAGCATTACAATATCTATCCCAATGGCTTTAACAGGCCTTTAAGGCCCACAACCTTCCAAGCATGCTTGGATTTCGTAACCGAAATACGAGGATAGAATGGTCACTCCTATGCCTCAAGGTATTCTTGACTGTATCCCTGTGTGTTCAAGGGTCCGGTTTGCCTGCTTGCGGGATGAAAAACACCAGATAAACTGGCGGAAAAAACCCTACTGCCCGCACCCAAGCCCGGCTAACTTGGCTTTGGCTGAGGAAGATCTTTCAGCTCCTCACGTCTCCGAAGGGAATCGAACCTAGGACACTCCTTCCCCAAGCATATGGTTGCGAAGCGCAAAGCCACTAGGTTAACCGCGAGGACAAGCATTACAATACCAACATTTAAAAAGAGAACAAAATCTGAAGCCAAAGCTATCGAGGAATAAAGTTACTGTTCACTACCTTAAAAATATGTACAAGAATTGTAAAAAAACAACTAGAATTAAATCTAAATTATAATGACAAGCAACAAGGATTCCGTAAGGAAAGATCATATGCTGATGCTTATTTGTTATTAAGCAAATAACAGTAAAAGCAATAGAATTTAACATGCCGTTATTTGTCTGTTTCAATTACTTAAAGAAGGGCTTTCGACAAAATCGGATTACAGGATGTTTTTAAAAGTACTAGCATAAGATACCACTGCAATTCATCGTAATGATCGAATATATATATATATATATATATATATATATATATATATATATATATATATATATATATATATATATATATATATATATACAGTATATATATATTTGTTTATGTGTATATATATATATATATATATATATATATATATATATATACACATAAACAAAAAAAAAAGAACGTGTAATACTAGACATCAGAAGACAAATACACAATAAATCCTACAAGGAAAGGGATCAGATAAGTGAATCTGTAAGTCTATGTTTAAGTCTTTAAGTTTAACAAAATCATGGACGATTTAATAAAAGAAGTTAAGAAACAGAAATTAAATGCAATAAAAATTAAAAAAGAAAGTTGAAATTTGGATAGATATGCAGATGACATAGCATTACTTGCCGAAAATGAATATGTCTCCAAAAGCAGTTATTCAAACTCTAACAGATATGCAGCATTTTTAAGATGTCAATATCAACAGAGAAATCAAAAACAATGTAAATAGAAAAGGAAAACTACTGGAACAAGCAATGAAATTTAAATACCTAGGAATAACTATGGACAGTGAAAATATAACGCAGGATGAAGTAAAACAACAGTTCCTTAAGGCTAATAAAATATCTGGATGTCTAAATTCGACTATATGGAAAAACAAAGATCTAAAAAATGACATAAACGTAAGATGTATTGATGTATGAATGCGAAACAAGAATAGAAAAACAAAAATACAAGAAAAAGAATAATTAAATCAGCAAGCGATTGGAAACCAAATACAAAAAACCCGTCGGTAAACCAAAAAAAAGCGATAGACAGGTTGCCGGCATCGAAGTATGGAAGACGTAACAAGCTGAAGAAGCAAGAGGAAGAGGTTACCTTGCGTTGTTTTTCTGATTAATTCCGTTAATAATTATCAGTAATTATTATATTAATTACTGATAACTATTTTGTCCCTATACTCCCTTGCCGCTCCTTGACTACGGTCGTGAATGTGACTAGGTTAAGATAAAATGTTTGGGTTGTGTAGTCTTGACTGTATCCTTACAACGGCGTCAGATGGCGCCACTATTCAATATATAGCAGTGATGGCGAACCTTTTTACCCAGGTGTGTCAAACATCTTTTTTTTTTTTTTTAAATATTGACGTTGTTGATGTGCCACTTGCATAGATTCATTATAAATTTAGCTACATAATCATAGATGGTGACTTATATATATATCATATTAGGCTATTTATTTAATAGAACATTGATATAAAATCTATGAATTCATATTATACAATTAATTTAATAAAGTGAAATTGCAAACTTACATTACATTTAATGACTTTTCTGTTGCTGAGTACTGGAAGAAAGTTGCTTTATAGACGGGCCTATAGTGTGTACATTTTAATGCTACACAGGCAGCGCTCATATCATTGCTCAATCTATTTCTCCCTTTCGATTTGATATTATTTAAGGTAGAAAATAGAGTTTCACAAGAGTTTGTAGAAGAGAAAATTGTTAGAAGAGCTTTAGCTCTAACTACAAAATAAAATAGAAATAGGCTAACTATAAAATATAATTCTTTCAATGAATCGAAAACTACCTTCGCCTTAACTGAGAGCGATCTTACACGATTTATCGCAGTTTTTTCATCAGAATACCAATATTTTTCAACATCCAAGGTGTGTCACCTGAAACCGTCAAGTGTGTCAGTGCTGACACGCGTGTCATAGGTTCGCCATCACTGATATATAGCAACAGAATCTTGAAAATAAGTGATTTAAATAGTACGAAAAAATGTTATAAGGAATACAGAAAAATTGTTTTCTCCAGAATCAAAAAAAAAAAAAAAAAACCAAAAAAGAGCATTTTACTGCATTTTATGTAAATATTAATAGCATAATAATTTTAGTTAATTTTTTTTAAAAAAAAAGGATGTTTATCCTACTAAGAAACTGCAACGATTCATAAATGAAATATATATACTGAAATTATGCGAGTTCATTCCCTTTGGGAATTGATAAACCGAATGCGACAGGACGAATATTGGAACAAACATGAAGCCATTAAATTATTAAATAGCTAAAATAAATTTTAGTTAAGCCTATCAGTGTGAACATTTCTTTGTCTAGTATAAAGTCTGTCTTCTGTGCAGTATTGTTACAAAAAGTTAAAAGAAACAAAGTCGAAAAGTTTGTTCATATTTCAGTGCAACACTGAGGTACATGATGTGAATCGCGTTACATTACAGATAGCGAACTAAGTTTAACATCCATTGAATCCTACTAACTAACTAAAATAATTAAATAAAAAAATAGCAGTGAAGTTAGCTGTTTACAAAATCATATGCTAAAACTGGAAAAGTCGGAAATAATCATTCCGTTTGTGGAAGTGACTTGGCAAACTTTGTGACCTTTTCATTAAGAAACGAAAGTTTTTGTGGACTTTGATTTAGTTCTTGAACTTTGTGTCTGAGAGCGATTTATCATACTCTAGGTATATCTAATATTGTATCTTAGTATTCTTCAAACAAACGAACTCCAACCTGAATTCAAAGGAGCAAAGTATCTGGTAAACTCCGGCAATGAAGAATGGTCTCCTCTTTAGGGAAACACTGGAAGGACGATAATGTGTGAAGAGGTGAAAGGAGACTGTAAGTGATAGATCTTAGAAATCTACATCGTCTACCTAAGTCTGTATAAGGAATAATAAAAATTAAAAACTACATCAACATCTTGTTGAAGAGGTAATGAATGGTGGTTAAACTTTCCCATTATTATTATTATTACCAAGCAAGAAAAGCAAAAACAGAAAAAAAATCAATTTTTGTGGATCAGAGATGCCAAAGATATTCTTGAGGAAGCCACAAACTTCATAGTCGATACAATTTAAAAGCTCGGAAGATATAGATAGGCTGCCACAGTGAAACAAAAAATTCCTAATTAGATCAAAAAGAAGATCTCAACACATCAAAAATGAACGCGAACCATCAGACAGATATAGTAACATCAGAATATATCAGCCATTGTACTTCTGACTCGCTCGAAGCATGGAAACAACACATAGTACAACCGAGAGGACTCTCCATCTGCATATTAATATCAGAAGCATTAGAAAACATTGGTTAATGCCACAGGCTTATTTCAAGAATTACACCTGTGTTATTGATATATTGGTCCTAACAGAAGAATCCGTTACTAATGATGAAGCAACTATCTTCCAAATTCCAAGCTTTCAACAACATAGATCCTGCCGTCAAACAAAAAAGAGGGGATGGAATATTAATATTTACAGAGCATAAATTAATAGCAAAAGAAACTGTTTATCAGTGTGAGCATGCTGAAACCGCTTGCATCGAAATCATTAGTACCCCCAATTGACAGCATCCCTTAATACTAAATGCTATTTAGGCTACCAAACTTAAAATTCTTGATAAAATTCTTGCACGAACTCAATTGCTAGCTTTCATGCCAAGAAGTATGTTCAACTAATATCTAATGATAATCGGTGATATAAACATAAATATTGTAAATAAACACCATAACAACACTTTACAATACCTAGATACGCTACCTATTTTTAACCTAATATCAACCATAACATCATGTACTAGAGTAGAAATAGTCAGAAATAATATCACTGCTTCTTGCCTAGATCATATAAACATTCGAACACTACTAAATACTTACACTGCAGCAGTCATAAAGTGCAAGTAGCAGACTGTTACTTCAAGGCTCTAAACCTGCACACTAAGACAATATCCATGCAATGCTCCAAATATGAAAAGCAACACAGAACAATAATAGACGAAGAAATAGTAAACTACGAAATAAGAAAAATCAACTGGAAACACATCACGAGATTCGCAAATATCTTATATAACAACATTAAACACACACTGGAGAAAATATATAAGAAAGCTAGCTGCAAAGAAAATCAGAATTTGTTCAAAAACAAGCCAAAATCCTTGGATAACGCAAAACATTATCCCAGGTATACATAGAAAGGACATTGATTGGAAACAATTAAAGAGAAATCCAAATAATGCAGCTTTAAAAACCGAATATAAGTTAACAAGTAATTGCCTTACAAAGTAATCGCGAATAAGAAATGCAAAAAAAAAAAAAAATTACAGAGACAAATTAACCTCTGCACAAAACAACATGAAACAAACCTGGCATCTGATCAACGAGATATTGCTAGATTGTGCTCCCGATACCACCGCCTCTGAAACTACGAAACACAGCTTCATGAAAGACGATAATTCTATCTAACAACTAGCAAATAACTTTAACCAATTCTCTGTAGACTCTCCAAGAAATACAGAGAAATATCCCTCCAATTACAAAACGTGATCCCCTAGTTCGACCACAATCAAAACAGACATTATGGTTCCCAACCATAAAAGAAGCAGAGGTTCTCTCTGTAATACATCAAATCAAACCAAACAGAGGCCTAGGAATTGATGGTATAAGACCTAAGGATATCAAGCAACACACACAACTAGCTTAGGCCCTGTCCTACTAACTTAATAAATAAAATAGTTTAAACAGGACAGATACCAAGTATGTTAAAGGCTGCCATAATCACGCCCATATACAAACATGGAAAAAGAAATTTAATCAGCAATTACAGACCCATAGCAACACTATCAATTATCAATCAAAGTATGGAGCGGATCGTACTAAAGAAACTCACAGCATATACAGACAACTTTCACATTATCCCCAAAGCACAATGCGGTTTTCATTACATTCCAAAAATAAGGGAATAACTCTCTTGGAAGACTTTACGGACGTAATTAATACCGCCTTAGATAAAAACAAACTTGTCACGGTAGTCTATATCGATTTGACCAAAGCATCTGACAAACTCACACATCAAACCTTATTAGAAAAGCTAAGACATGTTGGAATAAATGGGCCTCTGCACAGGTGGTTTATTCAACTACATTCAAAATAGAAAACATATCACACGTATCGAGTCAAACCGCAGTAGAGAGCTACCAGTAACTTGTGGAGTGACACAGGGAGCTGTTCTCTCCCCAACTCTATTCAACATTTATATGCACTATATTAACCAACTACCTCTCAAAGGGATCTTCCAATACGAAGATGATTGATACAGCTATAATATCCATCCATAATAATGCAAGCATAGCCCAAACAAATATGGAACATGACATAAGTCTGCTCATTAACTGGCTCACCAAATATATATATATATATATATATATATATATATATATATATATATATATATATATATATATATATATATATATATATAAACTACCTTCAAAATAGAACAATATAATCATCCAACATCCAGGTCTCCAACATAAAAAACACACAGGACAGTAAAATCACTACAATCACTTAGGTTGAAACAATACGATACCTTGGAATTTACCTTGATGCAGATATGAACTGGGATAACCACATAAACCATCTACAAAACAAACTCCGAACAATAACTGGCAAACTCTACAGGTTAAAAGACATAGTTCCCACACGCCTGAAAACACTAATATACAAAAGCACTATACCAAAATATACTAAGATACGCTATAACAACGTTTGCTTTCTGTGCACACCACAAACTAAATAGATTAATGTCATTACAGTATAAAATGATGAAATTGATATTTTGGGAACAAAGAGACAATACCGGCTTTATATACACTGCAATGACACAAAATACTAACAGCAAAACACTCATGTCACTATGCAGCTATACTAAAACATTATTTCGATGCCAACAACAGGACCTACAGGACAACCAGACATACTTACCATATAGCAAGACCTCAGACAATTATATCACATATAAATATAATAATTACTACGGAAAGGCCACCCGAAGCTTTTACATCCCAGATATGTTAAATAAACTACCTTTTGAATACAGGAACCGTACAAACTACAATAGCCTGAAAAGAGCCTTGAGGACATACGTACTATGGGCAAGATACACGCACCCTACAGCTTACAAACTTAATGTAATACAATATATTAGTTTTTTTCAGGCTTTCCAGTTCAGTGACACATCATGACATTCCAAATTATTGTATGTGCGTGCGTGCATGTGCATTCATTCATTCACACGCACACACCTGAGTGTGCGTGTGAATGAATTTCTCATCCTACGGCTGTAGTGGATATCAGACCTATCAAACATCAGCCTACTTCCAACACAGCAATCAAACCAATAAACAATAACTAATCGGTGTCATCCTCAGATAAGCTTAATAAAAAAGCATCGAGGATGCAAGCTGAGACATTTCATCTCAACCAAGATTAACAAAAAGAAAAAAAAATCCATTTATTACATTTAAGTGCTGTAGTTACAGCGCTTAAATACATTAAAGCAAAATTGTAAATATATATAATTTATTGTTATTGTATAAATGCTGTAAAAATGTAATCTTATTCAACCGCAACTATAAATTATCAACTACAGTAACTATTATTAATACATTATACAGAAAAATAGGAAAAGTTTTATGAATTTCATTGTTACAATAAAAAATATCAGAACAATATGTGCTGTAAACTCATAATACAAAATCAGAATTTTAATAATAAAAAAAGTATTGCATTTTTTTATAGAAATCTAATGTGGAAAATGAATCATAATCTGTAGCACTCACTTGGTGTACTTCGTAAAATTACATGTGGAAATATCATTTAAGACGATTATTGCACATATATGTAAATATTTATGAGATCAATAAAAATTATTATTATGATTGTTGTTGTTTTTTGTGACCTGTCGGAATGATATAAGTTCTTTCGCTTGGAAGGAAATCAAGAATATATCAGATATTTGAAGTCTGAGAATTCTGGCCTTGCTCATTCAGATTTTTCTGCCAGACAAAGATTATATGGGACAAATACAAACCTGCATAAGCGGTTTCATAATGGAAAGAATTTAAAAATTGCTGATGCAATGGTCCACTAGGGTGCTTTTAACAAGAATCCGCTTGATAAACTGATTTTCTTCAACAACGGTCATCGTTGCTAATTTTTAATGTATTTATTTTTATTATCTATTTGCAACTTATTAAACCACAAACAAATATTACACATAATTCTACCTGTGATACTGAGGATCATATCGTTAACTTTATCTTATATTTAAATACATTATATTCTATTATATTCATAGCATTATATTATATTATATTATATTATATTATATTATATTATATTATATTATATTATATTATATTACATTATATTATATTATATTCATAGCATTATATTCTAACGCGCGCGCGCGCGCACGCACGCACGCACGCACGCACGCGCGCGCACGCACACACACACACACACACACACACACACACACACACACACACACACACACACACACACACACACACACACACACACACACACACACACACACACACACACACAAACTTTCTAGATTATGTAAAATCCCCTTCCCCTTGCTTAAAAACTTGTCACACACGTCTACATAAAATATACAAGGAAAATAACATGCTAAGCTTCGAATTGATCCAATAAACACTGCAGATATTTTTGATAAATAGTCTTCACTCCACATTACTTATAATTTCATTTTTCTATGAACTGTGCATTTGATGATTTGGAGTTTCAATGAATTGTGAATATTATATGGATTGTGGTTTTCGATGATTCTTCAAAATAGAAAACATATCACACGTGTCGGGTCAAACCGCAGTAGAGAGCTACCAGTAATTCGATACATTGTGTTTCCGATGAATTTCCAATCGATGAATTGTTTTTTAGAGGCACTGTTGTTTGTTGAACTGTTTTTTTCATAAATTCTTTATTTGATTAATTGCCTTTCGGTAAATTGTCGTTGGATAGATTGTCTTTCGAGGATCATTTTCGCTGAATTTTGTTCATATCACTGAAAAGAACAAAGCGTTTTTGAAGATAATGAAAGTATGGAAATGTGGAAATTATGGAAATGGCAGTGAAGTGAGATATTTCTTATGAGATACGCGTGTAATATAGGACTGTTTTAGTAGCATTTTCACCACGCTGCTGTGCCCCCTCTACAGCAGCGATTTTCTACCGGTGTGCCGCTAGAGGTCTTCAGGTGTTCCGTGAGATTTATGAAGACAAATTAATTGAAAGAAATAATGTCGTAATTTGCCCATTTATTTATTAGTGTCTGGTCTTCCATCTTCTTGTGTGTGTAAATCAATGAAAATTATGCCTATTTTTTTGCCAGATCATCAAAAATATTAAAAGAATATATTTTTAGTGTGCCGCAGAATTTTAATAATTAGTCTAGGTGTGCCGTATTATCGAAAAGGTTAAAAATCACTGCTCTAGAGAATGGCAAAGAGATCAGTGCTTAAGGATTTGGCAATGTAAGATCTTGAGGCTTCGATAATTTAGAAGAAAGATTTGTTAAATGATTCTGGTGGAATGCAATGTATTGTTATCAGCAGAAGCGCTGATAGGATTTGAGATTGATGAAAGAAGACCATTGATTTAAAGAAGGAAGGACGTGGACTAAAAATCTATAGCAGCTAAAAACAAGCAAACAAACAAACAAAAGAAAGAATGTGATAATTGATAATAACTTTCCATACGACACTCGATTAAATTCTCTAAAATGGGGAATTGTGAAAACATGAATTTGTACAAAGAATTGCATGGTTCGTGTCCGAAATATATGCTAAGAAATCTGCTGCAGACTGAAGACGGTGGAATCCATATTATGATCACCTGATTGGTGGACATTGGCGGAAGAAGTTGAATGCTGATAACTTTCTTTATTGTTTTCGAATGATATGAGATGAGGGTAATATGAGGATAGTTTAATATCTGTCTTTTAATTTCCCTTTTTTGTAATGGGTGAATATAATCTTGCTTTCATGCTGTGCATTAAAGAGAAACCGACAAGGATGAAATATTATAAAGACGATATAAAATTGTTTTAGATCGATCTGAAACATAATTTTTGCTCAGATTTCAATCTGATCTTGTAAATCTCAAATTCAACAACGAAAATATGCAATTATAAGTAATTATTAATCTATGTTAAGAAAATATCAGACATGAACTTAATGCCGTTGTGTTTTGTATTCTTGACATCTTGCTGACTGGTGGAAGCACAACAGTAATCATTATAAATGGATAATCTAGGCCCCTTTATAGAACAGGTTTAAAAAAAAATAGTGAATTAAATGCTATAATCACAAAAATCATGGAGTCCATCAAGGATTTTTAGCAGAGAAAGATAACCATAAGTCAGATTTGGCTTCTCTAATAACCCTTGAAACTTCAAACGTTTCCTTGATCTTACACCTTTCTTCATACGTACTAATCGGTGTTTCCGTTTATTATATGAACGTTTAAAGTGTAATGAATATACTTATAAGGCAATAATACTGGCCTGGTACGCCCCAGATTTCAGTTTGTGGAAATAAGCTACTCATTGGAAAGAAGTTTGTCTTTGCTGGAAGCGAAGACATTGTTAATAACATAAAAACTAATGTAGATAGCAGGAGGCAGTATTTTATCTCAGCAGTTGAATACAGGTGGTATGGCAACACGACGTCAACTCAGTGACTTCGATAGTGGTGTCATCGTGGGCTGTCACATTGGTGGTATGTTCATACGTGCCATTGCCGCTCAATTGGAGAATCCAAAATCAAACGTTGACCATGTGATCAACAAATGGATACGTTCTAGCATCACTAGAGCAGGAAAACACCCAGGGTGGCCTCCGAAAATTACTTACAGGGACAGGACGGTGCTAAAACGGGCGGCACGTAAAAACAGGCTACAATCGGCACAGACCATCCGTGATGAGTTTCAGAGCGGCAGTAACACCGTGGTTAGCACTAATGATGTACGAAACGAACTCTATTTACTGGGTTTCCACGGAAGAAAAGCGACATAGAAGCCGAAAATTACAACAATGAACAAGGCGACTCTTCTGGTCTGGTGCAAAGAGCGTGGGAACCGGACAATTGACGAGTGGGAAAGGGTACTGTGGAGCGATGACACGAGGTTTACCTGTTTTTAGTCTGATGGCTGGGTGTGGGTGTGGAGGTTGCCTGATGAACGCACGCTTGTTACCACAGTGTGTTGTACCCACAGTAAAGTTTGGTTGTGGAGGAGTAATGGTGTGTGTTGCATTCAGCTGGTTTGGAGTGTGACCACTGGTCGTTGTTCGTGGTTCCATGAAGGCAGCTTAGTATCTTGATATTCTGGATAATCAGTTGCTGCCTACTCTGTGGATTCATGAAACTGACCCGTGTTACTATGACGACAATGCCCCATGCCACAAAGCTGCAGCTGTTATGGAATGGTATGAAGAGATCGGTGTTAAACGACTGCCCTGGCCTGCGCAGAGTCATGACCTCAACCTCATCGAACACCTGTGGGACGAACGGGAGCGGCGATTGAAGTGCAAAGCAGCACGTCCTAGATCTGTCGCTAAACTTAGTGCTGATTTGATATAGGAATGGAGACAAATTCCACCTGATGTCTACCAAACATTGGTGGAAAGCCTCTATCAAAGGGTGCAGGAAGCGATCAAAGCCGAAGGTGGACATAACTGATATTAGGATTCGACTACTGGTATCAATTCTAAATTGCTCAGGTGTCCGTAAATTATTAGTAGGTAGTGTATATAACATCCTCACCCCCATTAATGGCCTGCATTCATATTGTACACTACTTAAGTTGCTGCTCCCGTAGATGAAGGGAAATTTCCTCACAGAAACTATTTTATTCTCCCTAAAACAAACATTTTCCTAGTTTTTGATGGATTTAGCAGCATGCACAATGCTATGTCCTCCAATTCAATGATAGTGCTGCTTACAATGAATTTATAGAAATTCTTTTTTTGCAGATTTGTTATCTTGTTTGTTCATTCGTGATCTTATTCATCCATTCGAGTCGATAAATTAATATTAGTTCGTGAACAGAATCCTGCAGGAAATAAATCGTATAGGTAATTTCTAGAATATCGAAACTTGCTTTCAACTGGTACTTTTGGCAAAGACTGCCAGGAATTTAAGTAACCAGCAAAAGATTAATACAAGGATTACACAGAGAAGAAATATTTATATTTTTTACGTCAAAAACAATCTGGACCGTATTGCATTTTCCGTTGTGGGAATAGGTTTGTAACTACAGGTTGTGGGATTAAATATCTGTGGTATGGATTCTTGTAACTGTCTTTAGATGGCAGATGATTTTCAATGCACGGTATGAGGACGCTACGATGCTTACAAGAGTTTCCAGCAGGCACATAGTAAGTATGCTTTCATCTCAAGCGGTTTGAAATAATATCCTCTTTGGACAAAGTATTGTCTACTGTATTAATTTAACCCACATTCCATTTATTCATTTCATTCACAGGGCTATTCTACAGGCTTTCGTCCTTTCCTGGATGGGACTGCGACAAAAAAGAGAGAAATTAGAGGTTAATGTAAAGAGGATAACCGAGTCCGTTGGTAAGAAGAAGAAGAAGAAGAAGAAAAAGAGCAGGCTTAGCTTAACCCCGAAATGTCTGAATGTGTAAAGAGGAGGAATATGTGATTAAAGACAATATGTGGCACACTCATTAATTTGTGTTTTATTTTGAATAATCATGTTATTCAAAATTAATATTTGATATTATTTTTAGGATAAACAGTCTCTCCTGTTTTTTGTTGTGTGATATACGAATATTATATAAGGAGTGTTTATCAGAACTTTCTACTTAGCAGCTTCCTCTATTCATTAAAAAGGTTCCGTTAAACAATTAAAATTATGGAATTAAAAGAGGACTTAAATACATCTCCATGTGTTGGATTTATAAAAGCTCTCTAGGTTTTACGACCCAATAAAGTATACATTTCTTTTCGTACTTTACATGGTTTTGTATGTTAGTACATTAAAAAAAAAGAGATGATTAAGAGAAAGTTGAGAAAGAAAAAATCGAGTAATTATACAAATCAACAGTTGCGACAATCTTGTCAGTCATACATGATATGAGTTCGAGAAAGATGCTCCTCCAATTAATAAACCACAAACGAACACTGTTCACTGTTGGAACCAGAGACAACAACCACGGTTCTAATTAAATGTGGCTGCTATGAAGAAAGGCAATTCTTTAAGTGGTTCCGAGACCTTTTCTTTCTTTCATTGACCGTCCAAACCCATTTTCTCATCCCAAATTACATTAGTACGGCAAGGGCTTGTAAAAAACGACAGGAACGAAGCCATTTCCCCATTGGCGGCTGCCATCACGCTACCTCTCATGCTAAAAGTGGTTCTCTGTTCAAGGTGTGCATTATGTAATGAACACGTTTATCTCCTGACCTCTTGCTCTGTGGGTGTGCTAGCAACTGCCACATGGAGTATCCTTTGCGGGAAAGAAATTTACCTTATAAGAGCACATGTTGATGCTTACTCTGATGTATCCTCGAAGTCTTGAAAACTTTCTTAGTTCGATGACTTTTCTTTATTACTTAGCTTTTCCCGAAAGGCATTTTCCTTTACGTTTTGTGGTACACTTGGATTGTTTACACTTTTTCTTTTCTTGCAACCAGCTAACAGAAAATATTTCTTCCGGCTTTTCATTTATTAATGTCTTATAAACGCACACGTGTCTTTAGAACACTAGAACACTAGTGTTTCTTTTCTTTTCACTGGCTTTGCTAGCATAAATAAGAATTATCGTATTATTTAATATGATGGATAATAATCAACGATTATCATCCGTCTTATAGTATAGTAAAGGCCTTGCTGAATAGTTAATACAGTGGGCCAATGACCTGTATCATCAAATATCTTGGCTTTCATTAAATCACACTTTTTGCTGGAATATTGAGGTAATCCTGTCTTCATAATCTGCTATTTCTGGTAGTTTAATTCGTCTTCAGCCTGCAAAGTAATGAACAACACGTCCTAAACGTGTTTTGAAGCTTTTTCATTCCAACCAAAGTGTGCATGATGTTCTCTTTGCATTTCGGAAGGGCTCATGAATTTATTTTAATATTTTATTGAAGAAAGTGAGATATACTGTGCTTAAAATTAAAAGCAGCACTTAATTTATATCATATATTAAAGAAGTAACACATATCGTGCATGCGCTTATTCTGCACTTTCTTTTTTTTTTTTTTTCATTTTAATTCCTAATTACGAACGATCGCCTTACAATGAATATTCTTCGACCAAAGTACATCCGATAGTATATGTGTTGAGGAGAAAATTGAAAGCACTTATAAATATTGATTCTGAAGATCGACAGATAGGATTTTTGAGGAAACACATATGAAGAAAAGCATGTAGATCAGCTTCATGCCATATCTGGTGTGGAAGATACCGTTCTATAAGTTAGCAGAGAGAGAGAGAATGAACAAACAGGAAAACAGTTCGCTTCTACAATTTGGAGTTCAACTGTGGACTCCTAATATGGACTACAATTATTGCCATGATATCTGCATACTTGATATTCACTTATGGACAATCTATGTCGAAAGGAGACAATCGTCTTGTTTCGACAAGCCACCACTTGTGTCTATTGGTGCACGAAGTTTCCTGTCTGCTCTTGTGCATTGATTTCTTCCTAAGAGGTAGTTATTAAACCGCGTAATTAGTTTGCCATCGATTCCTTTGTTTGTTTGTTTCCTAATTTGAATGATATGATGTACTGCATCTAAAGTCTAAGTTAAACGCAAAAAGGATGAGTCTATTACATATTTGTCTTGTCAAGACAGATATCGATTTGATCTGCAAATTTCTCCAGTATATCAAATATACCTTTTTATTTGTAAAACCTGTACTTTTTTGGACTTATTATCCGATTCTTTTGAATGTAGTTTTAAAGCTTGTTATTTACTCTATTTTTTAACTCGAATGTATGGAGATTTGAGACGGGAATGTAGTGGTTCATGTTTTTCTTCTTTTCACTTTTATAAAAAAAGAGTAATGGTACCTGTTTTTAATTCAAAACACTATCTTTTGATTAGAATATTGTACTCAATTAGCCTGTGATGGATAAGTTTTTTGGAGTTTATAGTTTTGGAGTGTACGTCTTTATATCAGCGGATATGATTCCATCAAATCCTGACTGGTTTGTTTTTTTGAGCATTTGAGTTGCAATACTATGTCTTGTAGTGTGAATGAAGGAAAAGAGATACACTTTCCTCTGGAAAGCCATCATCTGGCAAGCTCAAATGAAAGATATTTTGGGGATTGCTTTTGTTTTAGTTTTGAAATATTATTAATAAAGTTTTTAGCGGTCCGTACGTTTGAATTTTCCAGATGAAATATTTTTAGTAGTAATTTTTAGATGTTCTCCTTTCTTCAATTATATATTAACACGTTAATTCCCTGCGTTTTTTTATATCTTAGCTATACTTTCAATGATTGGAAATAGGCGTTGTACTAGAATATTTTGGCTATTCTTACTTCACCTGTTACTTAGTTCTGCACACTTTTATTATAATCGCTAAGATTTATTTTTTGGAGATAATGTATTTGTTTCGTGATCGTCTTCCTTTTTTATCTTGAAGATAGTTTATTTTCATATATTCCTTGCGCAGAATTTTCATGAATTAAGCTCTCCCAAATGGTGTTCAGAATTTATTGATTTACTGTAGAATCTATAATATAATCTGTATTCTAGTTGAATTCTATGAAAAGTTTGCTTTTTTTTAAATAAGCACCATATTTAATATTATAAATCAATGATCGGCCAGTATCCTTTTAATAGATGTGGTACTTACTGTCTGCGGGCAAGTATGTCTCTATATAATTGATGCATGAACTAACCAAACGATTTTCCTTAAATTTCCTCTCTATTGATACCTATTATGACATCTGCAACGCTCTATAATAATAATAATTGACGTCCTGATTGGCCGAGTGGTTAGCGTATCCGCTCTCCAGCCAAAAGGTTGCGGGTTCGAATCCCGCTATGGGCATGGATGGTTGTTATTGTTTGTGAAAATACTAGTTGTGGTGGTGGGTAGTAGAGGGCGTTGGTGTAGATGATGATGATAGTTACGGTTCGTTGTAGTTAGTGGAGTAAGTGGTGGAGACAGTGAGTTGTAGAGTATGTTCCCTCCCTCGATGAGTCTTTGGACTCCCTGGAGGTATCACGTAATAATAATGACAATAATAATAATAATATTTCCCAAGGGGTGACCTTGAGAGAAGAGGCACCCTGCTGATCGCTTAGTCATGCAGGACTAGTCAAGTCCAACTGTTCATAATAATGGAGCAGTGGACTTAACCAGTTCTGCTTCTCTTCCCCAAACAATATTCACAAAGAATCTGTTCCCATCCTGGGATTCGAACCCACTGCTGGTTAGTGGATGTTAGTAGAGTGGATGCGCTAATCAATCTCAGCCAAGTAGTCGGGATACATCTGTAGTATTTGTAGAAAATACGACATATAAAACGCAATATCTTTCCTTCTCACTAGTTTAGCTACGAGCATACTGCTGAGAGAAATGGAGGAATAAATAAATTCGTTATCGTGTATACTCTCTCTCTCTCTCTCTCTCTCTCCTCTCTCTCTCTCTCTCTCTATATATATATATATATATATATATATATATATATATATATATAGATAGATAGATATTTTTTATTGTAAACATAACAATCTTATATACAGGATTAACCGGTTATTGGTTCTCTGCAGTCAGGCAGAGAGGTTACACGGTCATACTCTGGGGTATGACCGTGTAACCTTGAGGTATGTTACATCGAAGTCACTTATAAGGTGAATTACATATTTTTTTTTATTTTTTAGATTAAAGCCATTAACAGTTATTTTGACATGATACTGTATAAGAACATAAAATCTGACATGCATGTGGAAGAACATAAGAGTTACTATAGCACAATATTATCTAGTTACATGAGAGTGCCAGCTGATTAATTTTCGCACTGTTAAGCACAACAATCCTTCTTTCCCCTTTCTTTTGGGGGGAATAGATAGATAGATATATTTTTTTTTTTATTCATCTTGTTAAAATATACATTATACGATAGGTAACAAGGACTATTTACATATTATAAGTATATAAATATATATATTACAGAGAAAGAAAACATTTTCCTTTCGGGTATACAATAGAGAATGCAATATATGAATTCAAAGTTAACAGTTCAGTTTCAGTCTGAGTTATCTTTCAGATGAAGCGTATTGTCGTCGTCAATCCAGAAGAGGGTACCAGTTGGATTCCACTCCTCTATGAATTTCGCGAAACTTCTTGTTTCTTTGAAGTATCCACGTTCAAATAAAAGCCTGCTTTTTAGTTTCCGGCGGAGGATATACATGAGAGTTTGTGCAGTTTCAGTGATGGATGGGTGCTGGTTATTTCTTGTCTGTTTTAGGTAGAAGCTGTAGATGACGGCCTTAGTGCAGATGAAGAGGAAATTGCATGTTCTGTGTCTGTTTTCTTCTGTGTGGACTAAATTCCAGTAGTCGTCTTGGCTGTGTGCGTAGTTACAGGTGTTGGAGGCAGTATTTGCGGGACAGGTCAGATATGTGTGTTCCAAGGTACCTGAAACGTCACAGAATAGACACAGACCCGTTTCTCTTATCTGAAATTTGTACAGCTTAGAAGGAGTTGGCAAGATGTTATGCCATAGTCTCCACTGTATGTCGGAATCTGGTTTGGCACATTTTGATTTATATGGCAGATCCCACTGAAAACTGAGTGGCATATGCAGCTTTGTAGATGAGAGGATTAAGGATGAATATAAGAAGGGCGAGGATGGAGACCCTGACAATAGGAAGTGGTATATTTTCTTGTAGTTGGAGGGAAGAATTGGAAGTGAGGCTTCAGATTGTACAAGATGAAATATCGTTCTCGAGCAGTTTCTAGAAGGAATACGGATTTCCTGAGGTGTAGCGATATCTAGATAGGCTTTTATAATGGAGGCTTGCAGCTGTTGATATTGCTTTTCAGTTTTTGGGTTCTTCATTGGTAGGCTTGTGAATGCTTTCCACTTTACGGTCTGGGTTAGGAGGTCCCCTGTGACTCTTATTCCTGCCCAGTTCCATGTAGGGAAAAGAAAAGGCTGGCCAGTTGTGGAACTTGTTATGTTTCTGTTCGAAAATAGTGGTTCTGTAAGTACTGCTGACTCTGTTGATCCTATAAGTGTGTGATGAAGGCCTGTGTTTTTCCACCGCTGTAGAGCATCTTTGTAAAAATGAGGTAGTTTAGGAGGAGATGGTGCAGTATTGGCCATTCGGAGGATTGTAGAAAGTGTAATTCCTCTGGTGGATGATTTCGTGATGTAATCGAAGATGGTTACATAAGTGTGATTGCATTGAAGTGTCTTTAGGAGTAGGATTATCCTGAAGGATCTAATCTTGTTTTCAAGGGACATCAGGCCTTGACCTCCCTTGCTGAGTGGCTTACAGAGTTGAGTGTATGTTGTCCAGCGAGTTTTGTTCCATAGGAAACGTTTGATCTCCTTTTGAATGTGGTAGAGAAATTCTTCAGGGGGTGTGAGTACTTGAGGGTATGCCATTAGACACTCGCAGCCATCTGGTTAACTATTAGTACTCTTCCTCTAAGTGAAGATATGGAACGAACGCTGTTACATTTACCTAGCACCTGTTTAAAACGGTTGTGCAGCTGTGTCCAGTTCAGTGTGTTATATATTTTGGTGTTGCCAAGGTGCACGCCTAAGTATCTTTGTCCTTCGCTTGACCAGGTACATTCGATCGGAGAATCATTTCTAGACTTCCATCTGTCTGACCACAAGCCCGTGGTTTTTGCAGAATTTAATTTGGCCCCTGAGGCTTGTGCATATAGTCTGTGTGCTTCCTCGGTTACTGTCATTTCTTCTTCATTTCGGACTATTACAGTGACGTCATCGGCATATGCTGATAAGGTAATTTTTTGATGTGGCTCTATTATGCTGGTTCGTTTGGAGATGATGGTGTCGTGTACTCTTTTTAAGAAGGGTTCTATGGCCAGTGTGTATAATTGACCGGAGAGGGGACATCCTTACTTGATCCCTCGAGAGTATGACAAAGTGCGAGTGAGCCTGTTGTTGATTTTTAAACAGAAGTGTGCATCTCTGTAAAGCAATTGCACTGTTTCAATGATGAGTGGACCATAGCCAAATGCCTTTAGAACTTCATAAAGGTACTCGTGCTCTACCCTGTCGAAAGCCTTCTCCTGATCAAGGCTGACGAGTGCTAGGTTTTCATGTTGGCTGTTTGCGATGTGGATGAGATCTCTTATTAAATGGAGGTTATCATGTATGGATTTTCCTGGGACAGAGTACGTCTGATGTTGGCCAATAACTTTAGGCAGTGTTGGCTTTAATCGGTTTGCTATAACTTTAGAAATGATTTTGCAATCGGTATTAATTAGGGAGATTGGACGCCAGTTTCGGATATCCGTGTGGTCTCCCTTCTTTGGTATCAATCGTGCTACTGAGGTCGTGACGGATTGTGGGAGGCCATTGATGTAGGCTTCTTGCAGTGTTTTGAGGAGAAGTGGTCCGAGTTGATTCCAGAAGACTTGGAAAAACTCTGACGTGAGACCATCAAGGCCAGGAGATTTGTTCTTTGGCAAAAATGTGCATGCGGTTTTCAGTTCATCTAGCGTGATTTTGTTTTCTAAGTGGTTCCGATCTGTTGCAGAGATTTTTTTTGTTTCTTTCAGTATTTCCTGAATGGCATGATGGGATGTTCCTGCAGTGCTGTATGCATTCTTGTAGAATTGTAGGATTGCAGAGGTGATTTTACTTGGATCTTCAGTGATGCTGTCATCTTGAAGTCTGATAGTAGAGATGGAGTTTGCTGCCTGGCATTTTTTTTCCAAAGAGAAAAAATATTTTGTGGGGGGTCTGAAAGATTTATTTGTGTATGCCGCGATCTAAGTAGGGCTCCTTATGCCGATAATTCTGCCCGTCTTTGCATGGCTGTGAAGGCATAATGATATTCAGGGCTTTCTTCTGGGAGATACTTGAGCTGTTCTTCAAGCTGTCGGATTCTAATGTTCCTCTGTTGATTTTTCTGGTGACTGTAGATCTGAGTAAAGGATTTTATTCGTGATTTTAAGTGGGGCCACCGTGTTTTCATTGGTCCTGTATCCACTTTCGAGTGAGTGAGGTTGGTTATTAAAGCCTGAGTGTTTATTATATAATCTGGATCTTTCAGGAGAGTATTGTTGAAGATCCAATAGGCACTTCCTGATTTGGATGCTTCCAAAGAAAATGAAAGTTGCAGCTTGACGAAGCAATGATCTGAAATGTAGGAAGGGATGTGAGAGATGTTTCTAACTAGAGGCAAGGTGTGTTTGGAAATGTAGTATCTGTCCAGTCGTGCTTGGTAGAGTGGCCTATTTGTCGCTGTGATTGTTGACCTCCATATGTAGGATTTCTTATCAGGATGTTGATGCCGGAAGGCGTCGATGAGTTCATTATCGTTTACCAGTGTTTGAAGTTTGTTTATTAATTGGCTACGATGTTCAGCACACTGAAGTCTGTCTTTTTCTTGGTCAAGAGTGCAATTAAAGCCTCCTGCTATTATGACATGTTCTTGGCTATACTAGAAAGATGGTTTTGAACGAAATCCAGGATTTGTGATGCCAGAGCATCCTGCTGTGGTATGTAGATGTTGAACACATGCAGGGTATTATGGTTGGGTGGTATTATGTGAGCATACAAGGCATATCCTGGTATATCAGCAATCACTTTTAGTTTGTAGGGAGATCTATGATGTATACCTAAGCTAACTCCTGCTCCATGATGTTGTTGGGTTGCAAAGTGCTGTAAGTCATAAGGCCACTCTGCCCATCTGCATAAATTGGACGAGGAGTTGATGTTTGTTTCTTGTAGAAGTATTAGGTCTATATGATATTTTTGTACCTGGTCAAAGACTAATCTGTTGCGTAGAGCAGAGGAACATCCTCTTGCATTGAGAGAGAAAAGGCTTATGGGCATTATGATTTATGAAAGTTTGATTGTAAGTTTGTAGTGTGGTACTGTGTTTGTAGCCCATTAATTAGGTAGTAGATTCGCTTACTCCTGTTAACCTCTGCTCTGCTCTTTTTACATTTCAGTTTCGAGTGTAGGTCCTTAAGTTGAGATATTAGTTCCGGGATTCTTGTGGTGTATTTAAGGGCTATAGTTAGTTTGTGAGGAGAGCCTCGCACTTTCTGTATGAAGGATGACAGCTGCTTCATGGTTAGGGGACCCTCAGTGTGAGGAAGTTCGCCTTCAGCTTTCTCTTCTTCTAGGTCGTCATGTGGAAATACAGTTTCCTCATCGTCTGGGAACTCTGTTTCTCCATGGCTGGCTGCAGGTGATGAAAGGCCATTTTGAGTAGTTTCTTCTATAGGGTGAAGTTTTGAATTAGTGGGAGGCTGGGCTGGTGATTCTGGTTGCTGGGTCTGGGGATTGCTTTTAATTAGTTCGTCCTTGTCATCTCTGTTGGGAGGATCCGTGTTTTCGTGCAGTGAGACTTCGTTATCAGAGCTTTGTATCTCATTACTTGGCAGGCGTTCAAGAGCGACATGAGCGCTGTCTTTTCCAGTTCGGGATTTTCTTTCCTCTGAAGTTCGTGATGGGGAGAGAATTTTTGGGTTACGTTTTCCTACTCTTTCAGTTTCTTCATGTACGATGTTATTCTGTTCAACTGGTTTGCTTTTCTGGGCTGGGATGTTTGTTGATGAACTGTTGGTAATATAGGGACATTGTTTCCTAATGTGACCATCTTCATGACAGAAGAAGCACTGTAATGAGGAAGATAAGTAGAAAGTGTAGGTTATTCCATTTCTGTCCGTGTTGATTAATTTTGGGAGGTCGTGTAGTGCGTCGTTGTTTGGAAAGTGCATTAATGCCTGTCTTCGAAGGCTTTTGACATGGGCAAATTCGAGCTTCTTCGTGGCTGCTGACAATGTGCGTATTTTTCCTGTGACAGAACCGTATCTTGATAACATGGATCTAATGAGTTGATGAGGAATTTCAGGGGGAACATTTGATACTGTTACTTTTGTCGGGGCCAGTGCTATTGGGGCTGCTTCGAAGTGATAATCGCCAATATCGACGCCTTTTTACAGTACCGTTTGTGCCCATGAGATATGGCTAAAATATACCTGCACAGTTCCAGCTACGCGGGAAGCGTCAGTAATATTTTTTGCGGGCACAATTTTAGCGATCGCCGTCAGATAATCTTCTAATGGGATGTTTTCTTTGGTAGCGAAAATAACAATCCCATTTTCTTGGGAAATGACGTTCGTAACAGTGGTAGTTATTTTTGCGTTAATCGGTTTACTGCTGGCTGAATTGGCATTCGTGTGTGAGATCAGTGTTTTGGGAGACGATAGGATATTTCCATTAGATACAACATTAGCGTAAGATTTTGAATTGACTGACCTGTTTTCCATGTACATAGCTCCGGTGAACTTTGCTCTTCCTTCCGGGTACGAAGTCGTAGGGGTCTTTGAATTTCTAAATCCTTGGTAGTACATGGATGTGCAGTTGCCATGGCGGGTAATCCTTCGCCGGCTATAGCCTCAGGTGAGGGGTGCTGGTGTCGGAGAAGGAATTATGGCATCGAACTTGAAGATATATACGAACTCGTACACCAGGAGAAGAACACTGTCATAAATCACTTATCACTACACTTACGCGTACACGACTAGTATGAGTAGATAGCTCTCAGCTTGGAGAATATACCTATATAAAAAATTAAGTCCTTCCTTTCGGATAAACGTATAAAAGGTGGGGGAAGGCAGGAGCGGTATGGATGCATGTGCAACACCTTGGCCACCTAGAGAGATCATAAATGTACTTTTTATCCCTCAACGTCTGTATTCAAACTGATGACCGTCCTAGTCCAGGCACCGCTGATAACGTGCAGCAATGGAATTGCAACCACTGAGAATCATTTCGTCTTGTAGCTACGCGCATCTCTTTCGATTGCTGCTTTCAAGTCGTCGACTGTTGCCAGTTGTGAAGTGTAAACTTTATCCTTGATGAATCCCCATAAGAAGAAGTCCATTGGCGTGAAGTCTGGTGAACGCAGGGGGTATTCTACAGAACCACTTCTTCCAATCCATCTGTTGGGTAGAGTCTCATCAAGATAGGCCCTCACATCTCGATGGTACTATGAGGGTGCCCCATCTTGTTGAAAATAAAAGTCCTCATCCTCAAAGTCCTCTTGAATACAGCATGACAGCTTTATGCAGCAAGTTCAAGTAATTGGCACCAGTTACAGTACCGTCGAAAAAGAATGGCCTAATTAATCCCTGTGCTGATAAGCCGCACCACACCGTCACTCCTGGTAAATTTACATGATGTTCCTCCATAATATGCGGAGTCTCAGGTGCCCAGTAAGTGCAATTGTGCCAGTTAATTGACCATTTAATTTAAATGTGACCTCATCACTCCACACAATCCGTCTTGGAAATTGTGTAGCCTCTTCACATTTTTCCAAGTACCACTCACAAAACTGCATTCTCCTATCCGGATCATCTTCATTGAGAGCGTGTACTCTTCTTGGAATGTAACTTTTCAAATGACTGTGCTTCAACATGCGATGGACACTTGATTTTGATACTCCTATCTCACGAGCGCTTGTTGCACAGATTTTCTTGAACTTTGACGATACGTTTCAATCAACCTTTCCTCTGTTGCGGGCCTCGTAGCTGTTCGTGGTCGTAGCTGAACGTTGCTTATGGACATTTTGAACAGTTTCATCTTCTTCAAATTTATCTCTAATTCGAGTGATAGTAAGTCTCGTAGGTGGATCTCGTTGAGATTCTCTTCTAAACTGTCTTTGCACCAGTAGCATTTTAGGATAGATTTTCTTTGCTCGAAACTTAGTCTGGTTTCAGCCATTATTTCAAATCAGCTAAATCTGCAAAAAAAAAACGAAAATTAAGTGAGTTATCAGCTGTTGAAGTGTGTATACATTTTTTGAGACACCCTATATGTGTAGACAAGCAGATAGTGTACACACACAACACCTACAAATAATTGTCTAAACACTCCTGCTATTTGGAGTTATGGAATATTTGTTAATAACATAAATACAGGTGTACAGATAGTAGGAAGCAGTATTCATCGTAGCAGTGGAATACAAGTGGTATGGCAACACGATGTGAGCTCAGTGACTTCGAGAGAGGTGTCATCGTAGGCTGTCAGATTGGTGGTATGTCCACACGTGCCATTGCCGCTCAACTGAAGGATCCAAAATCAACGGTTGGCGATGTGATCAACAAGTGGAGACGTTCTGGCATCACTAGTGCAGGAAAACACCCAGGGCAGCCGCCTAAAATGATTGACAGGGTCAGCAGAGTGTTAAAACGGATACCATGCAAAACCAGCTATAATATGCACAGACCATCCGTGATGAGTTCCAGAGCGCCAGTAACACCATGATAAGCACTAATACTGTACGAAAAGAACTCCATTTACTGGGTTTCCGTGGAAGAGCAGCGGAAAACAAGCCTAACATGATAACGAACAAGGCGGCTCGTCTGGCCTTGTGCAAAGAGCGTGTGAACTAGACAACTGACTAGAAGAAAACAGTACTGGAGCAATGAATCAAGGATCACCTGTTTCCAATCTGATGGCAGGGTGTGGATGTAGAGGCAGCCTGGTGAATGCTTGTTACCACAGGGTGTTGTACCCACAGTAAAGTTTGGTGGTGAAGACGTAATAGTGTGTGGTGCATTGAACTGGTTTGTAGTGGGACCAATGGTCGTTGTCCGTGTTTCCATGCAGGCAGCTTAGTACCGTGATATTCTGGATAATCAGGTACCGCCTACACGGTGAAGTTTTTATGGAACGGACCCTTGTTACTATCAAGACGACAATGCTTCATGCCACAAAGCTGCAGGTGTTATGAAGAGATGGATGTTAAACGGACTGTGCAGAGCCCTGACCTCACCCCCATCGAATATCTGTTGGATGAATTTGAGCGGCGATTGAAGTCCAGAGTAGCACGTCTTCGATCTGTCGCTGAACTTAGTTCTACTTTGATTGAAGAATGGAGAAAAATTCCACCTGATATCTGTACAACTGGCATCCTGTTAGCGCCCTGTACAACTCAGTCGGGACGGGTTTTAAAATTATGAAGGAATCTGTTACTTTATAAATAGGACATTTAGGCTTTTGATACATACAACTTTCGATACAGCTAATTTATTAAACAGCAATTCTAAAATTTCTTCGTGATGACTCTCATCATAATGTAGGTCATCATACTCATCCTGAGAAGGGAGTGTGTTATGCATTATGGGATAAAACGAGCAAATGTAATTATAAAGAGAGTTGCTATGCAAGTTTTACGGTAGTATAGTGAATTTCAACCTTTTTCATAATATGGCACACCTAGACTAATTATTAAAATTATGCGGCAAACTAAAAATATATTCTTTTATTTTTTTTGACGATCTGGCAAAAATAGGCATAATTTTGATTGATTAAAATACAGAAGATATTAATAATAGTAATTACTTATCTTTTTTGGGAGCTTCAAGGGAATAAATGCGCAAATTACGACATTATTTCTTTCAATTAATTTGTTTTCACAAATCTCGCGGCACACCTGAAGACCTCTTGCGGCACACCAATGTGCCGCAGCACACCGGTTGAAAATCGCTGGGGTAGTACATTGTATATAGTATGCATATGTATGTGTGAGGGTCTTGAAAGGTATGCGGAAAATTTTTGAAACATTTAATCGAAATAGAGTTCATCAAACAACAATTAGCGGAATGAACAATTTATCGAACAATAATTAATCATCGTAAAGTATTCGTAGAACGATAAATAATCAAAAATAATAATCGAACAATAATTAATCAAAAACTGTTTAACGAATAACAATTAATCAGAAACTGTTTATCGAACAGCAATTAATCAAAACAGGAATTGATGAGAGCGCATTTTGTGGAAAATCCATAATTCGTTCACAGCCGATGATCGAAGAAAGCAACTCATCGAAAAATGAATTGAAAAGAAGTTTTCAAAACGAGGATCGACTGAGAACTAAAATCATTACAGCATAAATCATTGAAGGTGTAGCTACTTAATACAACTCGTATTCTTTAATGAACTGAACGGTATTATTTTTTTAAATTATTGTTTTACTCTTTGTTCTTCTTTTGCAAATATACTTACTTTGTTATGCTTATAATGAACAAATACGAGTAACTCTCAATGCATGCTCCTATTTTGTGCTAAAGTTACAAAAAAGACTAAAGAAAAGAAATTACAAAAAAGAAAGAAAGAAGGAAAGGAAACATGAAGTAACTTGCAAAATACACATTTACATTCTTTTCACGCTAGCAAAAGGATTTAAAAAAAATTTTTTTTTTGATTATTCAAAATAGTTTCGTCCAGAAGTGCAGGCTTAAAAATATGTAAATATTGAATTACAACAAATATGTAATGAATTAACATTTTAATATAATAATTATAAATGCCCAGTTACGTTGGGTTTCGTTTATTATTTTCTTCATACTTTACCTACCTACGGTACTGATGTGCTACAGGTTTTTCAATTATGTATCTCATGTATATCAATGAGTACAGTCAAATATGTTAACACGGAAGACACTTATTTCATCATCAGTAAATCCTTAATATGTGTTTAGTATATATAAATAAAATAAAACTGTTGAAAATGGAGTTGAAGCTTTTTCTTATGAAGAAACAAATGGCAAAGGAACATTTTTTTCACCCAGTTACACTAGTGAGAGAAATATAATTACAGCTGTAAATATGCATTTAGAAAAAGGTGGATCTGCTTTATTTTGTGACATGTTTCAGGGAAAAAAACCAACGAAAAGGACTAAGATTTGTAATTTATGATTAGCAATTCTCAAGGCATTGGTATTTTCGAAAGAAAACAAAATACCTAAAAGAAAAAAGGGTAAATTGTATTTTCCAGCGAAGTCACTGACTTAATACTGGTTTTCCCAGTACTTCTTTCATTTTATCTCATGACAGCAATGACCAAAGTAGAGGTTAAAATACGGACTATAGTGAATCATAAATCAGCAGGTTCACTATGAAGTAGCACACGCATTTCGGAATAATGTTCTAAGATAGAACAAAATAGTTATTAAAATCATCCATGATCATCATGTTGCCTTCATCTTAGGTAATATTAGAATGTTAGATGAATTATTAAAAAGGAATTAATCGAAATTATCGGCGAATTGTTGTTAATTTTGTTAGATTTTTTAAGATAAAAATTGTCGTTCAATGAATTTTTTTCCCCTTTTCGATTAGTTGATGCTAGATGGCATCAACTGATCGAAAATGTTGTATTAGGTAAAATATTTTATTCAATGAGTTTTTTTTTTTTTCGGGGAATTGTCTTTCGATGAATTTTTATGGCACCACTAAGAAGACTTCTTGTAAGCTTTTATTTGCTTATGCTAATGTAAAAGACCGATGAATATAATTTTTTGAGAAGTATTGCGATGCGACATTATTTTTCATAATGAGGTGATTATCAAGGTTGTAAGAGATGCATGAAATTCAGAAACCGCACTTTGCAAATTATAGTGTTATGCTTTGCTTGAATTTTTTTTATTGAATCCCACCTGAAAAATGCAATTAGCCTGTAGTACATTAGTATTATTACCATGAGAAATAAGGGTTAGATAATCTGAAAATCCGTATTCAAGAGACCAAACATGGGACTTTTACAAACGACTTCTTGTCTTCCACTGGGAAATGACATTAGTTTCCGATCGAAAGACATTCATAAAACATCCATGTGCACGGTGGTATCCAAACCCGCAGCCTGTTGGTTGCAGAGTAGGGCTTGCTGCAATTCGCCTGCTATTGTACAACCTAAGAAAAGTATTAAAGCACTGATGTGGATAATACATGTAATAATGTAATGCGAGATGTATATAAACGAAAGTTTGTCTGTGAGAAGAGTTGTCTATTAACCCAACCAATATCAGGAAGGTGGCAAAATATTCTAGAGGCTGTTGGAAAAAAAATCCCTAAAAATTGACTAAGGAGTAATTCTTGTAGAAAGGCTTATACGTTGGCAACACACGACTATTATATTTAAGGAATTTGCAACATATACTAGAATATTAATCAAAAGAAACTTTAATAAATACTTCCTATATTTCGGCAATATCACATTGCCATCTTCATGGGAACATACAACTATGACGCAGGCACTACAAAAAGCAAACGTGGTAGAAGAGAGAAAACTATTGTTGTTCCTAAAGTAATAATGGTGCCCCCTACTTGCGGATTTTGCGGCAGTCTCATTCACCCAAATTTGTTGAGGTTTGGAACGTTTTTTAGAGCTAAGGCTGATTCTATGAACAATCTTTCATACTTAAAATGCTGAGGTGCATTACTTTGGCTTTCTTCTAACGTATTCTGTGGCAGGTATCCAGAGCATGGTCTGCAAGCCCAGAGTGGCTTTACTGGTGAAACCGGATGTAGTCTTCGTGTTCCGAAATCCTGATATTCGCTGTTCTGCCTGTTTGGCCAAAGTAGGACAGTTTACAGCTGCAAGGGACCTGGTATACCCCAGGTAGGTCTTGGGGGAAGTGGTTGGTCTTTGGTGGAGCGGATAAGGGATGCCGATTTTTTATATGGTTTGTAACAAGAAGTCAGGTCATATTTTTTTATGATTTTAGTTATTTTTTTAGAGGTGCCCCGGATGTAGGGAATGGTGATAGATTTAGTGTAATCTTTATTGTGAAGGGATAGGGGGTTGTTGTTTACTGGTTTTAATATTTTTGTTTTTTTTGGGGGGTTGTAGTCATTGGTTAAGAAAGTATTAAGTATTGGTTAATAAAGTATTAAGGTTAAGAAAGTATGTGGTTTAGTTCCGTGGTTAGGGCATTGTCATCTGAACAGATTAATTTTGCCCTGTTATATAGTGTTTTAATAACTCCATATTGTTGTGAGGAGTGGGTGGGATTGCTGGTGAAAGTATCTGCCTGTATGGGTGAGTTTTCTATAAACAGAAAAAATCAAGGATTTTCTTGTTGGATTTCCTAGGCACTCTAATCAGAAGTGCATGTATTTAATAAAGAGGAAAACAACAGCCTCCCTTTCTTAGACACTCTAATCATTAATTATTTATTAAAGTTTATTTTAATTAATATTCCAGTATACGTTATAAATTCCTTAAATAATTTAATAGTCATGACCAAGGAGTACTGTAAGAGGAATGAAAGCGTCAAAAATGAAGAGGTCTGCGCTAAAATATTTAAACGTTACACAATCAAATAGTGAAAGATTCAGATAATCCAGGAACCGTTACTCTAGATACGGAACATTGACACTTCATTAACGCTCAGATAAGTAAAATAGTGATCTTACTTACACTGCGCAATGATAATTATTTACCAAAAATATTGACTTTATGTGCTACATAGTTCTTTATAAATGTTTATTTATAGCCAATAAAATCCTCACGATTCATCTGTTTTCAGACTACCCAACTAAAACCCTAAATTATTGTGACAATATTAATTTAATACTGCTTGAGTGAATTTTTGTTCTACCGAAAAATGAACACCGACTGAGTCAAATGTACTTCTTGGATTATACTCAGCGGATATTTCAATAGCAGTGGTGGCTGTTCGCAGTTCTATATTAAAGCATTTTTAAGAAGCTACAGTTAAAGTATTCGTATTTCATGCTGCTGTTCTTTGGGAGAAAATATTTCAATGGTCAATGTTTCGCATTCTTTCTTTAAAGATGAATTCAGCGAAATTTCCGAAAAGTATATTTGTTTTACGAAAATAAATTTATAAATCATATTTTAAATTCAAGAAGTTAGATAGGGATAAAAACGGCCTCGCCTAGTCCTTATCATTGGAAATGAAAGGAGTATGTGGATTTAATTAATTTTTGTTTTAAATAAAAATAACCCTACCTGCTTAAAAATAATTAAATCTGGAATACCCATAACGTTGCATTTCATTATGAAGGAATTTACTTTTGTTCATATTTATAAAAAAAGTAATAAATATTTAAGTAAATTCGAAGTATTCCCAGTTATTTTAAAATTTTATTAATCTTTTCCTTATTAAAATATCTTTTTTAATAAGGAAAAGATTGGAAGTATGACCATTCATATTTCCAATCTGGAAGTATGAATGGTCATACTTCCAGAGTGGAAGTATGACCATTCCTTTGGAAGAGAACTGGAGCAAGACTAGCTTCCTGCTGTCCTAAATCAACCATCTGCAAGTTGATCTCTATAAGATCATTTTACGAATGTACCAAACATAGAAATAGAATTTTCAGATTTGATACAACGGGAGTGCTAATAATTTTACTAAAACAAACTTATTTAACAAAGAATTTTGAATAAAAACAGAATAAACTTTCGAACATTAGACTTTATGGTAAGACCTGGAACTTTTTTTATTATAAAAATGAAAATAAAAGAATAAATTTGAAAAGGAATGTCCATATCAAACGAGTTGAAGTGCATGTATTAAAGAATGGCAAATATATTGAAATATATACTTTACTCACCGAGAGAGTCCTCGAGGTTAGCTTAGTGGCTATGCGCTTCGCAACCATATGCCAGGGGAAGGGGTGTCCTAGGTTTGATTCCCGTCGACGACGTGAGGAGTTTAAGGATCTGCCATAGCCAAGTTAGTCGGTCTTTCCCCAGTTTACCCTAGGGTTTTTCAACCCGCAAGCAGGCAAACCGGCCCTGTGAACACACAGGCTACAGTCATTTTACGAATGACTGTTATATATAATCTACCCAATAATATAAAATAACAAGCCGATTTTTGTCAAGTTATTTGAAACGTTTTGAAACAAGGAGAACAGGCCTACCAGTCCGGAACTCGGGGGGGGGGAGCCGTAGGCGTCAGGGGGGAAGAGTCCCCCTAATATATATATATATATATATAATGATAAGCCTTTTTATGTCACGTTTGTATATCACGTTTTGAAACTCAGGGGCTAAAGTTCGCCCACAGATTCGAGACCCTTCGACACTTCTGCGCATGTCCCAAAAAGGAGAATCCATTCCGATAATAGGGTAATCAATCCGTATTGTAGGATGTGTTGTTTATTATTACACGTCGGAAAATTAACTTCTGTTTTATGATCATTGTAGTTAATTATGTTGCTTGTATAACAGCTGGAAAATTTTACCTATAAAGCACACGTGATTTCGCGTGTTGGCGACCAATTCGTACTTCATTTCTTTCTCCCCTTCAGCATGAATCGACTATTCTTGGCAAGTTTCCAAGTGGAGATCTCTAAAGATTGGGCATACTTTATCCTGAGTGTCGAATCTTCAAAATTCGAGTCATCAGAATTCAAGGAGAACCGGCCTACCAGTCCGCAACTCGGGGGTTGGCGCCTCAGGCACCAAGGGGGAGTATCCCCCCCTAGTATATAATATAACATAGGATAAAGTATTTAATCCATCATTAGAAGGGTTCAACTAGTCCTAAGGGGCGGTCGAGGAACGGGGGGGGGAACCCACACGAATAAATAACCTCAGGGGGGAAAGAGAGAATGTGTGTGTGTGTGTGTGTGTGTGTGTGTGGAGGGGGGGGGGAAGGGAGACGGACAAGTGAATTTAAAATTTCTAATTCAATATTGATAAGAGCATATCTGCACAGAAAATATTCCTAGTCTGTTATAGATTTATAACTGAAAAAATAACAGATTGATTTCAATATTTTTCTCTGTCGTAAACAGTTACGACATAATTTTGAACATAATTTTTTATGATTTTCACACATCACGGTTTAGTGATGCAAACCATGACAGGAATTAGAATTACTTAAGTATGGCCAAATTAAATAATAAGTAATGCGCTCGTGAATTAAAGAATCTTCAAAAAGGAATTTTCCGAACACAGGTATAGCGCGACCGGAATTTTTCAGTGTCAAATATTATATTAGTTTTTTTTTTAAATTCAAATAAATCTATTTCCCAAAGACTGTCGGTTATAGAGTAAATACTACATTATGGCATTTCGTGATTGTTTTTTTTTTTATTGCATAAAAAAAACTAAAGAAAATGGCGCAAAATGTCTTTGGTAATTTAAAAGAAGCTTTTCCTTTTTAACGGTATCTACTGCTTGTGAATTTTTTCGTTTTATTCAGCATTTTTTCTCCGTAGTTGGAAGAAAATTCGTTGGATGTAAAATGGTTAATAAGAACTGCATTTCTTGTTCAATTAGAAGAAGATCGATGGCAGTTTGTGGGGTCTTTTAAAAGCTCCTCTCTTCTTTTCGCGTTAATTGGAATTCTGTTTTGTGACGTGTTTCGCCACACATTAAAACGACAGACGGTGAGTGTTTATATTTAATTAAGTAATTAACTGGCTTTTGATTTTCTTAAGTGATCTTTAAAATGCCTTGGGGAACAAAAAGGGAGATTTTAGCTGCTTTCAGAGGTCATCCGCCAGCGTGGAGCATTCAAAGATTAATGACGAAAGTTGGCTTTAAAAAAGTTTTAATCGTCTATCGGATGTTGGCCATGCTGGAGTAATCGATAAATTGGGAAAATATCAGAGGAGAACGGTTAAAAGTAAGGGGGGTAAAGAAAATCGTGAGGGATACTTAAAAAAGCAGTACGGATTCAATTGTATGAAGAGAATGCTTTTCATCAATACCATTTGTGAACAACTTAAAAATGCAGAAAAAAACACGCAAAGCATTCAATACCTGGAACTATACTATTGGAAGTAAGGAAATATAGAATATTCAGGTTCTCCTTCGTGCAATATTTTGATAATATTTCAGTATATTTTTATTCGTAGTCATAGTATCACCCACATTGAAACCAGTATAACCGGACAAGAATTCCCTGCCGTTGTTGGTATTAGTTATTATCACTAGTATTAATTATTATTGTTCATTGATGATAATGCTGCATACGATAAGTTTTCGTTCAAATAATCTTCAAAAAAAAAAAAAGATTTTTTTTCTTTTGTTGTGTTTCCGTTAAGAGGGCCACAAAATTAAGAACTGATTTTGATTACAGTGTTATGATTCAGTTTTAAATAACTAAAGTATTTAATAGGTCTCATTCTTTCGGAGAATACATGAGCTTGTGAAAATATCAACTATCAAGGGAAGGGAGGGGGGGGGGGATAACGAGACAACAGCAATTACTTGCTTCGGGCAACAAATTACCTATTTACGTCACTCCTCTCAATTAAATATGCAGATGTGTTGAAGATATTCTGTAATCACAAACTAAATAAAATTGTCTTCTGTAGCAATATATTTTTTTAGTCTGGAAAATATTTCAGTAAGTAGTAATGACTTGTGTCGCTGACCGCAATCTATAAATGATGCCTTGCTTAAGATGATTAAGTGCTTGAGAGAGCTACGATCTCTAAAATGTGTTACTGTTTTGGCCAATGTTGTTTTTACGTTCTGCATTTTTAATTACGTGTGACGACCGGATTGAAAACCTGAGAGCAACCTCTTAGAAGGTAAAATAAGCATTCTTTCATTTAATTTATTCCATTAAAACGAAGGAAACAGTAAGCATAATATCGGAGAATGGACATAGGAATGCTAAATTCATAGGCTAACGTAGCAAGTTGCCAAACCAAGTATTAGCTGAACTGCACTTTTATCTACAGGAACTAGTAAAAAGGGCTGACAGCCAATGGGAAAACAGCCTAAAGAGACGACACAACTTCAAAAGTCTGACACAAAATAAACGATGAACAACCAAAGGACAACTAATTCAAAATTGTAAATTATGTAAGGTCGATATTTTAATTATAGAATAATAAAATTAATAAACTTTAATTACAGAATAATAAATTGAGCTCCAAATCAGCAATTTCATGAATGTATTTCAATGCATACTGAGGAGGTCATAATGAAATTAAAATTTCATCATGACCTCCTCCAATAATGAATTATTTAACTTTTTTAGATAATATCATGAAAAAAAAATCAAGAATTAGTTAATCCTGGCTTGACAGATTCTAATCCTTGACTCCATAAGCTAAGCTATGCTGAACAAATTATAGTTAGCTATGCATGCCTTAAGTATTCCTAATTACATAGGAAGAAATTTCCTTCCCATAAGAAGAGAGATAATCCTAATGGTATGATCCATTAAACACTCAGAAAAACTGAGAATTGGATTTGTATCCAAACAAATAATGCATATAATGTGCAACAACAAGAAGAGAATAGATGGACGGAGTTATGTGGTTCGCAGATCAACTTTCCAGGTTTTGGAACAGCTTAGAGATAACAGGCTTAATCAGTAGAATTTTTTTTAAAAACATTTTTATGGCTGAATGGTGGAAAAATAATGCGGAATAAAAGTGAAAGATGTAAACAAAAAATTTACATCTTTCATAAAAAAAGAATCATACTTGTCAATATTCTTTAATTGAGAACTTTCCGGGCATTGCAGGAGACTAATGAATTCCAGCTATTACACTAGAAAGAAATGAAGCGAGAAGGTCAGCACGGTCTTAGGAGTGAATTGGTTATTTTCCAGTTTGCAGGAAAAATACTTTTAAAACCCTATATTCCTTTTTAGAAAAGGAGAGTATAAAAAGTCAGTGCAAGATCTGGAGGGAAAATAAGTAAGAAGATTGGCTTTTTTTCCCTGATGATGTTCCAGAACAATTCCAGTGCAAAAGAATAAAAATTAGGACCAAAATAGCTTGGGCAATGAATAAGAGAACATATGGTTGTCGTTTGGGCTCGATAAATTTCCTTGTTTGGCATTTAGCAATAAGTTTTCGATGTGCTGATACCTCTTTGCAACACTTTTGAACTTAATTTTAGGTAGGAAAGAAAGTTGAATGAAATTCAGTTATGAGTTCCTGAACAAATTTGGCATCCTTTTTAGAGCACCAGTTTTCTGGACATGCTTTTAAAGTCGAATAAGAAATAAATTTTTCCCCAGCTATAAAAACTGCTTTAGTGATGTGTTTGATGGACATGTTCGTATCAGAACAGCGGAGACAATAATCCAACAAGGAAAATGAAGAATGGAAATCTCGAAGATCATCTCACATGGCACATTCTTATAACATCAGACAACGGGGAGTTCAAAGTGACTGCGTAAGGATTGCTTCACAGGAGAACAAATCAGCACCATTTTGTGATGGTCTGAATTGAATTATTTTTATGATGGAAACCTCGAAACCTTTATCATATTACAGCGAGTGGCAAACGGACTGCTTAATTTTGCTACCAACAGACTGCATTTGAATCTAGCTGTAACTTGGACAATCGTGAAAGTCCTCAGGCAAGAGATTATTTGAATTACTCAGATTCCCCCCCCCCCCCCCTTACACACACGAAGTCTAAGCCTGAAATGACTTGCTTTAAAAAAGAACTGTGTGTGTGTGGGGGGGGGGGGCTGTAAAAAGTAGGATTGCGATATTATCTGTTTTATTCCCCCCAAGCTACTAAAGTACTAGAGTTCCACTCATACACAGATGGAACAATATTTTACGATAATGGCAAAGATTTATTATCATATACACGATGTACATACATTTTATGTGACTACGCCACAAAATAATGTAAACGTATAGTACATCAGTACCGACAATGGGCTAAGAGATATTTTTAATTTTTTTATTGCTATTATTTACTTTGATATAATCTAAAACCATGCTGCGAGTTTATATGGACTTTTTTAAGCCACTTCAAGCATGACCATGGCAGGATTCCAATCAGTAGACTTGAAAACAAGTACACTAACCACTCGGACGACCAAGCAACAAATATATATTGATATATTGTATAGTATATATGATTCGATATAATAATTCTGCATTATCAGGATGGAATTTTATGAAATTTTGTATTTAATGTCTTTATTAAAATTTATTGAAGGGTATTCATTTTTATTTTTTGCTTGCTCCAGTTTAGGTTTACAATTAGCAAAACAGAATTGTATATCTAGAGAAGTACATGAGATAAACAAATTTGGATCGACATATCACAAACGAGCTATAGATTTGACCAATTTATTTCGTTTGTACATAAAAACAAGTATTGGGTAGAGTTCTTTGGATAACATAGACCTGCCACAAAAATCATGATGATTTGCGCTAACACAGCCCAAATAATCACAGTCGAAAATTCAATACAATTTCAAATTGCATTGTATGTAAGCAGCTATATGAAGCGAATAGTTCACGATTTTCTTGTAGCTGAATTGCAATGCAATAAGTTTATTTTTCCTACCAGTCATTAAGCAGAAACTGGCTAGTTGGAATGCAAAAATGTTAGCTACACCAAACAAGTTTGATGTTTAGATTTTCATTGTGACATCGCATGTTATCATATTTTAAGTATTCACCACAATTAGGTTAAATGGTTCATATGACTGCGTGTACAGATAGCAACAAGATTCAGGTATGCACTCAGTCCAAACACTTCCGAGAAAAACTATTTCCTACTACTTCACCATTATCAGCTTGCATTATTGTGACGTCATTTGATTGTTGCTACGTTCTTATCTCTCAGTCCACATGGAATATCAACAAATGTCATTCCTCCCTGAGATCTTCTATCCGTCTTCTGATATCTAATGCTGATGTTTCTTGACAATGTTAGTTATAGTTTGATGTTTCTTTGCAATCATAGCTGTAGCGTTTGATATTTGCGATTGCACAGATCAGTCATTTGACCAATTGTAGCATTTTTATCCTGTCGATCGTTCGCCTGTCTCCCTCGCATCGATCACCTGTTTCAGGCCACACAAACGAAGTTGTTTTCTTTGTATAACACCATTTTCAGCATACCCGAAGCGATGTTGCATGACTGTAGAAACACTTTCCACATATTTTTAAGGATCCCCTGACTGACACTCTCATCCCACACCTATCACTCTGGTAGAGATCTTTCTTTCCTTCTTTCTTTTTTTTTTTTTTTTGAATTGATAATAGTTGAAAAATTCATAATGAAATAAATATTTACGATATATATGGAAATTATTTTCAGTTCAATTCGCACTTCGAAATGTTTTCTAAGGTCATAAAAATTCAAAATCATAGTCATAGTTCTTATAATCACTCAGTTTCAAGAATTTTAAATATTCTTGAAGGTTCATAACTCACGTCGCACCAATTTTAAGGAATTTTAAAAAAGTTTATATTCACTCACTAAAATATTATTTATGCACGATACAATGATTTATTCCGAAGTTATTCTTTCTGTAGGTAAATTAGTAGTCCATTCCGGATTAGTCTTATATCTAGTTTAATGTTTATACTCTAAAAATCTTAGATGGAAAATTTTCCTTTCAGCCTGCACACCTCATCTCCAGTTATTTCATATTTGTGTGTGCCATCCGTTGCAACACTCTTAGTCAAACACATTTCATGTTAGGACATTTTTCAGTAATATTCATCTTATTGTAATAGTTGTTTTCATTTTTCAGGTTTATTTCTCAATACAGATACGCTATCGCCTCTAGTTTTTCTTCTTTCCCAATCATTGTCATCATTGTCTATGCCTAAATACAAATATGACTACTGTCACTTAATATACCGTTTTCGGTTTCAGTACCTGTCTGTATTTTTGTTGGGGAGCAGTGCTCATATCTCAGTATCTACTTACACTCTTGAGGAATCCACCAGACGAGATATCCAGTTTTCATCCAGCAGCTGATGTTCAGAATCAGTGTTCTCATTTTACTTTTAATCATTTGTTATAGGATTTTGAAGGATCATAAAGTCTAAAAACTGCCACAAAAATGGTTAAAACACCATAGAATTCATGTTCAGTTGTAGTTCAGTGACTGTCTTTATCCACTGAATGGTATCCGGAGAGTTCATCGAAAAGGCAATTCGTCGAAAGATAATTTATCGAAAAGGCAATTAATCGATTGAACAATTCATCGAACGACAATTCGTCGAAAATGCAATTCATAGAAAAAAAAACAATTCGCCGAAAATTGTAACTTTTCGAAATGTTATGATAAAAGTGATCCATTTAGAACAAATACTGAACTGTGCAGAGTGAGATAGCAATGCTACTTTGATAGGAAATAATTATAGAACAATATGGTTTCTTATCGTCTTTCTTGTCAGATAACTGTTTCATGTCTGTTCATGGGACTGATTTGTCTGTTTCCGGGAGGAAAAGCCCAGCCAACGCAGGCTCCATTATTATTATTGTCACTATAGTAATATGCGATTTCAATACAGCAATTATTATGGGATGAATAAAATTCATCCCATAATAATTCTATTTGAATTATCATGGGATGAATAAAAGTTTCAAAATAGCGAATCTGATTCAGATTCGCTATTTGAAACTTTAACAAGAAAATGTCGAACCGTTCCAGTTTTCAGTTCAGCTATATTCGAGGAAACAAAGAAATAAAAAGTGTCCAAATTATGTATTACAATAACTCTCTGACTTAGCGGAATTAGTAGAAGTTGTCGGTACAAGAAGCTGTCTGCACGGTTCAATCTTTGTTCTAAATGATCACTTTTATCATAACATTTTCGAAAAAAGTTTCGAAATGATATTAACAATTCCTTTGGCTGGATCAATTTAATGAAATTTTATTTAAAATTTTCGGTGAATTGTTTTTTTTGATGAATTGTCTTTCGATTAGCTGTTTTTTCGATGAATTTTCATGGAACCCCATTGGATACAGACGAAACGGATAAATTCATGCCAAACAAATTTAGCCTAATCTTTTCGGGATTGCTCCTTCTCCCTAAAGGAGAAAAATCCTCTAGAGCCCCGTGCATCGATAAATCATTGGTACATAATACAAATAAATAAATAAATAAATAAACAAACCAGATGTAATTTATTGATGTAATATAAAACCTGATAATATATATATATATATATATATGTGTGTGTGTGTTAAAAATACCAAGCAATTTTAAACCTGGTTTTACTCCATTTCCCAAGTAAGCAAACAGACAAATAAGTCAAGTTTGCGCCTGCAAGTGATGCTGCAAGTCTAGCTGATCCTACAGATAGTGCAAGACCAAGCAACTCGTGGTAAAGGTGGCATAAGCTCTGATCACTAATCTTAATATTTACCCTTAATGCCAAAACACATCTCCAAGAAGGGGGGATGCATGATGTTTTGTATTAAAGGCAAGGGGCCACTACCTAGACCGGTTTCGACCTTTATTGAGGTCTCGTCAGTGGGAGCTAGGCTAGAAATACCAAGATTTAGTAATACAGAGCTTATAAGTATTTTACCAGAACAAGTTGCCATAAGATGTTTTAACCTTATTAAATAAAAATCTCTGGAGGAGATTTTTATTTCTGGGTAGTGGCCCCTTGCCTTTAATACAAAACATCATGCATCCCCTTCTTGGAGATGTGTTTTGGCATTAAGGGTAAATATTAAGATTAGTGATCAGAGCTTATGCCACCTTTACCACGAGTTGCCTTGGTCTTGCACTACCTGCAGGATCAGCTAGACTTGCATCACTTGCAGGCGCAAACTTGACTTATTTGTATGTTTGCTTACTTAGGAAATGGAGTAAAACCAGGTTTAAAATTGCTTGGTATTTTTAACATGTATTCTACCCAAGGTAAAATACCTTCTACATATATATATATATATATATATATATATATATATATATATATATATATATATATATATATATATTAAAAACTGGGAGTATTTTATTGGTGCATAAACGCATACACATACTTAGAATTATCCTCCTAAATTTGAAATAATTAGAATTATTTAGAATTTATCTGCTTCCCAAAACACAAAATTAAGAGAACTTTTCCTAAGGAGCAATTAATTTCTCAAATAATGTAAGTATGATAATTTTTTAAGTCTACCGAACCTTAGGCACTAGGAACTGACTTCTTTCACGTCATGCAGTCAGGGTTTATAGGCCAATCTATTTCTTCTCGAGATCCCGAAAACCGGAATTTGTAGGTTTTACATCCCATCAAACACGATAACCTTCACGGAAAACACTCTCAATAATAGATAAATAAACTGGCCTCATTTGGATCTGAAATAATTCCTAACCGAGAATAGAGCATTTAAATGAGTTCCTTTCCAATTTCTTTAACTGTCATTTTAATTAATATCTTAATGAATTTGGTTAAAGTATTGATTAGCATATTGAAGTATTAATACAAAATTTTATTATATATACATACATATATATATTTATAATTTTCTTTTAACTTTTAACAGATTTGCATATTTGTTTCTATTTTAATTAAGTAACGCTTTCAAGGAGTAAAAGAATTCAAAGCTGGAAGGCATTCTACACACATACACACGCACGCGCGCTATCTTCACTATTTCTATCTGTACACTTCCACTATACAGTATATACTAATACAGTGCTTCCCAAACTTCTGGATGTCAGGGTCCCCTTTGCAAAAATTAAAATATTTCACGGCCCCCATCGGAAAAATTCGTAATAGAGAGATATATTATTATAATATTTATTGTATTTATATTCAATACAAAACATACACAGCAAATATTGCAAAAATCAAATGCATATATTATATTTTTTGCCTCTTACCGTTTGGTTCTGAAGACGATGCGGGCTGTTCTAGTAAAATATGAAATACTGTCCTTTTTTTTGAGTCTGTTTCTGCTTCTTCTGATTGTTCGCGGGAAATTTCTTTTTTATTTTTTATCAGCCACTTATCCATCTCAGGGTTAAATTAGATACTGTGTTTGCCCATGCAACATATGGTTTTGTTTCAGTCTATACAGCATAGTTTCTGTTTGAGGGGACATGTGATTCATTAATTAGTGTGTTTTTATATCCCAGTTGTCTTTATTTGCACTATTTGTTGAGAAATATATTACACAGACTCCTCATACCTTATTCACTGGCATAATAAAAGTACTTGTTTTTATTGCCTCTGCAGTATAGTGGCTGTTAGGGAGGGTGTGTTGTTTACCACTGCAAGCGAGTTACTATCTCCCCACATGGACTTGTTTAAGCTTTTTTTCATGTGTGAAGTATATGCGAAACTTTTATTGGTAACAGAAAACTAGCTCGGATGACAGTGATAATATAAAACGGGTTTTAATATGTATATAAAGTCAATATCAACAGTCCCTGATTACGAACACGTGATGAAAGGGACAGGAAGATTTGGAGCTTCCCTGGAGAGCATTCGAAGTAAATACAATTAACCACTGCTTTGAAATGAAACATATGAATAAGCAATATTTACTAATATTCATTAAGCGCCGAAATACGCAAGAAGCAAAGTTTGCGAACCAACACCAATGTGCGAATTTTTCCATTAAAATATAAAAAAATAACAAAAAAGAAATAATAAATAATAAAAGTTAAATACGTTTCTTTTAAAATAAAAAAATCTACTTAGTCTTAAAACATTTTAAATTTGTTTTCATTATTTCACGGCCCCCCTCAACAAAACCACCTACGGGTTTGCTGAGGGGGGCCCCCTTAAGTGTGTATTAGTACAGTGCTTCCCAAACTGTGGGCCGCGGCCCACAGTTTGGGAAGCACTGTACTAATACACACTTAAGTCATCTATCGCAAGCTAACAGAATTTTTCTATTACTTGTGCCTATTTTCTGGCTAATTTGCCTATATGCACTTATATGCAGGATAAACCCCCCCCTATTTTCTGGGACATAAAACTGTGCTACTTTGTAAGCGGCTAACTATACTGCAATTGGAAAACGCCCGTTTAAAGATTCCTCTCATCATCGGGAGAATCGAAATTAGGTCTTTTGCAATCGAAGGGCACCGTTACCCGTCGTTCTTCTACCTACGGAAGCGATTAAATCTAGTTACTGAGAATAAAACTGAACGTTCGAGTTAACCAAGTATTCAAATCGGTCACTAGTTAATTAACGAGTGTTTAAAAAAAAATACATTCTTTCTCATTTATTTTTTTTTATTTTTACGAATATATTGATAAAGAAAGCGCTTTATCTGAATCAATAAGCTTTGTAGACGGAAAAATTCAAATAAACAAGCTTTACAGTTTAATACTGCTTAACAAATTTCTAATTTATTACACATTTTCCAAAAAAAAAAAAAAAAAAGATAATAAATTACAAGCTTTACAATTTAATACTTCCGAATAGACATCACTAATTTATTGTCATTTTAAATTTTATTAAATTTTATACTTCCAAACGGATTACTACGAGATAAAACACACTTTGAGGAGACAAAGAAAGTAATCCTAAAAGATACTGGTAATAATATATTAGGTGCAAATTCATTGACTTCATCCAATTTATCATGTTTAAACTTATTAAAAATGATAGTTTGTGAATTGCTAATTCCTCTAAAATCACGCTAAAATTTGGAACCAAAATATTTAATAATAAATTTGCGGACAGACCTTTCTGTAAAAAATAAATGAAATTGCATTCATGCATAACTTTGGTTTTCGGAAAATATGGTTTTGTAATCGAAAAGTTCCTCTTCGACATTTTGGGAAAAGCATAATGGATGGTCAGAGAAAATGAAAAATCCGAGAAGATTGTGAAGCACTTGTGTGGTGATTGTACAAGTGAAAAAATTAAAGATATTTTGTCACTTCTACACTGCTTGGAAAGAAGTCAACCGACACTCCCATGGACAAGGTACATCGTGCCAAGTAACAAGTCATGTGCTTGCAGCCGATAGAAATTGGAGGAATATGATGCTCCCAGCTCAATGCAACTGTGTTCGGGGTGAAAGGGATCAGAGCACTCCATCGGAGTGGGAGTACCGATTATTGACCCCCCCCCCCCTCCTTGGTGATTTCCGCAACGTTCAGAGTGATGGAGAAGGTAGAATCTTAACCATGGACTGCAGTTAGAAAGACTGCACTATAAGATTCGTAAATGTATATGCCCAAAAATAGCAGGCTGATAAACCTGCATTATTTGCATCAATAGAAACCTAACTTTACGAAACTGACTACATTATTCTAATGGGGGACTCTTAAAAGAAATGCCCAGTCGTAGATGTATGGAAAGTCCGTAATCCAAATATGATAGCTTATACTTGTTTAAACCGCGGAGTAGGTACTAGACCACTTTTATTTGTCTACCCCACTTCTTTACAGAGTGAAAGAAGTACAGCTTTCCAACTTTATTAATAACGTATCGGATCACAGACCGATCCTACTTACACTTCAATGCTTCGAAAGTGTAGAGGTTGGCCCTGGCCCATGGAGGCTTTCGTCACATTATCCGTCTCTGTTCTCAGCTAAGCTTCAACACCCGTGCTCCACTTGGAACAACGCTGGCTGAGAATGGGGTACGTGGATCAATTTTAAGGCAGAGATAAAAGAGAAGATGAAAAAATGGGAAAAGGAACACGCATTTGTTATAAGACAGCGACTCCGCGATCTCTACAATGAACGAAGTTGGTTCTAAGCCAATCAGCGCAGTGGTATATCAAGTGACAATACATTGCGTGAAATAAACTCAGAAAGAGAGGCGGAAACAACAAGACAGACTGAGGAGAAAACCTTAAAATTCAGGTGCAACTATGCTCGGCCGACAAACCGTCAGCGACTTTTACCATAGGTACTTAAAATACTTCTTAAAATTCTGGCAAGAGAGAACGATCAATAACGTCAAAGTGGGAGGCTAGGAGCTAAATACCACGAAACAAATAATTGTCGCCTTCAAAAGCACTACCAGCAGCTATTCGAAGATAGAAGTGCTTTTCATGATTGCTCTCCCTGGGCGATTGGTGAACTTCCTACTCATATACAAGCGGGGCTAGATGGACCAATCACTGCAACAGAAATAACATCGGCTTAAAAACGATGCCATGCCTGAAAGTCACCCGGGCTGGATAGATTTGGCGTAGAATTCTATCGCGAGGAGTGGGACTTTATTCTTCCTCTCCTGGAGATACTCTAAAACACCTTTCTTTTAAGTGGGGAACTACCAAGTGAGTTACTACAATGCGACACTGTTGATCTCAAAGTCAGACAGGGATTCCCCCCCCCCCCTAATAGGGAACACGCTTCCAATCGTCCAGGGAGAGCAATCATGGAAAGCACTTCTGTATTCGAATAGCTGCTGGTAGTGCTTTCTGAAGGCGACAATTATTTGTTGCGTAGTATTTAGCTCCTGGCCGCCCACTTTGACGACAGGTCTGTGGTGACCCAGGCCGAGCGATGAAATTCAATCTTTTCCTACTGAGGGATCTGATTCACTTAGTTAACATCAAGCAGCTGTCAATAGCATTGCTTCCGGTAGATCTAAGTGGAGCTTTCGATAGTGTCCGGCACTCATTTCTCTTTTATATTTTGAAGCTGACTGGGGGAAGAGGGGGGGTCTTTACTCTATTATTCAAAGAGCATATACCACCTCTTCGACTCTCCTCCTTATTAACGGCATCTTCTCAGATCCCATAAAGATACATAGAGGAGCGAAATAAGGTGTCTGCTTAGCCCTCTACTTTTTGCTTTAGTGCTTGGGTCTTTTCTGCAAGCGATTAACAACACCCGGGCCGTGAGGGATATTCCACTTCCATCCCCCTTTACAGAAGTTAAGATAATAGCCTATGCGGACGATGTAATGGGGACTTTTATAGGCAATTATTCTATATTCATTATGAAAACGTTAGTAATGGTTTGAGGAGACAAAGAAAGTAATGCTAAAAGAGACTGGTAATGATATATTATGTAAAGTCATTGATTTCATCCAATTTATCGGAATTGGATAAAGTCAATTCGGAATCTTTTTCGGAATCTTAGAAAATATAGCCAGTCAGCGGTTTGACATCCAACGCTGATAAAACACAACTACGGATATACGGCAGATGGAACAGAATGATATCACTTTTGAACTTGTCCCTAAATAAGATCTGTTACTATCTTGAGGATATTACCTTCGGAGCACATCCAGAGCTGTAAATAGAGGAACTAGAGAAGAAAATTGATGAACAACGCAAGGAGTGGAGAATCGGACAGAGAGAGCTGTCCGATTCTCCACCAATGCAGTAGTTATCAAGACGATCATCTGTCCTGCATGTCAGCACATCCTCATCAACATAACAGGAATAACAGAGAGAGAGAGAGAAGAACATCGTTTATATCATAAATAAACATCACAGATTCTTCTGGGGTAATCTCCGCAGCGAAGTAGATATTAGAACTTTACAACTACATAGCAACACCATCTCCTGCATACAAGAGATGCTACGTTCCAAACACTCGTGCAGTGAACTTCTTCAATATTTTCTTGGGCAGACTTCCACAATGAATCAAAATTCGAGAGTGTCCCTTATCGATACAGCAGAACGTGCCAACTCCTAAGTCAGCTAATCTCCTCGGGTAACAAGATCGCAGGAATCTGGGGAAAGAAAAACTTGTATAAGCTTCTTTTCAATCACTCCCGTACCAGCCGCCTGGATCTGGGCACCATTATTGGTGCCCAGATCCAGGCGGCTGGTACGGGATCCTTTTTAGCAACACACTAAAGAACAAAGGCTACCCGACGAGGAGAGACCTAGCTTGGAGGATAGCGTACGATAATCTCCGACAAGTGGAGACACAGCAAGTCCATTCTGTAAAGTGTGCTACAATCTTGATATTGTGATGCATTTTTTTTACTCTTACCCCGTCGCACGTAGTGTATGGATGCAGTTATCTGATAGACTATATACCGCTATCACCAAGGAACAAATTATTTTTCTACAGTTCCCTCAGCCGGTTAACAACAAGCAGAGAATCCTGATATCTATAATTAATGAGCTGAAGTGCCACACATGGAAGAGACATGAAAAAAAGATTCGCATCCTCCAAGTCCTTTTCCATTGTACCGGATTGTATTGTTGAACTTCTACAGCTCTCTTCGTCGCTTTCTTAATATCGAAAAGGAAGGAAACCTTAGGTGACTTTAAATTCAGGAAAACATGGTGCAACCGGCCCATTTTATGTATCCTGAGAGATGGGGCGATTAAATTTTGTCTGTTTCTGTTATATGTTTTTTTCTTTCTCATCAGAATGTAATTTTGAGTTTTAATTCTTACAGAATCTTTTTTGGATCTCCTCTCCTCTATGGACTTTCTAGGAATGCGTGGATGACAACCCCAGAAGGGCTAGGCTAACTCCAAGCGATCTGCTCGGAAGGGGCAGATCATTCGAGTACCGATCACCCTCGGGTTCAGTCTAACAATGGTCTGTGAGTTTTATGTTACTGAGCACACTATGAAAGAGGCTAACAGATAGCTTTTAGCTAATAAGTTGAGAATTGTGAGCTGAGGTCTTTTCCTACGACTTCTATTGCCACTTTTTTCCCCCTTTTCTTCCTCTCCTTTCACAGACCGATGATGTAAACCCGCATTCTTTCATTGAGAAGGGACTGACATAAAAGATGTGTTGTGATAGCTTTGATTTGCTTTTCTCTTTATATCAAAGATTATAAAAGGGCAACATAAACCATGAGTTCAGGTATAATGTAAATTCCTTATGTAATTATTATATTTCTAAAAGAGCAAAAGGTGAATTAGAAAATAGTATCTATTGGCACATCGAAATCTGCCACTGATTGGCGAATAAATCTTGCTTTTTCTGCACTTTGTACATAAAAACTAAACTTATTGTTTCGATGAACATCATCATCATCATTATGTTTGCTAATTCTTTACCTTTACATATCGGAATTCTCAGTGGTTAAGTTTCATGTGATTGGTTCTGCACTATGAGCCTTAGTTATGAATCCTTCAAATTAGTATCATATGGGATTTCATATGGGATTTGCATCATACTAATACTTCAACCACCACGTTCGCAATATCTGGGCGGAGTTCATGGGGTTATGCCAGTCTTGCTCAGAGCTATAGAAGTTGTTCATTGGCGAACGTCAAGCATCGATTGAACGTAATCGAGCAGACATGTGAATTAAACGTAAACAGGAAAACAGGATTGAAGAAAGGAGATTTTGAATCCAGTTTTCAAATCCAGCAGAGTTCGGGTATATCTCTCTACTAACATATATCATAAAATTAATTAATTAATTAAATTTAATTAAGTCCCACTTGTTAGCTGTAAGATACTACAAAATCTATATTTATTAAAAATATTTTATTTCTAAAAATAACGATTTTACAAATTTACTCCTTAGCGTAAGAATTGGAAATAGTTTCTTCTTCACTCTCGAACTTGTGATCTGCTCTCGCTTTGGTAAAAATGAGAATAAAATGATAAAATGAGAATATAATTTGGTTTCATTTAGTACTTATTGAAATGTTTAAATATCTGTATGTCATTCATCTGCTTCTACATAGTTTTAAGCATATCAATATCTGTTATACCATTCCGTAGTTACTGACAGAAATTATGCAGTTTATAGATCGGAACCACGTTTTTTAAAGTTGTCCATTATGCAAGTTAAGTACTCTATGTCAGAGCAGTGATACCAACCTCGTAATGAAACATTTTCCATTGCTTAGTTTCAAAATATGGATATTTGTTGCGCTTTTCTGAATACACACATACACATGATGTAGTCCCAAGCAATGGACTTTAGTGGAACTTCCTAGTTTCATACAATAGTTTATAAATGATAATATTCATTAAATCTATCTAGTAAAATGCAAACATTTACCCATTGTGAAATTAATCAATACTTTGTGAAAAGTACACGTAGCTAATACCACAGTGTTAATCTAGAGTAGTGATTCTCAATTCTATTTGGCCCAATGTCTCCTTTTCACGACCATTATTTTCTAATGTCCTATTATCATCATGAAATTGTTTTCGAGTATAGTATTCGCTTTATTCATCTGATTCCAATAATATCAATAAATTCAATGACTTTTGGAGTTATAATCGAAAAGAAAAATACAAACTAATAGAAGAGCGATGCGACATACGCCTTTCAGATTTGATTTTCGTCCTGTTAGGAGGAGCCTTTATGTGGAAATCATAAATGGTAGCCACACGAAGGTAGCAGAATTTTCTCATAGTTCAATTTGGTTTGAATTACAGTCGAAGTACGAGGCCAACACGTTATGTCCGTTAACTGCATATGTTTTTCTCGCAGGTTGCTTGTTTTCTGAATATTAAAAACTCAAGTTTTCAGGAGAAAAAGTGCCCTTTCACCTCAGAAGAAATTACCTTTGGAGGATGCAAAGAACCATCGTCATGAGTTCTTTGCATCCTAAACGAAATTCGAACATAGGTCTTTTAGGCCAATTTTATTTCGGAAACTGTAATTCTTCTTTTTCCAACAGAACACACAAAGTGGCCAAAGAAAACACACAAATAATAGGCAAAAATAATTTAATGAAGTGTATTGTGCAGCGAAGAATGGGTTCATGGGATGACTCCTGAGACATGAAGATGTCGTATAATGATAATAAATAAAATAATTTATAGCAAAACTTTATGTATGTGGTGATATTACTTTTGTAAGATGAATTTCGAGTTCACATCTGTTTGCGAAATTTACTAATTAAATATTGTTATAAAATGGAAAAGAAATTTAACAAATATATTATATTTATAATGAAATATTTTAAGATATTGTTTGCAATAAATTGTACGAGTATATATTAGACGTATTGGTGAAATACTATTGCAAGATATTAATGTTGAAAAATCGATATTTATATTCTCTTATCGTCTTATATTAAATATTTAAACCAAAGTGGCTAAAAACACATAGAATTGAAAATTCTTACCAGCCGAGCTACAAAATTTCTTCATTACAGGATCCTCAAGTTAGACTACAATATCAAAAATGCACAAACTTAAAAACAGAAACCACACTTGAATCAAGTGACATAGAAGATGAATGGGAAAATTTGAAACAAATTCTCACAAAAGCAGCAACAGAAACCTTAGGAATAAAGCACAAATGGATTAGAAAAAGAGGACTACGAGACTGGCACAAAGAAATAGAAAATATAATAAAAACCAAAAAGGACAGTTACCAGAAATGGCTAAATTCCAAAACAATAGAAGCAGAAATAGAGTATAAATAGTGCAATTGCAAAACGAAAAGTAAGGAAAAAACATAGAGAAAGATGGAACAATTTCGTAACAGAACTAGAAAAGGATTTATTTAAGCCACAACCCAAAACCTATAAAGTAATAAAATACATGAATAAAGAAATAAAAGAAAAGATAAAAATACAAACAATAGATTTAGAAAAATGGGTGACCTATTTCCAAAATCTCTGGACAGATGAGAACAATGAATTAAAATTTTATAACACAAAGAATGACCTAATAGAAAATATCACAATGTTAGAACTGAAAAATATAATAAAGAAGATGAAAAATTGGAAAACGCCAGGAGAAGACAATATAAATATAGAACTATACAAAAATGCAGGTGAAAAATTTAATGAAAGACTTTTGAAATTTTTTAATATGGTTAGGATGTCTGGAAAAACCCCTAACTCTTGGAAAAAAGCACTGGTCATCCCAATCTATAAAAAAGGAAATAAAGACAATTGCAATAATTATAGGGGAATTAGCCTGCTGAATACAGGATATAAAATATATGCAGGAATATTAAAAGAGAAACTAAGCAGCATTGTAGAAAAATTACTAGAAGAACAAAATGGCTTCCGAAAAGGCCGATCCTGCATAGATCCAATTTTTACTTTAAAATTATTAATAGAAAAGAGAAGAGAATTTCAAAAAGAAACATATGTGGCGTTTATTGATTATGAAAAAGCATTTGACAAAATTAGTCGACAAAAATTGTTTAAAATATTAACCAATTTAAACATACCAAACCAACTTTTACAATCTATTCAAGAAATATATACAGGAAATAAAATAGCAGTTAAATTAGAACACACCTCAGAATGGAAAGATATATCAAGAGGAGTACGACAAGGATGTACCCTCTCACCTCTGCTTTTCAATATATATATATATATAAATGAAATATTAACAATCTGGAAACAGCATAACCCATTTGGTATACAAATGACCCCGCAAATGAAGATAGATACACTACTATTTGCAGATGATCAAATAGTATTAGCTTCATCTTCTGATGTAGCTTATAGCTTACAAAGATCATTAAAATCATTAAATGATATCTCAAAGCAATATAATATGACAATATCCAAAGAAAAAACAGAAATAATGGCATTCAAAGGAGAAAACCCAATAAGAAGTAAAATAGTGATAGATAATACAATACTAGAACAAGTAAACACTTTCAGATACTTGGGATGTGATCTATCATACGAAGAAGAAAAAGACATAGACACTAAAATATCAAACTTTGTCAAAGTAAATGGCATAATAAATAGTATATTTAAGCCATCCCTGGTACAAAAACACACTTTTGACAAGACTATATAATGTCTTGTCAAAACCAACTCTACTATACGGAAGCGAAACATGGACCATGAAAAGGAAAGATGAAAAACGAATTCAAACAGCAGAAATGAAGTTCCTCATAAAACAGCTGGATATACCAAGAGGGACCACAAAACAAATGAAGAAATCTTACAATCCCTAAAAATCAAACCAATTAATTACTACATAATACTGTATAAACAAAAATGGCTAGAACATTTGAATCGAATGGACAACAGCAGACTACCAAAAATATTATACAGATACAAAATAAGTGGAAAAAGAAGATTCGGAATACCAAGAAAGAGATGGCATGAGACCGGAACAGGCCACATGGCCTATATTCCATGATAGGAAGAAGAAGAAGAAGAATATAAGAAGAATTTTTAAATTGGTTGTTATTACATGAACTGCAAAAAATAAAATAAAATAAAATAAATATGAAATATTGAAAAATATGTTTAAATAATCATTGAGTGAATCGAAAATTCTAGTCTTATCAAACAGCGCGTATCCAATGTTTTCATAGTGTCTTTTTTGAGAGCTATTTTACCTCTTCTCTCTCTCTCTCTCTCTCTCTCTCTGTGTGTGTGTGTGTGTGTGAATTCTTTTTCATTTTTGTGGAATGGTTATGAAAAACTCGATCATTCAAGAGAAGACATTTCATTAATACTTATTTATAACAACATTCACTTTTTGTGGAGTCTTTCATTAAGCTGCTGGCAGTAAATATTGTTGATGAATGACGACGTGTATTGCTAAAACAACGGGCACTATTGTAAATCTATCTGTCTATGAACCATAGCCAGTATTACATAAGTTACGCATACGATGGCATTGGAAATGTTGGAAAAGGAAACCCTTTTGTTGGGAAAAAATTTTCGGTCGTTATAAATATCGATAATCCTTTGTATCTGTTCTGAGTAATTGCGAAAATAACAATTCTTCTATGACTCTTTATTATTCTTTGCGAGCAGCACAGCTAAATTATCATGCAGATTGTTTTCGTTCGTTTAATATAATGAATATTCGCTTGAATCCAGTTCATTACACGGATGACTTTCAATATCGCTCCTCATCTCGTCAGTATTTCTCGAAATAGCGATGACTCAATTGCCACCGGAGATATTATGCCATCTGCGTTTCTTTCCATCATCAACTTCTCATACAGTTACTTACATTATTTTATTTTTTCAAATATAGTGTGGATCAACACATTTCGCGATCATTTGAGCTATTTTCTAGGAAACGAAGTGAACTTTTATTAGATTTTCTAAATATTGTTGTGGCTGTATTATCGTTTTCAAACTTTTCTCTTAGATATCGAAAGAAGTACGACATCTTTGCCTGCTTTATCAGGATGTTTCCTTGTGTTAAAGCAATAAAATGGTAAACTTCATTTACCATTTTATTGCTTTGTTACTAAAAACCGTTTTCGGCAGAGTAAGCACTTTGCCAAGGGTTCATTTGTGATAGAAGCAATAAAACCAAATGCATTGAGTTATTGACATTCTTTCTGTCTTTGTGAAATATTGGAATAAGGATTAAATAAGTACGGTTTATTCACTCAGAAATTACATATAGCAGATGCTGATATTATAATGAATATGTGTAGGAACGTAGCAATAAACTAACGCACTACGAGTTTAGCAATGACGCAGACTGATGAACTTGGACTGACGAATATGGCGCCCACTAGATGGCAGTAGTGTCATCAATCAGTGTAATAACCAACTCCCTCCTCCCACTCCACAGACGTCTTAAACTCTCCCAAGAAAGTGTTTCTCGTGAGAATCACTGATTTAGAGAGTAATTATTATCAGTTTTATTTATTAATTTGATATTGTTATACTTTACATATTATTTTGAGCTAAATATTCACCAGAAAAGTAAATCTACCAAGTATAGTTTTTTACATTTCGGTACAAGAGATTAATTTCAGTTATGTCTGAAATGGTTAAAATATATTTTAAAAATTAGATTTGCCTTCAGAAACAATTTTCAAATATTTATTAATAATTTCTCATCATCTCATTTCTTCCTTAAACGTGTTTGGCTCAACAATCTCTCACGTTCAAGAACTTTGCATCATATGAACTTATTTAATGTTCGCATAGGGCAGTTAATTCTATAACTGTTGTCTGTTAAGGTCAGCAATTGCGGGTGTTGTGTGTTCAATTTACCTGTTTGGTGGTTATATACAATATCTAAATTACGGGAGCAAAAGCTTTTCCACTACGCCATATGAGATTAGCTAATAGAATTTCAATTCAAAAACCCTTATAATGGCTCCACGTTTTCTAGATAGGATTAAAACCCTGACCTTTACAAGAATGGTTTGAATCCTGTCTAGGATACAAAACATGGCATTTACAAAAAAAAAAAAGGAAAAAAAAAACCAGCATCGTTACTATCGACTGAGCTACAGAAGGTCCTTAATTTATAATTGCAACACATCATTCACATTGAATCGTATCAGTAATCGCACATCACCTCATTTTTGAACCTCGGCGCTTATTCCTCAAATGAAAAGGAACGTTTTTTTTTTTCTTTTTATACAGAATATTAAAAGCTAAATGATTAAGTAATGTTTTAACAGATTCGCTCAAAAATAAACCATGAAATCTAAGCAATGTTAAACTAGAGAGAGAGAGAGAGAGAGAGAGAGAGAGAGAGAGAGAGAGAGAGAGAGAGAGAGAGAGAGATTCTTCACCATGCAATAATAATATTTGCCTGGTGAAGCATAATGAAGCATTTTTTCTATCACTGACTAAATCTTCTCTTTAGGTTGGCATCCCCCCCCCCCTCTCTCTCTCTCTCTCTCGCAGCTATAAGGAATATTAACTGAATTTTAGATTCATGAATTTTCTCGTCTTAGACCAGATTCGAACTCTGGTTTTGGTTAAAAAAAGACCAGACATTATCGATAGCGCCTGAACTATGAAGGCGTCTGCGAGAACTCATTACAGCCCAATAAGTTATCATTAACTTAATATTAAGCATTAAATTAAGTCGCAGTTTCTGCATTCTGTGGGACTGCATCATGACTCCATGCGCATGCTCAACTAATGCCCAGAACGACATTGTTAGAGTAATTAAGTTCTTCCAAATTTATTTATTTTTTTTTTTTTTGGTGTGTCTTATCAAATAATGGAGTTCAAAATCAATGACCTTAATTAGTAATCAACCCGAACTAAACACGTAGTGCTAAATGAAACGGAAGTGAGTTCGTGATAATAAGTTCACTGGCGACGCCAGGGCTACTCTTCTGCAACGGCTACCCTTTAGCATCGAATTTTCTTAGTAAAGACATCATCCCATCGTATGAACTCCTGTCGTTACTCAAAGATCTACATTTCGAGAACCTAATATCACTTTTATTAAAGAAATAGAAAAAATATAAATGAAGTTCTTGGGCTAATCATTGTCTATTATATTATCGCAGTAGCTGGTAGCTTTTGATAAGCATAAAGAATGGTTTAACTGCTAATTATCTTTATTCATCCAGAAGAAAGCATTTTAGTGATTAAAAAGCTCATTAAAAAGTAGACATATTTAATCTGCTTTTGTAGTTTAAAAGTTCTTATAATGACGAGGAGTAAAAAAAGACAGCTTTCATAATTAAAAGTACGTTAAATTAATTGATTTTTTTTTCTACATTTTTATTTTCTAGAAGCTGTTATAATTGACTGGGCTTGCTACAAGACTGTCGCCATCAAACCACCTGCAACTCTTTCATACTTCAATGAATTAATTACTCTTTACGCTATCATACAAAACGTACACACGCACACGCACTCACGAACAAAGGCGCATTATATTCTTTGATGGAATTTACAACAGTGCTAATGCGCGGTAGTTGTACAGATTAAAAAATCGTTTATTTTTAGAATCTCTTATTCAGAGAGGAACGAGGCGAATTTCCTGTTTATAAATAAATAATTCATCAAAACAAGTTACCGTCATGAGATCTTCTTTAAGTTCTTAAATTGCGCACAAGTTATATCTGCATGGCATTTTAGAATAATGTACGTATAAAAATCAGATATAAAATGGAAATATTGAAAAAAAGCGAAGGAAAAACATACTAATCATTTAATACCTATTATCATATCATATAAACAGTTTGGTTTGCTTGGAAAGGTGACTATCTGTTTGTTGATAATGAAGTACAGCACATTATCTCCGAAAGTACTGATGGACTAATTCTTGTGAATTATTCTTTATATCAAACGTTTTTGAAACTTTTTTAAAAAAACAGTAAATACCAGGCATGCACGCATCCCCCACGCACACAATGCGTGAAAGGTTTTAAATCTATCGAATCTCATATCGCTGATGGTGAAGGTGTTAGACAATTCGGAAACCTTACTCTAAAGACAAAATTTTCCTGCCAATTCAAACCTCCATTAAAAGGGTGATTTCACATCAGGTGGTGGGAATCACTCACCACCTGAAATTCTCACATTTAAACGTATTTTTGAAAGTTTGTGAAACAGACCTAAATTATTTAGTCAGACATGGTGTTTATGACAGTAGGGTATAATGAAAGCAGTCTCTTTTAACTATTTTCCTTTGCGAGTAGAATAACTGAATGCAATGACACTTTCTTTTGCCTTTTCAAGTAAAATTCACAATAGGCAGTCATTTGAAAGACTGCTATATTTCCAATTAACAAATTGCATTTCATTCTGTTTCCTTTGCAGATTTCCTTTTGCATTGTCAATAAAACTCGAGTTTACAATAACACGGCCTCCACATCTAGAGTAATCGGGACCAACTCCAGACTACTAGTACACAAATAATACTTTCCAAAGCGAGTTAAATTATTATTTTAATCCGCGTCAGAATGATGCTTTTATTACTGACAAGAAAGGAAATAACATAAACAAACACAAAATGGTGCATTTTCAAATTTTGACAGAATATAAAAATCAATTATATATATATATATATATATATATATATATATATATATATATATAATTGATAATCGCTCAATTGATAAATCGTTCAACCCCTTTTTTATTTATACTGAGGGACATTAGGCAGAACTCACTCGACCCTAAATTTTGGAAAATGGTAGACAGCCAGTTCGATGCTTTATTATTACCAACAGTTTGTGTCGATTTTTCTGAAATGCGAGATTAAAAAAGTTCCACGAAGAGAAAAAGAGAGTTACTTGACTGTTCCAATGATCGAATAACTTGAGAATCAGCTAAAAAAAGGCTAAAAATTTCTATAGTGGTTGACTAGAATCGAACTTATAACAGTCTTTCTTCTGCCGATCTAGCATTATGATGTTAATAAAAAAATTTTGCACAAGGACCTGGGAAAACTTATCTAAGTCGAGTGGTTTTAATAGATACTGAATACTATTTCGTTTAATTCCATCCAGTTTATGTGCAAATGTTATTACTGGTTCGAATGGTTTGTCAAATTTTCAAATAAAGTTGTATGATTGAAACTGAAATTGAATTAACTTGGAATGTTGGCGATAACCTAAATATCAGACTGATTAAATTCCATCCTTCCAGAGGGGAGTAATTGCGATATATGATTTCGATTTTTTTTCTCTCTTTTATGTCCTTGCAAATCATCTGATTGAAATAAAAACTGAGACAGCCGGTAATTTTTGTAGCGGTTTCAAATACCGAATTTCAATATAAATATTCCAGCCAGAGTTTATGCTAATACCTTCCTTACGTAGGGAACAAGATATTGAATTTACAAAGCGCTTACATATGTTTGGAAACGCAGGTAATGCAACTGCGCATTATAAACTTTTGGATTGTTGAGAACATGACAACCAGTTCAATCAAATTCAGAGAGAACAGTTCGTCTAAAGACAGGTCGTCGAACACCATTTTATCGAAAAGGAACTTAATGAAAAAAATTATGCAATATATGTAATTTCATGAATGGCTTTATATTAATCGAGATAGGTATCATAATGATTTTTTAAGCGTCACTAATATTGCGAAAGTCACGGACAACCTGATTAGGCGTAATATTGAGGCTTTTAAGAATTACGTTTGTTCCATTTCAAAAGATTCTGTAAAATGTACGCACGTCTTCAAAGAGGTTGATGATGAATCTGGCAATATTGACTGTATACACCTTACAGCATTTATCAAAGCTGCTTACCACAGAACGTGGGAAGTAATTGTGTAAAATAATATTTAATCAACTTATTAATCAATATTAATCTTTGGTAGAAATTTGGTAAGGTTGTGTTACACTACTCCTCTAAAGCATATATTAATATTATGCGGATTTAGATTTCATCAGTAAAGCGCAGGCGCGCGCGCGCGCACACGCACGCACGCACGCACGCACGCGCACGCACGCACGCACGTACGCACGCACGCGTACGCACGCACGCGCGCACACACACACACACACACACACACACACACACACACACACACACACACACACACACACACACACACACACACACACACACACACACACACACACACAAATCTCGGTACTTTGTACGCTAAAAATGCACAGAGTGCATAAATCCCATCCAACATCATTTGGCGAAGTACATGAAATAAACACCAAACTGAAGAATAGGAAAGCAACTTGCCCAGATGGGATTTCTGACAAAATCATGAAATGGCTGTCACATAAAGTCGTAATGCATATTGTTGCTATTATTAATGCAATAATAAGATATCACTACTTCCCAGCACGATGGAAAATAACAAATGAATCTTAATCCCAAAACCAGGAAAAGCAGCACACCTTCCCCCAAACTATTGCCCAATCAGCCTGCTTTCCTACCTGGTAAAAAACCTCGAGGAAGTAATACTAATAAGACTGCAGAACGTCACTAAAGAATTAAATCTCATCTCTACTGAGCAGTTTGGACTGGGGAGAACCATTCCACCGAACAACAAGCTCTCAGAGTGGTTGGAAACATCAGAGAAGAGTTAAACTGGAAGAACCAGAAAGGCCGATCTTCCTAGACGCTGCTAAAACTTTCGACAAAATAGGGCACAATAGACCTCTTTTCAAACTCCTGCAGGTCATATTTCCACTAGGACTAGTAAAACTCACTAGTAAACCTACCTTAGCGATTGCAAACTCCGAATGAAGCGATAGGGAATTAGATCGTCTGAACGCAAAATCACAGAGTGCGTCCTCTCCCCATCTTGCAATCATCTCCACTCTTTGCTATCTAAGCGTCTGACATCAAACGCATAGCTGCCAACACAATGTCCAAATACAGATGATGCTGTGATAATGGTGCGCTCCCTGCAACCTACATTGGCAACCGAGAAACTTCAAAATGCAGTCTCAGAATTAGAACAATGGTTCAAAAAATTGTGAATTCATGTTAATGTAGAGACAAGAGCACTGCAGTGCTATTCACAAGACGACGAATGTCTCAGGAAGGCAAAGTGATCAGGTTTGGCATTTCCATTCCATGGCAACCAGTAACCAAATACTGTACTTAGGAGCACAACTATATAAAGGGTTTCGCTTCACAACTGATATCGATCACGTCTACTCAAAAGCAAATAGAGCAATAAGACAGCCATACCCATTACTGAAGTAGCAGACTAAGAACAGAACTTAAACTGCAGCTATACAAGGTGCTGATCAGGCCAGTCTTAATGAATGGCTCACCAGCGTGGTGTCACACAGTGGATTCAAAGATTAGAAAACTACAGATGATCCAAAACAAATATTTACGAATAGCGTTCAACGCACCATAGTTTTTAAGAAACGAACAGCTTCGTCAAGAAGCCGATATCCCTGAGATCAAAACCTCCCTACGCGAAAAGGCTGCAAAATTCTTTGCGAATGCTGCTGTCTACCCCAATATTAATCCGCCAAGCGACAGAATATAGTGAGCATGACCCTGCAAAGTACCAACGTACCAAAACACGTAAGTTTTTTACGACCACTGCCAAAAGCCCAAAATGGCCGAGCAAAAGGCTCAATAATATCGTATGACTTTGCGGATTGTCATTAAACTAAAACAAACAAATATCTCAAGACAAATGTCCCTAAAAAATCATGCTGAACAAGTAACGTTTTTTAAGACAAAAAAAAATAAAGGACTGGTAGTCAATAGACCACAATGAGCGTGCCTAGCGCTCAATAGTATTCCTTAATCCAGAAATTTCGTTGTAAATCCGACAAATGGAAAAGGACCACACGTCCAATCAATCCATCTTATCAGAACAGAACAAAATGCTCGCCCACTCGCTAGCGGAGAACAGAGTTTGCTAGCAGGCGAGTAACTGTAAACAGACCGGATAATATAAAACATGTTTATTGAATTAAAAAAATAAATTTGTAAACAAACTTTGTAAACTTTATATATATACAAGGTGGCCATAAAATAACTTTCCCTCTTTAGAGGCATCTGTAGCTAAAACCAATAAACGGAATGAGACAATATTTTATATTGAGACTTTTCAAGGCATTGGGAGATGATTTCCGTGAAAAAAAAAAAAAAAAGATTTAGTACCAAAAGTTGCCGATAGGGGAATTTTTGGCGCTGGCGGAGCCAAAAACAAGCGGATAATTACATTAAAGGCAGATAAAATGGAATAATAACATTTCGAAGGTGCAAGCGACAGTCGCGTCACTCATTCCAGCTGGATATGCAACGCGTTACAATGATAATAACAATAATAATAATTAAACTAAAACAGCAACTTGCAAGAGACACAGAAATTAATGTAGTGATTGAACTCACAGGAAATAATGTTTTATTCATCAGAATCAGGGTCCCCTGGATCACATACACGATTTTCAATGTGCTGACCTTTCTTGTGTACAACAAATTGCATCCGGTGTTCGACATGCTCTACAGCTGAGCTATGGCATTGCACTGTTTAAGATAAAACAACTTAACAAGTAAATCACGCTGAGGCAAGGTAGCACTCATATTGAGCACAATTCGTTAGTCATTCGAATAACTGCCTGAACGTTCCCAATCCCTTTTTAAGTGGAATTGGTGGCGCTGCTGTCACGTACGCACAGTAAAATTTGCATAATCCTTTTTGCCTGCGTTTATTGCAAATATTTGATTGCTTTTGGCTCCGCCAGCGCCAAAATTTTCCCTATCAGAGACTTTTGGTACTTAATATTTTTTTCGCGGAATTCATCTCCCCATGCCTTCGAAAGTCTCAATATAAAATGCGGTCTCCTTCCGTGTATTAGTTTTAGCTACAGATACCTCCAAAGAGGGAAAGTTAATTTAGCCCTGTATATATATATATATATATATATATATATATATTAGTAAATATATACAGAAAAAATTACCCTTGAACTCAGTCTTATTTAGAGAACAATAAGAATATTAGGGTGTAGGAACATCAGCTGATGGAACACTCGTTCCACATTTAAAAAAAAAAAGGTTCTCTCAAGCAGCAGTCTTGAAAACCTAGAACTCGTTTAACAACGAAATAAGCATTGATTAAGGTTCCTAACCAGTTTAAACTGCAGAATTTTTGATTGTTGACATTTTCTTCTTGTTGGCACAGAAAGTATCATCAAGCGTTCGGATAAGTTACGTTAATAATAATAATAATAATAATAATAATAATAATAATAATATAACACCCTGGACACCCTGGTTTAGAGAGTAAACATGGAACTTTTCATGCCTCTTGAGGCTTCTACTCATCAGCACACCGAATGAGGAGAGTCCTACTTAAAGCCTTTCATTAACATTTGCCACAGCAGAATTAAAACTCACAGCTTGTTGGCTAGAGAACAGAGTGGATATCCAATTTGCAAACTAAAACCAGTAAGTATAACAAAGGAAGTGGATAAAATATTTATCAAATTCTATTTCCTCACTAAAATTGGATCAAATATATAGGCAGAATTCATGGTGATCACATAATATGCATCCACGCAATTGACTTGAATTTCATTGCCTGGCAGGAGTCCCGCTTATTGGACGACTGAAGTGTCTGAAAAAATCCGATGTTTAGTCTGTTGAGCAAGGTTTTTTCTTGACCAAGTAAAAATAAATAAAAATACAAAGAATATAAAATAAAAAAAAAAAATTGTTAGTCCGTCCACGGTAGGACTATATTACAGATTGACATAAACCTTTTGTGGTTGTAAAAATCAGCAAATAAAAAATCGTATTTTCCTTCATTATTTTATGCAAAATAAACGAAAATAATTATTATATTACAAATCATTGGTACTACTTTTAAGGACACCATTAGTTGAGAATTCTGAACGCACATACATCTGTACAGAATTCGTCTGTACAGAATGCGTTCCGGCTCAATGAGCTAATATGGAAGAGGTAGTTGTGTGCCTCTCTCTCTCTCTCACACACACACACACACACACACACACACACACACACACACACACACACACACACACACACACACACACACACACACACACACACACACACACACACACGTGGGCACGAGCGCACGAAGACAGATAGTCTAACAGAGACAAGTGGCAGACAGTTGGCACGTCTCCAGAAGGACACTAATGCACAGGGTAACTTAACCATGCTTACAGAGGTCATCTGTGATCGGTGAAGCGAAAGAAAGAACTATGCAGCAAAAATCGCTTTTCAGAAAGGACTCGCTTACTAAACTGTAATTAAAGTAACAGCAATATCGAAGTTAAAAGAGAGTTCCGAAATGGCGTTACTATCAAGAGACGTCGATGTCCATCATTTCAGTCGGCGGCTTACAACAAATGAGCGTGTCTACCACTAAACACACAGAGAGGTGAATTTATGCATAAGTAACATAAGCAGTTGTGTACGACGTAAAGTTATGAAAGACATCAAAGATCGAACTTTTCTTAAAAATATACACATTTCTCATTAACGGAATTATGTTTTGTGATTGTTGTAATAATTACTTTATTATTATTGTTTAATTGTTTAATTGTTTCCGTTACGCTGTATTATTATTTACTAAGAAAATAACGCAGGTGACACAGGGAGCTGCACGAAAACAACAGAGAATCCCTTGTGCATTCGTATACAATCCATTGCATGCACTGTCCCTGTAACAAATATAACACTAATTTTAACCTAACAATGCCCTTTTATATTCGTTCATGTTAGTTTTCGGTTAATGTGTTAACTTGTCAAGGAACAGTAATCTTAATTTTGTGTCATGTAAGCCAATTAATGCTTTGATAAGCGGCGGTCAATCCTATCCACCATATCTAACCATGTGTGTATGTGTGTGTGTGTGTGTGTGTGTGTATGTGTTCTCCAGCCGGTATGTCTGTTTGCTGAAGCCATATGAAATAAGCTAATTATTTCAAAAACAAAAATTACAGTAGTTTGACAATTTTCATATTCTAAATGAAAACATGCTAAAAATGTGTAAGTGCACTTGGCTGGAAAGTTATTAATGCTGTGCACATCTATACTATTCAGTTTTAAAATTGAATCTATAAGACAAATATCATATGAAGGAGAAAAGGACATAAAATTAAAAACTTCAAAATTTTTACAGATTATAGGCCTGATAAATACAACACTCAACTCAAATATAGTACAAAAAGAAAACACGCTTGAAAATATACAATACTTTAGCAGTGCCCATTATTACATGGCAGTGAAATTTGGTCAATAAACAAACAATAAACAAACAAACAAACAAAGAATAAAATCTCATTTCCCTTGTTTTTATTCTTTGTTTATACAAAGAATAAAAACAAGTGAAATGAGATTTATGAGAAGAACTGCAAAATACACATTATTAGATCAAAAGAGGAACGAAGATATTTAAAAACAAAATCAATAGAAGAAAAACTAAACAATTATAAATAAAAATGGATTGAACATTTAAACCAAATGGCCAACACCCGACATCCAAAACAAATACTAAAATATAAGCCAATTGGAAAGAGAAGGCAAGGCAGACCTCAAAAAAAGATATTGAATGGATAATGGGACCGGAATATTATCCATTCAATATACCGGTCTATACCCGTAATTAGTGTTATGATGATGATGAACCTATAAGACGACTGGAAAAGATTTATATTGCCGTAATTGCTTTTGAACTGTGCAAATATACACAGACATGTCTTTTTCTCCCAGTTTGGTACTTACAATTGCTTCAATGCTTCTGAGTTCTACTAATAAAGAAGAGACGTTTTAGATTTGTCCAAATCCTCCATTCCAACTCATCCCAGAGATTTTTCTGGGGTTCAGTTCTGGGATCTGAGATGACCACTGAATGGTTCCGATTTGTTACCTTCAAACCACCTGTTTATAATCGCTAAGTTTTGGATCATTGGTTATTCTTGGAAGGGTAACCATAAAATGCATGATGTGTGACAGTAGCGCACTTAGGATTTAATCTTGGTGGGGGAGGGGGCAGTTGAGTAGACGATTTGAGAATACACACTACGCATCGTATACGACCTATGACTGAGCATCTGTAATGATTGCTAATTCATTAGTATAGAAATAGAAGACACGATACAACATAAATAAAAAAAAATAATTTTAATTAGGAAAAAGATTTTTGGAAAATTTTCTAGAGTTTTTTCCTTTTTTTGGGGGGGGGGAGCCAGAGCCCCATTCCCCCCCTCTGGGTGCGCCACTGATGTGTGATAGGAGTATGATTCAGAACACGCACAGTCTTCCCAGATGATCGATATATATGCATGCCAATCATAACTGTAACCACCGGATCTAATTCACACTAGGAGAAAAATCCAACTGTACTTTTAACCTTCATTGTTGGCATGACACACCCAAGAGAACAACGTGTTGCCAGGCAGTTTTCCATACTCAACCTCATTAATCAGACATGAAGAATGTGTAAAGCGTGAAACATGGTTCCGCAAGATAGATTTACATTGCTTACCGGTCCGACTGTTATTCCCTTTTCTCAGAAATACTGTGAATTGCTTCTGCATATTCATCGTAATGCACAGAGGATCAAATGATTTTGGAAGCCACTGATCTCCTTTATAGGCCAAAAAAATTACATATTACGTGTGACATCCATTTTGCTGCATTCGGAAGGATTCACTATGCCTTTTGATAGGCATTCGCCGTTTCGAAGTGGAAACATATGTTTCTAAGTCTAATTATTAAATGATTTTCAGCAGTGGTTAAATTCTAAACGAACAAGTTCCGGGGCCGTATACAAAATAACCAATTGTATTTACCTTTGAATGCTATTTGGGGAAGTTCCAAACCTCCACGTTCCTTTCATCACGCGCTCGTAATCAGGTGACTGTTGATATTGATTTTATATACACATTCAAAACTGTAAGCACTTGTTTAATAATATCAAAATAATGTAGGCATAATTATCATAAAGGGAGAAAAGTCACAAAATAGAAATATGTTCCTACAAAATAACCAATTGTATTTACCTTTGAATGTGATCCACTGGTCGAGTGTCCAGCAAGTCAGCAAATTTTTCCATTCAGCGTATTAATATTATCGCATTGCAACTGATAGGAATTCTGTGTTTCTGTGGATTCGTTACAGACCCCTTTCTCTTCAGAAACTACACACAAACTATCATTACAAACTCGTTTTGTATTATCAATGCCATTCCGAGCTATTTTTCCGTTTAAAGAAGATATTTATCCATAGTTGAAATACCATACTTACTCGAATATAACTCGCACCCCTCATTTTAGTTTTCGAAAAAAGAAATTAAAAAGTTTTAGTTTACCTCGTACATGTAAAAAAAAAAGCTTAAATACGCTCACGTCGGGCGATAGTAACTCGCTTGCAGCTTTAAACAACACGCCCTCCCCAACAACCACTATACTGGAGCGGCAAGAAACACAAGTACTTTTATTATGTCAGTGAATAAGGTATGAGTAGTCTGTATAATATATTTCTCAACAAATAGTGCAATTAGAGACACTGAGATAAAAACGACACTAATTAATGAATCACATGTCCTCTCACACTATGCTGTATAGACTCAAGCAAAACCATATGTTGCACAGGCAAACACAATATCTAACTGAAAATTACTGTTATTCATTAGATGTGTGTGAGTTCGCCTGCTGCAAAGCAGCAATAAAATTCAACAACGTGTTAAAATTCGTAAACGTGTAAAACTAAGAAATATATATACATAGTGAATGTTGTTATGGCAGTTTCACATATGGAATTCGGTTGAAGAGAGTTGGCATTTCAACTCAGTTGTTGACTATGCTTTATCTTTAGATCGCGCGATCTTTTGTCTATCTTAATTTTGTCTATATTAATACCACACAATCATATGCAAGTCTTACTAACCTGCCATTGCTGTCTGTTTCGAGTTAGGTTTCATTACCGTAAAGGGAGAAAAGTCACAAAACAGAAATATGTTCCAGGTCTGATGCATAAAAAAGTTCCGGTGCTGGGCCCCGGAGAGCACTGACTGAATTTAACCACTGATTTTCAGTGATCGGCAAGTGCGACACCACTCTTTCGTACATGCTGAAGGACAGGAGTGTTAGCTTGTCAATATAACTGAACTGATAGACCAGCAGCATGATGTGCAATGTCACAACGCTACAGATCCTTTGGTGCCAAATGTAAGGATAACCTCACTATACTTTATTGATCTGCTAAGCAGGAGCTGAAGCCAAACAGACATCAATAGGGTGACACAAAACGAGCTGTTCAGGACAACTCTTGGTCCCACTTTGTTCCTCTTAGTTAAGAATGCTCTAAAGACTAAAGATGATCTTCGCTGTTAGGAAGGTGTATTTCTTAACTGACCACTCGGTGAATATTTTCTGTCACTAACTACAATTATGTTATTTCTTGTTCTGTGATATAATTTGTCTTACTTATTTTACTTTATTAATATTACGCATCCATTATAAAATATTATATTTTGCACAACACATTAATTAAAGGTCACTGAACTTTAATGCGTTTTGAATGTAATGTCTAAAACAACGAATGTTGAAGTCATAATGACTTCCTTAATCACATTTTGAACAGTCGAACTTGAGCACATCTCACGTGCATCTGTGGGAAAGTGAGTATCAATGAACATGGATTACAATATGCGAAGGAATCTAGGAGGGTAAGAAGTATTGTTCAGGTTGTAGTGTGTGAGTCCAAAATGGATAGAATTTTAAGGCGCTCAATCTGAGAGAGAGAGAGAGAGAGAGAGAGAGAGAGAGTGAGAGAGAGAGAGAGAGAGAGAGAGAGAGAGAGAGAGAGAGAGAGAGAGAGAGAGAGAGAGAGAGAGAGAGAGAGAGAGAGAGAATGAACATAGCAAATTGGACACCGTTCTTAAATTGTGGAAATAAAAGTTATGATGAGTTCTTGTGGACTGTGAGAAACTCTTTGAAATCTATAGTCGAATTAACTGATGTAACAGTTTTATGAAAATTCATTGTGTGTTTCTTGCAAGTCCTGACTTTCAAAACAACGTTTTTATTTAAAAAAAAAAATACGCATCGATTTTAGCTCTGTGGTAGTGATACTTAATGATGCCGAATATAACTTTATCTCCCAAATGCATATACAATTTATATTATACATGAACTTGAAAGATAAAGCTTCGGATAAAATGTATTTCACTTTAAGTAAGACTCACTACGAGAACGTTTAAAGTGTGAATTTTTTTTTGTTTTGTTTATATGACCTCCAGCCATAAAAGGTTGTAAACCGAGAGTACACTTTCAGTTATATTGCCCTTGTTACTGACCACTTGATTGCAACTTAGTAAATATGACATTACTGATGAAAATATTGTATTTCTGACTTGCTGAAAATAGATGGATTTCTCTGCCTAATTGACCACTATTATTCCTTCACTTTCCTCTAAAATCATTATAACAACAGCCACTGCTAACCAACTCCCATTTGTAGTGCAACTTGAAACTTACTGAACCAACGTCACTGCCTCCTCTTTCATTCCATCTACTTCTGTTATTTGGAACAGTCTTTCCCAAAGACCTTTCAGCTGTTCAAACAAAATGTGAACAGATTCCTCCGTACTTCTCATTCTCTTACCACACGAGAAGGCACTTATTTGCTTATAGGTCTTGTGACCTTTTGTGTATGGATTATATATATATATATATATATATATATATTACACCAGCGAGCATTATCTGGTCTTTGCTGGGACTAACTAATATATATATATATATATATATATATATATACCCATAATGCAAAGCACATCTCCTGGAGGAGATGTATGATGCTTTGTATTAAAGGCAAGGGGCTACTACTCAGACCGGTTTCGACCTTTATTGAGGTCTCATCAGTGGGAGCCAGGCTAGAAATTACCAATTACTAAAATTAGTAATTACTAAATTAATTAAAAATTAATAAATAAAAAAAATTACTAAAATCTTGATATTTCTAGCCTGGCTCCCACTGACGAGACCTCAATAAAGGTCGAAATCGGTCTGGGTAGTGATCCCTTGCCTTTAATACAAAGCATCATACATCTCCTCCAGGAGATGTGCTTTGCATTATGGGTAAATATTAAGATTAGTGATCAGAGCTTATTCTACTTTTACCATGAGTTATGTTGGTCTTGCACTACCTGAAGGGTCAGCTAGACTTGCATTACGTGCAAGCGCAAACTTGACTTATTTGTCTGTTTGCTTACTTGGGAAATGGAGTAAAACCAGGTTTAAAATAGCTTGGTATCTTTAACATATATATATATATATATATATATATATATATCGTCAGAAGATTAACTTGAAATCCTATATGGTGACTTGCTTCTGCACAATCGAATCTTTGTTGAGTTCTGGAAAATGTTTAATGAGATTTTTCAAATTCGGAAAGAACTTTATCTCTTTTTTGGAAGAAATAAAATATGTTACTGATTTGACTAAAATTCTCTAATGTTGCTTTTCTTAGCTCTCTGGAATATTTGAAAGCGTCAAATATTCCTGTTCAAGGGAATATTTGAATCGGTAATAGGTGCTTCATCTAGTTGCTTCAGATGACCACAAATGTTCGATGGGATTCAAATCAGGAGAATACACGGAATGCTTGGATATGCTCTTTGAATATACACTTGCAAAATGGGCGCAGATCCATCGAGCCACCTTCTCACCACGTAGGGCAATATCTAGTCAGAAACGATCCCCAGGCAAGATTAGCGGGTGGGTGTGTTCGGAAGGATCTAGTAATGGGTTCTCTCATCCTCATTCTCCCATTCTATTTTAGTGAATCTCTAAATGAAAACATTCATAAATGGTCTTGGCATTAATTGTGGACATCCGAACGTTGAGAAATACCTTTGAAATGGAGTAGTACGGACATGATTGCTGTTTGTTAAATAAGCCATCATTAACATATTATAAAAGTGATAACACGTTGTTATATTATTTGCAACAAAATTTCATTTCCTTATACAGGAAATGAGGAATTTCCTTATACAGGAAATGAAGATATTTCTTTATACTGGAAATATCTCATACAAGATCTTAACACTGACAGCTGTAGGTCCACATTTTGGTAAATGTTAACTCGTTGTTCACGATTAAAATGAAGATTAAATAATATAATAGTATTATATTGATATTTAGTTCTGATTGAATTCCTCTTGAATATTTTTATCACTTATGTCTCACTTTTTCTTTCATTTAACAGGCTTTTAAATTAATTACTCCGGTTATCCAGAATATCTAATATCAGCTTTCATGTCACCTTTAACATCCCTCATTCATTTAATTGCACTCTTCCCTCCAGTTCTAGGCTTTCTCAATAGCCTCCAGAACATTCTATCACCTTTTATATAATCGTACAAGTCTTCCCATGAATTTTGTTTAGCTACTCTTACACATACATAACTTAGGGCATCTACAGACTTACTTGCTAGGTCTCGATATGGTTTCTTCCCCTCCTTCCCCATCAGACTGCTGCTTTTTTAACTGATTAGGTAGGTCCACTACGGAGTGCTTATTTTTCTGGCATGTGTGCTGTCGACAGATAGCACCAAGATATAAATGGTAAAAACAAAAACAAAAAATATATAAACATTTGACAGGAGTGTGCATTCAACTTGGATACATTAACATGTACACATCTAATGTACCTGAAAAACTACCAAATATTTTACTGGTGTTACAAATTTCTCATTTAATTCAACAAACTGAATGCATTCGTAATAGACCATAAAAATTATACTTTTAAAACGGTTTGGAGCATTGCAGACTAAGTTGGTGAAGGGATTAGCGTACCCACATTCCGAGTAACAGGCTGTGGAATTTGAGCTCGAAAAATGTTTGTGGAAACGTTCGATTAGATCATCAAAGACCCCTGCATAGAGACCAAACAGGAGACTTTTTTCAGTCACTCCCGTGTTCTCCAACAAGCAGGGTGATGGTCTAAAGCTGGGAGATAAAAAATAATTTGCAACATATTATTATTTTGCGTTAAAATAAGCAATGTAATATTACGTGATAAAAGGATATTTGGTTTCACTTATTGAATAAGGGTTTTTGCTTTTATCCTTAAACTCTCTGGAATTTCTTCCCACTGTAGTATGCATTTTTGTGAATTTCAGTCGGAGAAAATTCTAGAGCGTGTAGAGCAAAAGCAAAAACTGTATTCAATAATATATATTATTTATCTATTATATATATTTTATATTAGATCACTTATTTTAATTATAAATGAATTCCTTGGACGCATTTATAAAACATTTGATGATTGCTTAAAATAAGTCTAAGATTCAGAACGTTAGAAGATTATTAAAAAAAAAAAAATAGAAAGACCACAGGACTCTACTTAGGGGGTATTTATACTAAACTCGATCATGTGCCTAAACAGTATCAAAATCTTTCGTCTAAGTTTTTTAAAACATTTTTATGAGATTTTCGCGAAAGTTGGTGATATAGATTGCACATAAGCTTAGCGTTGATGGATTTTTTGAGAGGAGACTAATAAGACTAATATTGATAGTAACCTGAAGATAACGATGGTTATCTTTATTTGGAATGTTAATTTGCTATCATTTCTAGCTCTAATATTTATATAAAAGTCTCAAACGCTAGACAACACAAGAGTCAACCATAGAGTGCATTATTTCAGATCAGCGGGAAAAAAAAGAAAACAAGGAGAAGGTACTTCATATTAATATTTTTCTTTATTTTTCTGATCAGTTTCTAGTGAAAGAACATAGACGACCTTTAATTCAGAGAGTTTGGAAAAGTAGAGAACATTTTTACCTATATAATCAATGTACAAATCAGGGAGGAATGGAAAACCAAAAATAACAAGAGGATAAGCTTTTTCTATCGATAAATGCTCCAGCACAAAAGCGATGGAAACTGTTTCCCCAAAATTTACGGTCAGTTTCAGAAAACGTTAGAAATCAGTTTTTGTTTTGCTGTGGCGTTTTTGCAAATGTGACAAGATTAGTAAGACAGAATCTGAAAGCGAGATGTGATATGCACACCGAACTTGGACAGCATTTTGTAACAATTTTTGAAAATAATAAGGAATTAAGGGGAAATAATTAAAGCGGGCTGAATAATAAAATAGATCGTTAATGTTTTCAACGCGTATGTGCAGGCCACAAAGATGAATACTATGCAAATTGTACAGTTCCAAACCGTGCACTAGAGAAGAAAGACAAAAAGTGAGTAACATATTATAAGCAATCCCTTTGGATTTATAAATAGCAGAGTAGGAAATGTTTGTCAGACATCAAAAATATTTGGGAAAATTTGGAGAAAAGAGCAAAGTTAATAATAATGGCAAATACCTGTTGGATTTCTGTTCAGGACATGGACTGGTTATTACTAACACAATGTTCCAACATAAAAATATGCACAAATTCACATGGAGAGAAGATGCAAGGAATAAGAAAAGTCTCATTGACTATGTTATTGTTGATAGTGATGTTTTCTCCTTGTACGGGACACCAGAGTGTATACAGGATTTGAAATTGGAAGTGATCAACATTTAGTCGTGAGCAGGATAAAATTGAATTTCCTATTGAAAAGAAGAACATGTAAATGTTCTTCTTTTCAATATGAAATTCAATTTCATATAATTTGAATATGTTAAAATTATATGAAATTAAGACAACCTCTGACAACTTCGCAGACAACCTCACCACATGTGTGGTGAGGTTGTCTGCAAAGATAGAAAAATCAGAACGCCATGGTGGACACAGGAAGTTAAAGAGGCAGTAAAGGAAAAGAAGAAAGCATATAAAAAGATCCTGGCAAATAAGTCAGCTTGTGCTCTTAGAGAATACAGAGACAAATGTAAGAAAGCTAAACACTGTGTAAAACTGGCTAAACATAAGTGATGGGAGGAATTTGTTAAGAACATAGAAACTAAATATCAAGAAGGTGGCGAGATATTCTGGAGGTTGTTGAAGAAGCTCAGAAATGGAGGAAAGAGTGCGGTAAAAGGAATTAGAGATGACAAAGATGACCTGAATACAGGAGAAAAAATCTCCTCGAAGTATGGAGTAATTACTTTGAAAAACTGCTAAATGAAACAAGCAGTGACGACAGCACAGTGGTAAAAAACACTGTGACCAGGCATGCAGTCAGGAATACATATCCATACTTGAAGTAGAAAAAGCCATCAAAAGCATGACATGTGGAAAGGCAGCAGGAGTAGATGATACTCGACCAGAAATGCTCAAGTATGGAGGTAAAAAAGTCGTACAGTGGCTGCACTGCATAGTTTAGAAGGCCTGGACAGAGGGACGATTTCCAGATGATTAGAATAGAGCTCCCATAGTACCATATATATAAAGGGAAATAAAACTGAATGTGAGAATTACAGAGGTATTTCTCTACTGAGTGTTCCTGGTATGATGCATGCAAGTATACTTGAGAAACGGTTGAAAAGAATTGTGGAAGAAAAGCTTGGTGAAGAACAAGCTGGATTCAGGCCAAAAAGAGGCTGTCAGGATCAGATCTTCACTTCACGACAAATAGTTGAGAAATCATGGAAATGTAACAAAGATCTGTATTTAAGATTTGTAGATCTGGAAAAGGCATATGACAAGGTGCCAAGAGAGAAGCTATTCCAAATGCTACAGTTATATGGTGTTAAGGGGGCATTATAACAAGCAATACTTAATCTTTATTTGAGTTGTAAGTCATCAGTTAGAATGGAAGGAAGTACAGGAAGGTGGTTTAATGTTAAATATGGTGTGAGACAAGGATGTACATTATCCCCTCTGTTATTCATTATCTATATGGATCACATTATGAAGGAAAGTGGTATTAAACCTGATATCAAAATGTTGATACCATCTCAGCTCTTTGCTTTTTGCGGATGATGTTATACTTCTAAATAAATCCGCTAGAAGTCTACAATATTCCCTGACTAAATGAATAACTGTTGTAAGAGATATGGTATAAAGGTCAGCATTAAAAAGACAAAGACAATGAAAATAGGAAGAAACATTGCAAATATCAACTGCATTGTGAATGAAGAACCTATAGAACAAGTAAAACATTTCAGCTACTTAGGCACGATTTTTAGTGAAGATGGTACATTAAATATTGAAATATTAAATACAGTAGGCTGACAATAGAATCAACAAAGCTGGTATGGTAGGAAGTCAACTAGATAAAGTTTTATGAAATAAGAGAGAAATTAGCCAAAACACTAAATTGGATGTATACAAGACAGTGTTCAAACCAATTTTAACTTATGGATCTGAGAGCTGGGTCAAAAATAAAACACTTGACCAAAGATCGCAGATGTGAGAATCCCGAGAAAGGTTAGGGGCATGAACAGATGGCATCAATTGCAATATCATATTAAAAACGAGGATAATAGGAAAGAACTTGACATTGTCGCATCCCGGAATGCATTAGCAGAGTTAATCTCAGGTGGTATGGTCACTTAAACAGAATGGGAGAGGAAATATTAGCAAAACAAGTGTTCTCTGCCAGGTTGGCAGGAAAAAGACCAAGAGAAAAAGATCAAGAAATAGGTGGATTGATACAGTAAAAAGTGCTTTAGAAGACAGAAATATATGATCTGATAATATTGGAGTCTTGACAGGTAACAGACTGATTTGGACGAAAATTGTAGATAGGAAGTTAGTGGTGACGTAAATTTCTCATGTAGTACTATCAAGTCCTGCGCACCCCTTGAGGGTATATATCAGGAAGTTGGTTATGGTGATGATATAAAGATATTTATATGGCGTATTTATAAAGATATTATAAAAAGTAAGGCAGAAAGCAAGATGTCATATGCACGCCGAACTTGGACAGCACTTTGTAACAATTTTTGAAAACAATGAGAAATGAAGGGAAAAGAAAATTAAAGTAGGCTGAAGAATAAAATAGATTGTTAATGTTTTCAACATATGTGCAGACCACAAAGATGAAGATTATACAAATTGCACAATTCCAAACCATGCACTAGAGAAGAAAGACAAAAGCGAGTAATATCATATTATAAGCAAACCCTTGGGATTTATAAATATCTTTATAAATATAAAGTATTTATAAAACGGTGTCCTGATATGGATGTGGTCATTTAGAGCAATGTTTCTCAAAATGTGTGCCGCAAGAGAGTCAAAATTTGATATATAAAAATATTTTCGTAGAAATTACAGCCCACTTTTTTCTATTCATACAATTATATTTGTATAAAAATATTTCGCCAACCTAATATTTATGTAACATTAGTTTATTTTGCTGCAAATGCTGATACAACACTAGTAATACAACAACGAAACGTCATCAAGTACTGTAGGCTGTTTCGGTTAACATGATTAGATATGGTTGTGTGGCGTGAGAGAATGACCTGGTATCATATGATTAACATTTCGCATTGAAAACGAAGCACTTGCATAATAAACTTTAAAATCTCTCTCAAAGTTCTCATTTTGTCATGTCTCAATATAAAAATATACATTGCAATATAATTTGAATATAGTCGATGTAGTTAACTGTGAAATATTATAAATTTACGGTTAATTACACGAGAGTCCAGCATTAAGAACACAGGTGTGCAGTGACAGAAATTAGATTCTCAAGTGTGTAACAGTCAGAAAAAGCTTGAGAACTACTGGTATAAAGCCATCCACACATTTCGAGAGCCAAAAAGAAGTTGGCCACCTGACTAACCTCTTTTTTCAGTGTAGAAGAATGCCTATTGCTATGCACAGTTAGTTTAACAAAAATATAACATTATGCATAAAAGATTTGTGAGATGCATTTCAGCCTTGACACCGCTATTAACTAATTGTTTCCTAGAGTATGTTTCTTTCATTCACTAGAAATGAATTCCCGTGACTTTTTTTTTTAATGCTCATCGAAGAACATCTACAGTCTTAACATTCCCTAGCTTGAACCATTAAAGCACATCGCATAACATATAAATAAATCCACCTGTTACTTATTACCTTCATCAAAACCTATTCATTGGGTTCAGTATATTTCGACGTCATCCAGAGAGCAGTTTCTTCCCGCTTCTGTACATAAATAAGAGAACTTCATGGAATCTGAAGATTCTCTTACGAAAAGTTTCTTTTCACAATTTATATATTCTTTCTTTTTTAAAAATCGTTTCAATACTGGCAGCAATGTCAAATCTTTACATCAAAATTATTCCCAAGCGTCTCATAAGAAACTCTTAAAATTCTAGTTGAGAAAACTCAGCAATTTTAGCAGTCCAGTTGGAAGAATTATGCGTGGAAGTATTGATGGATGCGCGTATTCTTAAATTGCAGGGTACAACCTTATTTTTTTCTTTTCTCTAAATAGGACAATTTATTTCCATAAACGAATATTCATATAAACATTATGATCTTCAACATTTTATAATATACAATGAAAATTAACTTTTTGTATGCGAATCGATGTGTGGGAAAAAGCTTTCGGAATGTTTTCATTTGCTTTCTCATGCAGCGAATATGCTGTACAATTAGACTCACCACATGATTACCAGATCGTTCGAATGTGAAAATTTTCTCAGTTTATACTTAATATGGATCAAAAGTAGGAAGATAGCTTCAACATTGACGACATTTAAACGCACAAGTAGGTCATTCGCGGATGTAGATTCTTTCGCATCATTACTCATTCACAATGAAATATATATCATATTGCAAGAACGAGCACACAAATAGAGAGAAAGAGAAATGTAGAAATATCAAAGGAATGGGATAACGAACAGCCAGTTACATGTGTTCTGAGGGCGACAACTATTGAAAACATTTGTATTTGCATTCTTCCAGCTGCTTTCACCTTTCAGATATGAAATGCCCCCCCCCCCCTCACTCACTCCTAAATCTAGAAAATGCGGACCGGAAATGCTCACTTTCTGATATTTAGTAATAACGTTTGCAAATGAGTGATAGTCTAGTGAATATTTTAAAGCAAAGCATTAAATGTATTAATTATATGACACGGGTCCAGTTCAAATTCCACAGAAGTGAACAGTTAGGCATCTCATTTCAGAATTCTAATCTGATGTGTTATCATTACATGAGTTCTTCAATCTTTTGAAAGAGTGAAAGACTGAAAACTCACCTTAGAAAACATTTAATTATATATATTATTACTTTTCCCAACTACCGTCAATAATATACTTCTTCTTCAACTCATTTGTCCTTATATTTGTTCTTTGATTAGACGTTACGGCAAATTAAATGTAGCCTGCAAGCCACCTCTTTGCTGCATGCATCCTCTAAGAGCAAATATGCGTGCAAATATGGTTTGCGGGACGGAAACCTGCTTTGTGCTGCTTTGAGGGACGAAATACCCGAGTTTCCAGAAGAAAAATCCCTCCAACCACCGTACGAGACCAGGTAGCTCACTATTTGATTGAAATAACTAATAAACGTTTCTCAGGTCTTAGATGGGATTCGAACCCGCGTCTTTCCAACTAAAGGGATCGTTTATGCTAACTGAGTTGCGGATGCGCAATAAGGTACACCACATCAAAATTAATCAAACTGTCATTGTAACCTATTATACACGATCATCGAAGACAATGCTTACATAATGAAAATGGAGCACAATACCCCCCCCTTCCCCCACACAGTTACACCCTTATACGCTATACAAGGCGAACTTATCACAATGCCTTTTCTGTGAGGGAATTGAAAGTCTTCGACACATCTACCTAGAATTCGCTCTAATTTTTTAAGTGGTTCTTTTTTCTTGGAATTCTGCAGGGATTGCTTGCAGAAATACTGCAACTCATTCTTGCACAGCCAACCAATTGCGAAATTAAGTATAACTATTTCTTCATTACGAATAAGCAGCGATATACGTAATCTAACCTAAAGAAAGCACATATTCATTGGAGGATGTGGATAACAACTTGTTAAAGACGTCAAGCATTAGTTTTCTGTAGGATCTTCTTCACAGTAAGAATTCAGTTTCTTCCATCGACGACGCTGATAAGAATAACTCCTAACAGAACGGGAAGATGGCATCACAACCAACTACGATGTCAGCTAATAAAGTAATAGATGTTTGAACGCTTTAATATGAAACCTGGATTGCCAATACCATATTTAAGAGTTGATGATTTTTGAAAATATCCATCGTTCTATTTGGAGTTCGATGAGTTAAGCAAAAAAAAGTAATTGTAAAAATGAAAAGTTAGTTAACATTAAAGAACAAAAAGATGACATGATTAAGAGCCTGCATAATCGTTATTTATTAAATCTCTTTTAAGGTTCCACTCTCAGACGGCGCCCTTTCGAATTGTTCTAAATAATGTACAGTAACCCTCTGCTATTAGCGACTCGCAAGCGAAAAGATGAAAACCACCTTTAATGAGAACAAAGCAAGCAGTAATAATTATAAAATATTTATTTTCTTTTATGTAATCCTTTTAGGATGCAAACTTGTGGGTGTATAAAAATAATAAAATATTCTATTTGTGATCAAACGTTTTTCGCTGGAAATATCCAGTTATTCGCTTTATACACCAGTAAGAAAAACACAGTTTGGGAGATTCGTTTGAATTTCAACTAAAGGAATTATTGTTGTTATGAGGCCAATATCATGATTGTTAAGTGTGTGTGTGTGTGTGTGTGTGTGTGTGTGTGTGTGTGTGTGTGTGTGTGTGTGTGTGTGTGTGTGTGTGTGTGTGTGTGTGTGTGTGTGTGTGTGTGTGTGTGTGTGTGTGTGTGTGTGTGTGTGTGTGTGTGTGTGTGGTTACATCCTACTTATATTAATGAAAATAGGATTTTCAGAAAAGAAAATCCTGCTACTTCATATTAAGCTGACTAACTTTATGAAAGAAAGAAAGTTTACTTGAAATAACCCATATAAAGGTTATTTTGTTTCTTAGAGGGAATTGAATTCAGGTCTTTCAACCCGAAAATCAAGTGCCTCGAAGTCCTCGCGACTCGGAAGCATAGGTAGAAAGGATGATATTATCTCTGCATCCTTTTGTTCAGGGAGTGATCGAGCAAAACAGCTGGATATTTTCATAGATATTCAGATCCTAAAAGGTATATCCTATGCTTTTATTACAGCATAAAGTATATATAAAAATATATCCTATGCTTTTATTACAGCATTACTGTAATCAGAGCATTTTTTCTTTCCTAGCAAGAATGCCCTGATTGCAGTTTTTATATCTGTGGCAATAATCCCATTTGTGTAATATCGCGCACAAACAAAATTGGCGTTGATCTAGCAGAAAACGTGCTTAAATTTAATGTCTGCTAATCTTTTGCACATGAGATTGCTATTTAAATGAAAAATATACTTCTGTTCACATGCAGACTTGTGTCTGCTCAAAATCACGTTCACTCCTCATTGGAGCTCAGCAATTTTCGAGTGAGAATCAGGTCTTTGTCACCTAGATTAGCAATGATAGAAAATCATACTTCTGCGACATCTCAAAAATTTGAAACACAAATGTTTGATTGCTGCTGCAAACAAAGGGAATATCACATGTGCCCCGAGAACTGCAGCCTTTAGCAGTTGATACTGCTTCGAACAGACTACAGGCAACGTAGAATGTGTAACATCTTTTTTTTCATTGCTGTCATCTTGCTGCCTACTTGGTCGAGTAATATCTACAGCATATCTACACTTCAATCAATATTCTGTGGGTTCGAATACAAATGCAAGGCAAGAATTGTGAATATATCTTTAAGCTGTAGTCGATTTTTATTGCCTAGTGTGGGACCACGATCTTGCTTAAATTGAGTCTGAAGTGGTTTGAAAAGTTCCACGTTTGGTTTCTAGATGGTACTAATTCTAATGATAAGAAGATAACTTTTCGTTGGATTGACCGGTCTCATATGGCTATGATAAGTTTTTTCACTTTCGGAAACTCGTGTTATTCATCCTACAAAGAGAAAAACAGGCTATATATACCAACAAGAACTTTGTGGACATAATATACTGGCCTCATAGCTTCAGCGGCCGTAATTCCGAACAGCCACAACCTTTTGTGGGTGGACTTCATATAACAGTTCTACATATCTTACCAAAATCAAACAAGAAATAACTAATATTTATCAGTCAGTAATTTCGAGTAATACGTACCTCAAATAGAGATAACCAAGACGCTGAAAGTCTTGCTTATCACCACCACAAGAAAAGAGGAATTCTAGCTCCTGGCAGTGGAACCCAACGGGGATCCTCCTCTTGACTGAGAGGACAATATATATATATATATATATATATATATATATATATATACAGGGTGTTCGGGATAAATTTGACATATTTATAATTAATTATATTTTTCCGTAAGTTACATGTATTAACACACACTTCTCTTCATTTAAAAGTTTGGACCCTTCTTCATTCATATACAAGATGTCAGAAAGGATGGATAGCTGGAACCCACCTGAATCATGGAAGAGAATAACTTGTATCATGATGATTCGTGCCCGCCATCAAAATAACGATATTACGACTGCTGCCCAATGCTCCCTGAATACAGTAAAAACAATCAGGCATGAACTAGAGACTTGCAATGGTGACTACGAGGATGTAGCAAGAAGAAAGATCCCTAGCAGACGATCTGATTGCGTTCGTACAGCAGAATTCCTCGCAAATCTGCAGGAACAGGTGTTGAAGAACCCTGGCATTGGAATTCGGGCTTTGTTCGTGGAGTTGCTAACTGTAGTCAAGCCCTGGATAACAAGGGTAGCCAATGGTAGGCCGTATGTATGGCAGCAGGATTCGGCCCCTTGCCACACCTCTGGGAAAAGTCAAAAATGGTTGTCTGAAAATTTCTACGACTTCACCAGTCCAAATGTTTGGCCTCCAAACTCCCCAGACCTTAACCCCATGGATTATTTTGTATGGGGCGCAGTTGAAAAAGACACCAATCGCACTTCCAGTAATACAAAAGCCCAGTTAATGGATAAAATTAAAACAGTTTTTGCGGCCCTTCCCAGGGAGACTGTAGCATCAGCTTGTTCGAGGTTCCGAAGCAGAATTGAAGCTGTGATCGATGCTAATGGTGGTTATTTTGAGTAAATCTTGTTGACAGTATTGTAATTAACTCTGCCTGTAATGTTTTTTTGTCAATTCATTAAATTTAATAGATACAAAGAAGATTTTCTTTTTCCTTACGAAACTGTCAAATTTATCCCGAACACCCTGTATATATATATATATATATATATATATATATATATATATATATATATATATATATATATATATATATATATATATATATATATATATATATTCGAGAAACAGTAGACAGCACAGCAGTGCACTTCATGTTTACCAAAAAAAAAAAAAAGTCATTTTCTTCATCTGCAGCTGTTCTTTATTATTATTTATTTATTTAACTTTTATTTTTCATATGTAATTTAAAACATAAATAGTTTTGGTGTACTTTTAAAAACACACTTTATTTATAAATAAATGTCTTCTTTAGTGCTTTTTCACTTTATTTATTCATGACTTGAGAGGGCGCTAGCTCTGGTTCTACTATAAGCGTGTCTCTCTGATGTTCTTCGAGACGCAGGAGGATGGACTTCTCAGTTTGGCCATAATATGGCTTCCTACAGTCATATATGATTTTATATACACCTGGAAACTGAAGATGGTTGTGAGCCTGTTTTGGTTGGCTTAGAATTGACCTGAGTTTAGGAATAATGAAGGCCGCCAACACGAAATTGACTGGAATACAATATCAGACCAACATATATGCCACGATCAAGTAGAATGCCGCATAGTTGAATCCAGAAAAATTATCCTAGACTCTTCTCACATAACAAACCTTAGTTATAGTTTGCCAGACTCACATAGCTCTGCTATCAGACACTGGCGCACTCGTGAAGTCACACATTCGCATATGCCTAACAATAGAACTTTAGCCCGGACTGTAGCTTCAGTTCGAACTTAATTTCAGTCCATAGTCTGTTATTATAGTGTACAATGTTTCTTTACGGTGTTTTTTGTGTTTGCTTTTAATGTTCTCACGCCTGAAGAAGTTGGCATTCCGACGAAACATGTTGTGTGTTAGATTAAATTAATTTGTTTTTCTAATTCTCGGAATTCAGTCAGTAAATAATATGAACATATTTACTATATATATATATATATATATATATATATATATATATAGTAAATAGTAAATATGTTAGTAAATATATATATAATAAATATATATATAATAAATATATATATAATAAATATATATAAATATAGTAAATAAATATGAGAGTAGAGTTACATTGCAGTAACGGAAATTCTGGGTAATGAGAACAAGGATTTTTATTCTACTGTAACATTTTTACTAGTAAGCTCCTCTTGGCGCAAGGCACTCTTTCATTTCAGTAGCAGTATTTTAAACAAGCAAGTCCAAACTTTTGATTCACTGTGACTAGCTGAGCATTAGGAAAGGTGCAACAACAGAATATTTATTATATGACGATAGATTGGGGTGTAAGTTTCTACTATGGCATCGTGAAACAAATTTCACAATGTCGTAGTAGAGCCTGAATGGCGGTTCGAAATATAAAATTGAAAATTTGGAGTCTTAAACAAACTCATTGCATTTTCATAGGTATGTTTCAGTTATGTAGGATGAAAATGTTTAATTTAACGCTTAGCGAAAGGCAGAAAGCACTTTACTGCTAAGACGAACATTCTATATCTTGGTTTTCAAATAATGATGGCTGATGGGCTCCTCGAATTTAGTTCAGATTTCCTTCTCATATAAGTGCTACAAGGTTTCTCTTTTCTGAAATCCAGTTTTAACTCCTCTTTCCCGAAAAGAAGAAACTTGCAGGCGAACCCACTCCGACAGACATAATTAACAGACATAATCATTCGACTTTCAGTTGCAACAGCTAATTGTAATCAATCAATGACGGCCTAGGGTTAACCTTCCACTTCCCTGGAGACCGTAAGGAAAGCTTTACGGTCATTTTGGAAACGTCGTATTCTTAATGGTATGAATATATCATTGGAAGGCTGTAAAGTTAGTTTGTAGTTAATTCAGTTAATGAAACTAAATAACTTTCCTTAAGAGAAGGAGGAGAAGAGCTTTTCAAAAATTGTGGAATAATATATTTTTCGTTCCTTTTAGGCTGAGGCCTATTTCTGAGACAGTTTTCCCAAAATATAATTGTAATATTATATGAAACATTTGAAAGGCATATACAATGTTTCTAGAATATTAGACGAACAATTCGAAAAAGAAAACAATTTGAACTATTTGAAATGTTGAATTATAGATTATTAATAAACTAAAAGTAGCAATATTATTATTTCAATGAAAAATAAAATAAATTGTCTGCACCTTTCCTAATGGAGAGTTATCACTATCAAAACAAGGTTATGAGTTCAAAGTCTGTTATGTTGATTGTCAATGTTTTTAGGTCGTACAGGAATTTCATTGGTGACTTTGGTAATTGCAATTGGTTGACACAATTACCATGCTTAGTGGAGGACTAAAAGTAGCTTGAAAAAGTTTCATGTTTGGATTGTTCTGGATTATCGAACCCATGGGGATAAGCTGTGTGCATATATTTATGCATACAGCTTATCCCTATGGGTTCGATAATACAGAACAATATATATATATATTAGGCTGGCCAAGAATGCTATCTCGAAAACTCGGGATTTTCATCCAATAAACAGGAAAAGTAGACAGAAGAACACACGCAATTTACAGACATAAGATATTGTGTAAATAAGGATTAACCACCCTATTCCGTCAGATATGGTTTTGAAAGCCTGCATGATCTACTCATAACGTAAAACTGAAAAAAAAAAGGAAGGATTATCTTAAGTATCAAGCATCTGTCGATTTGTGTTACAATTCATTTCATTGATTTGTGTGTGTGTGTGTGTGTGTGTGTGTGTGTGTGTGTGTGTGTGTGTGTGTGTGTGTGTGTGTGTGTGTGTGTGTGTGTGCGTGCGTGCGTGCGTGCACGCGCACGCTATACATTGTACTGCATGCATATCTCTTCCCAGATAACATTTATGTTCCTTCTCTGTAATATGGGACACTAATTTTATAACCTATTTTATAGTCATTACTAATGAGTTCACATCTGCTATGGCTAATATGTAAGCCATACCACTAATCTCTACTCAGCGGAAATACATTTTCGCTGAGTAGAGATTAAAGTTTACTTTCTTAAAATTCTATAAAAATAGTTTTTCTAACAATCTTTGTTATTCTCGACACTAAATCATTCTGTTTTAACGAATGAGAACAAATATATAGTTATTTTACTTTTTTAAAATTCTACTGCAAAAGTTAAATTAATGTTCTGTAAATAATGTAACTTTACAGCTTTTCATAAATGGTCAAGCTCGGTGCAATTCCGCAGTGCCTATGCCATTTATGAAATGGCATAGGCACTGCAGCACCCCAATTTTTCTCGATATAGAAATATATTTATTAATTTAATTATATTTGCCTGTAATATTTAATTTTATCATCAACAATCCTATACAATTCTCTTATTTTGTATAAAAAATAATAAAAATCCATCTTGTAGCACTTAGAAGGGCGAAGGACGCTAGCAGCGCAGCACTGTGCTTACCACAGTGCCATATTGCTACGCGCGCTAGCATATGCACATCATAGTGAGATGCGAGCTATTAGCGTAATGCGGCACTATCCGTCGCGCAGTTCCACTGTTGTTTATATGCAGTTTGCGCCAGTAGTAGAGTGTTCGTGGTGCTTATCGTGTTTACTCCGTCTCTTTAAATACTTGGACATTACAATTTAAAGACATAACATTTGTTATAGTAATTTTTAAGTATTTTGAATTATACTAAACTGTATAATTTTATCGATAATAAACAATATTTTTTCATGAAACAAAACAAGAAGAATATATTTTATTTTTAAGCAATTTTGAATTATACCAAACTGTATAATTTTATCAAAAATAAAAATATTTTTTCATGTTTAATTTTTTTTAAATTTTTTACCATAATTTTGATATTTTATCCGAACACGTATACACTATACTTACAGTTTGTATGTATATTTCGAAAGTTGCAGCACCCCCACGATTTCAAGCCACGAGCTGCCACTGTAAATGGCCGAATATAATAAATATGAACTGAGAGATGTGATTTGCCTGTCTCTATTAGTTCCTGGCTTTTCAGCAAAATCTATGGAGTGAAGAATATTGACACTGTTACAAGCCATGAACTACGAACTTTTTATGACTCCACATCAATTTTATAAATAGGTAGCAATTAATTATACCGTGTCGTCGGGTGAAAGTTCTGTTACTGGCGTCGTTTAATTTGCTTTTTAGACTGTTCTGTGGCTTGTTTAGCGCGATGTTAGAAAAAATGCTGTTCGCGTGCAATAAGTTATTCTTTAGCAGATGACAACTCAGCAAATCCTGCTGTGATGCTTGTTGGTTCGTAATTTAGTATAATTCAGCAAGAGGATTATCTCCCAGCACATCGTGAAGTTGTTTGTTAAATTGATTCCAAACGAGCACGAAAAAAAAAAAAACTATTCAAATTTAGCAACATAGCATTAAGAACAAATACGACACAAATGATAATAAATAGGCTTTATTTAAAGTGAAAGAAAAGAATTGGAAGAAGTAGCATGCATTTTGACGTATGCATTTCTATAATTTGGCTGCATTTTGATGATCCAGATTTATCATTAAACTATCACATTGTGAAGTCTGAATTTAGCTTTTCTATATTTAATGTTCTTGCATTTTTTTTATATCTATCAGATAATTTAATTTCAACTATGCTTACCTACAAGTAATGCTAAAATTATTTTGTTGGTCCGTTGTTTTGAATTAAAAATTATGCAAAGTCCAGATTACGTTTAATAGCATCTGCCATTTATTTGTTTGTATTATTTTTAATATTTCGTATTTTAAATAAAGTTGGTCCATTGTTTGTGGAACTAAAATAAGTATCTTACTCGAAGGAGTAAGATAAATGTATTAGTCCTTCACACTTTTTTTTCTTCATGTTTACCCAACTAAAATAGCAATGACGGTCAGTAGTTACTTCTGACCTATTCCTTTAAGAGAATAAGATATGCCCGAGAGCTTAAAATCCTCTCCCTCTCTCCTAAAATACACCTTCTTACATGACAACTACATCGTGAGCCGCATGTCTGGAGATTGATTCAAAGTTATTAACATACATAGAAATGGTCTCGAGACGTATCTACTATGCTCGAGAAACGTCGTGCACAGAGAACTCTACTGTAGCCGAAAGAAATAAATCACAAACATGTAGAATTTCTGTGATCTAAGATATGCATATGCTGTTGTTCGAGCAACTTTTTATCCATTCTCGGTCTCTAGCTACCTTTCTCTTAAAGTGTTTTACATATTAGCCCAGTTTTTTGAAAATTTGAAAGTTCATTCCAGCTTCTTTTAAATACTTCCCATTTGTAATTAGCACGATGTTTTTGGGAAAAAAATAACTGAAATAACTGAAAAGAAAAATTCCTTCGGTACGTTTAAATGCTTACAAAGCAAAGCAAACTTAATTAATCTTGCATTACATTAAAGTAACGGTTTTGTGAAATTCTGCTAACCAAAGTTTAACATCTTATGATACATTAGTATCAGCTTGAGCTAAAAAGAAGTGCAAACACTTTAAGTGATAATAACAGAACATCTTTTGATATCCAAAAGGATATATGCTGATACTAATTTTATTTCTTCATACCTCCAAAATATCTGTCTCTTCAATACGTTTTCATTTACCATTATCATAGTTAAACGCTACGCTGTTTTAATCGATTTTTAAATAATTATTCTGTCTTCAATCTTAGCATATGTTTCTCCTTACGCTGTTTAGTGGTATCTTGCATGAAATTCTTAAGGAATGCGCTTAGCTTCTGGGGTTATATACCAGATTGGATTCAAATGATCTTTATTGTTATTTTTTATTCAAATTTTATTCACTAAAATGTTAGACATTTCATAAAGTTTTTCACAAACTAATGAATAAACTGCTGGGTGTTGTTTGAAATTTAATTATTTACGAAACAGTCGTAGACGTTAAACAATTTTAAAGTGCAGTAGTTTTTAACAAAAATGTCCTCGCGGTAAGCCTAGTGGCTTTGCGCTTCGCAACCATATGCCTGTGTCCCAGGAGTGTCCCAGGTTCGATTCCCGTCGAAGAGATGAGGAATTTGAGGATCTTCCTCAGGCATGGCCAAGTTAGCCGGTCTTGGGTGCGGGCAGTAGGGTTTTTTCTGCCAGTTTATCTGGCGTTTTTCATCCGCAAACCGGCCCCGTGAACATACGCTTCTACGGTCAAGAATATACCCCCCCCCCCTCCCACAGCAACAGGTCGGCTGGGAGTTGATACTAACAAAGAAGTCGCATCTAAGTAGTACGCGGACCCTGCATAGGAAGCGGGAATAATGCGTAGTGAAAGAAGAAGTTTTTAACAAAAATCCAGTCCACACCTAGACATTATTATCAATTTGATAAAAACAGAAGTTCCTGAATTTTAGATTACCTTTACCTTCCTTTCCTCCACCTATTATAAAAATTTACCCAATCTACAATGAAAATCTTGGTATTTTTCATTGTATTCGAAAATGGACTCAGGAAGAACTCGAACGTTTAGCTCAGTTTAATAAATCAGGCAATTTAAATTCAAAGTCCAAATATCAATAAAACAGTTCTTTAAGGCAGCACAAAAACATTTATGAAGCAGATAAAATTAGGCATGCTTGAGTTCATTAATAAATTTGCTTATGAGAGAAATATGACTAGTATTGTGTAGACCAATGGTTCTTAACCGGTGTTCCCCGGAACTCTTGTGCTCCGCGAACTGGTGTTCCGCCGATGAAAGATGTCACATGACACTTCACTACGAAGCACGCCAATCTTGCTTCAAAAACTAAAGATTATTTCAAGAGGTTGTTGGACATGCAAGTTAAAGAAGTAAAATATTTTGAAAAGACTGCTAAAATTTCTGATTAGTTAAAACTTGCATCATATAAGGTAGCTGAATTAATTGCTGTAAAATTAAAATCACATGCTATAGCAAAGTCTCTTATTTTACCAGGATGTTGTGAAGTAGTAAACATTATGTTTGGTGACAAAGCAAAAAAGGAAATTATGAAAATTCCTCATTCGGACGATACAATAAAAAGAATGAAATTAAAGATATGTCAGATGATATTGAGAAAACAGTTACCAATAAACTTTCCAAACAACATTTTGCTTTACAAATTGACGAGTCCACTGATATTAGCGGTGAAGTTAATTAACTAGGATTCGTTTGTTTCATTAATGAAAACGAAACAGTGAATCAATTTCTATGATGCAGAGAACTTACCGAACTTACAACAGGACAAGATATTTTTGATTCTATTACGTCATATTTAGAAAACGTTTAAATTTCATGGGAGCTGTGTGTAGGAATTTGTACGGACGGTGCTCCATCAATGGTAGGCTCTATTAAAAGGATTTGTTACCCTTGCAAAGAAAATAAACCCAAACATTATATTTACGCACTGTTTGTTTTGTACAGAGAATCCCTAGTTTCACAGACCCTAGTACAAAACCTGTACTAGACCAAGTTGTAAATATGGTAAATTACATCAAGTCAAGACATTTAAAAGCACGCCTTTTTTAAAAAAAACTTTGCATATCTATTGAAGCCAAAAAGAATCTTGCTTTTCCACACTGAAATAAGATGGTTATCTAGAGGTAAAGTGCTATTCCGAATTTTAGCACTTAAGAATGAATTATTGGTATTTTTTCAAAATGAAGGTACAGATGCTTTTGTAAAATGTCTTCAAAATGATATTTGGTCTGCTAAAATGGCATATTTAATCGATATTTTTAATTACTTAAATAGCGTTAATACAAGTGTCCAAAGGAAAAATGAAAATATTTTGACATCCACTGACAAATTGTTCAGCCTTTCAGAAAAAAGTGTCTCTTTAGAAAAACCTCATATCAGAAAAAAATACGGAAAAAAATACGCTCCATAATAAAAATGTCGAGGGAATTATCTCCGTTATAACAGAACATTTAACAGTATTGGAAGAAAATATTCCAAGTTACTTTCCTTCTTTAAATACACACAATTATGACTGGATACGAAATCCATTTGCCACAGTTAATACATCAAGTTGTGAATTTTTGTTACAAGAAGAACAATTAGTTACCTTGTCAACGGACCGTACTCTAAAAATGAAATTCTCTCAAATAACTCTTGAGGAATTTGGGATTTTTGTCCAAGCCGAATACCCAGCTCTCTCTATAAGGGCACTAAACATTTTGTTACAATTTTCAACATCATATGTGTGTGAACCAGTATAAAAACCAAAAAGCGTGAAAGGCTTACTAACATAGACAAAGAGATAAGGGTAGCTATGTCACATATTAGACCTGATATTGCTGGAATCTGTAAAAGCCGACAAGTTCAAGTATCGCATTAAAATAAGTTCCATTTTTATAACATGCAGGTCCATGCATATTTTTATTGTTAGTTTTTTGACCCTAATGTTTTTGGTGTTCCCCAAATTTTTCTTATAATCAAAAGTGTTCCGTGACTTCGAAAAGGTTAAGAACCACTGGTGTAGACCAATGATATTGGTGAAAACGAGCGCACCATACGGCAATTAAATTACTTGAGAAGATGAAAATCAGATTACCGTTTTAAACAATTTAAGAAAGTAGATTCGATTGAACTAACAGTCTTAGAAAACGTGCATAGTTTTTTTTTTAACTGCAGAAACCAGGGTGCTTAATGGGACCCGCGGTTTCGATTAAGAACACAATCACATTTCTCATGGTTTATTAAAATATAATGAAACCATTATTATATATGCAAATACACTCATTAACGCAACTTACTTTTGTATTTACTTTTGTATTAATTATTTTCTAAATGATATTATGTTTCTTATAAATGTCACTTGGATAAGAACTGATCCTTTTTCTTTGCACAATATTCCAAGCTTGCTTAATCATGGCTCAGATTTTACCTAGGGAGGTACGACTTTCTTTCATTCAATCGTATTACCAAATGTAATAGATATTTTACTGAAAGTGTGATTATTGACGTTTGTCTAAAGACACCTGTAAACAAATTTATGATCTTTTCATGCGACTACTTAATACTTAAAATTTTTAGCAAATCTCGTTTAAGAAAAAAAAGAAACCCTATTATTTTTCTTTCATCTTTCCCACTATTCTGCACTTCGTGAGCCGTTTGTTATTTTCAATTTTACTCTTCATTTCCCAAATCGAATTCAAAATGCAACACAAAATTCTTGCTTACTCAGTAAAGTATTTGTATTTGAGTCTTACGAGAAATTAGAAATTTATTCAAGAAAGCTTATAACGAGTTCATCGAAGCCCTATAACTGGTTAAAATAATTGTCGAGTATATCAAAATTATAACAGATATTCTTTATTTAAAAAAATTGATAAATTTAAAGAAGAATGCTACCTTGATATGCTAATCGTGAGCACAATTAATAGTTGTCAAAACGAAGTTTAATATATTCGGTTTTCCTGTACATCAATCTCTGTTGAACTGCTGTGCCAGCAGTTCAGCAGTTCAATCGGAAATATCCACTTACATTCTCACTTCATTTTAGAGAAATTAACCACCAACATAAAAGGTGGTCAATGTTAGCCTGGGGTGTGCAAACATACCCCAGGCTAATAAAAACGTGAATAAAAAGTTGCCGAATGGAAAATTTACAAAGTTTTCTTAGGAATGCTATCTGTGATATGTTTCACACACAATTTGAAAAACATTTCATTGAAATCAGTGAATTTGAATGTAGTAGTAAGGCTTCAAAGGCACCTGAGCGCTTAACCCTGTACAGGGGTACATATGCACCCCAATATTTCCGTACAAAAACCGGTTTTTGTAAACAGCTGCGTTAGTATTTTTCCATAGGTGTTTTGTATTTACATTCCTGTTGCATGAAATATATATTTTCTGCTTTGCTACTATATTCGCTTTGGAACTGTGTATGATTCTTATATGAGCATGTATATTTTTCAACGTTTTTAGTCATTTTTTGCTATTAAGTTTGTAAGTTTGTTTTGTGATATGTTTTTTTTTTTGTTGTCGTTTATATAGAATATTTTTTTGTTGTAGTTTTTATAGAATATTTTTTTCTGTGGATATTTTAGATAATTATGATAGGAAGAAAAAGACATCGTACAGTTCCCAGTTGAGAGATCTTTTAGAGGAAGTGTCGTCAGTTGCTTCATCAGATATGCCAAGCGATGATGACGATGATGATGATTTAAATGCGGAATTAGAAAACGACATTTTTGATGGCGATTTCTCAGCTTTTGACGATGTTGCTGAAGAATATATACCAAAATTAGATGAAGAACTAAGAGAAGAAGAAGCAAATGCGGAATCTATAGCTACTGTGGATGCTTCAGCTGCTGGTTCTTCTGCTAAGAATATACCGGAAAAATATTGTTGTGTATCTGAATAGAAACTCAAAAATGAACAGAAGATGGACCAATGTTCCTCCTGATGTACATACAGTTCCTGACGTTCAGGAATTTCGAGAAAGAGAAGGAATTGCCGGAGCAATATGGACTGTTTCAAACAAATAATTCCTGAAACAAATATAAACGTGATTGTATGAGAAACTAATAGAAAAGCCAGAGATCATTACGATGCATCCAGAAATCCACAGCAATACAAACGACCTCGTATTTGGTATGATATTGATGCTGATGAAATCTATACTATGATTAGCATAGAATGCCAATCATAGTATATATATATATATATATATAATATTTTATATATATATATATATATAATATTTTATATATATATATATATATATATATATATATATATATATATATATATATATTTCGGGAATCTATATATATATATATATATATATATATATAGATTCCCGTCGACGACGTGAGGAACTTAAGGATTTTCTTCAGCTATAGCCAAGTTAGCCGGTCTTGGGCGTGGCCAGCAGGTTTTTTCCAGCCAATTTATCTGGGGTATTTCATCCCGCAAGCAGGCAAACCAGCTCGGTGAACACACACGCATTACAGTCAGGAATGCTAACCCATCCATAGGTCTTATTCGTCAGCTATGCAAGTTCCGACCCCAAATAAATTTTTTTTTGGGGGGGGACAAAGATAGTGCCGTACGTCCCGTAAAAGGGGACTCACGGTCGCTGTATCATCATACGAAAATTATTATTACACCCCTGTACACAGTTAACCTTAAAATATTTGTGCACAGAGAGAAGGTTAACTGTACTTCTAAACAAGCAGCTTCTCCTTTCCTACTTAAAGTAGATTCGTTTGCATCACACAATAAAATTAGCTTCGTTATTTTGGTTCTGATTCCGCTTCAGGACAGATTACAAACTTGCTCTCTTTTGAAATTTCTTCATGTTCAGACGTACATGATGCGCTTTCAATTCTTATTTAATTTCTGGACTTATGATTTATCTTATTCTTATTTCAGATTCCCGTTCTTCCTTTCACGTTGTTCTAATGCATTTTGATTCGCTTATTTCCATATACTTTATATTTATATCATCGCTTATTTCAATCCTTCTTAAAAACGCTCCCATATTTCATAGGCTCACTAATACTCATTAACATCTTAATCTAATGTACGTAGCGAAACGTGTGTGCGTGTAAATAAATAAATATATATATATATATATATATATATATTTTTTTTTTTTTTTTCTCCCTTCGAATGTTGACCTATTTCATAAAAAGTTCATAACAGATCATAATAAAATATCTCATAGCAAATATACATGAGCTGCACACTGAGGAAGACAGTCAGAGATTGGCTACATTTTAGATGGGGCTACTTGGCGGACATTGTTACTTCAATTATTGAGAATGTAAATTTCCTCTGAAATTCGAGCGGTGACAGAAACAATTCCACTCATTATTAAGTATAATCAGAAAAGCATCCGCTTCTAAATTGCAGCTAACATCTTGCCTCCTCACGACTAGGTCACTTGTTACATATGAAAATGAAATGCGTTTTTTATGAGAAAAATAATATAAACTCAAATGCAGTAATATTACATTTGAACGGATGCATGATTAGAAACCTATCAACCCTCTAAAGAGGGTTGCTGATTGCAGGAGTCGATCCCCTTTTACGAAGAAAGACCGACAGTTATTTTCAAGGAAGTGAGTTATGGAAATTCATAATGCACAACTGTTTTACATTCAACAGAAGTAATGGTGCCTATACGGGTGAGAAAAAACACAAACACAAGATGTCCTTTTAGAATAAACATCTTGATACAGCTATGTGATTATTCTTCCTTTTAATTTCTCAGCAGCCAGTTTGTCTGTTTTGCAGAAAGTTAATTTCTAGTTTCAGGAAAAAAAAAAGCCTTGTCGATTTTTTCCGATATTGTTTAACTAAGTTTCAGATTTAAAAGCCTAGAAAACACTTCTTTCACGCTTGATAGGATTCGAGTTAGGTCTTCGAATCCTGTACTTATGGATTCGAAGACCAACCCGAATCGAATCGAAAGAACCAGATATATCAAAGGTGCATCTGGTGTATATATATAAAACGAATAAAAAAATGCTGGAAATTGTGACTGCTGCAAAAAATACTAATTCTATATATTATCATATATTGAAAGGAAAAGTAAAAAAATCAAAATTCAATATTGGTCAGTAACAAAGAAGGGTTTAAAATGGCATCATTGGAAAGAAGATTTGTTCAGATATTTAGTGAACTAAACATAGCAAATCTACCCAGGTTTTTCCTCTCTTTTTTAAAGATTCATAACCCGAATGTTTTTTGTTTCTGGTGTGTGTAGGGGGGATATATGGAAATTTTGTGCTTTCCCTAAAATTTTATGTTATTAGATTCAGAATAAGAAGAGTAGCACATCATTATCTTCATGTAAATTATGTTACATATGCAGATTCGTGTAGAAGGTTTTCTGAAAATCTCTTTCGCTAAAGGCCTTACAGGAGAACACAATATGAAAACTGGAACGTTCGGTTGATTCCAGTTTTCAATTTGTTATTAAAGTGATTTGATTCTTTCACAATAATCAGTGAATTAATAACAAATTGTTCTTATGCATGAAATATTTGAATCCAGCTCTTTCCAAGCGGGACCGTTGTTGTTTGTAAATTATCAAATACATTTTACGCATCTTTATCTCACCTTTACTCATCTTTACCTTTGTGTCCACGAAAAAGTGCCTTCATGGCTACAATATAATACTGACTCTACTGTATCAAGACAAGTAAACTTCCTACCTGACCTTTTCAGAATGATTGCTGCATGAAATCACGTCTGGCACGCAACCAGCTGGCTTTGTAGGAAGTCGCGCTGATGCCAACTCATTGGATTTTTAAACTCAGTTAAGTGCCTTGGAAAAGTTTTTTCCTTCATATATATGTGCTTTTATTCATTATAGCATATGACACAAGTCATTCACCTTCTGATACGTATTATTAGTAAATAATCGTTAGGGATCTACTGATCATAAATTGGGATACGGAAGAGCTAAATAAGGTGAAGTTAGAATTTTGTTCTCAATTTAACACAATACCCCTCTCTCTCTCTCTCTCTCTCTCTCTCTCTCTCTCTCTATATATATATATCATCGTCATCATCTTCCTTATAAAGATTATGGATGTGGCGAAGTGATTACTGAATTGCCTTAATGGAAGGGATGAAGTTAGATGTTATTCAGTGGTGATATCTGGTCTTAGAGCTACCGTGGGAACTTGTAAAGACTTCGTTTCTCATGAGAATTCGCCGTAAAGTCTATATTTCCAAGTCGCGCTGTTCATTGTCATTCGAGTGTGATTTGAGTGTTGATTGCGGTCTCACGATAGTCCTTTAGTGTGATGTATTTTGTGTTTATACGATATACGGAAGTCCTTGAGATCCAGCTCAGGTAAGCATATTTGAATATTTTAAACATGAACAATTTAAGTCCCGATGACTTTATCTAATCGCTGGATAAGAAGCTGGCGCTCGACCTCCTCAAAAAACTGTTGAAGAAATTTGAGGTAGAGTGGCCAGGGTTTCTAAACCTATATTCAGCGACAGACGACTCCACAGAAGGGGACCACTCAACACCAGGGGAAGAAGGGAAGACGAACCTGATAATCTCTGCTCCCACTCCAAAACATGATACAGAAACCCATGCACGGAACAAACGTAAAACAGCGGATACTCAGATAAAAGAGGGGATGGAAGAAGATGACCCCAACACTGACCTCCCCACACCCAACAACGAAAAAGTTCCTCCAATTGTTCTACGGGAAAAAGAACGTTGGACGGCCCTTAGGCCTATTATGCAAAACCACCAAATTGCCTATTAATGGGCAAAAAACGTAGACGACGGAGTTAAAATCCAGCCTGCCACAGCAAGCGACTACAGACTCCTCACAAAAACCATGGATGAGTCAAATATTAAATATCATACTTACTCACTGAAGTCGGAGAAAAACCTAAAAGTTGTACTCAGGGGAGTAACAGAAAACATCTGCACAGATGAAATTACTGAAGACCTCTGCCTCCACGATCTCCCATCTGTCAAGGTTAGCAGAATGCTACGGGCTGACAAGAGTCCAATGCCCCTAGTACTCGTTGAGATACCCAAAACACACCAGAACATATACAACATAACAACGATCTGTGGTCTGAAAATCACAACAGAACCACTAAAGAAAAGAGCCTCGTCGGGCCACTGCTACAGATGTCAGAAGGACGGACACGCACAGAAACTCTGCAGAGCAGACTACAAATGCCTCAAATGTGGGCAAAACCACCCCACAGCAACCTGCTCAAAACCCAGGGCCTCACCAGCCAAATGCGCGAACTGTGGGGCCCCCCACACGGCAAACTACAGAGGCTGCAGTCACTACCCTAAGAATAAAACAGACAACAAAAGGAAACAGATCTCTCAACCCTGCCCACAGGCCAGAGTTGATGGCTCCCCAGTTGCCTGACCACCAACAAAAGACCACAAAATACCAGCTCTCACAAATGGAAAATACCAACAGTCTGGAAAGCCACCGTCGAATCGGGACATACGCCGAAGTAGCCCGCTCATCCAAAGATATCCAGCAGGACCAAATTCTTCCAAACATGACAACAGTCATCACAGCCTCATTGGCAAACATGCTTCAAGACTTCAGTAAGTCAAACCCTTCACCAAACTCCACAAAAAGATTTCTAAAAGAAACTCAAACCATATTATCAATGCTTGCTAATGAATAAAACTAGATTACTCCCAGACTCACTACAGATCGCCGCTTGGAACGCTAATGGCCTAAAAAACAAGACACTGGAGCTTCAAGAATTCTCTCACAGATACAACCCTGACAATCCTAATTAATGAAACTCATCTAAGACCTGCAGACAACCCAAAACTGAGAGGCTACACGCTATATAGAAATGACCGACTGGATTACAGAGGTGGTGGTACAGCCATATTTATCAGGAACTGCATCAGGCACAATGGAATACTCACCCCCTCTAATCTCCAACCTAGAACTCACTGGTGTCGAAGTCCACACAAACTCAACTGGAAGACTTAAAATCTACGCCGCCTACAACTCCCCTGCTAATTTCCGACTTGGATGCTGTACTAGGCACAAATAAATCTATCATCGTCGCTGGGGACTTAAACTCCAAATATCCCTCCTGGAACAGCAGAACCACAAATAAAAATGGCAGTATCCTCTTCAGCTACACAGGATTAAACAACGCTGTCGTAACAGGACCCACTGAACCAACCCACCACAGCTCAACTGGCACAGCCGACATCCTAGGCATCGCCATCCTACACAACATCACATACCAGCACAGCATTCAAGCAGTGAACGAATTATCATCAGACCACAACCCAATCCTACTTCACTTAGGGAACAAAGACCAGTCACCTCCCCCCCCCCCCCAAACCTCCATTGTCTGGGAGAAACTTAGGAAAGTGCTACCAGAACACATTGGTCCGGTTACCCATATAAAAGCCAAGGAAGAAATAGACACGGCAATAAAGATCCTCACCAATCAAATCAATAAAGCCATAACAGCAGCCACAGTATCCACGATTACCCACAAACAAAATCGTCTCCCGGAAGAAATCATGGACTTAATAAGGAAAAAAAACAGACAAAGAAAAAGATATTACAACACTCGTGCTCCACAGGACAAAACAGCCCTCAGCAGATTAAACAAATCTGTCCGAGAAACTCTTCAGAACCACAGGAACCAACAATGGGACAACAAGCTCACTTCCATCTCCACAGCAAATCATTCCATATGGAAATTTCTAAACAACCTCAGGAACAAGCGCAAATCCCTCCTCCCTCTGCAAGCAGAATAGCACCTTGCATACACAGATGCTGACAAAGTCGAAAGAAACCTAGAGAAACAATGCAGTCCTGCATATGAGAACCTAAACATCAGCCATGTATACAAGATCCATCGTAAAGTCAGGTTCACAGTAAATCGTCCCGATGTCAATCCAAGCCCTATAATGCCTACCTCACCTACCGAAATAATCGGCATCATCAACCATTTCAAGATCAAAAAAAGCCCTAGGTCCTGATGGCATCACTAACTAAGTCATCAAGGCACTACCACGCAAAGCTATAGCACATCTGGCAAACATCATAAACTCCATCTTCAAATGGCAGCACTCCCCCCCCCCCCCCAGTCATGGAAAATAGCTGACATCATCCCAATTCACAAACCAGGCAAAGACCCACACCTACCTGAAAATTACTGTCCCATCAGCCTGCTATCCAATTTAGGGAAAATAGCTGAGAAAATCATCCTCATCAGACTCCAAGATCATGTCAACCAACTAAATATCATTCCACAAGAACAATTTGGCTTCCGTCAAAATCACAGCACCACCCAACAGATCCATAGACTGGTAGAATACATCACCACAGGATTTAATTGGAATCAACACACTGGAGCCGTCTTCCTAGACATCTCAAAGGCCTTCGATAAGATCTGGCACCAAGGTCTCCTCTACAAACTTATCATCGCTAACCTTCCAGTAAACATGATACACCTGATCAAATCATACCTCTCCAACAGGAGGATGCAAGTCAAAATCAATGAAACAGTCTCAACCCAACGGAAAATCCTCGCTGGAGTTCCTCAAGGATCACTGCTAGCCCCGATCCTGTTCAACATCTATATGGCAGACATCCCTCAAAATCCTCTCACATCCACCATCGCCCTTTATGCTGATGACACGGCTATTCTAGCCAGATCTCGCCAACCATATCTCGTTACCAAAAAACTACAAGATACCATCCTGAATCTAGAAAAATGGTTTAAAGACTGGCGACTACAATTAAACCCTCAGAAATGCAAAAAGATACTCTTCACAAGAAGACAAGCTTCCCCCAAAGGAGACATCACCCTGTTCAACTTCAAAATTCCCTGGAAAACTGAAGAAAAATACCCCGGAATAATTCTAGATAAGCGATTATGCTTCAACAGCCACATCAAGAGCACATTCGCCAAAGCTTCAAAAGTTATCGCCCAGCTATACCCCTTGATCAACAGGCACAGCAAACTAAGCTCAAGAAACAAAATTCTACTGTACAAGACAGTGATTCGTCCCACAGTTATATACGCCTCCCCAGCCTGGAGCCATACCTCCAAGACAAACATCCTCAAGCTACAAAGACTACAGAACATGTGGCTGCGAATGATTCTGGACGCCCCGTGGTTCATCAGGAACGCCCAGATCCACCGGGACATAAATATTCCCTACATCTCTCCACTACTACGCTCCCTAGCAGAAAATTCTTTATGAAGACATCTACGCATCCAAACCAACTAATTCAGCAAGCCGGAAACTATGACGGTAATGACCACTGGAAACATAAAAGACCGAAAGCCATCCTAACACTCAACGACGAGTAACCACTTCTGCCCATTCAGGGCGAGCTAAAATAGCTCACAAATCTCTCCTATCACTGCTCCCGAAATAGACAACAGGGAATATGAAAAGCGTCAAGCTTCACCCTCTGCGCCATATATGTCCTGCGTCCTGCATCGCGTTCGTTCACAATATTTGCACTTTCATTTACTGAAGGTAAACTGTACTTTCGTTTACTGAATATCTTGATACTAATGACAGTTAAATGCTTTATTTGGGTTGCCCGAATTATGTGATTTTTAATCCCCCCACACAGAGTATGAGAGGTTTACAAGCTCTCGTGAGAGATATTAACAAAATAAACGTGAAATGAAGAGATATAGAAAAGTTATTTCTTCAGTTATTTCTTTTCCCTTTTCATAGAAAAAAGAAAACCTTTCCAGGATTCATGACATGAAATTTTAGACATGAATTTAATAACATTAAATGAATGCCAGTGAAGTTAGCATTTCTGAAAATATATACTATAAACTGCATTTCTTAAGTTATGTGGCCTAACGAAGAAACACACTTCGGAATACTCTTAGGACGTTAAACTTGGAATTAATTACAACGAAAATGATAATTTCTTAGCAAAGATATTCACATACGAATATCTGTTGAGATGTAAAAATATATAATTTACTATACATTAATAAGGAATGGAATGAAAATTTAGTAGACCTTCAGAAAATTGTTTCTTAATTTCATAGGCTCTGCTTGGTGATTACCAGTTCCTGTTTAAATTCTCGAGATCAGTACTTCTTTATAAACTTCTCGGAGGCCATGTTCTCCTTTTTCTTCAGCATTTTGTGACATTGTCCTTCTCAGAAACATTGGTTTCTTTAGGCTTTGGCTGATCTGCAGAAGTTGGACGCTACTGCGTTGGAATATTAAGTAGAGAAATGCCAAAGTAGTTTCTATCGTGAACCGTGAAAAATACATCAGACGGAGATCACTTCCGCCAAGAAATACGAATCGGCGGTAGGAACGATCGATCGACTTTTGTCAATAGGAGCGTTTATTGAGGTCAATATATTGTGTTTCCGGTAGCGAGTAACCGGAAATGACTTCTCTCACTCCAAGTTTTCATCTATCTGGGAACTCTGGGTCTTTTCACTTCTTTCTTAAGACTGTCCAGTTTTCTCCATCATTTATTTGGAGCTCTGCTGAAGACTTTTTTGTCCTTTTCTCTTTTCTTCCCGATGGCTCTCACAGTTCAAATTACCAGTCTACTACACTCTAGGATAAAAAAAAAGTAAAGAGCTCGAGCAACTAACACGCCTGCAAGAGAAACACGCGAACTGAAATCTTGATCATCTACTTTGAGAATGGAAGCCGCCATTTGCCAAGTAAAAAAGTAAAAGAAAGAGAATGCTACTTGTGGTTAAAGTTTTTTCTATGTCAGTGCTTTTTCACATCGATATCCACGAGTTCTACTTCCATAAGATACTGTCATTGAAAAAAGGAAAGTTTAGAGCATTTTCATCGACATGCAGAGAGGTGTGGGATGTCTTATTCGCTGCTTACGTCAAGCGATGGCATGTCGTGAAGTGTTATAGGCTTGAAAACGAACCAAGTGAATTATGGGATTATCTTATATTATTTCACTGCCTAGTGTGCCGTTTGCTGCTTTTAAACTCTGAACGCTGTCACGTTCTATGGTAGGGAGAATTAGAGATTACTTTTGTCAAAGTGATTTGTTGGTTATCTTAGAAAGATGACTTCATTTTGCAATGTCGTCTGCCGTAGCGTTAATAATGACAATTGGAAATCCTCCTTTCTAACACTTACTATATTGGAAGAACAAATCTTAGGTGGACTGTGGGATTTTGTAGGAAGGAAACCGATCACGCTTTCTCTCGCATAACAGTGTGTATGTGTGTGTGTGTGTGTGTGTGTGTGTGTGTGTGGTGTGCGTGTGTGTGTGCGCACGTGCGTGTTTTTTTAGAAAATAATTGCTAACATATATATTTTTTCCAATTACAATTTTATATCAAGGAAACGTAATGATGTAAATGGATTATTTTCATAGTAGGATGCTATTATTTCACTGAAGTCAATTCTAGTCCAAAGCGTGTATTAATTTTTCCTCGCCACTTAGTGATTTCCTTATATCTATCTGATATTACAAACACAAGCTTGTGAGTTTGTAATTATCACTTTTAGTAAGGAAGAGGGGAAAAACTATAAAACATGTCCCGAAAAGATCAAGTATATATACTTCTTTGTGAGGAAGTTGCGTCATTTTGATAATCTCAACAAAATTATGCTTTATTGAATTGTGTAATTTTTAAAATTTTGTACTTACGTTTTTCTCTTTTCAAATTTCGGCCATTTTTCACACTTTTGTTTTTTTTTTTTAATGTCATTAGATTTTCAGTGGTAAATTTTTATACATATAGTGTGTTTCCTACTTTAATTGAAATATTCAGCTTCGGAAATACACTGCTTGGAAATAAGTCAAACCTTTATGCAGATATACGTGAACGTCATTTATGCAGGGTATATGCCAAATACTGTACTTGGTGACGTGCGTCAACACGTATTCTAGGTCAGTAATCGTCAATAGTGTTGATCAAGGTGGGAAAAATAAAAGGATCTTTTGGAGTTCGATAAAGGGCTTAGTGTGGGTACTCGTCTCTCTAAAGCTACGATTTTGAAAACAGCAGAGCTGATTGGTTTCTCAAAAGATTAGATATATTGGATGTTAATTCAGTGGAAAAATAATGTGGAAAAACAATCCACATTTCTTCTCTAAGAGGCGTAAATACAGTCCTAAGATAGTAGTCTCTCAGGATCGAGTTCCGTGTCGTCTGAGAAGGCTTGCACGGAAAAATAAAATTTCTTGTGTGTAAGAGTTGACCGAAGCAGTTAATGAAGACTGTTCCAGACTCATATATCACAGACTATGCGCAAGGAATAGAAGAAGATTGGTATATTGGCAGACTGAAACCACTAATTTGTGCACTAAGTGTCCAGTCAGGGTGTTCGTCTATGCTGGTGTTAGGAACACCCTGACTGGACACTGGAATACTGGAAAAAGTCATATGGTGCGATGAGTCACAGGACACTTTGTTCTGTACAGACGGCAAACAAAGAGTTTGGAGGAGTCCCATGAATCAGTGAACTAAGCTTGCCTTACAAACACAACTCAAGGTTCTGGAAATGGTGTCATGTTGTGGGGTATGTTCTGTTGATACAGAACGGGTCCCCTGATATTACTGGAAGGGTGGGTGTCTTCCAAGGAATATCTGAACTTTGTTGCCTATCAAGTTCATCCTGCAATGTTGACTTTTTATCCAGCAAGTGACGGTTATTTCATGGACGACAATGACACTGTCCATCGCGCAAGAATTATTCAGCAGTGGTACAGAAAACATGACAGCGACTTCCACCATCTTCCTTGGACACTACAAGGCCCGGATCTAAATCTCATTGAAAATGTATGGAACATGTTAGAAAACATATCTGGGAGCGAAGTCCTCTTCCTTCGCTCCCAAAAATGTAAGCCAGTTAAAGGACTGTCTGCTGAATGCCTGGTATGTTGTAGACGTCGGTGCAATACATCACCTTGTGAAATTTATGCCAAACGGCACGCACATGTGCGGTAATCGGATCAAATGAAGTCCAACAGGTATTAAATAAAAGTTTCTAATTCAGTGGCCGGTATGTGTAGATGGTACATTAAAAAATAAGAGTACTGTGGAATAAATTTAAAGATGAATTTTTTCTTTGATTAAGTGAATAAATTTTATAACATATTCATTGTTATTTCTAATGTATTTTCTGTTATTAAATTCCTTTTTTACAATTTGATTGGGCGATGCCTATGAATCATTTGAATTCGTTCCCATGTCGCAACTTCCTCCAACGCTGGTAAGCAGAATTTGTACGTAGCCATTAGTGTTTCTCTCTCTGCAGAATGCGATTTCAGTGCGAGTGTATCGTGCGGTTCAACAATAAATGTCAGAGAATAATCGATGGATAAAAGTAAACAATATGGAGAGGATTTCCTCATTATTAGGTTTAATGGAATGAATATTTAGTAAAGAGAAATAATTAAACCGGAAGTTTAATGGATCCTATATTTTGTCTCAGCCACAGAGACATCACCAGGAATGTAATCTTAAAATTGTTAAATCACCCATAAAAATGCCCGAAACCATAAATACAAAAAAAAGCTAGACTAAAAGCCTAAAATCGTATGAGTATGGTCTTCTCTGGGTGCTGTTGGCTTACATCTTGTTGGAGGAGGCCTAAAATTTCAAGTTTTCTAAATCTTGGGAAGTTTAAACAACCATATTTATTAAGCTTAGGTTAATTTTTCAAGTCAAGAGACTTGTTAGCATCCAGGAATGTGTTAGCAGAGCTAATCTCAGGTGGTATGGTCACTTAAACAGAATGGGAGACGAAAGATTAGCAAAACAAGTGTTCTCTGCCAGGTTGGTAGGAAAAAGACCCAGAGGAAGACCAAGATATAGATGGATTGATACGGAAAAAAGTGCCTTAGAAGATAGAAATATAAGATCTGACAATCTTGGAGCCTTGACAAGTAATAGATTGATTTGGAGGAAAATTGTAGATAGGAAGTTAGTAATGATGTAAATTTTTCATGTAATACTATCATATCCTGTACACCCCTTGAGGGTAAATGTCAGGAATTTGATGAGTTTTTCAAGCCTGCTGTAGATTATAAAAAGTCTTTAAAATTTATATTTGTTGGAGTAAAGCATGATAGTTTTTTTATTTCATTTGATTCTGTAGAAGGTATCCAAGATGTAGTCACCTAGACCCGACTGACCGTATTTATGGCCACGGATGTATTTCTTAATTTGAAAGAACAATGAATCTTGTCAACACCTGGAAATTAAGAAATAAAAAAAAAAATGAGAAATCAATTTCTTGCAAAAATTTCCAGATGTTATTTTGAGTATTTCTATGTGCTTTTTAAAAATTTTAAAATTGCATCATTGATGGTGTTTCTATGACTGAGACGAAACATAGGATAACTTAAACTTGCGTTTAATTCTTATCTTTTGCTATATTTATTTTTTTAAGCGTAGTAATGAGTTTAAATGAATTTATAAAATTTTTGGATTATTTTTTTTTGTCTGTGAATATGCTTATTAAAGGTTTTCTGTTATTATTATTTTTATTGGGGTGGCTACCAAATAAATCTTCTTTTTTCCATTATCTATGCGGATGATGATGAGGCCGAATGAACTCTTTCCACTTCTGTCTGTCCCGGAAGAGTCCGAACAATTCTGTCCAGTTTGGTATCGCGTGTTGTGATTTGGTTTTCAGGTCCTCTTTTATTTTGTCTATCCATCTAATTCTGGGCCATCCTTTGGATCTTTTATCTTCCATCGTTGTATTCAGAGCTTTAGATGGTAGTCTTTCTGTTCCCATTCTGGCCATGTGACCAGAATGGGAACAGAAAGTCGCAGTCTTCTTTCTTGGATTTTGTCTATTATTGTAATTTCTTGTTTTAGTCCTTTCCTTATGTCTTCGTTTCTTAGTCGATAGAGCAGAGCAGATAACAAATAAACCAAATAAATAGAAAAAGGTATATTTGTAACATTGTGCATTTCCAGAAAAGTGGACAAATTATCATTTTATGATAAAGAGAAATAATTCTCTAACGTTTTATTTTGTTTAGACGTGATTTCGATTAACAAAGAATATAACATCAAAATACACCTAAACATGCTATTCATAAAATAACATAAAACTCCCAAATTTTTGACGTAAATATGGAAATAAGTCTGTACAAATATCAATTTACTGATAAAAAAATAAACACTCTCAAATCTCTAATTAAATATTATAAAAATAAAATATTTCACATCTGTTACTGGAAGTTTATTTGTATTTTGTTACTATAATCGTATTATTGTAATTTTATCTTGAAGTTATATTTCGTTGTTCTTATTAATAAAATCAATTATCAATCTTATTAATAAAATCAATTATCAATCTTATTAATAAAATCAATTATTAATATAATATATACTGGTATATATATTTATTGTAAATAATAATATTAAACTGATTTTTAGCGTTTTTTTTCTTATACACTATTTTAATAATCCTAAAAATAATCCTACAAATTGTGAAATGCTAAAAAAGAATTTCGTTCGTATTACCGACGTTGAGCTGCCATTTAAAATTCATCGAAAACGTTAATCGAAAGACAGTATATCGAATGGCAATTCATCGAAAAAGCAATTAGTCGAACAAACAATTAATCGAACAAGAATTTAACGAATGCCAATTTATTGAATAAACAATTCGTCGAACGACAGTTCATCGCACGGCAATTTGTCGCAAATGTAATTGATCGAAAAAAAAAACAATTCTGCAATAATTTTTCCATGAATTATGAAAGAATTCATCGAAAGATGAATTCTCTTGAAATCTATTGTTTTAAAGTGTTCAGTGAGAATACCTAACGTCACCCAAGATGTAGACAACATATGTAGGTGTTCGCAGAGATGTTATAATTATTTTGTTTATTTTTTTACAACATTATTCTGTAAGCGTGCCTGCTACTTCATTGTGTGGATAGTAATTTATCTCTAGACAAAAAACATTCATTCTACCTAATTTTTTCACAAACAATCATCAGATTTAAATCAAAACTTACAAATTTTAATCTAGATCCTATAAAAGTTCATTAAATTTCACACAGCTAGAGTGAAACTCGGGCGTTTCATTCCGCAAATAGGTCCCCCATGAACACACATATCTACAGACATAAAATATTTACATTGAGTACTTGAAACTTAGATAGATCGATGTCAGCAGTAGAGAGAGCAGTCTGTTTGGCCAAAAACTGCAAATGATGCTGAAGTGCTTTTAGAATATCAAAGGAATAATTTTGGCGCAATTTCGCACGATTCAGATGAACATCGTCCTTTCTATGACGTTCTGAGAACACAACCGCTACACAACCACTTCACTGTTTCTAGCGTGTAGTGTTGCTTACTGTCGGATAAAGTATGAAAAACAGATTTCGAAATCATCTTTCAGTTGTATTCTGAAAATATTACATCATCACCTATACGATTAGGCTAGGGCAACTCGTAGTATGTATTCCCGCTAGCTCTGTGGTCAATTTTCACACGAACCTTTTATATTTTCTGCACGAAACTTTTATAGGTTTTGTATTCGGCTTTGAAATTATGTTGGATTTAATATCCACTTAATTTAGATAAATTTGCATCACCGAAGTGAAGCCTTTTTGGTTCTTTATTTTAGTAATTACATCATCATATGCCAAATAAAAATAATGGCAAATACTTTTCCATTTACTTTCTTATCATTATCTTTGTTATTCGATTTTCTGCATGAAATTATAGTTCTTGTGGTACAAACCTATTCTAACTCCCATAAGGCCTATCAAACTCACAATAGCTCTCATACTCATTCAGGGCAATTACTTTTTCTATCAATTTATCGCAATTCATTTGCTAAGAACAACAAATATGGTCTGCACATCCTTGCTAACTTATTTATCAAAGATAAATCTCATTATGCTCTTCTGACTTTTATTGAACAAAAAATATATCTGTTCTATAAAATTTTGTTACTTACCAGCTTAATATATATTTCTTTTCCGCAACCCATGCATCCAGGTTTTTCTTGAATCGCTGTTGTAATGTACGTTCTCCTTAAAACTTTTGTAGTGTGTTCCCGAAATATCCCTACTCGCTTTCACATCTATGTACAGTGTAGTTCTACTCGCAATGCAAAACTGTCTCTCTGCACACCACTCTAGGATGCGAATAACCATCATAAGTACTTTCAGTTAAAGATGAGTAAGCTGGTCTAATACGAGCGAGACAGAATTAAAGTTTGATTTTTTCTTTTTCAACACACACACACACACACACACACACGCGCGCGCGCGCGCGCGCGCGGAAAGTCTTGATGGAATAACTCTAATGTTAAAATTTTTTTCATCAAATTTCGAACTGAATTGTGAAAGAATGTTTGATAGCTGATATGTATGTTTTACTAGATTTAGAAAAAGAGTAGGAGAATAAGTTGGTATCCTACTCTTCATCAGAGTAGGATACCAACTCTGATGAAGAGTGATTATAACAATGTGTGTATAAAATGCAATTAGCAAAATTCTGTCTGGGAAAAAAGTGAATTGGTGAAGGATGGATGAGTAATTAATCAACCTAATGGCTCTCTGCTGCACTGAGATTTTAGGGAGCTAACAGTAACACCACCTCAAATGTGACAACAGCGTTCCATCATGGCTGAATGGATTTCTTATTTGTATACAGCAGATAGAGGTTCAGAGGTAAACTGTAACGTCTTGAGTGAACAGAAAACTTAATTGATTGAATGCAGAGGAGATTTATATTGTAATATGTTCTTTTAAGAGAGATTGGAGATCAGAGTTCTTCCAAGAAGAGAAATATCATCTTAGTGTTTCAAATGAAAGGATAAAAGAAACAGGTTTTTTTTTTGCGAAAAAAAAAAAGACGCTATTAAGTTTCACTAGGCTTGAAATAGTCTCTCCCTGGCATTTAAATTAATATGATTACTAGCGCCCCGGTATCGAAGGATGCTTTGAAGATTAGAATTTGTGGTTGAAGAAGTTAGTATGCTGGTTAGTTTTTGCGTAAAAAAAAGGGATGCAGTGCACTCTTGCGGCAAAATTGTGGATTGGATTTGTGATCAGTTGAAGAAGTTATATATCCTAACAAATGTCTTAGAGACATCAAAACTTGTGACAGAGTTCACATGACATTTATTCAAAGATGGGCAACATATGCAAATAACTGTAGTGCTGATCAGCAGTGTGGAATCCAGAATAACGACCATTTATTAGATGACAGGCTTCCAGGAATTGTAGAAATTCGGTGTTAATGCGTTATCCACGACGCTAGAACGAATTTTAGTAAGTGAACCTGAACGTAACTTGATGTTACGTTTATTAAGATTTGTTGTTGTTCTTAGGTGTTAGTTGAATATGGGCTAATTTTCAAACTCGGGTAGTACCAATTGAATCAGAAGAGAATAAAGGACTGCACAGAGAAGGAGACAACCCTGAAGCACAAACCTCGAACAACTTGAGAAATGCAATCAGAACCAGGAGGCTTTTATTGTATCCAGTTTGGAAAAGATTCTTCAGATTGCTTTCTGCTAAAAATCAAAGAGAACATTAAATGTTGTATGCTATTTGGAGGGCAATGAGGCGTTTGCAATGACTCTCTGCAAGATATTAAGAAAAGTAAAAAAAAAGTCTGGGGATTTATTTTTCGGTGGACAACGATTCAATAGAAGCAACCAAGCGCAAGAGAGATGGAAGCAAGGTTGGACAAATTTTGTTTCTGTAAGCAATCGAAACATGTGACTGAAATGATGCAAGTTTTTCACTTTTAACCCTTTCGAAATCAGTTCTTGACATGGGTGCTGGTTTGGATTACAGCTACTCCAGAACATGGTAATATAGATCAGATAGAATTCCCAATATTTTTTTTTTACAATTCAATGAACTATTTTAAATTCATACTTTATTACAGTAGCAACTGGTTTTAAAATCCTTTGCAAAATTAAAACTAGATGGTTTTCATGACATAAACAGTTAAATTATAATTAGTATTCTTTGAAGACCAAAAAAAAAGACAATATTTTATTATTGATAGATTCAACTGTTTCGAAATACAGGCTTTTTACTTTAAACTAGAATAAATATTGAAAGAGGAAGCGAAAGCAGACTTCGAAACAATTACAAAGACAGCTGAAATGCATGTGAAACAGCCTGTTTCAATAAATATTGTTTGTTGATATCGATTTATAATTATCCTAATGAATTTGTGTCAAGTAATTGTGTTTTCAAATAAGACTGCGGTGATTCGACTCTACTATTTTAAGTGCCGTAGTTAGACTTTCGCTGTATCCAGTCGATAATGCTGCATTCTGGAACGTGAAATTAATTGGCCAAAGAAAGTTCGTGTTAGAACAACTGGAATGCAACGGTGAAATACGAATGGTTTAACCCGACTGACTAAACTTCTTAGCTTCCTACGGAGAAATAAAGGTAAGTTGATGTGCTAGCGAGAATAACGTATCACATGACACACTGTGAAAACATCCCTGTGACCCGAGATTATGTCGAGTTTATGCTGGCGATGAAGTTTATTTCATGAATAATTAATTTGTGAGAATGCAACACCAGTTTATTCTTTCCCTGTGCATGTTGTACGATTTTTTACGAATGCTGAGTTGTGCTGCTCAAGTATAATTTATGTATTTGTTGTTAAAGAGAAAGGAATACTGTGACAGAGCTTGAAGATTTTTCTCAACGTGCGTTGTCAATACTACCATCAGATTGCAAGTAAGTAAATGACTAGTGATTTAAATTATTTAAAACAAAGTTTGTATTGAAATGTGAAATCTGGCGACGTTTTCAGTCTTTTATTTTAGTATAAACTCCATTGCATATGCCGCATGAATATCCTCACCGAATGATTTGATAAGAAAGTGAACTAAACTTTACTTTTGAGTGTAATGCATGCGAAACTGACACATTCTGCTGGTTAGCCAAAAGCACTTTGCACTTATTTTGTAAGAATGCGGGTGTTTCTTAATTTTAATTCAGTTTGATTACAAGCGTTTTCTTTTGTCTGTTTATGTAGGCAAGACTCGCCTCAAATTGGGTAAGTCGGTAGCGAGTGGAAAGAAACGAACTTTAAAAATAAATAATCGATTTTATATGCAGATAATTAAGTCAATTTTACACCATAAACAACTTATGAATTAAGTTTTGAGAAAGGGACGAGATTATATAATTTGGAATACTAATTACAAAAAAAAATAATAATAATAAAACCCGGAAACCCTTTAAAAGCACTTTTCCAAATATGAGTAAACATTTGTATATCTAAATATTATGTCTAGATATTTTATGGGAGCGAACGACAATACCTCATTTTCTTTCCCTGGCTATTTCGTTACAATACTATACTGCCCTTCTAGTTAAAATTGAGTAATGGAGAACTTTGGATATGAAAAAATAAGACATTAAAATGAATTGTAATAGTTTCACCATATTTAGAAATACACCCGGAAACATAGAGATATCAGAATATAATATATCTAAGTGCACAACATTGACATTATGCTGAAATTAGTAAAATGCAGGAATAAATTCTAAGGAAAAGTGGCCTACATTAATTAAGAGAAGGTGAGAGATTTATCCCGGTTCTAATGCACGTTTCATCATAATGAGGTAAAGATTTCGCCTAACTGCCAAAATAATCAATAATCGTTTAGATAATTTCATATATTTAATAATGTGCGGTAAGTAAACGAACAAAATTTTATATATATATATATATATATATATATATGTAAATAAGTTTTTTTTTACCTTTTGGAATAATGTATATTAGGGTTACCAAGTAATTTTATAAACTTGGTTATTATTTTACTCCTAAAATAAATAATTAGGAGTAAAATAACCAAGTTTATAAAATTACTTGGTAACCCTAATATATATATATATATATATATATATATATGGCTTGACTGTACAACAATAGCCTGCTCTCCAAAACTTGCTATGTAAATGAAATCACGTGACCTAACTAGCGAGTATCGGAGAGCAGGCTATCATTGTACAGTCATACCGTAATAGATCTGCCTATCATTCACCGCTGGTCACGTGCCATGGAAGTGGTAGGAGAAATCCTTGCTGCTACCATGACATTTCAAGGTATTTGATAAGATCTGACATCGAGGACTTTTCAACGAATTGCCATGTTACGGACTACTTTCCTCACTTAGTATTGTAATTATGCTCGTCAAAAAGAATATCAACAGATTACTTTACTCTGGATTGCCATTTTTCTCTCGGATTGTTTATGTTAATGCAGGTATTCCTCAGGGTTCTGTTATTTCACCCACCCGCTTCTTCATTCACATAGACTCGCTCTCAAACTATGTTAATTTTGCTAATGACAGCATTCTCCACTCATGCTATTCATACAACAAATCTTGCAGAGCTAAAACATCTCAAACATCAAACTTCCGCATTGTTTTATGCTAATATTTAAAAGAGCTCTGTTTAACAGAGCCAAGATCCTCCGTTATTTTCCCTCTCGCCCATTTCTGCCAAAACCTCCAGCAATATGTGCAGCAACTTCCCAATATTCTTCCACAGTTTAACTGCTGACTCGTCGAACTTGCTATTTCCCTCAGTTGTATTTTATTTCATCTCCCTCTATTTTGTGGAACATTCTTACATAAGGAGTATTTCCTAAGGATATAACCTCCAGCTCTATATCAACAAATTACTTTGTTCTTGACCCAAGCCCACAACAGCCTTTTTCTCCCTCTACAGACCTTGCGGTCTTTCGTTCGCGAGAGTAATATAAAATATCATTCCTTCATACTTATTTACAAGCTATTGTTAACATGTGCTTACAGGGCTGCCATATTCTGGTTTAATTCTCCCCCCCCCCCACACACCCTGAGCTATACTGTTTACGTTGTTCAAATTATGTTTTAAAGAATCTTAGGGACACATAAGGCGACATACACTGACACATGGAGACTGTTTAATAGAAAAAAAAAACCCAGGAGGAAGTTAACAGAAAAAAAAAATAGAATCATTAAGATGAAACACGCAGTGAAGTGACTGTTGCTGATCTACATCACCTGTGTAAATTTTTCTCACAGCTGTTTTATTTAAAAATCAAAATACAGAAATCGTGAAATGAATTCTGATTTCCGTTAAAAGCTAAAAACTGTTACGAAACCCACTACACAGAACTTTCTTTTGTTATATCTTTCTTCATCAAATTCCTGATAAGTGCCCTCAAGGCTTATACAGAATAGTACTACATAAGATAAAATCATTATTACTAACATCGTCTGAACGATTTTGCTCCCGATTAGTCTGTCAAAACTCCAATACTGCCACATCTTACATTTCGATCTTCTAAGGCACTTCTGATTACATAAATCAGGAAAAGTCCCGGAGTCTTTCTTTACGACTTTTTTCTCTCTCTCATCCTTGCATCAAAAACAAATTCTAAATCCCCCCCCCCCATTCTCTTAAAAGTGACCTAACCACGCTCACACATTCCAGAATTCTAACATTGCCTAATCTTTCCTAACTTGTCATTTTTAATGATTCCGCCATCTCCATTTATTCACTCATGTAAATTTTCTCAAAGATCTCGTATCTGTGGGATTGTTCACGAGCTTAGGATGTGAAAGCGTATTTCTATCATAACTCTGGATCTTGCATTAAAATGGTTTGAACATTGTCTTGTGTACAGCCAATTTCGTATTTTGACTAATTCATCTTATAAGTTCATTTGCTTACCTTCAGTAAAATAGTACCAAACCAGCTAAGATATTTTTTCTTGTTTTATAGCCTCTGTTCTTGTTCTTTCAGGAATGGGATTGATTGCAGTTTTCCGTGTTCCTGTCTATTTTTGTAGTATGTTTTTATTGCTCGTTTTCATTCCAATTTTGTTAGATCAATTATTCAGTTTAGTCAAGGAATCCTGAGGATTTATTGGATTTATTTAAGAATACATAAAGTTCTGCATAAAATAAGCTGAGTTGAATGCCGTTTTTCTTTCAGAATGTGATCCACATGTGACGGATAACCGTGGAGATAGTGTGCACGTGCACTCTTGTCGTACACATGATTTATATCACAATTTCTTAGCGCTTTCCGTGGGACTATTCTTTGTTCAATTCCCCGTTTTGGTGTTTAATCACCACATTCTAATTGAAATTGCATGCTATTCAAGATATCTTCCTGTTTTACTGTTGAATACTCTAGCTCCTCCTTCACTTCTTTGACTTCTATTGCCTAAACATCTTGTAGCTATATAGAATTTCATGTTTGTCTCCTTGTTCGGTAGTATTAGGTTGATGTGGTACTTCTAGTTATTTTCTTTCTTTTGAAATTATAATTCCATAAATATGGCAATAGCAGTACTCGGTGCACTTAATGAAATATTGCTTTTTGTAATGATGACTTGAGAAATTTACATTGAGACAAATTAGAGAACTCCAGATGCAAAAAGTTGCATTCCAGACACATTTGGACGGAATCAATGGATATGGTTAGACATTAACGAGGAGTCTATACATCTCCAAAAAAGAACCAAATGACAATTTATGAGTTTTTTAAAATAATTTTCTCATTATATTGGAACTTGGTGCGTAGATCTCATACAGTATTAGCAAAAAATTACTATAAAGAGTTAATTTAAAAATTGAAACATGTCCGTTGCGACGGACGGAAATGAAAAATGTCCGTCTGTCGCGAATTTGAATCTATCGGCTACTATTCAGTACAATCCTGCGGATGAAATATTGCTTTTGCCTTGACAATACCAAGTTTCAGTATTGTTTTAGACTTGCCTAATATCACTTGAAAAGCTGAACTCATTGTTTATTTTTCATTTTTTTTAAAAACAAATTGATTTGTCCTATTTCAAGATCTAGGCTTACAAGCTTGTGGCATCTACAGAAGTGTACTTTACCTTCATTGTTATTCTTAAGTGACAACTGAGCGCTTTGATATTTTTTAAAATAATTCAATAAAAGAAAAATAACGATTACTGTGCAATATTACATTTAATATCAAGAGTAGCGTTAGACAAATTATCAAAAATAATTTGCATAACGCTATTTGGAATCTTGATCGGTTTGACGAATTTACGCATAGTTCGAAGTTCCCAAGCACTTTGAAAATTTTAGAATATTTAGATCTCCGTGGTTCTCCGTCTTTAATGCCAAATTTATTATTTGTTCCAATAATGCATTAAAATAGAAGTCAGTTTTTTTCTTTCTGACTTTGACAATCACATATAGAACGAGCTGCTCACATCAGTTGCATAATTAATACTCTCGTGAGATTCTATTGGAGAATAATTCGATGAAGGCGATAATAAATGTAATTTGTTTGACTATTCAGACATGTGGTCTTATTACTGAATTAATATTTTTTTTTTTCTTATTTCTATTCTTATTTCTATTTTCAAAATTATCAGTCTTTAATGATTTCAGATAAATTAACTATATTATCTTTATCATTTTCCTCAGATTGAAAGTTGTACTTAGTTTACTGCCTTCCTTCTTAGTCTTTTTAACTCTACAACGTAGCTAATTCCCCCACCCCCTTCACCAATTTTGTTCATCTACGAGTGAATTTCTATTTTGCTCAGAGATACAACAGCAATATGTTAATCCCTACATTAGCTGTATGCAGACTGATTGTCATCTTATGTGACTTTTAATACATGGTATTAAAGATACCATGTTGGCTATCCTGTTTGATCGTTTTTATGTAATTGTTACTGTATTTTAATCCCAATTAACTTTTTCAAGTGTTTTGTTGTTTTGCATTTCGCTAGTAATTGCTTCAGTCATGAAACTGGTTACTGTTTCACAGGTCACGAACAGGATAATGTTTGATTTCGAATCTTAGCTTTGTTTTCTTTCCTAATTTAACTTTCCATTAATTTTTTATATTAATTCCCCAGACGAGAACTGCTGAGACCTATTACACGACAGTGCAGAGTGTAGGTAGGATTTAAGTGCTTTTAGTTTACAATGAGTTATTTGTATTTTCATTTGCAATCTTGAGTGATGCTACATCTTTTTCCTGATTTTATTCCCAAGTAGATTGGTTGCTTTCTTTTGAAGTGCATATACTTATTTTGCCTGTTTGATAGTTCATCTTTGTTTTTATACATCGTTTTAACTTATCTCCATTATTTCAGTGGTTCCATATTTATATTCAATCTTAATCCATTTTAAAAATTTGTCAGCATCACGCAGTAGTGCGACTAGAATTGCAAAACGGTCCACATAGACAACTTAAATTTTCATGAATTTCTCTTCCCTCGTGCACTGAATATCTGAAATTTTTAAATGTTTTCTCATTCTTACAATTGGTTCTGGATATGGTTGCCCTTGGATATTTTAGTAAGACATTTATTATATTTTACATATTCCCAGCTATTTTTATAACTGCTCACATTTCACTATTTTTTTTTTTAATCTGACTTAAGAAGTGATAGAGTGTACTGTTTGAATTTTGATAGAAAAAAATTTTGTCCTTAAACGATCGAGTTCTTCTTCTTTCATCAAATATATTTCGATTTTATGCTTTTGTGAAATAGCTTATAGATTTTTAATAACGGATTATGTTGCTACTATCTACCCCCCCCATGATTTTGTTGTATTCCTGTTTTGTAACTTTGGAAAGCATCTCTCTCTCTCTCTCATCCCCATAACTGATTAAATTTATTTTTCATATCTTCATCAATATATTAATCGAAAGGTTATTGGGTTCTTTCTGTACTGAAGTCCACTTTAATTACAAAGCATTTGAATGCTTTTTTTCCACTATGCTGTAATTTTAGCTTCGCGGCCTCTTTAATCAATTTTATAATAGTATTAATTTGTTACTTCTGCTGATTTCTCTTTTCATAAGTATTTAAGACAAACTGTTCAGAATTTCTTCTTGTCAGTTTTGTAGTTTTCATCTCTTTAATTCATTTCGTGACTTCTTGGTATCTGATTTCATCCCTTATTTAGTTGCGTTTGCACAGCTGTAATATCGACAGTCTGTCCATTTTCTTTGGTCACTTACTCATTTTGCATTTGGTTTAAAATTTCCTTTTGAATCCATTCTGTTTATATGTTCCTTCAATTCTAAAATTTCCTGTTTTATACATGCGTTTATGGGTTGTGGTTGACATTCTACATAAATCTTCATTTTGTCTATCAAATTTTGTTTCATGAACAAATTGTAGTGTTTTCATTTGTATTTTTGATATTCTTGTTTCACATGCGTAAGTTAATGCTGGTTGGTTCCTTTTTATCTTCAGTTTTCAACATGTTGATTTTAAACTTTAAATTTAAAATCCTGATATTTTATTAACTATCAGAAATTGTTCTTTCGCTTCATTCTGAATTACAGTTTTTCTACTAGTACTGATTCTTAGCTATTTAAATTTCTATTTTCACTATTTTCCCCATTTAGTTCTAGTTTACATCTTATTGTTGTAAGATGTTTGATTTCATTATTGATATTTGCATGTTAAAATTCGTTTAAATAGCTGCCTTTTTTGCAGGTCATCTTCATTTCCTATAAATTACATTGCAGTAGCCATGTATAAAACCAAATTTAATTATTCTTGGATTTTTATTTTTCTTTATATTTTTATTTATGAAACATAAATAAAAATTTCCATTTTTATTTATGTTTCTTAAATTCTGTTATTATTTCATCTATAATCATGGATGAAATGATTATAAACGTGGTTGTAAAGAATTGGCTTGCTTTATCCTTTTCCTTAAAGGGATTTTCTGTGTATTTGTACTGCGGAATTTTATCGCATATTCATTTTTGTGTCTTTGATCGTATCTTGATGTTAGTAAGTTTAGGTTATTCTTTAATTCGATCGATTCCATTCAAATCCTTTAAGTCAATGAAAACAAAATTTTTTTATATTCTATTACTTTTTTTTATTATTGTTTTACAACATCCCCTTACAGAATTCTTGTTCTTTATTATAACTTGCTCTTGAATCTAATTCTTTTATAATTCTCATGCATATTTTGGGTTTGTATTCAGTAAGTTTATTCCTGGATAACTTTTGGATTCAACTCATTCTATTTGAAAATGTTCTGCTCCATTCATTGGAGATCTCTCTTCATTAAAGACAAGTTTAATTTTTCATGTTTTCAATAATTTCTTTACCTTCGTATTTAAGCATTTCATTATCAAAATTTCGGTACCAAAATGCACTATAAGTTTGCAAAGAACTTTTTCGAGGGTCGAAGCAACATAAGAAAAAACATTAAGTTCAAGGTATTCAGAAACACGACACCAGAGAATTTTCCACCCGATATACCATCCAGACAAATATATTGTTTATGCTTGGTTTGAACGAATCGCGAAGTAAGGCAATACAACAGTTATTAAATTACGTATGATCGGTGGGTTTGTCTTTCTCGAGAAGGAAAAACCGCCATCTCCAAATGAGACCGGTTAAGTCGACCGTCTTTTGGATGGAATGAACTTTCTTAAGGATTTTTCAGTTGGAAAACTAAAGTTCCTTCCATTCCAAAGATGATTGAAAAGCTGGCGTTTCTAACGGAGGGACAAATTCAGTATCGTCGTCACGACTGCGCTAAAGAAGAGTTCATGCATTATTCAAAGAGAATTTCACTGATTACATATGCACTCACTATACAAGAGAGAAAAAGTTCTGCATCCTATAATTGCCACCTTGATCGTGGCATGCAGAGTTTTTCTTTTCTGCGTGAATCTTACTTTTTCTATTCTCATTTCAGTCGGGGAAATACAGATACGTGTATGGATAATCAATACAGCATTAACTTCCATCCCTCTACATTTCTGTATTCTAGTTCATTTCGAAGTGAAGGAAAGTTAAAATTCTTTTTTTTTTTTACATAAGTTTCCAATTCAAAGTAGGTTGTAAAGTTAATGTAAGCTGGATGACATACCGTATATCGCTAGAATATTTCTTGCGATCATCATCAATACTGCAATTACTGTTGCGTACGATTTTGATTTTAAATTATTGAAGCTCTGCGTTCGCGATATCGGGACAATACATTTGTCCACAGATTAAGCCAAGTTGCGAAAGATAAACACTTACTGATTCGATACTTGGCCGCGAGATTTGTTAACAGCCATTGCAAATGCGAGACATGCGAAATTGCCTTTTTTGTTACCTAAAGATAATGTGGTATGGACGATGTTAAATCGATTCACGGGTAATGTACTATTCTTCTGGAAGCTGGAGCTGAACAATAAAGTAATAAATAAAAATAATCTTTCAGGTTATCCTACGCGTGGTTCTATTAAATAGATTTCAATATTCATCGAATTAAATTATAACCATGGCGCTTAATTTAGTATTAACTTCTAGAAAAGCGAATTAGTATGAATTTAAACATTCGAGAAATTCTGTAGGATAGCGAAAATCCTAATAAAGTACTTGCGAAACGATGTTAACATTAGGATATACAGGCTAGCTAATTACTCAGCCGAATATTAAAAACATCATCGTAGCGTTAATTTGTTTGGGACTAATATGGCACGCTTTAAGAATTTCAGAAATGTAATTATCACCGAATATTATGATACGTTGATGATAAGATCAGCGATTATATAAGTTAGCGGGAAGCTGTACCATATCACGTACATCATCGGGTGTTGAATACTATCTGTTTTTCCAATAGAAAGCAATATCAGAGACCTGTGCTTGTATCAAAATGAATATTCCTTATTCATTTCTGTACGTTAAACAGTCGAACATGAGTGCTTCTATGCGCTTTCGGATAACGGAAATTATGAAATTGTGTACAACAAGCAAAGCTGGATAGATTCACTTTTGTCAAATTTTTTTCTCTTGTAGAAATTTTTCGCAGCTTTTCTTATTAAGGAATACTGTGCTACTTATATGGTACTAAATACATTTTATTTCTTTATATAATAACTGCTATATATATATATATATATATATATATATATATTATTATATTATATTAGTAATATTATTATATTATACTAATAGCAAACTCCTGAAACTCTAAATCTGTAGCTGTAGAAAGTTCTTATGAGCATTTTTCATTTTAAGCAAAATTCAAATATAGAGAAAATTATCTTCGTTTGTATAAGGAAGGCAACGCGAGAGATAGAGAGAGAAAGAAAGAAAGAAAAGTATATTAACAAAAAGGTACGGTTGCCTTGCTGCCGAAAGGAATCTTGTGATCTTGATGTTTTTGCTGTAAACTGTTCAAACAACACGAGTATCTAGGCTATGGTACGGAGAACTTCATCCCACATGATTAATTTGACACATCGTATAGCTATCGCATCGACGCCATTCACTTTCGTCTTGGTGGTTCTACTAGCCACAGGCTTTCCTGAGGGAGGAGAGGAAGTACACGATAACGTATGAAATGGAATTTTGTTCTTATGCTGTACTATTACCAAACTGTTTATACAATGTTTGACAATGTTAATGCTATTTTTAGAGAGGAAACAACCGTAACTTCCACTTGATTCTACTTCAAATAAAATCCGCGTTCTATATCTCAGTCAGTATCGATAACGCCCTTTAGCCGGAAAGACCTACGTTAGAATCTCTTTCGTTAGGACAGGTCTTTAGGCAAGTCGCTGGGACTCATACACGGGTAATTTTTTTTCTCCTATAAAACAAGTAAATCGGCCGCAAATTTGCTTGGGTCATAACTTCAACTAAACCAAACCGAATCAGTTCGAACCACATCCAGATATAGTTCTTGAAAGATTCCATACTAAGATTAATATTATGACCGCTGCTTGGAGGGGAGAGAGCGCTTATATGATGAATTTTAGGAAAAATCAACTTCACATATATCGGTGAGCATACATGAATTGTTAATAGCAATTTACATGCCGACACTCCACCCCCTTTGGATAGAAAGTAAATTATTCTAGACAAAGACATTCTTGACCCCCTTTCTTACATGACTACTGAGGCTCCATACAGGCAGACTAACTACGAAAATGATTCACTCTCAGGCTTATTTTCTCAATCTTCGGTAGCGAATTAAGACATATATATTTATTCATAAGAAACTTATGATACAGTAACTCATCAGTGATTTTGAAGCATCATTCAATCGTTAAATGTTTGCTTAGACAAACAGAATATGACAAAAATCACTTCACGTATGAGTCAAGTCATCTATTTTCTTACTCATATGAATAAAAATGTAAAGAATTCATGCAAAATTTAACACGGTTGTCTGCAGATGTAAAATGTATATTTTACCCCTTATCTGCGCTTCATTTGTTCTGCTGCTGTTTTGTTTACTATCGCTTAATCACATCCAGATTAATTTCCTGTTATAACAATTATGCAGGTGTCTTTATTATTCGAGTCACTTCGTATAAGATTAGCGGCAATATAAGTATATTTAAATATTTTTTGGTGTTGAAGCATTTATCAGAAGTAGAATATGTTTAGTTAATAATTATTCAAAACAGACGTTCAAATGCATGGGGATTTCCCTGCACACATTCTGTACGTGCTCAAGAGCTGGATTTATCCAGCCGTTGCATAAAGATGTTTCGTGAGTTATGTAATAGTATTGCATCCAAGTCATACGCATTCAACATTTGATAAGTGAATGTGATAAGCGATCCGAATAATAGAATAACAGCAAGTAAACTGAATGCATCCATCGAGAAAGACGGATAGCTGCCCATGAGATGCATCATGTTCCATAAAAAGATGCCACTAATAAACGATGTGGTTGTTGTCTGCAGAACTTCCACCAATTTCAAATTAAACTCGTAAACTACTGATATACGAACTGTTTTGACGACAAGCTCATAAAAACACCATCCAAATATTAGATTGCTTATTCCGACACGATGTTAATTGTATATCCTCTCGATCTTCAATCGAAGCATGAATTATACAGAAGATGGAAAGGACTGACCTCCCCCTGAATTGAGTAAGAAAAAAATGTACGAATCAAAAATCCTAGCAAGTGAATGTGTTTCGACTTTAAAATTATTCTAATTGTTCAAAGTAAACTTCATTTAATTTGTTTCGAATTAAACTTTTATATTGCAGTAATTTTTATTAACCCTGCTTTTCTCTCTTCTCTCTTTTTTTTAATTTTTATTTTGTTTGTTTGTTTTTTCCTGGTAGTTCGTGAAGAGCCGCATGACAAATGAAAGCGAGACGCATGTGACTCTTGGGTCATATACGTCTCGCTAGCCACGTTCTGGCTACCCCTGCTATAGTACTTTAGTACCGTAATACAAACGCTATCAGTTGAAGCTATTTGTGTGTATTTAAGTATATTTCGTTATATGGCATAATTTAACGCAGAAAACACAGCAATACATAGTATAGTGAATTATACGTATTTCGACATTATATCGTTAGAAGGCGCAGAGAATGAACTAATGTTGAATTTTTTATTAATTTGCATTTAAGTGACGTAAACGTCATGAAAGTACATCGCATTTGGTTGCTTAACAAAGCAGTTTAATTACTGAGAGAAGATTAAAAGTGAAAAGCTATGATTACACACATTGCGTTCAAAATATAACCGTACTTTCTTATGTAGACTGCGTTGCTTTCTGAACCCATTGTGTACAACCATAATCTTTCTCATATGCTCTTGTACTTAATTTATTGTATGATATACTAAATGCTTTGTTTCTCCCTCTCATTTACTTCATTAAACAGAAGAAAGATTAACTTCTGTTGGCCTTAATACTGATGATTTTTATAGTAATGAGAAAATAATGCATTTCTCCTTTTTATACTTTCACTAATCGAACCAACGCTGTAGCCGTGTCCGACTTTCTGAAACAGTCAAGATGCTTGGCAGGATTACGTTTTTCATTCGTGGATTTCTCAACATTTAAAAATATGCTGAAAGTTAACAGCATATCAATGATCTCAAAAAATCTCACAATTAGAGTATGAGCTTTGCAAGTTCAATAAAATTCCGATGAAAACAATAAAATATGATGAAATAAAGAGCCAAAAGGTTTCACTTCGGCGATGCAAAATTATACAAATTAAGTGGATATTGAATCCAACATTATTTCAAAGCCGAATATATAGAAACTACAGAGTTTCGTGCCGAATATAGAAACCATAAAGTTTCGGCGGATACAAGCGTAGCAACCTTTCAGAACAGGGGCAACTAGTGGTAAAGGTGGAGTAAGTTATAGTTTCTAAAACTTTCCAAGTTATAGTTTCTATATTCGGCATGAAACTCTTGTAGTTGCTATATATTCGGCTGTATATCCAATTAAACTAATCCGATATTATTTCAAAGCCGAATATATAGAAACTACAAGGATTTCATGCTGAATATAGAAACTATAACTTACCCCCACCTTTACCACGAGTTGCCACGCTTGTATCCGCCGAAACTTTATGGTTTCTATATTTGGCACGAAACTCTTGTAGTTTCTATATATTCGGCTTTGAAATAATGTTGGACCTCAATATCCACTTAATTTGCATAAAATACTTCGTTTAAAGCACTGAAGGATTCACTGAAAACTGTGGCATGAAAGGGCAGAAAATCGCAGTCATGATTATTATTGAAAGTAATATTCGGGGTGCTACCCAAATGTTCTGGGATTTGACCAGTAAAAAAAAAGCCTAACTCTTAGTTTCCACTGTCACTTTCGAAGTAGTCCTATTGGGAATGCATATAGCTGTCAGAGCCGTTTTTTTTTTTCTAAGATTCCGCGCATCCCTGAAAGATCTCAGATGTGGCTGTGTTAAGTATCACCTGTAATTCTGCCTGGATCTTCTCAATCGTGTCAAAACGAGGTTTATTCAGTCGAAATTTCATCTTAGGGAATAGGGATTCGTGATGGGAGGGATTCGTGAAATATCCGGTTCGAACAGGCGATCTTTAGGTCGGAAAGCGGCAACGCTATCCACTCAGGACACGAACCCTTAATGTGACTTCCATTTTATCAACTAAGTACCTCAAAATGGCGGAAGGGTGGACTGGTGACAATAACTGACATAGAGTTTCATATGATTGACGGCATTATTTGAATTATTTCCTTTATTTCAAAATGAAGGAAGATTTTTCTATCATGATAAAAGCAGAAGATTTGATAGAAAGGAGTTGGAAAAATTTATATAATGAGGACACATACTCCATCAATACTAAGATAAAAAAAAAGGAACAAGGATTGGTTATCAAATAAGAAATTGCAAACTCGTAGGAGAAAAGGATAAATTTAAAATGCTATTTGAAAACGCCAAGTCACAGAATTAAATTCATATAAGGAATTATAGACAAAGAAATATTTAAAAAATATCGTGAACAGTATCGTAAACGGTATCGTAGAAGCACGGAAGGCTCTACTATTAGGTTACGTAGGAAACCTTTATAGTGTTACGGAAAGAAGGTAGGAAAAACATTCAATAAGCGATAAAAATGGTCTGCGTGATGACATTTTCAAATGTATAAAATAGTTTTTATATTTAATGTAATTGAAATAAGCAGAGTAACAGGTACATTATATTTAACTGAAATAATCAGTACAGTAGAGGATGAATCTCCTGTAAGTATGGATTAAAGCTACACTATAACCCATATCTAAAGGTAAAATGATGAAGAATCGAAAGGCATGGCAGTAATAATATGGCAATAGAAATGCTGAAAAAAAATTTCCGCTGACAAATTGCAAGGGATCTTTAATAATGTGTTCGAGAGTGAAAAGAAATCGAGATAATGGAAAGAAGCGATGATAACCGTAATTTAAAAGGAACGTAATCACACTAAATGTGAAAATGATAGAAGTATTATAATCACCTTCAGAAATTTTGGAGAAAAATTTCTAAAATAAAATTAAAAATGGAATGGAAATCTCCAATATATTTATCATTGGTTTTAGAAACAGGGTGAAGTCCTATTCATCAATTTTTTTACTTTAAGGAATATCCTTGACCACATCATAGAATTTAGAACCTCTTTTCACTTAAATTTTATAGTTTTTGCCAACTTTTGATAGTATTGACGGAGAGCAATTATGAGTAATTATTAAATACAACGGAAGTAACGATAAATAGGAGTGAGAACTATAAAAGATATGTTTGAAAAGAAAACGTGTGATAGGGTTACATGCAGTGGTGAGCTAAAAGGGGCTCGCCCGAGCCCTTTGTTAAATTTTTCTCAAATTTGCGAGCCCCTTGTTCTTCTTGTTTCCTTTTTTTGTTTTTACAACAAAAACAAAAAAAAAACATACTTTTTTGAAATATATTAAGCGACAAACTCATACGGTAACCTAACAAAGTGATTTTATTAAACAAAATATTATAGTTACTGTTACTACTATTTTACAAATAAGAATTCACTTTTTGTAATCTTCAAGTGTCCTCTCCCCTAGAAGGAGGTTGGCAACCATTTTGGTAATCGCATATAAATAAATAGGACTATAAAATAATGACCTTCATTGGTACCGTTGATTATCACGGGAGGTATAAAAACAAAGAGAAATATAACGTACTTCAATACTATTGTGTTTAGATACTATTTATTTACTATTTATAGATTGTTTGTTATAAAAACTTCTATCGCAAACAAAAGAAATTTATTTTTTTTATAAAAAAATGCGGACTATTTCATATGTGCGATTATAAAAGATTTTATTCTTTTTATATTTTGATAGTAAAAAATGTTTTACTTATGTAAGAATTAACACAGATGATTGTGTGCAAATATTTAATGTTTAGATCATGAAATGTTGGTTTAAAAATTATAGCCTTTACAGGTTGTCCCTTCATACTTTTTGATTGGCATTTGTACAGAAGCTGTATTATTAAACGTTTTTGTGAAATACGGCTTTTTTTTTTTACTCGACGATGCGAGCCCTTTGTTAAAATTTCCATAGCTCACCACTGGTTGCATGGCATCTAGATTACTTTCTAACCTAGTTATTGACTGCATTATAAAAAAATTAAACTATAAGGAGAGGAATAAAACGATCTCATCACAGATGGAAGTATGGATTATGCAAATTAGTTTTAATACCGTTAAAAATATACCGTCATACAAGCGAACCCAGAGGCATTGTATAAGAAAGCTCCAAAGTTGGACTAAAATATGAGCAAGACAATCTTTAACATAAATTAGACTAACGGCTATAGTAGTTGAGTTTTACATACTTGGAAGATAATATTGATACTGAAGGTAGAACTGACAAGGATATAACACACAGATAGCAAACACTGCTTTCAGAAGATGGATTAATTATAAAAATAATCCGAATATCAAAATAAAAATCATTAATAGCAATATGAAGACCGTATTATTGAAGACTATATAATATATAACAAATAATGATTTGTATAAACAAAGCAAAAAAAGAAGTTATCGCCAGTGTAATAATAAAGACGCAGATGGTAGTGAAGTGGACATAAACTGAGAATGGATAGAGGAAAAATTGAAAGGATAGATTTGGCGTTGACTGCCGGCTGAACAAAGAAGGGAAAGCCGTAAACTAACTTCGCAAAAAATGATATTTAGAAGAACAGAAGAGAAGCAAAATTATTGTAAAAGGCATGGGACAATTGGGGAAGGATGTCGGCCTTACGTGACAGGACACGTAGACGAAAGGTGAGTAGATCTCATTTAGGACCACCACATGTTAATACTAATGCTAATTACATAATAAGAATCTTAACACTTACAGATACTTACTGCAGGTATGTGAGACTGGGTTGCATAAAAATTGTGACACCAGATGGAAATGGCTGATCACAATTTTTTCATTGTGGGAAATTACGATTTACTTGTTTTTATCTTTTTTACTAGTAAATAAACACTGTGGATGGATGCATTTACGAAATATATTAACCTAATACATTCGCCGAAATATATAAATAGACTTCCTGTTGCTTAATAATACACTCGTATTTTCACAACGAACTAATTCACCGATTAAAAACATAATCAGTATGGGCATCGAGCCATATAAGTGAACGTGAATTGAAAACCCCGGTTTACTGCAACATTTTCGGTTTACTTAGATTTTCTGCTTTGAAAATTTTGCTACTAAATCCGTCTTCTCTTATCATTTATCTGCTGCTTCATTGGTTAAAATAATTTTACACTTAATAAATCAAGTTAATATGCAAAAAATATTGAATATGTTGTTAAAATAGACTGGATGCATTTGAACCTGTTTTTTATTTATTTTCTCCTCATTAAAGGTTGTCATAAAAGAGCATATTTACTTCGTAGCATTTTTGCATCGTCTTTTTTGAAAAGACCTTTTAAATCTCTATTTCTCTCACTGATGTATCGTAGTGTTGTCCACTTGAGATTTGCCGTCACCCGTTCTCCCCACCCTCTCCAGGTCATCAAGGTCACTGTCTCTTTTCGACACACCAATAGAGACCTTATTTAAGTGTCAGCCAACTTTTGTCATGCGCAGAATAGTGCAGCTGTGTCCATACAATGAACGGCTGAAAGTGACAAAAGTTGATCACTTGGTAAGGTCCCTTAGGGGACTTCCCCTCCCTCATCTTCTCTATACCCAGGAGAAAGAACCACACAAAAGGGTGGAGGTACACCCACGGAGGAAGTGAGGCTGTTTAGAGATGAGAACAACTTCCATCAAGACAAAGGAATCTGTGGAGTGTGGATTCGCTTGTTGGGAAGGAAAGCAAACCACCGTAAACAGGCACGCTTCATTAAAACGGGCAAAAGAGGAAAGGAGGGATATGGAGGTCCCGTGAGGTGACGGAAGGTCCCTGCAACAGATGCGATTTACAGTAATAGGATAACTGTGTTAGGAGAAATGATTAGCTTTTAGAGCGTAGCAAACATACGAGCTAAGGGACGAAAATGGCTGTCGAGTACAGTTCCTTTCCTATCGTCCGGTGGACTTAGGCAGGCAGGAACTCAGTATGATATTGCGAGGAGGTATTCCACTTCCAGATGAAACTATAATCACCCTTTATGGATCTACTTCCATTTATAATGTGATACTGTTATAACAAATTCCTCCTCCCATTTTAGTAGACTAGGTGTAACGCAAACTTTTTTACAAACATCCACGTATTACTCGGGAGTCGAATCCCTCAACGTACAAACTTATACGAAGCTGCGTTATCCAAAAATGATCTTCACCTTAATCATAAAGGGGATTTGATTTAAACAGAAAGATTTAATCTCCCATTTACGTGATTCGTTGGCTCCATTTTGGCTTATATATTTAGGTCGACACCGACAATTCCCAGTGTTGTAGCAATTCTGGTCATGCGATTTGGGGCGTGAAACATCGCAGTTTAAACTCTGTTCGAGCGCGATTAATAGAAGATTGATTACCGGTCTTTTATCTGAGTAAAGACAAGAAGGTTGATTTGGTGACTCAGCCGACCGAAAAGACACTGACTACATGCCGAGAAGAGCAACGAAATACTGAAAGATTGTAGTAGAAAGCAGGAATGAAATGTGATTGGAAATAAAACTAACTTTCATTAAGCTATAAGAGTCATCTGTTTCAAATAAACACATTTATTTTAAACGGGCTTATAAAAATTACGCAAGCGTGGAGTAGTTTTTGTATAAAGAGAACTTCTAATTAATTAGAGAGTATTAATTAAAATAAAGAGCCAAAAGGCTTCAATTCGGCGAAATAATGCTGGATCTAATATCCACTTATGTAAAGAGTATCAGTTTTGGGGTTTTGTTCCATTTCTGCATACTCGTAAACTAGCAGTAGTATTAGTTCAATCTAGAGACTGAATGAATGTTGGCCTGCAGCAGCTTTTCGCTCATTCCATTTTTCAGCTTGTCTTTCGTATCTTCATTGGAATTTCTATTCACTTCTTCCCTGATCTGTTAGTATGATAGGAAAAGTCATCTACTAATCTTACACCCCCCCACCCCCCCACACACAGTTTTTATTATACTCCATGTTCTCAGAATTGTCCAATTAGCTCATATCTTTTCTCAATAGAGTTCGAATATCATCTAGAATGCGAACCGCTATAAGGACTTTCCAATAACACATGCAATGAACAGACTGAAACATTGGCCACAAGGTCTTATCTGATTTAGCAATTAACAAAATTTCTTAACTATGAAAAGTGGTCGTTTTCTCTTAGTTCAAAATTTCTAGTACTTCCGTTTTTTTTTTTTTTTTTTTTCTATGCACTGCTCGGATTTACCCATATATAATGTCACGCTCCATATATAATTTTACAAAGGCCATTTCATTTATTTATTCATTAACTGCATGTATGTATGTATGTATGTATGTATGTATGTATGTATGTATGTATGTATGTATGTATGTATGTATGTATGTATGTATGTATGTATGTATGTATGTATGTATGTATGTATGTATGTATGTATGTATGTATGTATGTATGTATGTATGTATGTATGTATGTATGTATGTATGTATGTATGTATGTATGTATGTATGTATGTATGTATGTATGTATGTATGTATGTATGTATGTATGTATGTATGTATGTATGTATGTATGTATGTATGTATGTATGTATGTATGTATGTATGTATGTATGTATGTATGTATGTATGTATGTATGTATGTATGTATGTATGTATGTATGTATGTATGTATGTATGTATGTATGTATGTATGTATGTATGTATGTATGTATGTATGTATGTATGTATGTATGTATGTATGTATGTATGTATGTATGTATGTATGTATGTATGTATGTATGTATGTATGTATGTATGTATGTATGTATGTATGTATGTATGTATGTATGTATGTATGTATGTATGTATGTATGTATGTATGTATGTATGTATGTATGTATGTATGTATGTATGTATGTATGTATGTATGTATGTATGTATGTATGTATGTATGTATGTATGTATGTATGTATGTATGTATGTATGTATGTATGTATGTATGTATGTATGTATGTATGTATGTATGTATGTATGTATGTATGTATGTATGTATGTATGTATGTATGTATGTATGTATGTATGTATGTATGTATGTATGTATGTATGTATGTATGTATGTATGTATGTATGTATGTATGTATGTATGTATGTATGTATGTATGTATGTATGTATGTATGTATGTATGTATGTATGTATGTATGTATGTATGTATGTATGTATGTATGTATGTATGTATGTATGTATGTATGTATGTATGTATGTATGTATGTATGTATGTATGTATGTATGTATGTATGTATGTATGTATGTATGTATGTATGTATGTATGTATGTATGTATGTATGTATGTATGTATGTATGTATGTATGTATGTATGTATGTATGTATGTATGTATGTATGTATGTATGTATGTATGTATGTATGTATGTATGTATGTATGTATGTATGTATGTATGTATGTATGTATGTATGTATGTATGTATGTATGTATGTATGTATGTATGTATGTATGTATGTATGTATGTATGTATGTATGTATGTATGTATGTATGTATGTATGTATGTATGTATGTATGTATGTATGTATGTATGTATGTATGTATGTATGTATGTATGTATGTATGTATGTATGTATGTATGTATGTATGTATGTATGTATGTATGTATGTATGTATGTATGTATGTATGTATGTATGTATGTATGTATGTATGTATGTATGTATGTATGTATGTATGTATGTATGTATGTATGTATGTATGTATGTATGTATGTATGTATGTATGTATGTATGTATGTATGTATGTATGTATGTATGTATGTATGTATGTATGTATGTATGTATGTATGTATGTATGTATGTATGTATGTATGTATGTATGTATGTATGTATGTATGTAATGACTGTTTCTCTTAATAAGCCGGCCTGATGGCCGAGTTGTTAGCGTATCTGCTCTCCAGCCAAGAAGCTGCAGGTTCGAATTCCGCGTAGGTAGACTGTTTGTGATTGTCTTCTACCAATATGGACTGGGTCACCATGGGGGTAGTAGACCCAAAACCTCCCGCAATAGGAGAGGCCTTCACCCTGTAGTGGGTAGAAAATTAGGCTGTAATTTTTTTTTTCTCTTAATAAATTAAGACTCATTCAACTGCTCATTTCTGTTTGATTACTTTCACTTCCAGTGAACTCTTTTTTCTGACCTAGAGCTTAATGCTGTTGTATCTTCTGGTCTTTTATATTTCTCCCTGTATTTTGTTGTAGATTATATATAACTTTAAGTTTAATTTCTAAAATCATATATTTTTAAATTGCCTGATTTTAAAATATTAATTTCTTCGAGCATTTTTGTTCTTGAGTTTTACCTGTCAACTATAACTGTTAAATCGTTTAAAAATCTTCAACATACTGACTAGTACTCAATACCTCCTACTTTCTTTTATTTCTTTTAACTCCATTGTTCCTGCTATATTTAGATATAAGTTGAACAGTAGTGGCGAGAATAAACATCATTATCAAAACTTATGGATTATTTTTTTCTTTCTTTGCACTGAGTCTTCGAAATTTTTATGTGAATCCCACTCGACCGGAGACCTATCATACATTTAATACTCTGAGTTAGCTAAGAGTTGGATAGCTGGTTTCCATGTTCTAGGGACCTTCCGTAAACAGTGATAGTCTCACACCGGGTGACGAATGTCATCTGTCACCTGAACACATTTACAGATGTCCATGGCGGATTCGAACGCACTGCCTGTATATTGGTGAGCTGCGCTATCAGCTATGCCGGAAGTTGCTTCTTGGTTCTTGTGGTGAACCTAATTTCGTACACAGAATAATTGCCTTATATTCTATTCATTATTTATTTACAGGCTAAGCATATCATTAAAATTTGAATGATTTCTCTATATTAACAAGAGCAAATATCTGTTGTATCGCGTATTAATTTGTCAGTTATTATTACGAGCCCGAAGATTTCTTCCTATCTGATGTCCTTAGTCTTTTTAAATGTAAAATAGTATTTTAATATTTTCTTCTATATTCCATTACTATAACTGGAATTTGCAGTATTTTTATGTATCTGATAACATCAAATAGATTTGACTGCGTGATAGTACTGACAATTTATCTGCTCCACAAAATAATTCATTTCATCTTTCTATAATTATTGTGTTAATTCAAAGTTCTGTTTATTCATCTGCATTTTATAAGTTCATATGTTTAAGTTATCGGCTCTGCATAATTTTATTTGTGCTTGCTGAGATCTCTTATGGCTTTATGGAACTCAGATTTCGGTATTCTTCTTTCTATATTGAATAAATCTTCAGTCACCTTTTCATCCAGCTTTTATATAAAAAAACTTATTCTAGATATTTATTCCATAAGTTAGACAAGTTCCCTCATCATGAGAATCTCACTATTTGTTTCTTATTATGCTGTTTTTTAACTTGAATTTCTTGAAAACTCTTTGATTTCTGTGTCAATTTCTTGGCTTCCTTCTTCAGTTCTTACATCGATGATCTTGGAAAATATCCTCCTATTGTTTCAGATTCGCAATATTAAATACCTTTTTTTGATTTTTCGCAAGAAGATAAGAAGCTTGTCCAAACTGGATACCAAAAAGACTTTTGGTCTTGATGATTTTCTTCGATTGTCCTAAAAGATTGTTTTATTATTGCAATATATTAAAATCTTCTGAAAGAAGTGTCAGTAATAATTTTTCTTCCTATAAATAGAAATAAAAATGGACTGAAAACGGAACAGTAATTCTTAACAATTCAGTTACATATAAAAGTTCACCTAATAAATAGAAATAGCGGATATTAAAGATCCAACATTATTTCAAAATCGAATGTTTGCAGAAACTAGTAAAGTTTCGTAAATTTGGACTCGACAGCATACAAAAATAGAATCCTCTACATCGTAGTTGCCTTAACTTGAACACTACTTAAAAGAACACCGCAGTCCAAGCGTCCGTATATTCGCCGTTTATTACTTAGCATTTGACAAAGATTTCACTGGCCTGGCAGCTGTTTCGAAGTGGATGGTTCTCTTCAGAGATCACTCAATTCAGTTTGTTCAAAAGAACATTATAGGTCGAGACTGAGACTTCATTTACACAGTATTAGTCATAGGTTCATTCCAACCTCTTGATATCTGAATTGCCATAGTCTGCAGTGTTGCTCCTGAAAGAAAGTGGAAAGGGTGTAAGTGAAGTCCATACCTCGGTGCTAGTCCCATCGAGGCTAACCGGCCTTGTGTTAGCCTTCTCTGCCCAGGGTTTCAGAGATCTCCCACTCTAGGGACATTACGCTATTCATTGGATTAATTACTGGTTCTGAAGTTACTAAAAGTAAACAAATAGAATCGTCAGACAAATTTGAATTCGATAATTTCGTAGCCTGCATAGTATTGGTGGGATGTGCCAGTTCTTTATGAACCGAGAGTTCCCCAAAATAGACTGTTCTAAAAAAGCAGAAATTTGGAAATACAGCTATAGAAAGCTCCGATTAATTATCGGAGAGTATAACCTGCTTGCCGGATTTTGTGCATCCCGTTTCCGAATTCTCCATAAATGGTACTTTAATTCTGTAATTAAACATATGATAATTTTGATAGTAAAAAGCGGAAGGAACTGCACAAATACGACTTCTTTTAATGTCAACATGAGAACACGCAGGCCATACTAATATGGAACCAAACACATCTTATTAGAGAGTAATAATAAAAGTAACTGTTTTAAGCTATCCACATATGGAGCAAGATGGACTGTTTGGTCTAAAGTTTACTGTATTTTATCAACCTCACTGGAAAAGTCCCTGTGCTTGTGCTACCCTCCAAGAAGTAGTAGGAAGTTTGTAGAGGCTACTTGAAGAAAACAAAATCCTCTATTCATGTTAAAGTTCGGTGCTAGGTGGTTATGAAATTAGATTTTTGATTACAACTGTTTGAATTTTAGAGAAAGATTTACGCCTTTGGCTGATGCTTTTCTAATGAGTTGTAGTATTCGGGGCTAACTTTTGTACTGGCTCCTTTGTGATTATTTATATCAAAGTGAGATAGAGAATATCCTAGGAAGGACTTGACTAGATGGTTGCTAAGATGAGTAAAGATGAAATTTCTTAATGTTTTAATGGTGTTAGTAAAGAAACGATATTTGAGCACTGGGAAGTCAAATCCGCCTTCCTCGAGGGAGATGTTGAAGCTCCATGCTCGAGGCGATTCCAAAAGAACTGACGTAAGTATTTATATAGATCAGCTTCTGTGTTTCCCGCTATTTCTGTCAGATGAAAGACGTGTATTAGTGGAAGGACGACCACAATTTTGCTAATAGTGAATCTTGCTGAAAAGGAGAAAAGACCGATGTCCCATTCAAGTAAAGTGACTTTACTCTCTTGCTGGTAAAGCCTTCTGCTGTCAGAGGTGGAGCTTTAAGAATGGCACTCCTAGGATATTTACAGTTCCGGTTAAGCTGAGTGGTAAGTTTACAGTTATCCACTGTCTGATGATTACTAATTTGATTTTATTAGGATTGGCCTCAAATCCACTACTTTCTCCAAACTGATGATGATTAAAGAACGTGATAATAGAACTATTATATCTGAAGGTACAGATTAAATCATCCGCATAGGCGATGGTTTTGCACTCTCGGGGGATTGATGGTAGTGTTATTCCTCTTATCATGGTGATATTGTTCACCAATCTCAGAAACGGTTCTAATACCAGAGGGAAAAGTAGTGGACTCGAAGGACAACCCTGACGCACTCCTTTGTAAAGGGGGGATAGGATCTGATATGTAGCCGTTTACTATCAAATTCGTTTTGGCTTCAGCGCAAATTCCTCTGATTGCCGGGCATAAACGTTTGCCAAAACCAACGAGATATAAAATGTGGAAGAGAAATTTATGTCAGACTTTTTCTAATTCTGTACTGAATACTGCCAAAGGGTACTATTTATTCTTTGGCAGCTGTATAATATCTCGTAGCTGAAGAGGTTAAGTTCCATCTCCCTGCCTGGGATACTATAGGTCCTGTGTGGTGGTAAAAATATTTGACAGATTAACCTTCATTCGGTTGTTAATTATTTTAGTGAATAACTTGTAGTCTGTTAAGTGAATGGGATGCTAATTGCCTATGAATCTGTCATTTCTATCTTTTTGGGGAGAAATATTGTGTAACTCCTCTTGAAATACATTATGTGCCAAGTTAGGAATTTATTAAAGAGCCTGTTTAGTATAGGTAAGATGGTGTTCCATGTTGATTTATAAAATTATATTCCTAGGACATCTGGCATGCACTGCTTAGCCGCTAGTTTGATTTTTTCGCTGCTATAGTGCTGTTGTGATCACCAGACGGCGAACTTGGTATGTGCCACATACCTGGAAAAACTACCGCTTGCTTATCCGAGAAGGCTAGTTTGTAGTGTTCCATAAAAGCCTGCAGAATTATGAGTGTTGATTATTGTGTTCCCTTGTAGTTGATTTCCTTGATGGTTTTCTTCCCTGGCGCTCCAGAGTCGTTTTTTGTAAACGACTGCAAGAGAAGCATCCACTTTCCTGAATCGCATACTATACTTTTCTTATTGTGCTTTCTTTTCTTTAGATCTATGTCGGTAAGTCGCTTTGTATCAGACAAGGGTATGACATGCCTGAATTCTAGTTGATACACCATCTTTGCTCTATGTATAGCCTAAGAAGCTTCTGACATTGTTGCAGCGCCTTTCTTCTTCCCAAGAAATGAATTTACTTTGTAGAACGGCCTTGAATTGGGATCATGATGTCCAGTTCCATTCAACCTGTGCCCATACCTGACATAGTTTGTGAATTTCGTCTTGAAAGAGCATAACATGTTTAGGGTTGGCTCGCCAAGGTCTTTGTTATCAGTTAGGTTAATAAGAGCACTATTTTGCGATCTGAAATTTATCGTTTGTTGGGAATGCCCAGATGTCTTATGTCGATTACCTGATATTCTAGTTGAGCGGATACATAGAAACGATGGACACGTGTACCACTCTGGTTAGTGAACCATGTGCAGCCCTAGATACTCTGGTTTCGGACCCTTCCAATGTCTATTAAATAAAAGTTTTTACCAAAAATGTCCGTAACGCAGCCACTCAGCCAATACTTGGGATGTGGGCACAGTTTATTTTGTCTGTGTTCTTGTCCTCCGCGAAGTTCTAGTCACCAGCTGATATAATTTTTTATACAATTTGAAATCACTGTAGAATGAGTGAGGACCGGAAGATAAAGACATTATGTTTGGTATTTTGGATGGTTTAAACAGAAGAGGTATACTATACAGAGAATGAATAGACGATATAAAAGACCAAACACAAACCTCTCTTTACACCTAGGATAATATTTGCAGTTTAGAAAAGAAAGAGGCTTTCCGGTTGACTCAAATTTTACGAAATATCTGAACAGTTGTGCAGCCAGCGAATTACTAATTTTACAGAAAAATTGGCTAAACACAAGTTCATTGATCGATGTTAATTTATTTCTTAGTGGATATTATTTAATCATCTGCGTACATTTTGAGAGATTTAAAACAAAGCAAGCATTATGGTAGAGTGATATCATAGAGTTCCCAATGTTCGACATTCAGACCATGGATTCAACTTCCGCTGCGGCATGGATATTTCGAAAAGTCGACAGTAGATGACAAGCTCAGCTGCGATAAAAATCAGTTTTTTTAGCGCAGGAGATAAAAAAAAAAAATAAGGCGATATTTTTTTTATATAAGGAGAGTGGTGAAATCACTATCCTACTTATCGGAAGCTAGAAAAGCTTCCCTGCTTCGTTTACAGTATAGAGATCCGAATTATATAACCCACTTATAGTACTAGACTAGAGATTTATGACTATTAATGGGTGCGATTAACTTTCTTCTTAATCCTCCTCTTCTACCTTTTACCCTGTTGAGGTTCTTGCAACCGCAACCGTCTCGAGGATAAGGTGGTTAGCACTATGCCCCAACCCCCTACCCTCCCAGGTGTGACCTATGTCTGTAGATGCGTGTGTTCACTGGCATCTACAAACATAGGACACACCATAAAAACCTTTGACACCTCAGTGGTATATGTGGAGAAAAAAGCGAAAGAATGAACATATCGAATTCTTTCTTGAACAATTGAAAATAGTAATCTCTTGGGGATGCCAGAGATTTCCGCTAATATGAAAACGGAGAAAATGAAGCTGGTTCTTCAAGGTATAAACTGAACTATATGTGGATATTGAAAAGTCTGCTCGTATTTTTTTTAGCCATAAATGAAAGCGAAAGAATGGTAGTTGCTAATTCGTCAGAAAATCGTCCATGAAAATGGACACAGAGAAAAGGCCATGGTAGAATATACCATATGTGATAAACTGATTTTTTTTTTTCGATGTGGTTTCCACCCACGAAAGGTTATTAGTAAACCTATAGTATATTGTACCTTCAGTGGGCTACTTGAAGCAAATTTTGAGGAAAAAACTCTTATTAACTAGATTTTCCCTTTTCTGTATAAAACCAAGCATTTTAGGGAGTTTTAATGTGCACTACCACAAATTTGAAAATATTAAATTTGCATGAATTCCTCTGTGCACAGCTGTACATGTGAGACGAGCATCTCTTTGAATGAAAAATGATGATAGTTTTGAAAAAAAAATACTGAAGATTGGAGTATCAACAAATCCAAAGAAGTGAAATGTGATTTCTTTCTTTTGGAAATAAAAGATTTTGGTAACACTGAAGTTCGGTAATTTGCCCTGTCCCCCCACAAGACAGTTTGGTAAGGACTTCAGTGTTTAAGACATTGCAGTAGTAATCATTTGAGCGTTTATAAGTTTGTCAAACGAAGAGAAATTGAATGTACTGTCATCAAAAATGTGAAGATTTGAAGTTAAGAGATTCCGTGTACAGGAGTATGAGTGTGCCAAAAGTATAGAATCCTGGTGTAATCCTTTATTGCTGGGGAACTAAGAGAGATCATTCACCATGATATGTAGTGAACAACAAGACCGCAGGTAGACCACAAGATGTTCGCTTGATAAGAGTCTTTATGCAAAACCGATCATATATCGTGGAAGTGTCAAGAGTTACTCTACACATTTGTTTTTCAAAGCTTTCCGTAGCTTATAGGTTGAGTGATGTTGGTTATGGGATCTGTTATAGATCGTGCCAAATGATTGCCTCCAAGTATGAAGAATTTATCTGTTCATCTTCTTCGCTGCTTTCGGAGAACTGAAATAAAAGTAACAGAACTGCATTTGAATAGCTAACGTTCATATAAGATTATTCAGATAATCTTATATGAATTTAAGATTGCATCCACATTGTAGGTAAATGCTAGGCATGTTTGAAAGATTGTAAATAAGATATAGGATACATATTAATTTTGGAGAACATATTTTGAGTACATCTGGAGGATAAGTCATGTCCAGAAAACTTGTTATTAAAGTCTATTATCAGGATTATTGATGTCTTTCCAGAGAGAGACCAGCGATTCATGCAGTGAGTTCTTGCTGTAATGAAAGTGATTTGCCTAGACTATTCTATCAGAAGAATGATGTCAGAGATTCTTCGTCTCTTTAGGATATCCTTCGGTCAATCTCGTCTTTTAAAAGAACATTGGGTGAAACTAGATCGAATCTGAAATAGTAGCATGGTATATATTTTGAAAAAAACGTAAGTGCGATACATTTCGCGGGAGTCCGAAATGAATATTTTTGATGTTTATGTAACAGACAAGGAAGAAAGAAGGAAAAAGCTAGAATCCTTCTATAAATAACGTCAATGTTAAAATCAACAGAATATGAATGAAAAGTTCATTACAAATTGTGACTTCAGCGATATATGTTGATCGAGATGCCATACTGGATTTTGATATTCAAGGATATCCACAAACTATTTTCTCCTTGCAGGATCACCGTAGGGTTACATACTGGATTTGATTTCCCTTCTTCAAAAACAGTCCAACAAGTTGTCCCAATTGTTTCAAAGGGATTATTTGATGAAATTATCAGTCATTAGAGTGGTAAGTAGGTCAGTTTGTTTAATGAAATTACATCTGAACAAAATAGGAGGTATCCATAGGTTTGTACCTGCGATGCACTTTTGCTGAAAATGTTTGCTCGAGAGGTTTTGAATCCCGTCTAGGAGACTCGTTAGCTCTTTCAAAGGTAAGTTGGCTGATCACAAATATCAGAGTTTTTCCCTCTTGGAAATTGGGGATTTCATCCGTCAAGACATGAAAATCGTCCTGAGAATACTAATCTGAGAGATATAGCAGATTATGTAGCTGTATTAACTATCCTATCAGAACATTAATGAGATTTATACAAAGTCAAGTTACTTGTCCGTGACGTGCCATTGAACCTAGTACACTGAGGGAAGCTTGAAGATAAGGAGAGCTTATTGGCCTCCTTCCTTCAAATCGAGCGTCGATGTGTTTCTTTGATTTACAACCGAAGCGACTAAGTCTAAAAGGGTGGTGGTAGTAGTGTATTATTGCCTGTTAATTCCTTATACACTTCTGACTGCTTTGCTGATGCAAAAAACGCTCCCTTCCGTATGGAATCAGTTAACTCACCTTCCATTTAAAAGCTCTTATAAAACGTTCTTCACAAAATGCGAACCACTGCCAGGTTCTTGTATGGAGTAGATGATGAAAACAATTTCAATCCACATGCACCTACAGGACCTGAAGTGTGGCTCACTAACAACTCTGAGAGTTTAGTACCATAGAATTTCATTTTTTAATGATGCTAAGCACAAAATATTTTGGAGTGAAGCTAATGCTCTAAACAATTTAAAAATGTGTAGCTTTTATTAATAGTTAATTAAATATAACTCGATGAACACTTCAATTCGCTTTGGTACAAATTAAATTTCCGTTGGTTTCATTTGATTGTGTTTGTTGAATGAAAAATGTCTGAAATCCTGTTGAAATGAAAGAGTACAAATTGTTATGGTCCATCCATATTAGGCTGCCAACACACACACACACACACACACACACACACACACACACACACACACACACACACACACACACTATGCTGACAAAAGTGTTTGAACAGAGCTGTGGTCAAAAATGCGTTTTAATTATATTTCAAGTACCGAGTGGGAACACCTTTTGGCCAGAATGACAGCAACTACCCATCGCCGCATAATTTCAACTGATTTCTGATACTTCGCAAGAGAAGTAATCTTCCATTCAGCGCTCAAAACTGCCCCACATTGCTGATGCTTACAACGGCTGCTGTGGTCTGTAGCGAATTCGGCATTCTAATCCGACCCAAAGATGTTCGATGCTGTTGAGTCCTGGACTCTGAGCTGGCCAGTCCAGTACTCTAACATTGTTTTGTGGAAGCCAGTCTCCAACGCAGTGTAGCATGGCACGGAGCATTGTCGTGCTGAAACATGCAAGGGTCACTGCCGAAGTACTTCCACAGCGTCCGAAGCATGAACTTGTCCTGGATATCCAGATAGCCATCAGACGTCATGGTATTGGGCACGTTTACCAATGGACCAAGTCCCATCCAACTGAAACACCCTATATCATTACTGAATTTCCACTAAACATGACTGTCGGAATGAATCAGTCCTGCCGAAACGTTTCTCGGGTAATCTCAAAATCCAAACACGATCATCAAAGTGAAACATTTGGAAGCGTGGTTCGTCGCTCCACAGAACCCTTTTCCAATAATTTACGGTCCGGGTACAGTGTGAAAGAAATCGGTTCAAACGTCGTTTGGCGCTGAGGGCAGGAGCAGGGGGTAGCGATGTTTGGCTTGTTCACAGCAGCTCTGCAGTGGTAATCTAAGCATGCAAATGTGCGGACAGCACTAGTGCTGATAGATATCTCTGCATCATTTTCCAGGTTGACTGCGAGGTCCTTCGCTGATGGCGTGCGAGATTCTAGAACATTCCGAGACAGAGCTCGTCGTTCTCGGTCAGTGAGTTTCGGTGGCCTCCCAGGGTATTTCCCTGTTAAGTAGGCCATCAACGTTTCATCTACGAATGACATAAACGATGGTGGATTTCGATATACTGAGACTAGTAGTAATGTCACGGCAGAAAGAACACTGATGTGACACCTAACTACAATTCCACGTTGGAAGTCCGAATTCACCTGAATGTGGAATCATGACATCGAATACAGTGCAAAACATGCAGGACATCTCATTTATTATTACTATACCTACGCAGACATGCTCTGATATTTGTATATGGTGAGATCCAAAATTTGCATGGCACGTAAGTTCCAAATACCTTTGTCAACGTGTGTGTGTGTGTGTATATATATCAAGAATATTCCAGCCAAAACTAGAAATGAGACTTGTTTTCTTATTGAATATACAGGGAAATAAGAGATCGATAGCTACTATTGGACATGGATACGGATATGGGTATATTTTGTTAAAATGTTTTGATAGTGTTGTGTCGAGGACTGAGTTATTTTATTCAGATAGCATGTAATGCATTTGTCGTAGACGTATTGGACACTGAAAATATCTGAAACGTATTGTTGCTATCTTTCACTGAAGCGTAATAAATTCGTATCGAAATTAATAACATCTTCAGCTGTTTTAAGATAGAATATCCAGACCATTGAATAGCGAATCCCGCTATTGGTATGGATGTTTGTAAATGTCTTTAGGAAGTTAGATGAATTTCATATTCCGGTGTGAGACTACCTCCGCCTTCACTACCCTAATTTCACTATCCTTGAAAACCTCTAAATGAGGGGAACAGGAATATTTAACTTTTACCACGTCCACGGTACTAATGAAGTATAGATTTGCAACCTTTTTTTGTGTGTGAAAACAACATAATTAAAAAAAAAAAAAAACAGCATCAATACTACAATAAGTGTTGTAAAAATGGATTTTATACGAAATGACTACAGTATTTTTTTTCGCCGAAAATTTAGGAGTAATGGATTTTTATTCCCTTAAAGATTCCGAAAATTACGCTAAAAATCAGTTTTTTTTTGTTTTTTTTTTAAACCATCCTTCCTAGGATGTTCATTTTAGTGAACATGCTTATAATACTAGAGTCAAGAAACTGACAATTCATCCTATCTTAGTGCATAACGCTGTCAGGTGCTCTGCCTACTTGTCTTTACGAACCGTTTGTCTGTATTTTGGAAGAAAAATATTGTGCTCAGTTTAGATTAAAACTTTTTTTTTATCGACGACCAGCAAACATTTAACTAAGGTGGCGGTCACGATTGGAAACTAATTCACCACAGATCCGTTGTCCTTTCAACATTATGAAACTTTTTAAAGGATTGGACTTCACTTCAGTGAAATATCACGACCACTTTTAACAACTTGAGAAAAAAAATTGACTGGTTGTTAAAACTGGAAAGCTTTGAAGGATACCCATTAATTAAAGGCGAGTTTTTATGCGCATTGTACTTAAGTTTAGAATCTCTATAGATTATTGTAGAATGTTGCATGCTAATTATGGTCGTGCGAATGTTCGCCAAGACAGCAAAAATAAAATCTTATAGCATGCTTTTCATTGTGAATCAGGGTAGATTTAAAATCCCTAAAGTGTTCTATTTCTGAAGAAAGGCCGATTTTCTTTTCTTATTTTTTTTAAAGAAAGTAGACCTGTTCGCAGCATTAGCCACTCAGCTAGTTTGTAGTTACGGTATCAAATCCCTAGAGGGCGTTTAGTACAGATGACAGAGAAGAAAGAAAAATTACTTGACTAGCAGGCAGTAAGCAACTAGAGAAGGAAATTAATGGCTTTGAGGAGAAAGATTTGTGTCCTGCACTTATCGCTAACACACTGTCACGCCAAGACGGATGGCCGCTCTTTCTGCTTTTGTACGCACAGATGTTTTCCAGGCACCTTCCGCAAGGGGGGAGTGCAGAATGATTATTGGCAACCTCGTATAACAAAATCCTGTAAAGGCAGCATTGTAAAATGCATTTTACCCCGAAAGTATGATTTTCACTTCTTTCTGTGATATCTTTTTGGAAGATGTGAAGAGAGCAAGTGGCGGATAACTTAAGAATCTAAGAAATATATATGAAGTGGATTTAATAAGTGATAGAAACAGTCAGCATTACTAATTTCAAGGTGGCGGCCATCTATCTGTAAATAAAATGGACTTATTTTTCGTTAATCAAATCAGATGGTACCATTTGTGTCATTAGGTACTGCCGTGCGGACATTTCAATTTCCCACACTTTTAAGTGAAAAGTGAACTCTCAAGTGAACGTTGGTATAAGATTTTTTTTAAAATAGAATTTTGTACTCTCAGAGAGAGAGCTTGCCACTTTTGTATTAGATCCACTAACTAAACCTAATTGAAAAGTTCTTATAAGGACTCATCTAAAAAGCTTCCAAACAGAAGACCATACATTTTGTATGTGCTTCTGTTTGGAATCGGTATGATATGTATAATTTCGATTTATCATATCATGATATACAAGAAAGGAAAAATTGAAATTATTTTATACGTACATTACTAACAATAGCCTTATACAGTACTAACTCGATACAAAATATTGTACTGAGTTATTGCTGTGTAAGGCTTTTTCTGAACTTTCTTGAATATCAGTTGAAATAATTCTTTGCTATTCCTCTGGACAAATTTATGACATGGATCTTATTTCCATGTCAGATTTTAGCATTGTTTTTTTAGGAGGTATTAGTAGCTGTCAAAACAAAACAAAAATTCATTTATTTTGTTGATCTAGTTTTGAAGCTGTTATAGAAGTGAACATCACTTGGCTACCATTGCATTCCTCAAATTTAGTATGTCATATGTTGCCCTCTCGCTGCAGTTATTTTGCTTATCCATATTAGGTAAAGCCTATAATAATCTATAGAGATTATTATAGGCTTTACCTAATATGATTCGGAAGTTGTCATAGCTGCAAAATACCGGTCTATTGTGATAATTTACCAAGAGATCTGTCATTTGTTAACTCATCTCATAAAGAATAACTTTTGTTTTTCAGTGTCATATTTCTTTTTGGTTATTTCTTCCTTACTGTCTTCGTTCCTTCTGCTTCATCTGACAAAAATAGTGAATCAGCCTCCATCCACAAACTTAGTAGCTTTACGAAGTGTTTGTTTAGTCTCTTGTGGCGCCCTCTGGATGAGACGACAGCTCAGCGTTGCTGCTTGAGTACATAGAATTGTAAGCATGCCAGTGGGCTGTTTTCTTCGGACGGATAAAAGGCTGACGGAGTGTAGTATTAGATGGTCAAAGTATTTTATTGCCCAAAAGTCAGCCCACGTAAATCACACACTCACATCCTGGTACCGACTGGGAGTAAACACTCACACGATTGCTAAACTGACAGATATCGCGGGGGAAGCTGAGCTAAAGAAAATTCGCAAAAATAGGAGTGTCCAGAGGCTACTGGTTCAGCGAGATATTCATTCTTTCTGACGATTTGCTCTAATAATCTTCATTCCTCCGTATAACGAAACTAAACGAGGTATATTTTAAATTTAGATTTGTCATCATTTGTAGGGAAGTTGTAAACGATTCCATACTCTGTATGCCTTTTACCTAGCTTACATAAAGAGCAATAAACTCATTACCTTCGTACGAAAATTGGAAGATTTTATAATAAAGTGCTATATTTCAACATTGAATATTTAAGTGCGAAACAGGCCACTTGGCCTGTACTTCTGAAAGAAGAAGAAAGAAGAGAAAAATAAGTAAAGAAAACAAAGTCTGAGGACGGGACTGTTCTGATTGTTTTTTTGAGAAAAAAAAATTAAATTGTCTCTGTTAGCAGCTGTACTGGCTGTTAATATCATAAAAATATGATGAAGTCTTCCGAAGTTCAGTGATAGATTGGTGCACCATCCATCACTTGTGGACCGAATCCTTCGGCTGAGATGAATGGATTCTTCTTAAAGCCATTCTTTTATAGAATTTATATCCTATTAAACCTTGCCTACCCACACGAATAGTAGGCATTATTAAAAGGCCATCCCGTTTTACATTCCTTGAATTGAGCAAAGCGCGTTTAACGGCGATGACGATCTTTTGGTTGGCGATACTTGAATTAGAATTCGTTCAGAGAAGCGAGGAGCATTTATCACGACTTTTCAAATGAAGATGAGTCGGGAGGTGTCAGACGGAGACGATTTTTCTGCCGTTAACTGGAGATTTTTCACCTGTAAACGGGCAAACCAAATTTCGAACATGCATAGGTGGATGTCGCACTTATGGAATATCTGTTCTAAAGTTGGCTTCCTTAAAACTTAGTTAAGTTTTACTAACAGGCCAAGTTATTTGGCTTTAAGGCCATTGGACCGAATTCGTAAATCAAAGATGGGAATGATGGGAATTTTCTGTTTATAGCAGGCGAAGGCAGTCATTTAATATTGAAGCAGACTGTTTCAGTAATGAGTGGCGTAGCTACTTGAAGCATGCAGTCAGTAACGTTGGATGTAATGTACAGAGGTGTATCGAAAGATTCCAAAGGGGTGATACAAAATATTATATTAAAAAATTTCAAAGACATACATGTCCCAGCCACTCGCAAACTACCGAATGCGATTAAAAAGTTACCCAAAAGACTGTAAAATGAGAGAATGGCAGCCTCCTCTAGGTTTTGATAGAACAGAATCTGCTGGGGCATTCCCCGCTTATTTGAAGGTTGTGGCTTTATTTACTGAGAAGTAATAGCATAAAATTACATTTTATTAGGTATGTTCCAACATGTGCACTAATTTCTGCTTCGAACGTCTTCCACAAAACTGAAACAGTCGATGTTTTCTAAGTTGTATCTGAATGCGTCTGTGGACAATGGTAAAAGTTATCAAAATTGAGAAAAGCCTAAACGATGATTATTCAAGTAATTTTGTTAATGCACATATATATCTTTGTCTAGGAGTTAAGTGCTAGTTATTGGTCGGGATTATGGCAGAAGCAACTAAGAATAAGAGGCAAGTGTACTTATGCCATTTTATTTTAAATCACCAAAAAACGTATGCCTCATCGGGTGATAGAAGCCAAATCTTAAAGTTATATTTAATGAGAGCCTCAACTAATTGGAAAGAACAGACATAAATTTCATCTTTTTACAATGCGAAGCAATTATTGATATTTTACATATATTCTTTTCTGGTTCAGTTTAGGTTCACCACAATTTCGATTCTTGTTTCGTCTTTGTCGCACTGGAGAGTGTACCAGTTCTATCTCCTTACTACCATATTCCGTTTTCTATGTTAATTCATTGTGTTCTTCGACTAGTTTGCCTATTTTGTGATACAACAAAAAAAAACCGACAGTCTTTGATGGAGAACTCTGTCTTTTCTGTATGTTAGCGGCCAACTAACTACTCATTTGGAATCCTGTTAATCATACCAATGCATTCTGATGTCAGTCAGATCTGAACCTTGTTTAGACACCTAGTGATAACTTACTGGGCAGTGACGCAACTGTTTTGAGTCTTCCTTTCTCATAATTATAGGTCTGGCATTCTGTATTTTTTATTTTTTTTTCCTAAATTCAAATTAGCACTGTAGCAAATATTCTAATACAATTATCTAGTAATAATAATAATAATACAAAATAAATATTGGCTATGCATGTGGAGTTCAAACATGGCATTTATAAATGTTTCCAACAGTAGCAAGAATGTCAGGTTCTGTATCAAGTTCAAAGGATCTTGTTCTGCAGAAATTCCTCAAATACCTCAAAGAGGATAATATCGAATAGTAGATAAATGCCTTTAGCTAACAATACAGTCTAGAAACTTCTTGATCCTACTTGGTTTAGAGTTAACTGTGTGACTCTTTTGCAATACTCAGACTGATTACCGATGTGTGCTTTTAACAGCAAATAAACCTACATATTACATCTTATAAAACAAACACTACTTCCTTTTAGTTTATCGGAACATGTTGAAGCGAATAAGCATCACCAGATAAGATAACTACATGTTTCCTTCGCTTCGTTTCTATTTTTCCTCCCTCCAATAAATCGCATTGTTTACCGATTTTATTTTTTGTTTGCTGAATTTCTGCAGAACAAGATCAAGCAGTGCACGCCATATTGTGGTATGCAATTTCACGCAACGATTATTTCAAACATAAGAAACCTGTCCAAAACAAAGGTGATTCAGCTAAAACTTTTAGAAACTGAATGGGAAATGGGATTTATTTTATCTAGCGTGTTTTTCAGTATATCCGAATTCTGATTGCTTCACAACTTCTCCTAGGCTTTCCATCCCTAGGGTAGAGACTTCGTCCTTTTTTCTCTATATACGTTGATTTCTCCAGAGAACCAGTTTAATTTTTCTCGTCGTTGTCTTCTCAGTGGGTTCCCAGTAGAAACTGAGGTTATCTTATAGTAGCCAGGGATGAATAATGCTGAAACCAAGCGGTCCCGAACGGAGTTTTCTGAATGGGGTGTGAACATCTTTTGCCGTGTTTATTTCTCAGAGGCAACTTTTATATACATCGTCCGCTTTCGAGGCCTCGTGAGATTTTCTTCTTCCCAGAATTCTCTAGTGAGCGTGACTGTTTGACCATCTCAGTGGAACATTCGCTAGGGTAAAGCAACATTTGCCCTTTGACAGGAAAGATTCTGTGAGAATTTCGTCTAAGAGATTTTCAGTCGGAAATGAGTTAGCCAGTCCCATTTGAAGGAGAGATTAATTCATCTAATGTTCAGAAGGTTTCTACTTCTGAACGTTGACCTGTGAAAGGCATGTACCATTAAAATATATTGACCTCTTGACCTTAGTTGCCTCTTCATGATCCTCTCCTAGTTAATGACCGCTATTTTCCATTTATCTCAAATCGTTCCTTCTGCCCGAAGCGATTGGGATTGCCGAAATCCTCACGATCACATACGTTCTCGTGTCTATGAATATTTATTTTAAAATTGGTTCGACACAAAAAAACTGCCCACGGGTTACATTTTTTAATTTTTATAAGTGCTATATAAGAATAAAAATCTTTATGCTGTCTGTAAGGCCTTACACCTTTTATTTCTCTGTATAATATTAATTCTTCTACAACGATTAATTCACAGTATCAAGCACAAATATTAGATTACTTTTTTTTAAGAAGTTAACTTTTCTGGTTCATTGGCAACCTTACTATATTTAGAGGTATTATTTTATTATTGTTTGTCGTAAAGACTACAAAAGTTTGACTAAGAGGAAAGGCAATTCGAATTATTGCGCCGCAGTATTTTACCTTTAAACACTTCCCTTCAGTCAGTCATTCATTCATTTCGTATGGTGATTCAATGGCCGTGAGCCCCTTTTACGGGGAGATACGCAACCTCCTCAATCCCACCTATTTTTATCCGGGCTCGGGACCGGCATAGCTGACAATTCAGACCGATGGCTGGAGGAATTATCTTAAGTATTCCTGACTGTATCCGTGTGTGTTTACGGGGCCAGTTTGCTTGCTTGCGGGATGAAAATCCCCAGATAAACTGGGGGATAAACCCTACTGTCCACGCCCAAGACCGGCTAACTTGGCTATGGCTGAGGAAGATCCTTAAGTTCCTCACATCGTCGACGGGAATCGAACCTAGGACACTCCTTCCTCAGGCATATGGGTGCGAAGCGTATAGCCACTAGGCTAACCGCGCGGACTTCCATTCAGTTATTTGATATTACAGGCGAAGCAACTAATGCTATGAGACCGGTGTATTATGTATGTTAATTGACTGCGTTCTCCCGACCTGTTTGTGGTATAAAAATACGAGGAAAAAATGACAACACTGCTCTGAGTTCGGTTAACTCATGTCTAGTTAAAAAAAAGTTCTTATAAAGGTCCTAAGATAGGATAGATAGGATTCTTTCTGGCCAAAGGACATATTCGATACGGAATGAACTCATCCTTTCGGTGCACACACCTCTTTCCTAAAATAATTTTGTGATCCGCTTTTTCTGCAATACGAGGGTGGTCTGAAAAGTTGTCGGCCTCGACCATAGATGGCAACACTATGGGCAAGATTTTTTTTTTCTAAGTTGATACATCTGTTATAAGCATCCGTGCGAAATTGCAAGTCATTCTATCAAGTAGTTTGTTTTATACAGCTGGCTGAAGCAAAAGTGTTGCCTGTATCCCTTGAAACGGATAAAACTGAGTATCGCGCGGGTATAAAATTCTTTGTAAAAGAAGGTTTAACGCCAAAATAAATTCATTCGAAGTTCATAAACGTTTATGGGCACTCTTCTCCTTCGTTTTCGATAATTAAGAAATGGGCTGCAAAGTTTAAACGTGGCCGTACCAGCCTTGAAGATGATCCACGTGAAGGACGACCAAAAAGTGTAACAACACCAGAAATCATTCATCAAGTGTATGATATGATATTATATGACCGGCGAGTCAAAGTGCGTGAAAATGCTGAGACTACTCGTATAGGAATTTCAAAAGAATGTGTAGGATATTTTTTGCACAATAATTGCAAATGAAAAAGCTTCACGCAAGATGGGTGCTGCGCTTGCTCACAGTAGATCAAAAACGCACTCGCATGAAAATCTCTTAACAGTACTTGGAGCGTTTTAACAAGAATAAAACTGATTTTACGCGTCGATTTATTACTATCGATGAGACTTGGATTCACCATTACACACCAGAATCCAAACAGCAGTCAAAACAGTGGACAGAAGCCGGGTGTTCAGCGCCAAGGATGACAGAGTCGGTTCCATCAGCAGGAAAGGTCATGGCATCGGTGTTTTGAGATGCTAAAGGCATTAACCAGACTAGACGAAAACATTCTTGAGAAAAGACCCGGTTAGCAGAAGAAATAAATCATCTTTCATCAGAACACTGCACCTGCCCACAAGATGTGTTGGCAATGGGAAAATTAACGGATCTGCATTATGAATTGTTGGAACATCCACCCTATTCCCCAGATTTCGCTCCCTCTGACTTCTATCTCTTCTCAAAACTGAAACTCTTCCTCGCTGGTCAGGTTTTCTTCGAATCAAGAGGTGATTGTAGCTGTAGAGGGGTATTTTGCAGATCTTACTGAGAACCTCTACAGGGAAGGGAGCACTGGAGCATCGCTGGAATAAATGTATTAGTCTTAAGAGAGATTGTGTTGAAAAAGAAAAATAAATTTGAAATTAATAACTCGTTTTTTCATCGTTAGGCCGAGAACGTTTCAGACCATCCTCGTATTTCTAAATGACATCTTCACCGCAACTTAAACCTCTTCGGTTGATGAATAACATTGCGATAAATAAATTGATTTCGTGGAACGTATATCAGAGACTGAATCTTGAGCACATTGAGTCGATTAGGACGAGCCAGTCATAATTCAGTACAAAATGTACACAGTTACAACGACTTTTATATCAAACTTTTTATATCACAACGTTAAAATATTCAACGGAATCATATTTCTTTGATGCTCAACAGATTGCAAGTCTCATCATATCTCGGTCATTTCATACATTTATCATCACATCATCTGCAAGGCTTGTACGCGTGAAAACGCTTTATGCACTTCAAAACAAGACAGCTGTACAAGTTAAAGTTATGCGATGTATTTTTTCCATAATTTTTCAACACACCGTTGCCGGTATTAATAAGAGGATTCGTGCTCTTTTAAGGTTTTTCCCTGGTCTCCGAAGACAACCAGCAGTTTGAAGCAATTGTCCGTTCAGTAAAACAAAACTGAACAAAAGCATTCATGAAAAGCGGATATACGGGCTCCTTGGCAGAAATTGTCTTAATCAGGGCCATTCCAGATCAACATTCTATGCCAAAGAATGTATTCTTATACTCAAACTTTTAAGTTTCCATTATTTGACTTTGAAATAATGATGGATTTTAATATCCTTTCATTTAATATCTTCATCTTCGTGAAGTTTTCCAGCTGTTATATCCTTTAATTGGTTTAACAAGGTTTAGCACAAATTTTACATTTCATCACAATTCAAATCATATGAAAAGTATACGATTTTCCATATTAAAACTGCATACGGAAAACGTGTAATAAAAGCACAAAACTGCATAAAATAAACAGCACCTCTTTGGACCAGTTCAAGGTTTAGGTTATCCTTCAGCTAGGAAAGACGTGCGTTTGAAACTATCCAGGATGCGAGAAACTATTTTCAACTGAAAGAGATTTAGCCAGTCGCATACTGTAGTGGCAAGGGTTTATTCTTGAAAACTGGAGTCTTTTATTTCGAGAAACAAGCAAACCCACTGAAAATACACGTAATTAACAGAATCACTTGCTTCGTTGCCTTGTTACTGTCGCGATTTCCATTAAACTGGCACAAAAATAATACCCGCTGAGAAGACGCTCAGCGCTCCAATTTACGGACTACGGTACGAATCCAAGTGTGTCACGAAATGTCTAAGTATAAAGTGCTTTCATCATCCGATGTGACGTATGCGTAGTTTGAAACAACGTTTCAAATTTTGATTTCTTGATTGTTGACCGTTGATCGAATGATACGAATGCTACGAGTATATGAATTGCTTGTATATTGTAATAGACTGCCATTTTGTGGCGCAGAGTTATTTCATTCGCTGAAATACCATACCGGTGGTATTTTAAAATTCTCAGCAGAAATAAACTTCTCCGAATATACTCAATATATCACAAATACTCAATATAACTGATTATATAAGAATATCAAGCGACCACTTAATGGTACATATCATTCCAGAACCGTCATATTCATAAAAATATGGAGGTAAGGAGGCAGAATTCGACCTAGATGTTAGTAAAAGATGATTAAATTTTAATAAGAAAATTATCAGCGATTTTCATTATTAATTTTAAAAGTTTTATATGCTGATTATTTTAATAATTTAATTGATTTATATATATATTAATTGATTTATATATACTCGTGTGTGTGTGTGTGTGTGTGTATATATATATATATATATATATATATATATATATATATATCTCCAAAACAAAATCCGTACGTAACCCTCTTTTTCTTCTTGAAGTGATACGAACGGATTTTGTTTTGGAGATTAAGCATATCGTATCACGATATGGTAAAGCCAACTTCTTACTTCAATTTTAAAATACTCATTTCATGTGTACTTGGATTTTACTTTGTCACAATTTAGAAGAAGACCGTGATAAACATTTCTCATTCTTTAAAAACAATTGCTTACTAGTCCGACAGTACTAAAAGTGGGAAATCAGGAGTGTATATGAGAAGTATGTTGAAATTTCGACCAAAAAACATATGTTATATAAAATAAGTGACATTGGGTTTTATTAGGCCGTAATAGTGCAGATAATTATACCGACTAGTTTCGCCACATATGTTAGTGGCTTCTTCTGGGTTAGGAAGAACACACACAATACAATACAATAAAGTGGTAAATGTGAACCATTACATAACTAAAACACAGAACATGTAGGACCCGTTATACAAAAGTAAAAAAAAAACACACGTGGAAGTTGGCAACGGTCAGTCATTATTCAGTAAAAAAGCAGGTAAATTCAGCAAACGATGATTAGTAGAAAATTTAGTCTGACTTGCGGAAAGATCTAATAAGAGATTTCCAAATATTACATAGAATCATTCCTTAATTTCTGTTGAGTGTGCCTTGTGGATGGATAACCATCGTAAATTTTTTGATGTTGCAGGCTTTAAAGTTGGTCTCTATGTAAGGCATGGAGCTCTTGCACCATTCGATATTATGGCGAGTGCTGGAGAAGTGGAAAGCTATACCTAAGCTGTCTTCTCTGTAATTTTTCACATATCCAATATGTTCTTTTTGTCTTATTTCCAAACTTCTAGAGGTCTGCTCTATGTAAAAAGGCCACAAGAATATGGAATATTATAAACTCCAGGATGTTTGTAGTTGTGGCCGTTCGGTGCCCGTAATAAAGCTCTTTTAGTCACAATGGGTTTGAAAGCCACTCTTTTGTCATGGGATCGGGAGATTGATTTTGAGAGAAAGTCTTTCAATATAAGAGATGGAAACTGAGGCTTTGTAGCGAATGTCAGGAATTTTGGAGAAGGAGTAGAGAATAGTATTCTTTGCCATTTTCCTATGGTACATGTGAATGAAATCTTGGAAATACAGTGTTGCTGAGATGCACGATGTGCTTTCGTCAATCAATTTTTTCCATCATAAAATTAAATTCACTTTAGAACTTGAAAATGAGGAAAATTACCTTTCCTTCATTTTCAAGTTCTAAAGTAAATTTAAAGATCTTTTTAATTTCAATAAAAACAGGAGGAGGCTTCTCTCTAAGCATATACCGTAAGCCCACTCACACAAGTCGTTCCCTACATTCCTCTTCATTGCACCATGTCACAAAAATTTTGTATTATACATGCACTCAAGAAAAGGGGGATATAAATTACAAAGGATGAAGGAAAAAAAGAATCCGAGCAATGGATATCCTAAGAATATTTTAGACACACACACACACACACACACACACACACACACACACACACACACACACACACACACACACACACACGAAGTTAGTGCCACATGGAAGGTGACAGAATAATTGAACATTTATCTGATATTCGTATCTAGACCATCACTGCCAGATTACTTTTTGAGCAAATCACAGCCTGTTCAATCGATTTTGAAGGTATCTTTTAAACTTTAATTATGCCAAAAATACTACTGAAATCAGTCATGTCACAGCCATTGTTAAAGTATATATTTCATTTCATATAGGAAACTGAAAGTGTCGCCAAGTGGATATTGAAATTAAGTGAAATGGATATATATATAATAAAATAATAATATTAAAAAAAACTCGTTGAAATTAATGTCTTGTATCGTAGTTGAAAGTTTCCAACTAACGACTTTTTTTTATCACTTAATCACGCTAATTAGAAAGCCTGCAAATCATGAATATGCAAGTAACAAACTTAATACATTAGTCTCATGACTTAAGTTGTCGGTGTAATTCCAACTAATTCGCCAGGAAACAAATGGTTAGCACTGCTGTAAGAGTGAATTTTGTATTAAAGACCTTTTGTTAATATAATTGTTTAATATTCGTGATGATTTAGATTCTCAATGATTTTTGTTTACTAATAATGCAAAACTGAGTAGTGTAAGAGTAAATTGTTCAAACGTCAGAGATTTAAGAGAAGAGCCGAGATTAACATGAACAAATGGATGTGCATGAGAATTTGATAAGAATATACTACAAGCGAAACTCTACTTACGAAGTTTCAAAACACGAACAATTTGCATTTTCGAACATTAAACTGACTTACAAAATTGCGAATTCCAGTTCATTTAACGAACACAGCACTCCATGTTTTCGATCACTTTACGATGAGTGAAGTTCACCTGTACAGTAATTTAAGACGTTATTTAAATAATTTAAGATGTTTGGTACGGTAATTCATCCCCATTTATTTCTGTCTTCGGTTGCTGAATGTATTAGACACCTTAATGTTGCGCTTGTTTATATATAACGTTCGATTTTTAATACAAAATTTTAATATTTCAGTATGGGAAACAAATGGTGACGTAGTGATGGTGAAGTGCTAAAAGTAGCAAAAAGAATCGATTGCCGTTTTCAAAAGGCTGGCTTAATTATGTTCATTTCATTTTCTTCTGAAATCAAAGTGCTTGTTTCAAACAGTCGTATTTATAATGTCGATCTTTCCAATATTTACAATACATTTTAAAGGACAAAGAAAAAAATCATTAAACAGTCCAAAGTTATTATCTACGACTCCACGGAGTCAAGGACTCATCGAGGGAGGCTATACCTTCTCTTCGACGCATTCACGCTAGATGCACCCACCACTTCAAGAGGCAAGCTGTTTCACTCATTCACTGCTCTGTAAGAGAAAACTAACTCTCATGGATACAACCGCGTTCTCTCTCTCCACCTTCCATATAACGAAACATTTTATCATTTGATAACCTATAACACCAAGTGAGAAGTCTTTAACCGGTTGATCATGTCTTCATCTGACCTCTGAAGTTTATTTTTCTTAACAACCTTCTGAACACCATTTGGTCCGCTGATATTAGCTTTATGGGCTTTCCAGTACGTTTCATAACTGAGGTGGTCCTCAATGATAACATTGACAGTTTTAGTAACTTTTATTACCTGTAGGCCAATGATATTCTGTACATTTCTTGAAAGATTAGCAGCTATTTCAAATATATATTATAAGAAATGTACATATATGTTAAATTATAAAAAGAGTTCGTATATTATTTCAACTTTGTGTATTTTTATATCTTTCTTCATATTACGATATGAATATTTCAGGTTTATATGAAGTCGTGTTTTAGACGAAAAGCATCAGCTTGCTATTTTATTGAACCCTTAAATTGTCAATCTGATAAGAATGTAAAGAAAAATTAAGAGATATCAGTAATCAAATGAAACTCACAATGAATGTACGCTTTTATATTTTGTAAAGAAAAATAAAGTGACGATCCATATATAGATCATATGGTTGTTTCCATGGAGATTCTTAAATTCTAAAAATGTGCAGAAATAACTTTTGAATAAAAATCTTTGCTGTTAGGTAACCTACTTTTCCAAGTACGTTGCCTTCTTTCGCTTATTGTTATGAAAACGAAAACAACTTCTTCCAAAGAGTGTCGCAGTTTATGGAGAAACACAAAGTGGGTGAAGTGAAGGAAGGGAAGAAAAGACAAGTATGTTGTTTAATTAATTAATTTTATTTTATTAATATCAAACTTAAAAGGGAAAAACATGATTTTAAAACAAACACAAAATAAATAAATGAAAAATTTCAGTAAAAATTTCGCCTAGAACTGTCGCATGTAGCTATAATAGCCAAATTGAATCTATGTATGCTATGGCATCCACTATTTATGAAAACAGAATCGGATTAAAAAAAAACATCTAATCACTTTAAAGTTCTATTTATAGGAGGAAAAAAACAATTCTTGGTTACTTTTTTTGCGAGTTGGAAATCGCTGTTAATCGATAATGATATTTAGAATTATTGCCTACTTACGGCGCATTTGGCAGAGTGAGAAGTCACACCATATTACCAATTTAATAATACAGAAAGCACACAATGTACCACGTGGATGAACGGTGGTGATTTCCAAGCAGAGCGACACTACAACACTGATTTGTTGTATTTTACTCTTCGTAGTGTTTACTTGCACCAGAAAGTCATAAGGTTCCAATTTTTAAAACCCAAAAACGGAAAGCCTAATTTATTTAGTCTTATTTGACATCAGTCAGGTAATAAAATCCCCTTTACTCTTTTGATAATGCAATCTATTTATTTAGTGTACAGTATTTAAGAAGTAACTTACATCTTCGGGTGAAAGTAGCTTTAATTTGTTTAACCTTCCGATAAAACAGCTTCATTAACCGCGCAATCGGTAAGTTCTAGCTCAGGCATGAAATTTATTTGTGAAATTAAAATTGAACGAGTTGATTCATCCTTCCTATCTAAGTTTGTTCTGTCTCAGTTCTCTTCTTCATATCAGCAGCCTTCTTCTTTGAAGCAGTTGATTGCACTCTTAATATTGGATGCTACTCTCAGTATCATTATTCAGTCTGTTTTGATAAGAGCTTTTTTTTATTAATTTTTAATTTCCTTGCTAAGAAGTGTGTGTGTTTAAACATCTATCGCACTCAATACTAGATACCATCGTCCATGGTGTCTCTCTACTTCTTTGTTTTGATCTTTCGAATGTTGTTTCACTGTTCACAGATATGAAATATGTACCCTACATTCGGCAAAAGTGAACGTTATTGGGCTCCTCAACATTTGGAGAGATGACCAATAACACAATTGAGATGTATTTGTTGGAAATGTTCATCGTATTAGCATAATGAACATTTACAACTATTACAATGATATTTAATCTCTCGTTTCGTTGAAGGCGATGCAAAGATTACTCGAATGGGTTCACAAATACTAGTGTGCTTACCTGGTTGGCGGGAGCACAACCGCCCTGAAACCAACTGGTCGTGGATTCGAGTCCCACCGTGTTACATGGGTGTTTGTGAAGAGCCTGCTCTTGACGAGCTTGTATAGCTCATTGTGTTTATAAAGTCTTGTTTTTTTTTAAATTAATTAACTTGGTCTAAGAAACCTTAAAACTTAGACTAAAACTAGGTGAAGCTATTCACGAATATTTTTGTTGAAAAACGTACATCACGAGTTACTAAATGAATCATGATTTCGCTTAAAGATGTATGTGGATCATTAATCAGCTCAAAGAGCTGCACTCATCATCTCGTGCGTCAAAAAGTGTGCAACCTACGTCGTTGTCCTCATATAGTTTACGAACTTCGTCAATTTATTTTCTCTTCAGATTATACATAAACTAGCTGGTCGGCCGAAATAATAATAAAAGTTATACTATATATTACATGTTTGAGTGTATAGAAAAATATTCAACACTGTTATATATTTATATTCTTCTAATCCTCACCCTGCCCGGAACCGTGGTGAGGATTAGAAGAATAAAAAGAGTTCGTAAATTATTTTCTTAAAGACAGACCATGCGCCATATATAGAGACGACAACAAAAAGATTTTGTACGAGACGTGCTTGTAAAGAATGGCTACAATGTGAAAATTCTTGATAATATTCCAAAAATTAACAAGTTGTGTCCGCACACATGTAGGAAACAAGGACTACAAAGGCGCTTTACCACATGTCAAAAACTTTACCGCCAAAATAGCTAGCATATTAGTCCATGATGCTTAGATCCCCCACCACCTCCACCAACCGTATTTGCTTCTCAAGAAACCAGGTGTTTATGAAATTTTATACGCATACAGCATGTCTTAGTCCTACAAACTGTACGTTCTGGAGAAATTTGCAACATATCAAGGACATTTTTAGTAAAAAAAAAAAAAAAAAAAGCACATAAAGGAGGAAAAGTAAAGTAGTTTGGAAACTAATAAAAATGCGTACTTTGAATTTAATAGTTATATTTGCAAACCTAAGGAAGATTCCGAAATGACACGATATCCAAACAGAGTGCAATAAAAATCAAGGCCTTATCCAAACCCGAGATCCATAATTTGAAAAGCTTTTATATGTTTTCTAGACATTTAATTTTAATCCTAATGAAGTACGCCAGAACGTGTAGGAAAGTAGATGAAGAAATAATTTTACTTTTGAACAATTCGGTATAACTACATTATGACAGCTTGATACGCTGTATACTCTTCCATCAAGGTGTGCTTTTGTAAGTAAGTAGAAGAGAATTACTTAATTCAGCTATAATGAAATCCGTTATACATTTAAAACGACATTAGACAAAATCATCGCATAACTTACTATTCAGAATCGCTTCTGATAAATATTTACAATTTCGGAACTTCCATTAGACTTTAAAAGAATTTTTTTAAATGACCTGGCGGCAGTTTTCAAGTTCGTTTTTGACCTTGCAGCTATGCTAAAAAAATTTCTTTCTTCTGCATGAGGTCTTCGAACTTCGTAGAACTGAGAAAAATAAACAGTCACGCGGCTGTCTCAGTGTCTACAGAGCATTCAGCCAGCCGAATAAATGGTTTTAGTCACTCCTTGAGGCTGTCGGAGTAGCGTACAGAAAAGTTTAGAATCCTGTGAAAAGACAATAGATGCATTTTTTTTTTTTGTCGAATAAGGAACTTCTGTACTGCACAAAAAAGCTGACTTTCGAACTGAAGCACACCTCTTTAAATTCTCGGTTTTTCTATTTTACCGCGTGAAAGGTAAAATAGATCGACATATTTAAGTCTGTTTGGAGCTGCTTCTCAGCGATAACTTAAACTGAAGGGACAGCCGATCTAGAACTTTTACCTTTTATTTGCAGAAAGCCATTCAATTAAATTTTTCCCACAAAATTCATTCCTTACACGTGAATGTAATAACTGAGTGCTTTCCGTCTACTATCTTACAAGAAAGTGAAGGGATATATTCCTATTTATAATTCCATTATGATCTTATATCAATTATAATTATACATATGCTTTTAGTAGTTGCTAGAAATTGTCACCCCCATGATGAGTCCTTGGACTCTCTCGAAGCGTCATGCAATAATAATAATAATAATAATAATAATAATAATAAATTCCTTTCTCTTGATATCATTCCCACTTTCTTATTTTATTGCAACTTTACTCTAATAACTCACTGCTAGAATAATTCGGTGCGATTACAGATATGTAAAAAAAAATGTTCTTGAAAGTAGAAGTGATACAGATCACAATAAATGAAGATATGATCATTATGCTTGAAAAAAGCGGCACTTACAAAAATATGTAATAGTTACTACAGCATATTTTTCTTTTCTCTTTACACACCGCCATTATCTAGGGAGTCAGTACTTCCATGTGAGAAAAGGGAGCAAAGACTGCAGCGAACCTAATTGTAAAACATCAGGAATCTGCCTAACCAGCTAGTAACAAATCCTGCTACCATTTATTCTGCTGAATCATAATCATGAGCAATAATTAAATGTTCGTCCTTAACAACAACCACTTATTGGATGCATCTAAATTAGGCGTGCTATTTTCAGAGAACCCGCTATTTTCAACCTCAAATATCCAACCGTAGATTTCAAACGATTCCTTCGTTGATGCACTCTCATCTGAATTGCTCGGATATGATATTCTATGTAACAGAATGTCAAATCTACGAGTGTAATCTCCTTCTTCTGATCTTTCACTTCAGATTCTGATAACTATTCGGACCTCTTTTGATTATTCTTCTCTGAAGCTTAGTTTTTTAAATTTAAATAATATCCAAACAGTAAGGTCGTCTTCATTGGAGATTTACTTATTCACAAATCAAATTAGATTCACCTTTTCTGACTCCACTGATAAATGCTAAAGTATTTGCCGAAGTAATGGTCCTAACATGAACTGTCTGTCAAAATGTCGAATTTTGACAATCTTCTCAAAACTCTGAATCTCGCCGAATTAAGCCCCGCTCTAAATATATTCTGGATATCAGTTCTCGTGGTAACAAACACAATAACTGGAATGAAATAACTCCACATTTCTTCTTCAACGCCACATTCATGCAGCTTCCCAGTCTAATCTTCGTTAAACAATGTAATCGTAAAAACTTTGTTCAAAAACAGGTGGAATAAAGCAGCCTAAAAGAAATATTCCGCACATTTCAAGTTGTTACCCCCCCCCAAAAAAAAAAAAAAAACTTCGACACTCAGCCTATATTGCAACAATGCAAACCATAACTCAAATATCTTAACAAAAATTTTGATTTCTTAATCAAAATCTAACTTTTGATTTTGATTAAGGGCTTAATGCAAAAAAATTTTGGGCTTAATGCAAAAAAAAAAAGTTCCTCCTGCATAAGAACAGTATACGCATACACACATGCACACGGTATTATCATAACATCACACAAAGATAAGGCTACACTCCTGGCATCGGTATTCTCCGTGAACTCTAGGAGCCTTCATACCTAAGTAGGGTGGCCCTTCGTTTGCAAAAACCTACATACGAATTTGGTGTAGGACGAACGAACATTTGTAAACGCTTTTCACTAGAAGGTGAGTTCGCCATTCTTGTACTGAGGTGGGGTGCTCCCCTGAACAATGTGTTTCATTCCTCAAAACAGGGAAATTGAGCACCGGAATATATTTAGTTAAAACACACAAGCGTTGACCTCACAGCGTTAGTCACACTAACCCTAAAGCCAAATAAAACCAAGTTTGTATAGATAACCAAGGTAATCACTTTAGACTAGACCAGAAATAGCTCATTGCCTGCCTTCTGTAATTAATCGAAAAAAAGACATCAGAAAAATCCTTAATAGCGAGTATACCAAGAAGTTGACTGGGGCATGTAACATCTAGAGCAAATATACTCAAAATTATCTATACAGAATCAATGCCCATGCTTTCTTTCTATCTGGTTGGTATTTGCATCGCACTTCTGTTCATCAAGCTAATTGATCATGGGTTGGAATGACACCGCCGTCATGGATGATTGTGAAGAGCTTTAGTTGGTAATTTCACTGCCGAAAAGAGACCACCATCAACAATCACTTAGAGGCCTAATGGTGATTTCATAAGTTACATATTGGATCTCTGGAATAGAGATTCCGGTTTATCTAATCCCTATCCATCCACAGGGTAGTGATAAGTGATTGGTTTTATTTTATGTGAATTCCACCTATAAGAGTTGTTGGTGTGATTCACATCAAATTATGTCTATATAGGATGTCATACTCATTTGGCATTTATCCAACAGCTCAGAATAAGTCTATATTCACTGAGCTCATCATAGCAATGGAGGTGATCATTTACCGCCAACGTTTGCACAACCTAGGGCTCCACCAATTAATTACTAATCATCAGAGAGTATGGGTCTGGTACTCGCTTTCCAGCCAGTGATATCGGTATTTGAACAAACTCGTCGATCGCTATTGACATTTTAACATCCTGAGCATATCACCAAGTCTACTCGTAGCATAAAGACCACCCTTACCTAGTTGCTTATCGCAGTACACAATTTCTCTTAATCATTCGACAAATCTTGGAACGAATACAGAATTCAAGTTTCACGATCTTCTGAGACTAGTGTCTTAAACACCGATCTCCTTAATCTCCAATGAGTATGGAATGACCTGGCGAAATCTAGTTCATTCAAAACACCATCCTATCTTATTTCTCTTAAGAAAAATCTTCCTTCACTTCCTTGGACAATATGCATCAAATCGAGATTATATTTATTTTCTTGAGCTGATTTATATCTCCACATTTCCTACACAAAACATCAGTCGTATAACTTCCTCAGCCTCCAATATATTTTAACCCCTTTCGTTAATTAAACTATTTCTCTCCTGTGCAATACTTAACACTATACAAATTCCACATCCAAATTCATTAATCTCAGAATAGTGTTTTCACATTTGAGTAGAGTCGAAAACATTCTTCAGAATTAATGATACTATTCAGAAGAGGACAGTCCTCTTAATATATTATCCTTCTCTTCGCGGCAATTATTTTCCCAATGGCTTTCTACCATTTCCAAGTATGTTAAGGGAGTTTCTCTGTGAACTGGCTGCCATCTTTCTTCCGCTTTCCTCTAAAGGTGTAAAAAAATATGAGCAGCACCGTCTCATCTTCTACGTAGTTACATTTTTGTTCGTCAGTTTAAACTGATATTCTGTCTTCATTCTGCTATGATCTTTGGAATGGCCTTCTTGACACTATTTTCCACGTTTCTTAAGCATGTGGAATAACCCCCCCCACACACTTAACCACTTTGGATATGGATTCTGCCAGTTACCTCAGGAACATTTTTTGAATATTTTCAGTTGAAGTTTAGTTAGGACGGAGAAAATGTTTTTTTTTTTACTTTTATTTTTTTTATAAGTACTATTCTCTTTCGCTACAGTGGATTTTTTTCTCTTACAAAAGAAGCCAGCACATTTTCTAATTGGACTGTTGGAAATCTACAATCCGAACGAAGCTAAAATTAATAACTGAAATTGTGGGAGGAAGATTCGATAAGCTTGTTTCGACTTTAAGCCAATCCATATCCAAGTGAACCAACTGATTTTTCTAATGCACACCTTTACTGGTGGATTTGTCGCATGTCTTCTTTACATCTTTAAGATAAGTGCATTGAGTTGTTACGCTGATTGTAAACGAATGATTAATTTTCCTGTAATTCCAGACAATACCTGAAATTTTTTAAAAAAATATTATTTTCATCACACTTCGATTTTCTTTATTCCATGTTGAGTGCATTTTTACTAGTATACAGTATCACATGACGACGACATTTGCTAGATTACTTGAAATATGTGTGTTGCAGTGAGCATTCATTCTGAATTCATTGAACTTTTACTGAACTGACCGTGCTAATTTTAAAATACATCCGCATTACATTCACTGAGTATACTGCGAAAAACTAAATAGATAAGTAATTTTTACTTAAAGAAGTTTACAATCTTTAAATTTAGGAAGTTTTATGACTAAACCGATTCACAAAACATAGAAATCTATTAGTCGTTCCAAAAATATTGCACCGACTAGTTTTACTACCTAACATCGAACTGTTAGCTTCTTTAGGGTTAGACACGTCTAAACAAACATTTAAACGCTGAAAAACCGTTACGATATAAATTAGGTAAATTCATGCTAAACAATAAACGTAAAAACGCATGGCGAGCATTAGCTGTCTGCAGTGATAGAGATGATTGATGGGGAAATTACAGATTTCAGTGTTAAAAGATTTAATGATAAATTTCCATATGCCATTTGGTATCAGTTTTTATTCAGTGATTCGATACGAATGGATGACTGTAACAGATTCTTCAGAAGTGTGGAATAAAAGTTCTTTTCCTTTCTCTATTTACGGCATGGTTGAAAGGTTCCAGTTAACTTCAGGGTTGATATTAAACGTGTGGTTAGCCAAATTATGTCATTTCTTTTTTGGTCAAATTCTGCAACATATTCTTTCTTTCTAACCTCAAAATGCACGGCTTTTCTGTCCTATAGTGTAAACCAGAGGAGTATGGAATTTTGTATACTCATTGGTATTTGTGGAAGGGTGTGTTATCTTTAGGAGACCTCAGAAGGCTACGAACGGTTTGAATTAGTTTAAAAATTATTCTGATGTTGCGATCTTTAAAAGGAGATGCTATTTTAATGGTATTGTGATGGAGTCTTGCCATTGGATATTCTGGTTAATGGGGAGTGGTGGGAGTTCGAAAATAAAATCCTATCGGCCGGCCGTTTTCTTGGAACGGCCGCTGAGAACGAAAAATGAGTGTTGTTGTCTTGAGTCGTCATAATATTGTATAACAAAAACTGCTCTATTTAGTGCGTGCGGATTATGTTCTAATTTTTGAGAAGAATGGTGAAGGGATGAGGCATGAAGATGACGTCCTTCGTGAAGGTTGACAACACACTTCAAGAGTAATACCGTTTTCAAACTTTTTATTGATGAGAACATCAAGGAAAGGGAGTTTTTTTTCTTTTTTAAGCTCTAATATAAATTTAAAAGTTTGTAAGATTTAAGGGAATATAGAAATTGTTACAGGCTTGACAGGTTATGTTTCTAAATAGTAAAGATATCATTCACACATCTCCACCATACTACTGGTTTTAGGCTTGTTTCTGTTAGGAAAGTATCCTCAAAATTCTCTATTTAAAGATTTCTATTTGACAATTTTGTCTGTAAATCGTATTATTCCACTAAAAACGTTGGACCGAAGACAATGTTCAAATAAATCAGTGACATATGATGGAAAAATGTCTGTAGAGAGGAAAGTTAGTAAAGGCTTGCAAGGATGTCAGTAGACGATATATATGAAATGGTTAGTTTTCTGAGAAGAAATTTTGATGTAAGATTCCGATGACCTTATGTGCTATCCTAGTGGATTAGCTAGATGCTTGGATACGATTAAGTAGGAAAGTTAATGCCATCTACTATAGGTATCAATGGGACGTCAGGCTTGTGAATTTTTGACTACCCTTAAACGTCGTGGAGGAATGGGATGTAATGACTTGAGCTTTCATAGTACTTCCGATGACAGTTCAGAATATATTTAAATAAACAGTTTGTTTTCTCTTGATTTGACCAAATAGGGTGATGATCCAGAACAGAGTAGGTGGAAGAGCCAGAAAGCAGACTTGTGATTTTTTTTTTTTTCATTATAATCTTTTGTATTCAAAACTACTGATTCCATGACTTTGTTCATCATGAATTTATCTATTTGTATTGTAACGGTTTTTCAGCGTTTAAGCAACTTCGTAATCTTTTGTATTTATAGTTATTTTGATGTGTCTAAATGTGTTTAGTCACTGGTAGCACCTGAAGAAGCTACTAGTTCTATTTTAGATGGATAAAACTATTCGGTATAGTTTTTATAAGTACTAATAAATTCCTGTGTTTTATGAAATTTACAATCTTTAAGGAAAATTAACTCGCGGTTCCTTTTCTGGAGCTCAGATCATTAAAAGTAACAATTCTGTAATTTTGTCCTGATTATTCCATTTTCCCCAACAATTTTGTTCTGAATTTTCTTGTTAAACCATTCATAATTTTCCTGTGCATGTACAGCACAGAACAAGTCCAATTTATATCTCGTTTCATAAGTAACTAGCGGACTGACAACTTCATTTCTGTTACATGGACCGTCCATCTTATCTCTGTTCTGCGTTCAATTCGTGCTTCCGATATTCTCATGATCTGCCATTTTTTAGATTCCTTTTGACTATTTAGATTTTAAAAGTATGTAGTTATTTACATGAAAAATATCAAGATCTATTTTAAGAATATATACAATATTTAAAATTTCAGTAATATTTACCCATTACACCAACACCGGTAGCAATGTGTCTAAAGATCTTAAAGGTCAGTAGTCAACATTAATATTTTTCATGTCATAGATTATCGTTTTTTTTAAAAAAAATCTGCAAATACAACTTAAGTGCATTTTGAAAAGTGTTATTCCCTGTTCAAGAGATGTAGACAGCGGGATCATCTGTATTGTTATGAAACTATTCTTATTTAAATTATTCTTTTATTATTTCTGAATTTTTTTTGTGTCTTTAGTAATGCATTTACCTTATTCAAATCAATTAAACGATAGGGATTTTAGTAATGTAAAAATTAATTAAAATTATAATTTAAAAATAAATTGAACTTCAAATATATTTCTTTGCACACCAATCAATCGATTGGTGTGCAATGACTAAATTAACCATTTCACATTGAATAAATTATCAGTCCAAAGCAAATATTGTGGAAGATCTGCTTTATTCAATCAATACAATTTTATAGATGCAGTTTGTTTTTCTCCCTCCCTTCCTCTTTCATTTTGATACTTCTTTCATAAGTACTATTTCACCCTATTTCGTGTACGTATCTATTTGTTGGATTAAGAGAAATTTTCTGACAAATGTTCTCTGTCAGTTGGTTAAATGACATATTAAGTGATGTATGGTCCATGAAATAAGCTTATTTGTTTAGTGTTGTGAACAGAACTTAAATATCCTGCCGTCGTATACCAAATAGTGTTATTTATTATGCATAAATTAAAGGTTCATCTACGAGATCTGACACAGAAAAAACGAGATTGTACCTATATCTCTTTTTTATTTACCAAATTGAGAAAATTAACTACGATCTCCTTCAAAATTGAATTGACATACAGCTGCCAACGTTCAAATTCTGCAGATCATTTTCTGAAAGGCTGTTGAGGATCTCCGTTGTTTTTTGCTTTCACATCTTCTACGGCCAAAAAATGGGTTCCTTTGAGCACGACTTGATCTTTGGACAGAGGGAGAAGTCGCAGGGAGCCAGATCTGGTGAATAGAGTGGGTGCTCAAGCACAGTGATGTTGTGATTAGCTGAAAACTGTTCACAGACAAAACTTGTGGGCTGGAGCTTTATTTTGATGGAAAAATCCAACCGTTTCTCCACAATTCTGGTCGTTTCCTTCTCATGCGTTCGCGCAATATTTCGTGAATACTTCAAGGTAATACGGCTGATTTACCGTCTAGCCGCTGGGAACCTATTCTGCCATTACAATACCCTGGATATCCAAGAAAATAAACAACATGACCTTTAACTTCAAACTACTCATGCCTGCTTTTTTGGTCTTGGAGATGTTGCTGACTTCCACTGCTTTGATTGTCGCTTGGTTTCCGGAGCATACGTAAATATCCAAGTTTCATCACAAGTAATTACTGAATTTAACAAATATGGTTTATCCTTAATACGTTTCAAAAGGTCTAAACACAGTTCCTTGCGACGTTCTTTTTTGTTCATCTGACAACATTCTTGGAACCATTTTTGCACAAACGTTTGTCATATTCAATTCTTCCGTTAAAATGCATCGAACGCTTTCCCTGTCCAAATGAACTTTCTCAGCTACAACTCGAACACCCAGCCTTCTGTCTTTCCGAATCACATCTCGCACTTTTTTTAATGTTGTCATCGGTAACTGTTGTGCCTGGGCAATCATCATCTTTTACGCTTTCTCTGCCTTCCGAGAATCATTTGTTGCCATTCAAAAACACGTGCATGAGACATGCACTCTTCACCGTAATCCTCAGTCAATAATTGAAACGTTTCCGTCGCGGATTTCTTCAGTTTCACAAGAAACTTGATGTGAACTCGCTATTCACTCTTACACTCCAAGATTTTCCAACCGAGGGTAAGAAAACGTCTATATTTGAACACTCGTACTGAGTAAAGCAATGGAGTTGAGCCTTGTCTCACGGTGACAGGTTCGAACATACTCTATAACAATGTTTTAGAGCATGTTCTAACATAGAGGTTGATGTCTCTTCCCTCCCACTCTCCGTTCCCAAGCTATAGGGTTAGTCTCGTTTTTTTGTGTTGGACCTCGTATATTCACATGAAAATGAGTGAACCGTGCATTTTTCACTCAGATTTGGTATTGCAGTAAAACCTGTTTCACATTCAGTGAAATTAATGCCAAAAACTACCATATACTTGTGTTATTAGATATTAAAGAAAATTAAGCGAATCGATATTAAATGACGAATATACTTTTTAAACAAATTTTACTGTACTTATTGAGCCTCCGTAGCTCAGTCGATATAGCCGAAGCCCTTTGGTCGGAAAGACCTGGGTTCGATTTCGTCCATGTCGTGGGGAACTTGATCTGGTCTCTTTCGACTAAAAGTGAGTTAGCCGGTCTCCTACGGAGGCAGAGTGTTTTTTCCCACCCGGAAACTCTGGTTTTTCGTCCCAAAAACAGGCAAACCGGCCCGTTAACACATACGAATCTATAGTCATAAAAAATACATACTTTATCCCTCACTACGAAGGCTCAACCAGTCCTGAGGAACGGGAGTAACTCCAGACGAATAAATAAAATTGCTCTTATTAATTTCTTGGTAGTAATTCATATGTGCTCTAATATTATAACAGAATAATAATAGGTGCAGAAGCTCGCCGATTTACACAATTTCGATGGTATTTTCCAAAGACTGACCATCTTACTTTATTAAACATGTCAGCTCCAACTTGTACTGATTATCCACATTCTCATAATTTCATACATTTCATATAATGTACCTTTTCAGACTTCGTCCTCATTAAAAGAGGATGTTGCAGTTTTTTCGTGTGTGCGATTGCTTTATCTCTTAACCGTATATGGTGAAAGAAGATTTTTATTTTCTGGGAGTGTAGATTTTTTCCCCTAATCTTTACTGATTTCTGTACCAATGTTTTTCACTTGACTTTGGACCAGCAATGGTGGATTTAAGTGGGAATATTCTTTTTTTATTCTTTGGAAAAAAACCCTTAGATATTTGACTGCCTTTTAAAACTGATAGCATTCTCAGAATGAATGTATATAGCAATAAATAAAAAAAGGTCAGAATTCAAAAAAATATCTAGACTCGCAGAAAGGAACACTCCTTACACCTGATTTGAAGCGTTAAGAGTTATGAGCAGTTAATACACAGAAGACGTTTATTAGTTAGCAGCTGTGCTTCAAGATTGGATAAGAGATTTAAAATTTTTTGCAAAATCAATCAGTGGTTTCTGCTCGAGAGAGCGAATTACTTGGTTGGCATTATTGCAGTAACGACACAACACAGTTGTAAAGATAAAGAATTGAAACTGTGAACCAGTTCATTCTACGGTTTGTTCAGATATTTGCTATAATTTCTGACCTATTTCTTGGATTGTGAGTGACGTCACTAGGTTTTTTACTCCCTAGCATTTCGTAACTTCCACTCTCTCACGTAAGCCTTGCTGCATGAGCAGTGCATTTTGGATATTTCTGGAAAGAAATACTTCCCTTGTTAGACCTTAAAAAGCTTTGAAGTTTCTGAACTAGGTTACAGAAGTCTAATCCCGCGTCTTGTGTTATAGAAGGGATGCATGTCAAGACCTATTTTCTATCATCAGCATAGTAAAACGAAGGGCCTTGTACATTCCATGATGCCCTTTTTTTTTGTATTACAATTTAGAAATATCTTGTTTTCATTGGTATTAAGAGAGAATCAGTTTTAGAGAAGGTACATTTTTTATGTACGGTTTTCTCCCAGAACGTAAAGTTATCCATTTTAGCGTAATAGTGTCCAACGTTTGTTGTTGAGGATGACAAAAATATTAAAGAAACTGAAGCGTAAACGAGTATGATTAACTTTGATAAAGTTATCGTTAGTAGTCGCCAACTTTTTTTTATTGAAATAATATTACGAGAAAGGGAAGTTATTTCTTTTATTATTTCAATAGTAAAAGAAATAACTTCCCTTTCTCGTAATATTATTTTAATTTTGTGTTGGTAACCATTAAGAAAATTCAAAAAGTTCTTCAGCGGTCCCGAAGTACACAAAAAAACAAAGTCCCTGCATCTCTAACATATGGATGGTTCTCAAACATCTTCATAAAGGAGAAACTGCTTTGAAACGATAAAAATGTGCCGTCGCATTTCTCCATGCACAGGTTAGCAGCGGGCGCAGGTGGTAATAAATAGGATTTACTGAGAGATTTGTTGTGCCTTGCTACCTTACGACAGGAATGCAATATTTTCTGTGAAATCTTACTTAGTTGTTACTACACCTTATAATGCTAAGTACATTTTTGATTTCATTCCCAGTCTGCATTACTATCAATAGAAAAAAAACAATAATAATAAACGAATATAGCGAATTTATACCTCCTGTCCTCATTGCTCCACTGTAATACTGAAGGAAGAGGAGGACATCAGTTCAAATGTTTGCATCCATCTCTCTCTCTCAGCAAGAATCTAATCAATCAATGGCTTCAGCCCCAAACCTTCGGCTTTCCAGCCATTCACATTCACTGCCACCACTACCACCACTCACCCCCGTGATTCCTTTCGTAAAAAAGAGGGTTCCCTGTCGTAGCGAGTCACTCTAACAAAAGAAAGCTGTGGACTAAAAAGCTAACTTACTGACCAGAGGAAACCAATAAATCAAAAACGTGACCGCAGACCTGCCACTTATTGATATGTTGCAGTGACCTCATCTACCGACACAATGACCCGGAGGAGGCTACCATGACGACATCTTGGGTGATTAGGCAGTGGGGAGTGCAAGAAAAAGTTCTGTACAATGAGTCATGTGTCAGATGGGATGCGAGAGGACGAGCCCTGAGACTTAGCGTACATATGCTTGAACATCTTTTTCGCTCTTGTCATACAGGCTGTTGATTTGGGGAAGTGCATTTGAAACTGAAATGTTACGTTATGTGAAAATTCTCAATATTTGGTTTGCTTGTTTCATAAGTGTATGACACTTCTTCCGCTAAGTACCATCTCGGATACTTTTATCAGAGCAATTGCATTTCTAGTGGATGGCGTTCATATACCTGTTGAATAAATTTAGGATTTTACTCATATGCACCTAAAATATACTAGATTAAATGGGAAAATTTTATTTCTCTTAATTGACATCTAAAACTATCATTTAATAATAAAGAAATGGGTTTGGATTTAAGCATTCTATACATAATATATTAATTTCAAAGAATGAAAACAGACAAGAATAACACCAGAAGGAAACGTTTTCTTCTTTAAGTTAAGGGATATTACATCCCATATTGTTTCATAGCCGAATAAGAAACTCAAAGAGTTTCATGCCAAATATAGAAACTATATAAAGTTCGGCGAGTCCAAGCGTAAGCAAATACCTGGATAGTGCAACACATAGTCCATTTGGTAGTGCAACACTGGGGAAACTGTATTACTGTTCTACATTATGAGAGAAAGTCACTACTCAGACCGGTTTCAACCTTTATTGAGGTCTCATCAGTGAGTAGGTAGACCTAGATAATACCAAGTTTGTAGCGAACAGAACTTACATACGCTACTATAAGAATTGCCAAGAAGGTGTCACAATAAATTACTAATTGTATGAAGAGCCAAAGGCTTCAATTCCGAATTCAAGAATTGAAGAATTGAAGGCTTCAGAATTGAAGCCTTGGCTCTTCATATAATTAGTAATTTATTAGGACACCTTCTTGGCTATTCTTATAGTAGGGTGTGTAAGTTCTGTTCGCTACAAACTTGATATTATCTAGGTCTACCTACTCACTGATGAGACCTCAATAAAGGTTGAAACCGGTCTGAGTAGTGACTTTCTCTCATAATGTAGAACAGTAATACAGTTTCCCCAGTGTTGCACTACCAAATGGACTATGTGTTGCACTATCCAGGTATTTGCTTATGCTTGGACTCGTCGAACTTTATATAGTTTCTATATTCGGCATGAAACTCTTTTGAGTTTCTTATTCGGGTATGAAACAATATGGGATGTAATATCCCTTAACTTAAATAAGTTTACGTTGCCGAATTGAAGCCTTTGGCTCTTCATATAATTAGTTTTCTTCTTTGTTTAGTAAAAAAAAATCTTAATGCGGTCACGTCACATTCGTTTCGCATGCGACTAGACGATAGCATATCTACGTAAATATTTTTACCGGTTAATTTTATTTTACTCTCTTTTGGCTGGTTATGCTCTGTTGGAGTTAAGTCGAATATCTATGAAGCCAATGGAGTTTAGTAGAAAATATAAAATCTAATTGCAATCATCATAACTTCAAATTGCAAACATCATAGAAAATACATAAAAGAAAAACTGTAATATCGAGTGAAGCGAGATGGTAATCGAGGAATCATGAATGATCAGAGCGCCTTCGTTATGAAACAGAAATGGCGTTCGCAGAAAAAAACTTCTGTGATTATTGTGCGACATGATAGAAGTAGCAACAGAAAGAATGAAATCATTTGGTTATATTATTACGGCTTTTCATATCTCAACGTATATTTACCAGTTAGTATGATCTGTATATATATATATATATATATATATATATATATATATATATATATATATATATATATATATATGAGTAAAACCTGGTTTAAAATTGCTTGGTATTTTTAACATATATATATATATATAAATATCAATCCTCCTCCGTAAAGTCTAAATTTCAACACGACTTTAGTGATCACAAATTTACTGACTTCTCTATTACCACTTACAATATTTTTTTGAGTATTTAAACAAGTCACGTGGCTTCTCACGTCACTCTGAAATGGATTTCGAGCCTGTTTTCAACATCCTGAAAAAACTGCAAGTTAAAGGAACGAAAAACGTTTTTTTCCTGAACATATAATATAACACAAATGTTATTCCTTGTTAAAAGAAATTTCTCTCTGGAATAACTTAAACTCCTGACTTCCCTTGTTACTGATGCATGTATAGCTTCCTCGGAACATAGAACGTTAAGATTTCTCTTAAATAGCAGATAGCATTTTTATCCAGAACTAACTCCATCTTGCAATAGTTCTTATTCAGATGAAGACCTTTTTAGTCGCTTGAAATCAGCGATTGTCGAAAACTGAACAGTTTCCATTATGCACAGTCGACTGGAGTTAGAATAACAAATTATGAAATTGTAGCGACAAGACTTTATGAATTTTAAATAAAGCAGATATTTAAATAACACAGATATTCTCTTGTTCAGCTGTCGACAGTTTGATTCATGAAACACAACTTCGAATTTATTACCAGTTTTGTCAAGTGGAGTTTTTTCTATTGCTAACTTGTGATAAATTTTTGTTGAAATGCTGGTGATAACGATGTATAGACGTGAGTTTCGAGTTACAACTAGCCTTCATGCCAAAGTATTATGAAATTAAGAGACTCTACGGTTTAAATTAAGTGAAGTACCATTGTTTGCCATAAAGTAAAAATATTTTACTAGAAAATTCAGATGCAATAATCCTTAAATGAAGAAAGACATAGATTAGTAAAAGAAGTTGCTTGCCTAACCAGCGAAATCCCTACGGATTCATAAAACATCCTTGTTTCTTGTATCCATAAAGACGAGCATGTAGTGCTAGTGGATGACGTATACTCTACTGTTTGACCCATTTAATGGGTTATTATTACATTCTTTACTATATGGAAATTGATATGTAGAAAACGTTTTAACAGGAAGAGAGAGAAATGTACGCTGGAATGGCAGTTCTTGATTTCCTTAGCGAACAGTTTTACGATATCCCGCTTTAGAATAAAATGCTTTAGGACAATTGAGAGTAGAAATCTCAAGTGTCACCATCTAGTAAAACACGATTACGATTTTGGAAACATTTATTAGATGCCTTACTACTACACAGAGACATTCTTGCTTACAATACTTTCATGTTACTGAAAATGTTTTCTGCCTCCGAAGCAGCCGTTTTCTAGTTACATGAAATGCCACGTAGAACTTTAGGCGGTACATGCATTTCGTCTCCTGGTGATACACCACTACCTTGTTTCTTTGGAGTGGCCTGTTGCAACGTTTGTCCTTAAGAGCAAAGGTTCCGTTTCATGCGTCCCTCTCTTCTCCCATGCAGTGCAAATGACACATTTCAAGGATATGAAAATAAATAAATGTAGGGACTGAGCCTCTCAGCAACATTTGAACACTAGTACTTCCATAAATAAGAGAATTCTTGCAAAACGATGGTCAAGGATTTTAAAACTTGTAATAATCTGTCAGTCATCCTTCCTAACATATTCCAACGTGTTTTGTAGTCTAAAATGAATCGTAGATATTTCCTCACCCTTTATTTATTTTTTTTTTCCAAAATAGAACAATCTTTCTTATACTGATTGGTTTTAGACTTCTCCCATCTGCCTTCAACATTCTCTGTTGAAGGCTTCCCGCTGCCAACCTTCTTCAACCATCTTCATTAGATTACCTCTCCGTGTTCTCTCTAGTCGTCCAGACTTTCGTACTTTTGTGTTTCATCTGCGTAGTATGTCCTACCCATTTCCATTTTAATTTTAAAATCTTTCTCTTGTAAGCAACACTTTTGCTTGTTTTCTTCTATCGCCAGTCCTTATTTTCTCTTGAAGTCCGATGTTTATCATGTCTCTATAGTTTGCGTTTGATTTTTCTCATGCTGCCCAGCATTTGTTTGATATTCCACATTACCAGAATCTCATTCGTTACTTTATCGTATTCAGATTCAACATCGACTTCGTTGTGACTTTCGCTACTATTCATTGCATCCACTCTCTTTCGATTTTTTTCGGCAAAAAACGCTTATCACAACACAATGAAATGCGTGGTTGTAACCCAGATGTCCGAAAGGCTCGCGAAAATTTCCACATTTTTCATAACTGCATCGTCATCAGTAGTAGCAGTTACATCTCTTTCGAAAAAAAATCTTTCAAATCTCTAATATTTCTTTAACTAAAGAATCGGCATTTCCTGCCCAGCAATTCTATGAATTCTTTCTTATTAGAACAAGATATAAAACGAACCTTCCTTTTAATATATTTAAAGGTTCGTGTATAATCAGTTTCTTTTTCTTTAAGTGCTATTTCCTGACGGAATTCAGTGACCATCTTTGCAAATTTACTTCTGTCTTTAGTGGCTCTGATTAAGGGATCTGTGTTCAGTTTAGTCCAGTTTTTTATATAGTCTAGCCATGACAGTTTTCTTATTCCAGGTTTTCTCATTCTATTGATTTAACCTTCTAGTATTACCTGAAAAATGTTATATTTATGGTTTCTCATTAGATGTCTTAAGTAGGCAGTTTTTCTTCTTTTCACAGTATTGATTAACTCTCGATTTTTATTTATTCTTCTCAGTACTTATTCTCCACCATTTCTGTCCACGGGATCGTGAGCATCCTTCTAAATATCTACATTTCAAAGGCTTCCAGTTTTTTTATTGTATTTGCCTTTAACGTCCATGTTTCAACTCCATATAGTAAACTTGACCATACGTAGCACTTCATCATTCGTACTCGAATGTCAATGTTCACGTCTTGCATAAAATAGGTTTCATGTTGACCGTCTTGCAATTTTAATTCTTAATCTTATCTCCATTTCACAGTCCGAACTTTTATTTTGCCAGGATCCGAGGTATCCGAATTTGTTTATTTGTTCAATTTTATTTCCATTTAGAATTAAGCCAGCTGTTAACGAAGGATTATTGCTTATTATCATAAGATTTGGTTTTCTTTATTGTTAAATTTTAGGTTTATTTCTGTGTTTCTTTGTTGACGCATTCTAGGAATAGTTGAAGGTCTTGAACATTTGTTGTAATTAAAGTAGTATCATCTGCATAGCTTAAGTTATTTATTAATTACCTGATTATAATTACTCATTCCTTGACAAATAAGACTCCTCTTTCAATTTTGATATTACTTGTCCTAATGTCTGTTAGAATAGCAGCCTGGCCCCAGTAGAGGTTTTTAATGATTCTAACATCCTTATCATCTAGGTCTACCTGTTCTAAGATGTTTATGAGTTTGCTATGCTGGACATTATCAAAAGACTTTCCGAAATCAATTAAACAAATATAAAGGTCAGTTTGCTGTTCTCTGCATCTTTGTGCTAAGTAGCGCCTTAATGTATTCAGTCTAAACTTGTTCTTATTTAGATATTTCTAGGATTAACTCCTTCATTAGTCCTAAGTAGCATACGATGTCATTTTTTCATCAATCCCAAGAATTCATTAATTTTTTTGTGAACTGAACATTGAAGTCATCATGTTTTTGTAGTTCCTCAATTTCATTACCTTTTTATTTCATCCAGTTTTCTTTGGTTTGTTATATTTTAGATTTTATCTCGACCTGTATCTTTTTATTTATGCAGTGTGCGTTGTCCTATAAGCAGTCATCCAATCCTTCTGCTTCTGATATGTACTGTAACCCAGTATTTCTGTACTTATTTTTAATAATTCTTCTTTTAGTTTTCTCCATAATTCATTTAATTCTAGTTCGTCATTATTAGAATTCCAAGCAATTTTTCTATTAAGTTCTAATATAAGTTATTTTTCCATTCTAGCGTTATGCAAGTTTTTTAAATTTAGGTTTTTTCATCAGTTTTGTTTTTTGGATTTTCTTTAGTCTTAATTTGAGTTCTGCTAGTGGATTATGGTATGAACAGCACCAGGATATGTCTTTACACTCCTTACACTACTTTTAAAACGTTGATTGACTAAAATGTAATCAGTTTGGTTTCTGACTATACTTTTGATATTGCGAAGATTTTCATGTGTAATCTTCTGTTTGGAAGTTCAAATGATGTATTTGTAATTATAAAGTCTTCTTCTCGACAAAATTGTATCAAGATATCTCTAACATTTCTTATCCCAAGTCCAAACTGACCTACTATCCACACGTTTTCGTTATAGTCTCTATCGGTGATGTTTCTTTCGTGTTTCGGTGCATATACTTGTATAAATTTGGTGTTGATTGCTTGTCCCTTGAATTGTAGGAGCATGGAATAAATATCGGAGAATGGAATAAAGTTGAGTACACTTTCGAATGTTTCTTTACTTAATATTCCTACTCCAAGTCGGTGAGTATTATTACTGCTTCCAGAGTAATATTCATATCGGTGGAGCAGCATTTACCTGAGCTCTGCCATCTTATTTCACTCAGGACTAAGATTTGTATTTTTAGTCTTCTCATTTCTTCAATAATGTTTCCCAGTTTTCCGGCTTCAAATATAGTTCTAACATTCCATGTTCCTATTTTGATTGGTTCGCCGGAGATTCTTAGCACCCTATCCCATTTAAGGGACGCCGGGAACTCGGGGCTATTGTTCTTTTTATTTGCCATGGTGTTTGGTCTCGGGGACAGGATTGAATGTAGTAGTTTGCCCTCTTTCTTTCTGCATCGCAGTACTATGGCCATTAAGGAAGTTCTAACCATGCCCCTAAGTATCCAATCTTGAACTTTGATGATGTCATTCATCTTCAGCCTCAAGATCAATAATGGTGTGCGCTGGTGCCTGCATCCATGGAAGTTGATTCGCCATGTCTGGCTACTCTGACTTAGTTTTGCCTGTGGGTCGACACAGTTGACCGGGGTGTGGCTGCCACCTGGTTGCTTCGAGAAGCCATAAGTGAGAGTTGGGTGCTTGGTAGGAACCAATCCTCCTGGGCTATCCTAAGATGCTACCGTCCAAGATAGAGAGGTACTATCCTTTTTTATATTTTTTTCATAATAAGTTTATGTTAATACCATAGCAGATGATGGTAACTGGGCGTCTTTAAGAAAAATTTTCGCGCTTTCTCTTTACGACTGAATTAACAGAAATTCCATCTATTGCTGCAAGTTCAGCAACAAATTCATCTACTTATAGCACGTGCTGTTTTCAATAAATAAATAAAATAATTATTTAAATATTTTTTTTTTTTTTGGAAGTAGATGGCACTCTTGCGCATCATCTCAGCTTTCTTTTCATATCATGGATATCTTCGAGATAACAACGAAGTCCACTTGTTGATAATGCTTTATAATGTAATGTTTTGAAACATTTTTGATGAAGAGGTCTGATTTTTGTCTATTTTTAAATACTGCGAACATTCTTAGTATGTTTTACTCCTTGTTATGAATAACTATAGTACAGTAGACGAATTAGTTTATATTCAAAAATATTTATTAATAATTATTTTACTAAGCTCAATTTCACAGCGCATACGAACATATACGCATGAAAAAACTGGGATTACGATAAGATCGGTCGAGATTATTAAAAATAATCGAAATTTTTCAGAGTATTAATCTCGAATTTCTTGGTAAATATTTCTATCCTTCCGATAATTGGGAATGTTAAAATTACGAATTTTCCTACCGGAAGAAACCCTACTTGTAGTTACTGGTCATTAAAAGCCAGGCGGTCTATAATTAATGGATCTATAAATTCGTATTATCTCTTTGCTTCAATGCGTCGATATTTTACCAAAATACGATCATGCCTAATTCCTCGCAAGAAAGATGTCCCTTCGCTTCACTTTTGATGGCAGTTTGATATCCAAACATGATCTGATTTCACTTCATGGGCTGACCTGCACCTGAAGCCTTTAACAGCACAAGCGCATCTCAATCATGGCTTTTTTACAGCCAGCCAGACCACTGAGTGTGCGTTTCCTCGCAAGATCACCAATACAACTCTTAAGACTGCATAAATCAGAAATCCGTGCAACTATGGAGTATTGCTCACATACTTAAGGTAGTGCACATAATGTCTCACTCACTAAAATTGCTTGAGGCTATTCAGAAGAGGGCGACAGTTAGAATTGACCCCCCCTCTCTCACACACACACACACTAAATACCTCTCTCACATACTTTGGGTTTCTGCCTTATACCTCTTCTACACATACCTTAATGAACAATGATCTGCTGAATAGGCCACTATCATTCCTCCACTTTCTTTCAAAACTGTACAAGCATGAGTAACTGCTGATCAACAACCATTTACGATTCAGACTTATCTTACTCTTTTATAACATCTATATCCCTGTTCTGTCGAACAACATCCCTTATTCTGTCTTCCTCAAAGACTACTTCAAAAACAAATCTAAGAGCCCTTTCCTACACACATGATGTTGATGTGCTATAGGTATTACGATCGTTCGTGTGTGGGTCAGATTAAAAAACCCTAAAAATCTGTCTTAATTCGTTTAGCGGTATCAGATTAGAAGTGGTACTTTAAGTCAGATATTTCAACAAATATATGTAGTTCAAGATATTTTGGAGTGGGACTTTTTTTTTTTTGCTACGATCACGGACATAAAAAGTCTGAACGAAATCACCGGCGAACCTTTTGAAAGCAAGTGACAAAATGTGACAGGGATGAAAAAAAGTTACTTGTGGATGGAAATGCTTAACAGAAGTTATTAATTCTTAGAGACTAATGGTATTATTTAATATAGTACTGTTGGATTATAGGTTACACTTAATACAAAATTATTAGAAGGAGAGAATCGAAATACGTGAAAGTTCTTAGTTATATAGTTATTTTTTTTATACTACTGATGCAAAATTATAACCGCAAATGAAATGAATGCAGATAAGTCTCCGAAAGCATTTCCAAAAATTAATAATATATCAATAATGCTTTAAAAGTCATAACCAAAAATTACAATGAGCAGGGAGAATCTTTTTAAATAACATAGAAATGTGACAAAGCACATAAGAACTGAACTAATGACTACTGCTAATCGTATTCATTATTTAAATTCTTTAATGTTTACAAGATAACCGCAAGACAATGCGGTTATGTTGTACGACATCGTCAGAATTCCAAATGGTCTAGCAGCGGAGCTGTCAGGCGTACGAAAACTTTACTTATCTTAACATTGATAGAAAAATTAGCTATAGTCGTATACGCTACATACCAAGAAAATACTTCAGTGTCACGGGTTCGCCGGTCCAACCACAGGTGAATTCGTAGTGTGAGCCAACCGTACAGCTCTGATTTGACAAAATGAGAACTTCATTCTGGTGATGAAAATGATCTTTCCTTACCTCCTCTAGTCTGCAATAAGAAAGCGGATCTCGCGTCTGCCAATGAAAATCATCCATATCTCTAAAGACACGCTACATTTATACCATGATGGGATTTGAATCTACAGTCAGTGCTATTCACTCTCAAAATGTTCTTCTAAGTTATTCACTAAACAGCCCCTTAACTCTGTTTACTGGTTATAACAGTTTTGGCTTTATACATTTTATAAACCGCGATAACAACAGCCGAAGGTTGAGATTTTCTCAGTTATGAACAAATGTCATTTCCAGAAAAAATACCTACCGAAACATAAATATGTAAAAAAGGGACAAAAATAAGTATGAACAGAAAACGTTTTAAAATTAGAGATATAATCAGGAGAAAATCGTGTCACAGTATAAGAATTTGTTTTCAAGAGCCTTCTTACCGTTTCGATGTGTCGGTGATTTCTGGTTGATGTGTGAGCCTATCTAATAATTGCAATTTTCAAACCTTGAGATTTTTTTTCTTGATTAGTGAATACAGTAAGGAAACTTCTTTCCCTGACATGATAAAAGTTGACTAAATGATTAGTCATTTTCACCAAAAGTTTCTATAATTGAACAAAGTGTCGCTTTTGGGTAAATTAGACATCGATTATTGATACAAAAGTCATATTCCAAAAATTACTAAAAATGACAAAACTCGTGCACTTTTACTGCTCTCCAGAGAAATATTTCCTTGTGAATTTATGCAGTCGGAAATATTTATAATTTCCACGTTACTGTTTATATGAAGAAAGCAATTTTCGCAGATGAATGCCTTAACCCGCTGTAAGATATGTCTTTTACGGCTTTTCGTCTGTCACTCCCGTCCTTTGCTTTCTCTTTCCTCAGTTGCATCAAGAGAAATAATCCTAACTTGGAATATATTGCAGAGTATATTCCAGTATATTCATATCTTACAGCGATATTCGTTTACGACTGATCAGCACCACCGGAAATTAAATCCTTTAATGTTAGCTTAAACTAAAATAAATGAGCTCAGACTTCTGGTAACCACTTCGCTCTACATTTCCTAAAGGCTTGCGAAAGACATTTGTTCGAACTACGCAAGCTTTTGTTCAGTATTTAAAAATATTATTTGTTTTTTAGTCTCAGTCTCCAAAAGTTAGATAGGGCTAAATGGCCTCGCCTACTCCCGTATATACGGGAATAAAAAGGCGTTAGCTGATTTTTTTTTTTTATTTGTTTTTTAAATTAATATTATTTATTATTTTTTTAAGAATATTATTTCCTCATCTAAGGAGGTGGAGAAAGATGATATTCTGTTTCTTTCCATCATTAAAAGTAACTGTGCAGTTTACTACAGAGCATCGAACTGTTTGTACGCTATTAACAGCTATGTTTGGAAAAGTCATTAAACAATATTTGAATTAGAACTTAAGGGTTTTTTAATGTTAAGAACAAAATTATTACTATTGGAAAATGAACTTACACTTCTCACCTGAGAGAGCAAGATTGTTAAGCAGGTAAGTTTTCCAAATGGATAATATTTTAAATCAACGTCATTTTATGTGGAGATCTCAAATATGACGTTTTGTGATTTGTGCAGTTCAAGAACACATTATTTTTCGTTCCTGAAATAAATTATTATTTGAAATAGATTTTGAACGCGAAATCTGAAAAATTTTAAAGTAAGTAAATTAATTAATTTCTAACGAATTTTATTCTTTAAAGGGAGAAGCGAGCAAAATAATTTTAAAACTCGACGGGCATCCGATATCCACCCAGATCCGTCACTCTAAAATTTGGCTCATGGCTCTCAATGATTTGATTCACATTCGGGGAGAAGAACTACGATGGACAACTGCTGCCATCTCGTGGTTTTAACCTGGATACTCGTATTATTATAATAGTCGGTAACAATGTGTTCTTGAAGCACAAAACGTCATATATTTGAGATCTCGACATAAAATGACGTTGATTTAAAATATTATCCATTTGGAAAACTTACGTGCTTAACAATCTTGCTCTCTCAGATGAGAAGTGAAAGATGGCGCTAATAACTTGTTGGTTGGAACAAAACAATGAATATTAGCTGACGCTGTTGATTTTATCCACATATGTTTGAAACGTATATCTATTTCTGCGATTTGTAGAATACTTTAAAGTTCAAATGATTTCCTTATCACTAAACTCTGTTAGGCGGCTCTCTTACCATAATCAAAAATCACTTAATAAAGATAGTAAAACAAAGGAATGAGAAAGGGAGATTAAGTTCCAATCGGTCAGTAGGCTGTATTTCTTACAGTGACAGTCAGTTTTCTCTTCGAAAATCTGCTAAGCAATCCGTTTCGCTATTTCAACTTTCAAATATGAAGCTCAGGTTTTCCTATCAATGGCGTTATTTCGAAATCCCAATTCTTAAATCGAAGCCATTTTTTGAAGCTATCTACTTTGAGTGTGTGCGTGTGTGTGATGGTTCCACGAAATATACTCACATAGAAAACGCCTTGTCCTGTGCATGAATTGTAAATCACTCTCCATTATGTCATCAGAGTTACTTCATGAAGAAGCATATCCGAACTTTTTAATATGAATCTACCCACGAACGTCTGTCAGCCTGCAGGAGATTAGCCTTAACACCATTGGTGGACTAAGGATTAAATACTCTCGAATCCTGCACTACAACCAGACATGGAACTTTTCAAGCCACGTTAGTCCTCTAATAAGCAACGATTGGTAAACTGAAATATTTCATAAAATATTTAACAATGCTGTTAAAATATTGGGAATTTTAAAAGTTGACAAACTTATCGGCATCGAACGTAAGTCGTGATCAAAGGACATGTGTTCCAGTATCACATGGAACGAACGACGTAATATAAACAAGAATGCTGTACATACATTAAATAAGTGTATTTACGCGATTTTAATCTTACAACAATATTCTGCTGCTCCTGAACTTTTTCCACTAATTTTTTTCAGAGATTATCAGCTTCATGATGAAACTAATAACACTAATGATAATTAGTATTTCAGAAAAGAGTGCTTGTTTTTATCAGTAACCTGTATTTCTCTCACACACGTATCTTCTACATTTCTCTGTCTAAAATTTAAAGAGAATTTAGGATTTATGATAACTATAAAGCTGATTTATTCCCATCTCACAACGTAAAATGAGAGAAATTTCTGTAGACTTTTGCAACATAATTTTCGTACATCGGCTGCTCTTTCTCTGAAGAACAGAATAAGCTTGTCGGCTATTTCCTTTCATGTTACAAGCCATCCCCGTCCTACAAGAATAACGCAAAGGAGAAATAGCACGAAAGCTCTTCATTCTTTTCCACCTCCTTTGAAAGAGAACGCCCACAGTTCAGGTCTGCATTGCTTTTAAAACAGACTGCAAACCTCGATCACCCAGCGACCTCTGAGATCTATGTGTGTACGTTGTATGTTGTTTACAGAAATCGAAATGAAAAACGATGTTGGTGTCGCTCATATTTTGAAGCAATCTACTTCGTGTGTGTGTGTGTGTGAGAGAGAGAGGATACTCCCATGAAAGACAACTCAGAGAAAACGTCTTGGCCTGTGCATAAATTGGGAAGATGCTGATTCTGTCTTCGACAATGAATAGCACTCTTAGTCATAGTACCGTAGCCTCATGAGGATGAAAATAGCGCTATAGCGAATAGAAATGATTCCTTTTGTCTCTTGAACACGGACAGCAGAATTTTTTTCGGAGAAAATGAACATGAAAATTGTTGCTCTAGCACGAAATTCACGAGCTTGATACTCAAGACATGATTATCTATAGATAATTTATTTATTTTCCTGATTTGGTATCACGAAATCCTGATTTGACTAATACAAGCATTTTTCAACTTAAAGTCGATATTTGATATTTCGATATTTTATGAATTTTATGAATAGTCAGTTTTGTGCTAAAAATCCAATAGGATAATTTTTCTTAAATCTAAAAGTTCTTCTGAAATGAAAGTGACCTTTCCATTTACCTTAATGTGTGAAAACTTTGTTCTGAATACGCTCATTACTTCCAGAGTTCCAGACTCTGGAATTCTCAAGTACGCAAAGCAGAATTGTTATTGGAGATATTTGTAATCTTGGTACGTTTATCTTTGGTTTTTAATATTTCTTTTCTCAATGTTCCTGGACTGCTTTTGGCTATAAGAGGACTTCTAAATTCTTTATTGAATAAAGCTGATAAATTTAAAATGTATAGTCTGTGGCAAGCTAATGATAGAATGGATAACATAGGAAATTCCGTTCATACTATTTCTGCCTCATGCTACTGTGCTGGCTATGCTTTATTTTTTCATTTAAAATTCTTTGAGTTTAGTTCATTTCTATGAATATCGTTCTTCATTATTCTCATACTATTAAAAATTTCAAATGGCAGTACATGTATTTTTAAATTATTATTATGCTTTAGTTTTCACGAGAGTCAATCTAAATGGAAAGGCTACAGGAATTCTAATCTTTTGCTTACCTAGTTGGCCGATTCATAGCATTTCCGACTTCGACGAACCAACTACAAGTTAGAAGTTCAGTGTGGGCATAGATGTCTGTGAATATATTTAGGTTGTAGGTGAATTTCACCGCTTACCCTGCCTCATTGAAAGCTGAAAGTGACTTGAAAAGAAAGTACCATGTTTGATTTACTCCAGCAGGGATTCCCGTTTATCTTAGGCTTAGCTGACCCACAGTACTACATACCGTTACGAGAAATATGCAATGCGTAGCAGCCATTTGTTTTCAATGACTGTTTGGAGGTGACTGGAAAAACTTATATTTGTTGTGCTTAATGGCGTGTAGAATCGTAGGTGAGCAGACTAGATTTACAGCTAACTATAGGTTTTAAGCCAATATTTACCTCGAAGTTACATGAAAATAATATATGCACTACAGGAAAATGACTTGTCGTGGACACTTGTTCACGTTGACTTATCCATGTTGACAAAAGTATTTGAAGTGCCATGCAAATTTCAGATCCTGTCACATGCAAACATTCAGCACGTGTCTGCGTAGGTCTGGTAATAGGTGAGATGTGCTGCATATTTTGCGCCGTATTCGATATCAAGATTCCACATTCAGCTGAACTGACACTTTCAACGTGGGATTGTAGCTGAGTGTCACATCAGTGGCCTTTTATGTCCGTGACATTGAAACCCGCTTCAGTATATCGAAATCAATCTTTGTTTATGTCATTCGATAAGTTTTTACTATGATAAAAGGGTTAACCCATTTCGTCGTCGTGTACTATAGTGCTACTCTAGTAAACATTTGTTTTTATGAATGGATAAAGATTTTCCTGGAGGACATCTTTCGTCTCCTTGAGTCTTGCTAAGCCGTCTTCAGTTGAAAGTTCTTAAAGCATTGAGGAAGAACTCTAGCTTTTTTATTACTGACTAGTGGTGGTTTCTTCAGGATGGAAACGTAAACAAACAATTTCAAATTAAAGTTTATCTGAAATAAACCGTTAGAATTGTAAGCGTCAGAAAGGGACATAAGCGATGCGTAGTAGTCATTATTTTCAAGGGCTGTTTTTGACTGGAAAACCTAAATATGCTGAGAGAAGTGTTTAACGGAGTGTAGACGTTTCTAACGAGTCTCATCATATGAGACTCATGATAGCAGTGTATTCCTTGAATTCTCTGTCTAGAAGACGAATACGTCTTCCGGGAAAGGAAAGCTGTCTTCTACTCAGGGCATGGTAGCTAAATTTCAGTTGGTTAACTTGCAGATAACTCATGTAATCCATACCAGATGAGTTATCTGCAAGTCTAGTTTCAATGGATATTTACTGAAGATCAACCCACACTCAACGTCTTCAGGCTTAATCTCCTCACCATTCTTTTCAGAAAATGAGCATAATTCACACACTAAAAACGGAGATAGACTAAAAGAACTCCAGTTTATCCTCTGCCAGTACATCCATAACGGATATTCTCAGAACACTGTTCAGAAATTCTGTTTTCTCATGCCGCAAAATCTCGATATTGAGTACAAAGCGTTTCCATCCCATACATCGGAAATATCTTCAAGTGTGTGCTGCTCTGCTCAAAAAAATTAACTCCAGAGTGGCTTATAGTGAACCAGATTATCCGTAGCCTTCTCAAGTCTCCCCAAAACTATAACCATTTCAAAGACATTCAAGTGTTTATAGAATTCTGTGTTCGTAAGATCTATCATAGATACGTCTTCTTAATTTCATTTTAAAATCTGCATAGAAATCAAAAATTGAATCTCTTCTCATCTTACATAACACGTCATATGATTTCTATGATTCTGTGGGATAATAGCTCTGATTCACTCTCGTCATTTACTTTGAAGAAGTCACTTGTCTCTAGTGCATGAAGTTAGCCAGTTCATGATCCATGAAAATGCTACCGGCTGATTCAGCAGAATGTTTTTTTACTAACTAATCTAGCAGTCGTAAATCTCATTAATAAAATGTCCTTAATGCATGTTTTGCAGGTCATGAGGAGATTAAATCTCGGGTATTTCTGATCATTTAAAATGATCCACCAATTTTAGTAATAAGCGCCTCCATAGAACCATTTTCCATAGAACTAAATATATCCACAGAGATGTGGATATATTTAACAATCTTTTACTATAAGTTATACAGTGATGGGCACTGGTATGTGGAACTTCTTCACCGGCGATTACAAACTGTTTCTTCGTGATGATATTGCGGCAGTAACTTATGATTTTCGATTTTCCAGTTTTTTCGAAAGTAAATATTAATAATTAAAAATAATTATTTATTAAATTATTAATAATTAAATAATTAAGGATAACTAAATTACATATTAATTATTAATGTTAAAACCTTAAACAAAATGATTAATAGTTTTAGATTTTCAAACTAACATTTTTAGCTACAGCACTCTGAAAAGTGTTAGTATCATTATTACAATGGAAAGCTTGAACTGTTAATAAGCTGACATGAGAATGGACAGACTTTCTTTTGTTAGTTTTTTTTTTTTAATTTTACAAAATTTTAAAGCTTTTTTACCAATAGCATGTGCAATTGAATTTAACAAAAGAGGAATCGCCGTATGCTTGGTGAAAATTAAACTTGTATGCTTGGTCAAAATTAAACCCACTTTAATTATTTGCAACACTGCTTTGTTTTACGACAATTAAAAATCAAAGAATTCAAAGATGCTGTAATTTCAATGGCAAGCCATTTGTTCATTTTTCTCAATTTATCATTTCCAATGCCATTAGTATCTTTTTGTTATACACCGCTTGAAAAAAGTCAATAGACACCATAGTGTGAGGAACAAACAGCCAAGGCGCCTACATTAATAAGTTGTACCGCCTCCTTTCGCTGCGATGACTGCAGCAATCCTATGGGACGTATTTTCCACAAGCGTACGATAGTGATTCATGGGAATTTTGGACCATTCTTCCTGTAGTGATGAGGTCCTGGATTGTTCTGGGGCGAACGTCCTTTGACTTCACCCGAAGCTCCAGTTCATCATTTCATCCCACAGATGTTCAAATTTTAGGAATGATATATAAAGAATTCGCATTACTAGTTAATGGAATAATTACAAAGAATTTAAGCACCTCCATAATTATCTAGTTCAGGTTGAGAAGAATCTCATTTCCCCTACACACATTTTAATTTTCTTGGTGGTAGTAGCAGCCGAACATTTTATTCATTTGATGTGAGTAGTAGGGGGGTGTCACTTTGAACAAGATCAAGATAAGATAAGGATTCGTGACGTCATTGGCTGATAAGATCAGTGACGTTATTGTGTGATTAGATAGGTGACGTCATGAGTATGGAATGCTTGGAATTAAGCTGGGGGATACATCTGTCTGTGACGTCAAGTTTGTCTTTTGGTTCGCGTATGGAATTCTGGGTAATTGTTCGCGTACAGAATTGTGGGTGATGGTCAGAGATAAGATAGAGTATAGAATCCTTGGAATTTCCCTGGGTGATGCACACATTAATGACGTCATGTTGTGTCTTTGGTTCTAGTATGGAATCCTGGGTTAATGGTTAGAGTATGGAATTATGACAAGACTAAAATGTTGATAAGATAAGAATTAGATAAGTGACGTCACATTGTGTCTTTGGTTCGAGTGTGCAATTGTAGGATGTAGCGGTATTTGTTAGTGACATGAGATGAGTTTTTTTGTTCGCATGTGGCATTATCGGTAATGATTAGAAATTGAAATTCTGGGAGGATATTTAGTCAAGTGTTGGGTCATTGGCTCCAGAGTGGAACTATGGGAAAATATTTGCCAATAGATAGTAGTAGACATTTTCTAAAATAATTAACTACTGGATATCAGTGGTGTCGCGAGCGCACACACACACACACACTTTTTATCTTTCATGTTCACATTTTCTAAAATAATTAATTACTGGATATCTGTGGTATCTCACCCACTCAAACTGGACTTCTGACAAGTGAGATGAGTATTTTGTTCGCGTGTGGCATTATGGTTTTTTTCCCATTCCCAGCATTAATTTCACAGTAGTGGTATTTTTTTTACTCACATTATGTTAAGTATTTTTTCCAACACAAATAATAATTATTTATTAATATTTCAACTGAATATTAGGTCTGATACTATAATTACAACTGATAACCACAGAGGTTATCAGTTTGAGATAAGTGACATCACTAACTGATATCCATAAATGGAGAGGTCACTCATCTCCCTTTGACTGAGCAGGCCTCTTATGGAGGAGAGGGGGGTGAGGGGGGTCATTGTAGGGAAGACAACCATCACCCTCCTCCATCTAATCCTGTTTGGTTCCTCTGCTCATTACAACCCTCTGATAACTGTAAAAATGGAAGAGGAGTAAGCAACCATATGAAGTTGTTCATTAATTAAAAATCTACGACAGTTTTTCACATAATTATACCATACATCAGATGCTATGACTTTTAATAAAACCAAACAGTCGCAAAATATAAAAATAAATACTTAGAAATAGATTAACTAAGTCTAATTTCCTATGAACTTTCGTTTTTTTCCCATCCCTACAATTTCTGACATATCAGTGACATAACTAGACATGCAAAACATCAGAAGGCTGGAGGAGCAAGTAATAGGAACTCTCGATGCTGTTTTCTAAATTAAGAGAAGATACATTTTCTTTTCTTTTCACACAGTTCTACATGATAAAAGTTTAAAATCATGTGGCCGCCAGTCAAAACGTTTTCAACTCCTACTGTTCCACATGCAGAACAAAAAAGGCAGAGGTGATAGCTAATAAGCAATGTAGCTTTTTTTTTTAATGAAAAAAGTACCAGTGAATTATTTAGTCATGTCAACCTTCAAGTATTTCAAGAAACTGTGTTAACTTCTTTCAAAAAAATAAAATAAAATAAAATTTCAGCTACAGAAGTAGCTTTGAAGCATAAGGAATCGGAGGTAAAAGCCAGAAGATACAAAAAGTTCATCTCCAAAGCATTTTCTGAATGTCAACGAAGGAGACTTATAAAAGTATAATTTGAAAAGCATATTTTGAATTTTTTTGGTCTGTTAATATATAATAAAAGATTATTAGAAACATAAAGATGTCTGTTTAATTGTGCATGCGAAAAATGTTTTACAATTGCAAATTACCAAGTCGTAGTAGTGCCGTCTGTTCACAAATTAACAGAACCTCGCAAAAAAGTTTAATGGTGATTTTACAGGAGAGACAGCACTTTACCAGCAAGAATACGGCAAGAAAGCAAAGAAGGAAAGGAGACCACTCTCCTTCTTTGGTTCATTTCGTTTAGACACAACTGACTGTTGCCCCTCAGATAAGATAGAGTATCTTGTTTGGAACTCGTAGCAGAATATTTAGTATGAAAAGTATAGTATCAGACCTAATGTTCAGTTGAAACAATAATAAATAATTACTTTATTTGTGTTGAAAAAAATACTTAACATAATAAGGATAAATTCTATAGAAAACCATTGGAGGCACAGAGATATGCTTTGCCCTATGATGTCACAAATTAAGATAAAATCACATCAACGTCATATCCACCAGCATGTGAAAACATACCCATGAATTCTCGGCACGAATGTTACATTTTGAAGAAATGGTCAGGGTAAACACTACTATAAGGAATAACACATTAAGATTCTTTTACGTGACCAGCTATTTTGATGTAATGTAATCAAGAAACAGTGAGTAACGAACATTTTTTTTTATTAAACTCATTGGAAAATGTTGAATGTAAACTAAATCTTGTGAAATATTTGTAGGTAATTACATGTTTCCAATTATTCTCTGTGAATATACTTGTAAATAATATTTCAGCATAATCTCATCTCACCTTTAAAAAGAGGAGAAAAGAGGGGATATTAATAAACCCTCGTCACCTTGTGGTGTCGAGGGTTTATTAATCATCGGACCTCAAACCATTCACAGGATAAGGTGGACAGCCCTACATCACGGTGTATCCTATGTCTGTAGTGTTGAGTTCTCAAGGCTGGTTTGCCTGCTTTGCGGGATGAAAAACCCCAGGGTAAACTGGGGGAAAATCCTACTGTCCACGCCCAAGACTGGCTCACTTGGCTATGGCTGAGGAAGATCCTTCAGCTCCTCACGTCACCGACGGTAAATCGAACCTAGGATATTCCTTCCCCAGGCATATGGTTGCGAAGCGCACAGCCACTAGGCTAACTGCACGGACTATTTAAGCAAATTAAAATATGCATTTGTAAACTTAAATGAACAAAGTTTGATGTCAAAAAAAGAGTTAACATTTAAATAGGAAAAAGTTTTAAGATCTATAAATTGACAACTATACGAAGACCATTTGTGTATATTTTGTGGAAAGGAATCATTAACACATATCACAATATTGGTTGAGTTATATATGTAAAAAGATTATTGGAAACAGATTTCTGCTTAGTTATGCATGCAAAAAAAATTAAGATTTGTACTCAGTTATTCTGTCAGAAGTTGATATATCAATTCATAATTTCATCCCTTAATACAATTCTGGCACTAAAAACCAATAGGAATCATGGTAAATAAATGGGGCTGGAATATCACTGTCATCCCTGTCTGTTCTTATCAGATGTAGATATAAAATATTACACACCCTAAAATCACCAAATCGTACTGCCATGTGTTATCACTACTATGAAATTAATGCAGGGAACAAAAGAGAGAAAAAGTGGGGAAAAATGATATCTAGTAATTAATTAATTTTGTTTTTTTAACTGAAAACACTAATCGTCTCCTTAAAATAATAGAATTCAATTCTGAATTGCTCGGAGTTCTGTGAACTGATAAAAATGACACCCTTTTTTGTCACTAAGAACCAAATAGGAGAGGATAAAAATCAAAATTAATAGGCAAACCTCTTCATGAAAAAACGATATTGGTTGTCCATTGTATCCTACTGTAAACATTTCATTAATATACTCGAAAACCAGAACTGATAATCTCAATTAGAATGTTGGTGTCATTAGCCTCACAGAAGGACCAAGCAGAAACATCAAAAGGGAGGATATGAGTTATGATTTTCGACACCATTGACTTTTAGACTCACATAAAGATAACACTATAGTCTGAATTTTTAAATGTTTGGAACTTAGTAACATAAAAATTAACAAAGTGTACTACAGAGCTAATATTCAGTTGAAATATTAATAAACAACTATTTATTTGTGCTGGCAAAATAAGTTTCTAATAAGAAAACGCTAACGCAGAGTTCAAGCTTATATTTGTCTGATTTCCTTTAGTTAAAACTTACTAATGGTAAAGAAAAATGCGGCAGTTCTAAAGAACTGCCGTAACTTTGGAAGTTGTAACAGAGGAATTAAGTTGAAAATTATAGTATCAGACCTAATATTCAGTTGAAATATTAATAAATAATTATTTATTTGTGTTGGAAAAAATACATACGTGAGTAAAAAAATATCACTACTGTGAAATTAATGCTGGGAACAGGGAAAAAAAAAACACTGCCACACTCAAACAAAAAAACTCATCTCACTTGTCAGAAGTCCATATTCTAACCATTACTCAGGATACGATACTCCGACCATAACCCACAATTCATCACTTGAACCAAAGACATAACATTACTTCATGTATCTAATGTTATCTTACCAACATCTCAATCTAAGTATGGAATAGAATTTCATACTCGAACTTTTACCCACAATTCCACACTTGAACCAAAGACACAACATGACGTCAGTTATGTTGTGTCTTTGATTCAAGGATTCCATACCCTAACCATCACCAGCTCGATGACGTCTTATCTTTATCAGTTATCCATGTCTCTAACCATCATCCACAATGACATACATTAACCATTACTCAGAATTCCACACTTGAACCAAAGACACAATGTGACGTCTATGTCACCCAGGGAAATTCCAAGGATTCCATACTCTAACCATCACCAAGAAATCCATACGTGAATCTGTATCCACACTCGAACCAAACACACAAAGTGAAGTCACTTATCTAATTCTTATCTTATCAACATCTGAATCTTGTTAGAATTCCATACTCTAACCATCATCCAGAATTCCATCACCGAACCTTTACTCACAATTCCACATTCGAACTAGACAATGTGACGTCATTTGCATTGTGACATTGTGAAACATGGACACTCCTAAACGAAAGTAGGCCAAATAGCCATAATGATATTAGATAAAATTACTACTGCTGAGTGTCATCACTGGGTAAAATGATTGACTGATTTGGCGTTTCATGGTGCAAAGACACGGATTGCAGCGGTATATAGGGTGTTGGTAGGTAAAGAAATAAATAGTTACAATTATACTATTCACTATTTTATCAGAAGATAAAATAGTGAATAGTATAAAATATACAATAATTGTCCAGACACTTCAATAATCGATTTGATACCAACAGACGAACTCTAATATCGAGTATGTTCATCTTGAGCTTTGATCATCGACTGCATCATTTGAGGAAGGCTTTCCAACAATGTGCCGTAGACATCAGGTAGAATTTTCTCCATCAAAGCACCTCTAAGTTCAGCTGTAGATCAAGAACGTGCTGTTCTTATCTCAATCGCCGCTCAATTTCGTCAGGAGTCTGGGCTGGCAGAGAAGTCGTTTTACACCCATCTCTTCATACCATTCCATAACAGCTGCAGCTTTGTGGTATTGGCATTGTCATCTTGATAGTAACACGGATTCGTTCAATAAAAACCAGTGTGGGCAGCACCTGATTATACAGAATATCAAGGTACTGAGTTGCGTTCATGGAACTACGACAACAACGACCAGTGGTCCTACTTCAAACCAGCTGAATGCACTTCACACCATTACTCCTCCACCACCAAACTTTACCGTGGGTAAAACACACTGTGGTAATAAGCGTTGACCAGGCTGCCTCCACACCCTGTAATCAGACTGGAAAAATGTGATCCTTGGTTCATCGCTCCAGAGTCTACTGGTCAGTTGTCTAGTTCACACGCTCTTCGTACCATGATTGTATGATTGTGTGACTCAATGCACTTTGTACAGAAGCTTAATTCTGCTTTCTCTTGTTGCTCTTTTAATATTAAAAATTCGGGAGAATATGAGGCTGTTGCTCTGTTGCTTGTGGCAATGTGTTTCGCCCAAAGTATCTGCAATAGTTTGGAATCCACAATAATACATCCATTATGTTCCAAGGTTATACAACTGGTGTGTTCTGTATCAAACTTTCATCTTCCGTATTTTATCCCAGATAGGTTTTTCACTGATTGTTTGATTAAGCAATGATGAAAATTGGATCCAGGATTGTTTTTGATTCTGACGTCTCACACGACGTGCTTTGACCCGAGCACGTTTAAATGCTATTACGTTTGTTGTGGTATATTATCTACGAAATATATCCCTTGCTCTTTCTAGATCTATTTTGGCTGCTTGGCACTGTGAGTTCCACCTAGGCTTTGCATGATCTTTCTGAAAATATTGCGGTGGCTGCATGGACAATACAATCTATTCCATGCATTACTCCTTCATTAATAGGTGTTTGGATGACTGCTTCAGTATTAAATTTCGCAAGATGGGAAAATTTGTCCTAGTCGGCCTGGTTCATTTATCTCATGGGCATCCGGGAAGGAGGATATGGTTCCTATGAAAACAGTTCTGGTGAGAGGAAAATGATCGCTTCCATCAACATTCCATGTGAGCAGTGGGAAAAAAAAGGCAGGGGAATAGACTGTAAGATCGAATGCTGCACAAGCTGGTAGGCATGTGGATGAAGGTATTTACTCTGTTATTAATAAGGGAGCGGTCATGGTTGTCGAACATTCGCTCAATGATACGATCTCGTCTATTCGTGTTGGCGCTACCTCACAGTGTTATATCCATTAAAGGGATGAGGCAGTTGCATTATGAGATTGTTAAGTTCCCTTTTATTTAGTTTAGAACTTGGTGGTAAATATATCATGCATACTGTGATAGGCTACCCCACAGCTAGGCAAGTCACTATCGCTTCCAGAGTAGTGTTAAGCAGAACATGATAAAATGGCGTATGACTACTCATGAGATTAGCTACTCCACCATGTGCAGGACCATCTCCAGTTCTATCTCTGCAATATAAGAGTGGTATTCGTGATGGTAGCATCCTCTTTGGGTTTTAAATAAGTTTCCTACACACACACACACACACACACACACAGAAACAAAAATGTTTGTGTTTCTGAAGCAGGTACTTGATATCATCGATATTATGGCGAAATCCAAGTTCCATTGTAAACATTTTCCTATTGTTTAGTTAGGCTTCGTAGATTTGTCTGGATTCCGGAAGAATCCAGACAGGGTGAGGACTTAATTTTGTTTAGATTTTGGGAAGTATGAACGACCCGTATCCATCTCCTCTGGAAACATATCTAATATATCAGGATCACCGGGTAAGTTCAAGTTGCTTTCAGTGGATACTGAAGTATACAGTTTTTCTATGGAAGGGTCGGGTAGTTTGTCTTTAAGTAATAACTTTGCTATAATTTTTTTTCACAAGTAGATCCTCATCGACTGGAACCATTTTCGGAGGGGCTCGGTACATCATGCGTTTGATGCGCTCAACAGGAAAACCGTCATGATCGTAAAGTTCAGAGATAGTGAAATTATCAAACGGTGGATTAGGGATGCGAATTTGAGTTGCCATTCACATTATCTTTACTGTTATCTTCTCAGCATAAGAGGATATCTCAGATCAGTCATGGTGAGAGCTAACTTTCTTCTTGCATCGTGATATGCTCTGTGCTGTTTTTACTTTTTTGTATTTCTTTCTCATCTTTCCACTTCTTATATGCACGGGAGTATGCTGGGTGATCTTCCTGACAGTTTCCACATTTAGCTTTATTAGCAGAGCAAGATTGGTTTTCATGCTCTTTACTACCACATTGAGCACAGGTAGCTGAGCCGCCGCGACAGACAGTTTGGGACTGTCCGTATTTCTGGCATTTGAAGCATCTTAGTGAATTAGGGACCTAGAGTCGAACAATACAATTGCGATACCCTGCTTTAATAGATATTGAAGGCTTGGAGTATAAATGTAAAGATATTTCTGGTTAGAACCAGATGATCATCCCTATCGATCATGATGTGCCTCATACCCGTAACCTCCTGATCTTTTAACTCTGAATATGTTTCCTCCTCAGGGACATCTAGGAGATTCCACTCTGAGATTTCACTCCTTTACAGGAAATTAGTGATTGTTTTATAGGATGTAACTATTATTGGTATTCCACCCATTGATGTTGCTCTGAATAATTTTGCAGATTGTTATTGACATTCAGCAAATTCACCGTTGGCAGAAAGTCGGCCACCTGTGCTCGATGTGGTAGTAAAGAGCATCAAACCAATCTTGCTAATCTTGCTCTGCTAATGAAGCTAAATGTGGAAATTGTCAGGAAGATCACCCAGCATACTCCCGTGCATATCAGAAGTGGAAAGATGAGAAAGAAATACAAAATAATAAAATAAAAACAGCACAGAGCATATCAGGATGCAAGAAGAAAGTTAGAGCTCACCATGACTGCTCTGAGATATCCTCTTATGCTGAGAAGATAACAGTAAAGAAAATGTGAATTCTAAGAGATCATCACCAAAATGTAGTTTCTTAACTGTTTTTGGGAGAATCAGCTCTTCTATACCCTTTTGAATGAAGGTGAAATTTTCCCTATTGGCGTTTCACATGTAGTAGCACGGATGATTAGAAAACTGGTGCATTTATTCTGGTATCACTTGTCTTTTGTTTCTCGCTTCTGTTGCCGAAAGGTGTATCAATGATATAAATGCTTGGTTGGGGCTGTTAGGGTACCTGAAACGATTGACGATGAAGGATTCATGCTCGAGTGGTGTTTATTTCTAAGCGCCAGAGCTCACACAGAGCCACACATGGATGCCCACTCACCAGCAAGCAATGACTGTTCTCGGAAGTGGAAAGCCAGAGCCTCATTGAACACTATGCCAGTACCACAGCAAGCCTTGTGTCCCAATTCTGGACCACTGGGTGAGAGACTACTGCAACATCTTTTGGTCCTTGCGGACAAGCCCACTATCAGATCGATCCTGGCCTGGCTATCCAGGACCTCCCGCCTTGAGGAAGCAGAGGCTAAAGTGCAAGGCAAGTCTTTGGATCCCACCGTTGGCAGTATGGAAAATAGGATATAAAAAAATTGTGGAGAAGTAGAGTGAAGAATACGTTAAGAAAAGCAAAGAAAAAGAGGATGAATGAAAAGGACCAGTGGCATCACTGCGAGATTCCCTCCATCACGAAGAGGTGCCTTATTTGGAGGTGGGTAAAATGAGAATGGAACAGTGCAAAAAATAGTCAGTAATGAACACGGTGCAATACCGACGGGGCCTTTTTTATCGAACCTTTTCGCTTCTTCACGAAAATCGAAACATCAGTTTGGTATGAAATTCAGCAATAAAAAGGCAGACTATAAAATTAAGCAGTGACATTGAAAACGCTTAATTGCACATAGAATGGAGTACTTATAGAATAAGCATAAGATTTTCAGTTATCTAAAAAGAATTAGAGACAACTTTGCAAATTTGTTCCTTTGCAATATTGTGTGTATAAATTGTGTGTTTAAATATGGAAATAGACAACAGAATTAGCGAAACTGGTGTGATTGGAAGTCAACTGAAGAACTTTAAATAACTGCATATACAAGGCGGTGTTTGAAACAGTTTTAACATATGGATCTTAGAGGGCAGTGACTGGAGACCACAGATATGAAAGTTCTGAGAAAGATTAGTGGAATGAACAGAAACATTAAAAACGAGGATATTATGACACTGACACAACAAAACATGCAATTGTTGCCAGGATGGCAGGAAAAAGACCTAGAAAACCACCAAGATCTAAATAGACGGATAGTCTGAAATATGACAATACTGGAGTTCTGATAGACAGCAGATGAATTCTGATAAAAAATGTTCATAAGAAGTTAGTAATGCTGTAAACGTTGCATGTGGCACTATCATAACATCCTGCATACCCAGATAAATCAAACAATTTTTTGGCATAAGTGAATATTGCATTTTTGTAATTTATCGCAATCATCGATCTCTCTTTTTCTCATGCACTGATTGAAATATTCACTCACATGAATATCATCGATAGAATTATGACTTTCGCAAAGAATTTCATGGAACCTGAAGTAGAATGCCAAACACTTTTTTATTATTTGTTAAAAAAGTTCTCACGATTGTTCCTTACTTTCAAATTACTTCGAGTACTAAATTATTTTTGGGCATTTTCCAATGACTTCTGTTATGGTAATTCATTTTCATTCTTCTGAGCACAAGTGAAAGAGAGAAAAATAAATAGACACAGATAGTTGATCATAAATCTATCAGGTGATAGGAGCCCTCTTAACATTTGAAAGTTTACATAACGTTAACACTGAGGTGCCTTTGGGATGTTTTATTATCTTAAAAAATTGAGATGCACGCTCTCTTCAGTACCTCATGAGTAACATTTTTTTCTGCAGTAATTTTCTATAGTTTTAATCCACTTCATCACGTGAAATTGTGAAGAGAATGGAATAGAACGAGCAATGTCCTTCTTTAGATGACCCCCCCCCCCCCATTTATTTTGTGTATTTTCAGCTATTTTTAAATAGATGAGTCGCTGTACTCTTTTTGTACCGAAACAGACATCAAACAATTAGAACTGCACAGGCTAAATACACATGCATGTAGAAAAGTGTACGCAAAAATTTATTTATTTTAAATGTATCAATGGAAGTCAAGGGGAAGAAAAGCTATAAATGCACCGAATCGTAATGAAGTGATTAAGTTTTATTTTTATAATCTGAATAGATTATAAAAATAAAACGGTTACTGCACGTTGCATATTCTGTTTCAACTGAACTTAAAAATCTTTTTTCGGTCTTTCAAACACTCTAAATGAAATCAGAACATCATCTCCTTAGACGTGTTTAGAATTAATTAATGTAATTAGCAAACAGTCTCTTGTTGACTCTGTAGTTTACGCAATCATGTGAACTGCTGTAACAACCCACGCTGGGGTTAAATACCTGTGTTAGCTGTTGTCAGGAATTTTTGTACTTACAGAAGCAATGCAATGATGAAACTGATCCTTCAGCATTTAATTCCAAATATCTCATTAATTTCTAATGCTGAGTTGAGAGGTTCCCACAGTCACTGGATTAATTCACCATAACTGAAAGGTAAGTTGATATTTCCGTGATAGTGATTCATTATCGTTCATTCATCCCCGTGCTTCTTTGTCTTAACCAATGTCATTACGAATTCTTGCATGCTGTTTCTGTTGTGAAATGTGTAATACCGCACTGTTCACCTTTCATTACGATTTAGAAACTCGCGCATTCCACCTGTTGGTTTCTCTCTTTTTCCGCTGGAAATTCAGAGACGCTTCAGATAATGGTGTCTGTGTTGATGGAGCCCACTTGGTTTCAAAAATGTTGAAATGCAAACAAGATATGACCGAAGCAGTTCAAATATTCATTCTGAAATGAAAAGCGATTTTATGCACTTAACCTAAGCATAAAGGATATTAATACAACATGGATAAATAAAAATGCTACTTTTATTAACTTACCATGAGCTTAATAAATTAAAGACTTAATTCTGTATATTAGTCAAGTAAATATTAGTTTAATATCCAACGTTTCACTGACTGATATCTGTCAGCCTTTTCAAAGGAATACACTGGTAAGCAATAGAAAGTAACAAAAAACTAGGAAACAAACCGACAATTCTAAAAAGTATATAAAGTTATCACTGTGCGTGATACAATGATATAATACGCGTGTCGCAAGCGCAACGTTTTATTTGTTGAGATATTTATTTTAATTTTCATGAAAGTTCATTTCTTTTTGGTTAAATGATCTGATTAGAGTTTTCCATATATCTGGTAAGATTAGGCCTTGATTCTTATTTAAGTTACCTGTTGAAGAGGCAAAGTTTGGTAGAGGCAAAGTGTGAAGAAAGGCCTGCTATATCCTGTCTGTTATTTTTTACATAGCCTATGTGTTCTTTCTTTCTTGTATCAAAACTTCTAGATGTCTGTCCGATGTAATTAATACCGCAAGAACAAGGTATGCTATAAACTCCAGAGTATTTGATACAAGAAAGAACACATAGACTATGTAAAAAATAACAGACAGGATATATCAGGCCTTTCTTCACGCTTTGCCTCTACCAACCATAATATTGAATGGGATATGAGTCATATGCCCTACATAGAAGACAACTACCATTCCAGAACATTCAAAGATGTTACAGTCGCCCGTTCAACAGGTAACTTAAATAAGAATCAAGGCCTAATCTTACCAGATATATGGAAAACTCTAATCAGATCATTTAACCAAAAAGAAATGAACTTTCATGAAAATACATTAAATATCCCAACAAATAGAATAGAACGTTGCGCTTGCGACACGCGTATTATATCATTGTATTACGCACAGTGATAACTTTATATAATTTTTAGAATTGTCGGTTAGATTCCTAGTTTTTGTTACTTTCTATTGCTTACCAGTGTATTCCTTTGAAAATGCTGACAGATATCAGTCAGTGAAACGTTGGATATTAAACTAATATTTACTTGATTAACATACAGAATTAAGTCTTTAATTTATTAATACTAGTAGTCAAGAAAAAGGTCATAATATAATTACCATGAGCTTATTGCTACTACGGTTTGCTATTCGTGTTTGATGTTTAGAAGAATAGGCAAGCAACTATTAACACTTTTTTTCTCTTCTATACGAGTGAATGATTGAAGCCAAAACAGTCTGGTTGAATTGGTTTTGATGAGATTTGATTTCGAATCTTTATTGATATTTCTTGAGTCTTCTTGGTTTTGATTGCAAACAATGCTAGCTAGGTAAACGATACAAAGTGTTACAAACATTAGAAAATACTACACTACACCAGAAAAGTATAAGAAACACCGGAAAACATGCAGCTATTGCAGTAAGCATTAGCACTACTGAGTAATTATATTATGGTGTTGTTGCACAGTGAACTGAGTACCAGATTTACCGTAATTTTGGCAAAATCACTTCAAGTTATAAACATATTGATTGTTGCATTACAAGTCAATGTGACATAACTGTGAGGTGACTACAATACATACTTTTTTACTCGATAATGAAGGCACAAAAATTCATCCAAGAATTTTCTTTCTGATCGTTTCTGATCATTTCCATAATTCTCCTTTTTTTGATTTCTTTGTAGGGAGACTAGATAATGTAGTCTCCCCAGAAAGTAAAACAATATCTAGTCTCCGTCTTAGACGGAGATTAAAGTGTTTTTTTTATCCACACTACTTTTCAATTTCAGTTCATTTCTCTCAAAAGAGAAGTGTCCTTCGATCTCATAGGATTCGTAATTACTTATGGAAAAACAAAAACTACATGGTAATGCACATAAAGGCATAATTTAACTTTGAAATTCTCCGTTCTTTATTATTACCTTGTTGTTAAGATGAGTAACTAAATCAGTGTAATAATAATAATAATCTATATTACTTACAATGTGTAATATAGATTATTATTATTATTATCTTAAGCTTTTCGAAAAGCTCTGGTTTGCTACGAAAACCAGAGTGGTTTTCGTAGCCGTAATTTTAGGTTAAGGTGGTTATATGCCAAATTATATATTCTTCTGTGTGAATTGCGTGCTCTCTCCTGAACGGGTGGATGTGGGAAAACCCTACCACTTTCGTATGAAACCGGTTAACTCGCCTTCAGCGGAAAAGACCAGATAAAGCTTTTCGTGGAACAGAAGAATTTGAACTCAAATCTCTCCTATGCAGATTCTAAAACTAAACCCATGAGATAACAAAAATTGACACGTTCGAATGAACTGTATTTCACAGCAGATGAATTCGGGCCCTTTTGAAATGAAAAGCTTGACAATGTCATAAAATAAATGAACATTCATGGAAAACAGTACTATTGTTCTCATCAGCAAATTTATCTAAAAGGGTAATGTTGGAATCCACTTAATGAGTGTATAATTTGTATAATTTTACGTCGCCGAAGGTAAGCCTTTTTTTTTTTAGCTCTTTATTTCATTATCTAAAAGGGTTTATTTTACTGCGGCTGTACTTATACGTACTTCCTTCCCACATTGCTGAAGCACGTGCTTTTGCATTGAAGGGCCATATTATTATATTTTGCCTCCTTAATATAAATAGCTTATTTCATCTCGAACCATGCAGAACCAACTGCATACTGTTGGGTTGTTAGTGGGTGTGTTGGAATGAAATGGAAATTATTAATTCGAAATTCGCAGATGTTCCAGTAAGAGAGTCTCAAATATCACCGTTCGATCTTCTGTCTAGTTTTTATGCAAATAAGGAAAATTTCTGTAGGAATATATTTTCGCACAGCGGGCGTAGGGAGGCAGGATAATTCTTGAAATATAACTTAAATGTTTAGTTGGTGCTCGTTAGGTAGGGTTTTAATTACATGAAACTCGATGCAGAATTCAGTTCCACATCTTGATTGCAGATCTCCTCACGCTTTAAGATATTTTATTTCAAAACGAAGAATTAAAAATAACTTTCGGTTTTATTTACGCTATTCATGAATAGTCAGTTACTGAAAGCATTTAGGGCTTTTACTTTTCCACAGTAATCTTTCTCCTTAAAATTGCTTCTATCAGAAAAAGTGGAAGGTTTAGGAATTCACTTTAAATTCCCTTCGGAACTGTTTCTACATCGAAGAACAGGAATTTGATTAATGAAAAATACAACTCGCTTTCAGCTTCTGAAAAGCAGTTGTACCGAGACGACGGCATGCGTACAAGGTAGCTTGTGTTGTGTCGTACATCCTGGCTTTGAATCCGCCATCTTGTTGGAACGTTATTTTTTATTTAAATTATCCGTTTTTTTTATTAATTGTTGGTTGATTACTGATCCAAATATAGAGAAATTTATATTATCCTGCGCCACCCTATTCAGATTAGTCTATATAATATAGTGAAATCAATCATCAACTAACTTTTGCAATCTCACTTTTATAGGCCGAGGTTAATATTATCATTTACGGCTTCCGCAAGGTCCGATAAACTTTATGAGCGGTGCAATGAAAGAGAATCAGGCAAACACCAAATTGGAATCAATAAAACAAAACATTTAATGCAGGGTTACATAACATGTACATTAAGTATAACTTTGAAAACAAGATAATGCAAATCAACTTAGTTCAAATACTCATAACAAACATAAAACATTAGGCATCAAACATTCAGCTGTCAATTCTATATTCTTCCGAATAATTTAAAATGGTTCACACAGTTCAGTGTTCCAGAATTTTACAGCAATTATTCTTAAGGTAGAAATTTCTAATTCTCTCTTAGTCAACAAACACAATTTAATTATGAGGCAGTTATCATTTCAAAGGGGAAACACTTTCAAGCTCCATACTTTGGCTATTTTTAGTAGAACGCCACAGTGAATGTTAAGATATATCAGGCGGAGCTAACTCTTATTTCTTCACATTGAAATACAAAAAGGACTGCTCTTACCGGGTTACACCTTTCTCACACTGGATTTACTATAGGCACAATTAAAACTGTAGTTAACTATTACTTTGAAGCAACACTATTCAAAAGAAATATTCACTATAATAACTGAAATATTAAACATAGAGTTTCACAAGTCTTGACGCCCTCGTTTTAGGTAATCTACTTATTCCTTATTTTCTTCTATGCATTAAATTCAGCTTTGTTCTATTCTTCCTCAAAACAATTGGAATCCGTCGTAATTTTAGAATTCCGTAGAAATATTCCGAATTGCCTATTAATTTCCCGATCCTTTCTTAATCTATTTACGGCATTTTCCCAAATCTCCTTACTGCCACCCGTTACTTTACTCCTTGCTGTCCTGAACGCTTCTCCCCTATTTACTTTCGTTTTCCAATTAAAATCGTTCATTCTTCCCGCCAAAATCCGGTTCTAACCAGTTCAGCTTACATCTACTGGCTTCACTCCATATCACAGCCGTTCACGTTCTAAACACGCGCTGACTAAAATTAACTCCGTTCCCTTGACAACAGCCAATCAAATCTAATCAGAAGAATTACATAAAATTATACCTTACATACAGAAACAAAATAAAAGGATAATTTACGATGGGAGTGACGATTTTGATGAGAACGGACGTGTTACTTTAGACTGAGCCTGATTACATTGCATACAAGGTTTCTCAGTAATCTCACATTGCACTGGTGCTAACACAGTGCGATTCCTACTGTCTCCGCCTCTGCACGAAATGTGCAAGAGGTTAAATGGCCAGCAGGCCCCACCCGCAATGAGGACCAGTGGTGGTATTAAGGTTTTATAGGGAGTTAGGTTTCTAACTGTGGCCAAGTGAGATACTGATACTCCTTTTCCCAAACCAGTAGGTTCTAAGAAGACTTTGCTAGTAGACTAACTCAGTTTACAGGACATTTGCTGGCAGGCTTCAAGCCTTGCTGGATTATACATTGCTAGTAGTCCGTCTAGGTCTACACGATACTTTGCTGGCAGGCCCCCGGCCCTGCGGAATTATTATACGCTTTTAACCCATTTCTGCTGGCAGGAAATCGCCACTTTGAGATGGACAACATCAAAGATCACATCCAGATCCTTAACAAGGAGCAGTCTCTAGAGGTACTCAAACTTATAATAAGCAAATTAGAAACTGACTGGCCAGGATTTATAAAAGTGTGCATTCACTCTAATGATGGAGAGGAGGAGGAGAATGAGATCTCACAAGAGGATCTCATTGCTGCTCTGTCACCAAAATCCCCCTGTCAAAACATCTCTCAAGGAGAGCACTCTAACAAAAGAAGAAGAACCGTAGAAGACCAGATGGATGAAGACACACCAACATTAGAAGTCCCAAGGAACACCGAAAAGGTTCCACCAGTAATACTAAGGGACAAGGACAAATGGATCACTGTCACAACAGCCCTTAGGGAACACAAAATTGCATATTCCTGGGCAAAAAATCACGATGAAGGAGTCAAAATCCAACCAGCCTCAGTCACTGACTACAGACAGCTGACAAGATTAATGGATAACAAGAGTCTTCCATATCATACTTTTGCTTTACCTAGTGACCGAGGGTGTCACCTGTGAAGAAGTCACCACTGATCTTATGAGTCGGAACCTAACACCAGTGAAAGTGAGCAGGATGCTCAGGGCAGATAAACGGCCAATGCCACTGATACTCGTAGAAATTGATAAGATACAGAAAGAGATTTATGAATTAACAGTGATATGTGGCCTCAGAATTTCTACTGAACCACTAAGGAAGAAGTCGATAGCTGGGCAGTGCCATAGGTGCCAAAGGTTTGGCCATGCCCCAAAACTTTGCAAGGCAAATTACAGGTGTTTAAAATGTGGCAAGGGCCACCAGACTGTCATGTGTACAAAACCAAGATCCACTCCAGCTAAATGCGCCAATTGTGGAGGACGTCCCCCCGCAAACTACAGGGGATGCATTACACACCCAAATAACCGAGGGTTACAAAAAACTACCCTTCCAACACAATTCAGCGATGCTCAAGACAGCCGTGATAGTCACACCTAGCCCAAACTATCTCTAGCTCAACAACTCAAGAAAGGAAACAAATGCCTAAAACTTATGCAGAGGCAGCACGAACAAAGGCTATTCCATCTCATGACTATGTAGGCTCAAATCTAACATCAGTACTAATTGCCTCACTAGCTACCATGTTACAAGAATTCAGTATGACGAATCCTTCGTCGTCCTCCACGAAAAGATTCCTACAAGGTATCCACTCAATTCTGACAGCCCTCAACAATGTATAGAAGAAAATTACATCCCACCTCTCTCATGATCACTGCATGGAATGCCAACGGACTCAGCAATAAAACTCTAGAACTACAAGAGTTCTCTCACAGGCATAATCCTGACATAATACTGGTAAACGAAACACATCTCAGACCAGCAAATAATCCCAAATTACGGAACTATACTATGTACAAAACAGATAGACTAACCGGAAGCGGAGTTGGAACAGCTATATACATTAAAAACTACCTAAGCCACAATGTTCTGACCAATCCCCAAACCAAGAACCTAGAGATAACAGGCATTGAAGTTAATACCAACAATGCTGGCAATATCAAAATCTATGCTGTATATAATCCACCCAGCATTCCATTGGTGGTATCTGACTTGGACTCCATTCTCGGCTTCACTGACTCCATCATCATGGCTGGTGATTTTAATGCCAAACATACAGCCTGGCATAGCTCCACAATCAACGAAAGGTCGAATTCTAAATCATTACTCAATGCAAAATTCTATTGTTGTAACCGGACCCACAGAGCCCACCCATCACAGCTCAACTGGAAGTTCAGAAGTACTTGACATAGTTGTCCTCAAAAACATCAGATACCAATATCAGCTGGAAACAATAAATGAACTTTCATCAGATCACAACCATATTCTGCTTCAACTTGGTACACAAGAACAATTCTCCCCTCCCCACTCTTTCATATCTTGGGACAAACTCTCCAGAATCCTACCTGATCACATTGGCCCAGTCCCTACTATTCATACTAAAGAGGAGATAGAAATGGCTGCAAACAACTTTATCAGTCAAATCAAAAATGCAATAAAGTCAATTACCCAAACTACAGTCTTTCACCCTAGTGGACGGATCTCCGAGGAAATTATAGATTTAATTAGAACCTGAAAAACAAAACCAGAAAGAGGTATCATAACACAAAAGCCCCTCAAGATAAAGCAAATTTGAATAAATTAAACAGACAAGTACGTGAAGCCCTCCAGACACATCGAAACCAAGAATGGGAATTAAGCTAACAAAATTAAACCCTGAGGACAACTCCATATGGAAGTTTCTGAGAACCTTCCCCACCAAAAGACAACTTTTACCCCCAATTCAAACCTCGAAAGGAATAGCTCACACTGATAAAGAAAAGGCAGAGGCTCTGGCCGACAGCTTGGAAAGTCAATGCAACCCCTCATATGAAAATTTGAGCATCAATCTCATCTACAAGATTCACCGCCGAGTTAGGCAGGCCATAACACAACAAAAAAGATGACCTAGAACCTCTCACACCCACTTCTCCAACAGAAGTTATAAATATTATAACCCACCTGAACAACAATAAAGCTCCAGGCTCAGATGGAATTACAAACAAAATAATTAAACTACTCCCCAGAAAAGCCATTGTACATATAGTCAACATAATTAATGCCATCCTCAGACTCCAGTATTTCCCTTTAACATGGAAAATAGCAGATGTCACACCAATCAAAAAGATGGGAAAAAACGCTCAACTCCCTAAAAACTACAGACCTATCAGTTTTCTGTCTAACCTTGTAAAGATTGCAGAAAAAGTAGACCTTACTAAGCTTCAATCACAAACGGACCAACTACATATAATCCCAAATGAGCAATTTGGATTCAGAAAAAACCACTCCACCGTTCAGCAGATCCACAGGCTGATCGAATACATCTCCAAAGGCTTCAACCAGAACCTTCATACAGCTGCAGTCTTTTCAGATGCTGCAAAGACTTTTGATAAGGTGTGGCATCAAGGTCTTCTCTACAAGCTCATCACATTCAATATGCCTACTAATCTAGTTAAAATAATTCACTTTTACCTCAGAGACATATATGCAAGTCAAAATAAATGAAACTGTATCAACCAGACGCAAGGTTCTGGCGGGAGTGCCGCAGGGCTCACTCTTGTCCCCCTTGCTGTTTTTTATCTATATTGCTGATATCCCTCAAAACCCAAGCTCAACAATCACTGCATTATATGCTGATGACACTGCATTATTAGCAAGGTCTCTCAGCCCCAAACTAACTATTAAGAGACTCCAAAGCAGCATTCACACGCTGGAAAGATGGTTTATGGACTGGAGAATTCAAACCAATCCACAGACTGTTCACTAGAAAAAAATCCTCAAATCAAGGAAGATATACATTTACTAGGTGTTAAAGTCCCATGGCAGAATACAGTCAAATATCTTGGAGTAATTCTGGATAAAAAACTACAATTCACCAACCATATAGAACACATAAGTTCAAAGACATCCAAAGCAATAGCGCAGCTCTACCCCATGATCAACAGAAAAAGTAAATTCGATACTCAGAACAAACTGCTCATATACAAGATGGTAATACGCCCAGTCATAACTTATGCATCTCCTGCATGGAGTCATACTTCGGAAACAAATATTCAGAAGCTGAAGAGAATACAAAACAAATGTCTGAGAATGAGTTTGGACGCTCCGTGGTTTATCAGAAACTCCCAAATTCACAGAGACGTCAGCATTCCTACATCACATCTCTTCTTCATGACCTAGCTGAAAAGTTCTTCAATAAGACAATTAATCATCCGAACCCACTGATCAAGCAAGCTTCAGACTATAATGAAGCAGATTTCTGCAAATACAAGAGACCCAAGTCAATTCTATGCTCAGCTGAACACAGTTAATCTCACTGCCCTTTCAGGGCGAGCTTAAAGCTCAATAATTCTCCACCCAAAGAACTTTCCTTTTCAGATGGAGGGGAATATGAAAAGCATTTATGCTTCACCCATCAAGTCAGTACCGTTATGCATATAATATACATTTAAATTTACTTACACACAGTTTCTCATAATAAATTTTACAGAATAAACTAAATAAAATGAATGACATTTTAACACAGAGTTCTTTCATTACTAATACAAATGAGTCTGTCCTCCCGCGATCAGTCTTCGGACTCCATGGAGGTGTCACGAATTATAATAATATCTCAAAATTATATAATTAAACAATAATAAACAAACTCAAAGTAATTATGTGAATAATAATTTACAAGCAAGAGATTGACATCAAATAATATTTACAAGTCTTGCTTAAGTTATGGCAGATTATGTTAAATATGAATGAAGAGTTATAATTCCCAAATATCTTCATTCACAATTTAACACTTGGACTAGAGCAGGGGTCGCCAAAGTAATTTGCCCGTCGACCCCTTCAAGCGTTTCTTGACTTTTTATCGACCCCCGCCTATATTTTACTATTACGTAATTATAATAGGAGACAAGCAAAAAAAAAAAAAAAGAGCTTATGTGAGTTTTTAGATTGTTTATTTTATAGTTAGTGTTTATTGTATGTATAATATAGTATATATTATTATAACTATCACTAGTAATATCACTGGTATTACTAGTGATATTAATAAACTACTGGTATTAATATCACTGGTATTACTACCAGCGCGCTCAACTCTTCAACATAGAGAAGTTTAGTTCGTGAATGAATAACGATTGAATTATAATATGTATGTTGATGAATTTTAGAACATTAACGCTCACTTGTATGTCGATGCGCAAAAATGAGACTGGGATCGAATCAGAGTGACCACCCAGCAAAAATATTTTGTACTAACTTATGAAGGAAAAAGGTACTAGATCTGAAAAAAAAGTACTAAATTGTCATTTACTTTCTTGTCACTCTATTTAAGACATTTTACGATATTACATCATAGATGAACTCAATGTCAAACCGATAAATTAACACATGTACAACAAAAATGAAAAGAAAAAAAGTCAAAACTCACCTCACTGTATCATCTATGAGTCCAAGAGCTGCAGTTATCAATCATCATAACAGAAGTCCCAGTTGTAACTCTAGCACTTCACATGTGTATTAATTTACCGTATAATTTTTAGTCTCATTTTAGTGTTTAAAATAATTTAACATTAACTTTTCAGTTATTTATTATGCTATTTACATATATACAGGGGTTCCCACCCACCAGAAAAACACTGAAAGTATTTATTCATTATTTTTATCAGATTTTGCTAAATTAATTAACTCTTCAGAAACAGTAAAATCTGTAGCTGATGAATCTTTCCATTTTTCTTTTGTCAAAAGGAGTCCATTCATCAAAGGAGTTTTTTTTTTTTGAGATTTCGTTGCGTGAATCTACAACCAACGCATTTTTTATAAGACAGTTACATTTAGTGCGTCCACACTGTATTTTCTTAGCAATTTCACTATCAGGAGCAATTGTTTTCAATAGAGTTGGAAGAATATCCATAAGCCACAAAAGCAGATTGTGTTCGGCATCCAGGGCTGTTCCGTGGGTTTGCGACTCCTGATTGCAAAATTTTTGTGCCCCCCCCTTTCCATTAAAAATTAAAGGATCCTGAAGTACAATAACACGTTACGAATCATTTTATTATACTGCACATTAAGAGGAATGTATATTAAAATAAAGAAAAAACACAAATAGTAAAAAAAAATATTTTATATAATAAACAAACATACTCCTATAATGTAACATGGAACACGACAAGAAAAGAAGACTCTCAGAATAACTCAGCGTGCAATAGAACTTAGGTAGAATTTAGGATTTGTAACATCAGCAAAATGGAACATGTTAGAAACACGGAACTAAGAAAGAGATTAGGCTTAAAAGATATGGTAACTGCAGTATATGAAAGCAGAATGAGATAGGCAGGTCATATAGCCAGACTCAGGAATAACAGATGGACATATAGAATATTCAACTGGCAAGGAATAAAGAGAAAACCAGGAAGACCACCTATAAGATGAGAAGATCCACTAGTGAAATCTATGGGTCCAAAATTTCGTTGGAGGCATCTTTGTAACCTGCACTCATGGAGAAATCCTGAGTAAAACACAGGTCCATCAAGAAAAAATCTCAAGAAACTCCTAAATATTTGTTCATTCTGCTGAGAGCAGTGATTAAAGTAAGTTGTGTTGAATTCGTACTATTTATTTAACTACCCAGCGACTCAGCTCCCCACTGAAATCCCTCACATTGGAATGTTACAAATATGCACAAAAGTTCAGTGTATTATTCATTCCATATTTTTTATGAACGTGTTCAATTATTTCGCCACTAAATTGTGCCACCGAGGTTCATTGTACTCTTTGCACCCCTGAACGGAAGGGACCTGCCTGCATCATATGCACATAATCTTAATTCTGCCTCTTTAATATGTTTTTCCGACTGGTATTTGGAACTGGATTTAAACAATGACATTATACCTGGTGAGCTTCTTTTAGATTCTACATTCTGCTAGTGTTTTGGAATGTTTTCATAACGAATCAACAGACATTTGCTACCATTAATGCTTATATCACAAAATTTACATTAAGCAGTGTATCCTTTACTTTTACTTGAATAAATCAAGGATTTAAGAATGGGATCCTCCAACCATTCTTCTTTGAATTTTTGCTTATATGATTTTTTCATCTTTGTAGATGAACCTTGTAAACCTGAATCTGAATCATAACTATTATCACTTTCTCTTTTATCTGAATTACCTGTGTCAGAAGTGGTTTCTTGTGAGTGGGAAGGGCTGGCATTGAGATCTTCACTTTCAGTGGTTCGTTTATGTACTTTACTGACTCATGCACTACACGTTTTTTTCCCCTGAGATTTAGAATCAAATTTAAATTTAGAATGTTTTTCTTGTCCATGTTTAAAAGTAAAATCTAAATAATAATATTTTCGATGAAGAATTAAACTAATTTTTGTTAATAAAAGTAATAAAAACACTGGACTTCTTATAACACGTGAGAAGTGTTTGAATAGCGAAAAATATATTTTCATTGGCTCATGTCAGTCGGATTGTGTGAGTGGGGGGGGGGCGAGAAAAGACTAGCGATAGGAAAAAAAGAGAAATCATTCTTGTGTCACTGAATGTGACACATGGGGAGGTGAGAGAAGAGAAAAACATTAAACTCATGTGTCTAACTCTGATGTTGTTGTTGTTATTATTATTATTCGGAAGGAAGAAAGTACTAGATCTGTTGGTGAACGTACTATAACACTAAAAATTTATAAAACGTACTAGATCTAGTACAAAAGTACTAGATGTGGTCACCCTGGATCGAATACTTGTATCAGTAAATAAGAACCACGCACGTGTTGCAATTTCGCTCCAACTGCGCCAGCCGGCAGGAACCACCAACATCCGTTTATTGGTAAATACGTCATTTTGGCCTACTTGATTGGCCTCAGCAACTATTTTCATGACCTTACTCCATCTTACAGGTCCTATTCATGGACCTGTAAGATGGAGGTACTGATACCACGATTTACTCTTAATTGCGTTATCATTACCTCCATGTCTTTTGTCATGGAGGTAATCCAAGTTAACCGAATTAAATATTACCCATACAATGATGTCTTATTTTTCTGTCGACCCCTGAGCCCGAATCGACCCCTAATAATGTCATATTGACCCCAGGGGGTCGATATCGACCCCTTTGGGCGACCACTGGACTAGAGTTTGTGAACTCCCGCAGACGTCTTTGGAAACATTTTCAGTTTTATTCCTTGCCACATTTATCGCGGAAGATGTCTTGTGGCAAACTGCGAATTTTATGCTAACAGATGTCTAACATATTACTTTCCTTAACGTCTGAGTAATCAAAGTATTTTCTTCATAGCATAATGACCGAGATCATTATTGTGACGATTCCACATTAAATAAAAATGATAAATTTTCTAATAAGAATTGGACTATTCAGAAAACTCAAAGAAATACAGGCCTGTTTTTTTTTTAATATTTCTCAAGAATATGGATCTCGTCATAATGAAGTTGTGTTTTGATATATGGCTTCTTGGCTCGATTTTTCTAGCAACGGCAATGTACGTGTTTAACAGCGCTAAAACTGCATTAACATGATTTGATTGTAACAGTGCCACTTTTTCATGTCGTGTGTTCCTATGGTTACAACAATTTCAGTGAGTTTTATTCCTTCACTCGGTACACTCTTAGAGAGAGACGCTTTATTAAAAACACGTTGATTTTTCGTGAGAATGAAAACCGTCAGCAGAACGTACGATGAACGCGAGCAACCAGTATATCGTGAAATTAGAGAAAATCTAATAACACGCTCTGTCTTTGCCAACAAATGTTCGTTTGTTTTTCTGTGTTTAATCATATAATCAGGAAATATTGAAGTTGTCCAAGTACTTTATGTTCTTAATGTTCTTTTCCTTCAAACCTTTTTTTTTTCAGCCTCTCCACACAAATTTCTGTTCTGGCAGTAACGTAATAATTAAGTTTCTCTTAAATTTAAATACTGTTTCAGCCTGTTCTGTTTTTTAGTACTTGAATAAGTACAAGTAAATTATAATTAATCTTGAATAAGTAATGCGCGAGCGCGCGCGCGCACACACACACACACACACACACACACACACACACACACACACAGAGAGAGAGAGAGAGAGAGAGCGGATAATCGATTCCATCCGCTTTATCTAACTTTAAACGTTACAGATTTTTCTTTTTGCTTTGAATCGAAAGAAATTGACCGGCAAACTCTGAACGTAGTTTAAAATTGTCTTATAGGTCTCCAGTTTTTCATTAAATAAAATTACATGTTTACATTCTAATATGTACTGTATTAGAATGTGTGTGTCTGTGTGTGTATGTAAAACTCTTCATGTTATCGGAACCATTTTCTCACCTCTGCTTTGACTTGCTCCTTATTTGAAAAATGGATGCCCTCGAGATGTGGTTTCAATGGTGAATAACGAGAAGGCCAATGGAGCCAAGTTCGGATCGTAGAGAGAGAGATGATTAATAACTTCGCATGAAAAAATGGGATGAAATCTGTACTTTTATTTCAGATTTTAGTATTAATTAAAAAAATTGGCAAATTATCTGTATTGTTGTTCTTTTGCGATTAGCTGGAATTAGCGTTTGCAACAAATTCTGCATTAAATCATCCACAATCAACTTTAACGTGACCTTGTTAAAGGACCTTAAATAGCGAAAATGACGTCATGGTTAATTAACGAAAGATTGTCTTAAGCCGATCTCAGAACAGACACTTAACGTGAAAGGAAAGAAGATCTAAAAGATTTAACCTTAAGCTCGGCCATCTGGTGCACTTCGGGAAGCTTTAGTGACATTCTCAGACCCGAGAAGTAAGACGCTCCAACTTTTCGGTCTTGTTTTTGTGTGGTGCACTCTCAAGGGTGGTCTTTTCGACATAGAATATCCATTGTGCAAATTAGAAAAGCTTAAACTTAAAATATTCATTTTGCATTTCATGAACGCAAAGCACACACCAAGAGTAATAAATTATAACGGGGAAAAAGGGTTGTGCAGTAAAACACTTGAACAGGAGGAAAAATCGTCTTCAAATAATTAACTTTGTCGAGTACTGAAGGACATTCACAATCGTCCAGTACACGGTGTATCTCGAACCCACAGGTTGTGACTCGGCTGACCTCAGCTAATGAACATTCACACATTTCACATTAGAAGAAAAGATTTGATTATCTTACTTATAGGGTAACGTTTCTGTTATTTATATGAAACGATTTAACGATTTGCTGGTCTAGTGACCGAGTAGATGGAATCTCCGCTTGACGAGAATGTGATAAGAGGAAGAATTTTATCGTCAGATATTAGACCACCACCTTGCTTATAGTAAGTCCAAAATGGTCAGAATTTGCAAATTTTCTTAACCCATAGTCCATATCCAGTGTTAATGTACGGTAGGTTTAACGCCTTTCCTCTGTATATGCAGGCGCCTTCATTTTTTTTTATACTGCAAGCATTCCTGTTTACCATTCCTTTTATAGGCAGACGAAGCCTCACGCATTTCAGTGTTAGAGATTTTAATGTTACTCTTAACTATTTGGTACATATTATCTTCCAGGTGCTTTTATGAAGATATTATCTTCTTTTTAATAACATTTAAATTAATTCTCACTAAAGTTTATTCAGTCGTGCTGCGAAAGAACCACTGGTTTATAATTATTATAAAGAAATATATATTATTATATATTTATTAATTATTAGCGACACAAAATCCTTGCCTGGAAGATATTTTCCATTTAATCTCCAGTGAAGCAATACTCTCGAATGCGCTGGATATCACTCTCTTATCGACCCCCTAGTACGAATGATGTTCATTATCAATGTACACATCTTTTCAAGATTAATCAATTTCTTGCCCACTGCGGTTCTCATCTCATTGCGTTTAGTGTCTGTCGGCTAGCAAAGTGAGGCGTATGCCGTAGAAAGACTCAAAGAGCACTATTAATAGTAAGTATTAATAGTAAGGTTGGGTATGTAGTTTTATATTTACTAAATGTCTGTTACAAAAGGAATCGATACGTTTTTAATTCGTATCATCTAGGAATAGATTATTTTTGAACTGAAAATGTTGTCCTGATCTTTGCGAGAAGTATCGAATAAATTAAAATTTTTATTTTTGAATGAAAAGTGTGAGTTATAAGATGAAAAGTGAAACATTTAATTCGCAAGGCTGAGGTTGGAAAGAAATGAGTTAATATTCTGAAAATTAATAATCCCGATAAAATTTTACCAAAGTTATTTAATTAATATAAATTCCTGTGACACTGTAACAGAGAAAGTAAAACCTTACAAACTACTTTGGAGTGCTCTTTAATTATTGATACCACAGCCGAAACATCTTCTAGGATGAGTACAAAACCATATAACCGCACTTAGAAAAAACACAGAGAAGTGCCTGATTGCATAGAATAGCATGAATCACAGAGGAGTGTATGAGATACAAATAAATATAAAATACTTTTTGTGTTAAAAATAACAAACGTGGTATTTTAATACCCTACAGAAATCCTGTGAGCAATTGATCAGCATTTCATCACCTGTAAATAACTGTAATAATATTTATAGGTGATGAAAATATCTACCAGATAAAGGTTTTCACAAAGACTTGTCTTGGTGGGTGTCAAAATTGTCGCTTTTTGGTAAGAAAGTAAATACGCTGTAGATTCGGTCAACCAGGGCGGGGAATGTAATGAAATGAACAAAAAAACTTAATTTTTCATTATTATCATTATAACTCAATTCTCGCCAGGATTCTTTCGGTCGCCATTTCTGCAATGATGTTCGAATAAGCAAGGGAAAGTAAGTGTGCAAAAATCATCCATGCATGTGAAGTTCTCTTATCTGGTGTAGGAGCAAACATTTTGATTAATTCTTCCTCCTTACATATATTCTTGTTCATCTCTCCTTCCGTCGTTCAACTAACCAATCTACGGAAAGGGTTTCAGTTTGCACCGACTTCCCTCCCCTTTAATTAAACAGTGTTAATTAAACCCCCCCCGCAAGTGAAGGCACATTTCGTTATCAGACGACTTAATTAAACAGCTATTACCTAGGAAGGCTACAAATTTAAAACCGTTCTAAACCGAAACATGGTAATACTGGAATGCATTTTTATCAATCTTCTCGTTTGAGAAAAGCGAAGCCATCCGTCCGTCTATGCTCTGTTCGCCTACTCTTCCTGCGCTTCATTATTTACTATTTCCAACTATCAAGAATTTTTAAAAAAATGTGAAAGAGTAGCATTAGAGTGCAGATGTTTAATTTGTTGATTACATCATTTGGTATATCAGCCTCGTGGTATAATCGCGTGCACTCAAATGCTTTGATAGAATGGAAATAGCAAAGGATAAAGCTTTAGAACACAAGAAGGACATATGAGGAGAATTCAAATCTTGAAGAGGGAAGATGGATAGAATGGAGCAATAACCGGCGGAAAGTTGACATTAGTAAAGGGAATTGAAAATAAACAGTTTGTATTCTTCCACACACACACACACACAGAGAGAGAGAGAGAGAGAGAGAGAGAGAGAGAGAGAGAGAGAGAGAGAGAATGAGTGAGTGAGTAAGCGATGGGATGAGGAGCAATGTTAGGTTTTTAGAAGGAGTTCTCATTCATCTCTATCTCGTCTTCCGTAGTTTGATTGTTTATTTCGATTGATTTTTAATTGAAATCAGTAGTGATGTGTTTTAAGATGTTTTTGCAAAACATTAAGTAACTAACTTAATAATATGCTTGTCTAGGAACAAGTTACTCCACTGTGCATATTCATCTAATTTCTCTCTCATTTTCCTTTTACCCTCTTTTACCTTGCGGTGTCGAGGGTTTATTAATTATCGGACCTCAAACCGTTCACAGGATAAGGTGATCAGCCCTACTCTCCGGTATATCCTATGATCGTAGTGTTGAGTTCTCAAGGCCGGTTTGCCTGCTTAGCGGGATGAAAAATCCCAAGATAAACTGGGGGAAAAAACCCTATTGTCCAAACCCAACTTGACTATGGCTGAGGATATTCAGTGTACATATTCAAACTCAGGCTACAGGCAAAGACATCCATTAGGACAAAGAACTAAGAAATGAATTGCACCCTAATTCAAAATAATTACAAGGAAGTATAGTATATAGGTGAACAAACTATATTATCGATTATTATATAATAAACTAGTAAAACTCCTTACTTCAATCTGTACAGGTTCTGAAAGTGCTCACAACAAGAACTGAAACTGAATTCTTGTGCATGTCAAATATGACATGCACAAGACATGGAAGACAATTTCTTAACATGTTATAAGGATAATGGGCTGCGCTCTGATCGAATTTAATAGGAAGCAAGTCTTCATGTATGGCGTATGAAATCCGCTGATTAAATCATCTGATTTATAAGCCTCAATTATCCCCAAATCAGAGGAAGGCATTGTGAGAACGTCGTCGTTTGCACAAAACTTTCTGTTGTTTGTTATTAGTTTGCCATTTTAATGTATTTCTCTCCTCCTTCCATCTCGTTAATTTTTGTAACAGTTTTCTGTGATACAGATGAAGCTAACAGATATTTGGTTATCGGAAGTTGTTAATAGTATTCTATTCAATTATTAACAGTGTGGGTTTTAAAGATTTGATCTCTGCGGTTAAAATTTCAATGTGATCATACGATTATAGGAACATCTCACGCTTTTGCGCGATGTTGTTTTTAAAAACGTACATGAACAAGTATTTCACTTGCATTTTCAAATGGAGTCAAAAGTAACAGATCTCCTGAAGAAATTCGAGATCCCAATTCATAAAAATTAATCAGTATAATTTCTGAAGAATACGCAAAATAAGAAAGTAGGAACGTACTGAGAAAGTAGGACATTGGCTGCAATTTACAAGCAGTTACTTGGCTAACAATATTTTTATAGTGAATTTGTTGTTGCTGGAGGTCAAATTCAGAGTGCAACTACCATGTTTAATAATGAAAACAATTAATGTCAAACCAGATGCTATCAAACCAGACTACCAATGCAGCCAGACCTCCTACTTTATAGATCGTTGGCTCCCATTTGTGTGTGTGTGTTATATGTTTTTTGAGATGACATCCTTATTTTTAGGCGATATACATAAAACAGCCTTCCATACTTCATGCAAGATCAAGCCTTGATTCCTATTAAAAGTTCCATCAGAGTGAGCCCTTACTATATTCCTCCAAGCATGCTATGACCTGTGGAGGTATCTGCCGCGAAGGGAAGGGAGAGGTAAAAGAGCTTTCTTCGCTATATTCAAAGGTTGTTATTTTCCCCATCATTAATTAGATGAAACAAACAGTTTAGATTTGACACCCTGTGGCTTACTGAATTTAGTCTATATCGATTAAAACTAATAGATGGATAATCTTCAATTTAGAACCGAATTCGATATGTCGAAGTTTGATTCTGATAATAGTGGTAACGAGCGTAGTCAGTCGTTTACTACACCTTGGAGTAAGCTTCCCTTCTATATGGTCTACTGTTCGTTGTAGAGAGACACGACCAGAGAGCGGTTCGTTAAGTTAAGATGAACAGCATGTAGATAGTGACTAACAGAAGCTACACGTGCACAGTTTTAAAGGAAGGTTGAGGAATGATGGCGGCCAGTTAGGCCGAACAACACTCATGGAAATATTAATATGAAAAAAAGCATGACCAAAAACATATTGTTTTCTGTCTGCTGTAAATGCCTTCCGGTATTTTAAGTGTTCTTTTTTTTTCTGTCTGTAATTTACTTTGAACATCTCCCCAAATACGAATATTTTATGGAGTGTTACGAATTATAAAGTATCAAAGTGACTGGAGAGAAACGTGAATTTTTTCCCCTCTTCTGTTTGTATGGGTATAATGTAAAGATGATATTCCTGGAGGGGACCAGTTAATATTTCTGTGTATTAGGCTTACAGTTGTCACCCCTTAATTCTTTAAGTAGAATAAATCTCGTCTGGAACATTGAGGCAGTCCTTCTCTGATATTAGTCTTTGATAATAGTTTAAAGTTTATGGGAAAGTATCATAATTGTCTTATATCAATGGATATTGCATGAAAGAGGCGCACAGAATGTTTCCATGTCATTTCAATAAGGACATCACTTTAGAAGGATATTTCTGATTTCGGAAATTATGTCAACCTCTCTGAATAAAGAAAGGCGATTTTTCTCCTTCAGACGTTAACCTGGCGATAGAATAATTAAGACATGTTGCGTAAACTCAAGTAATTATTTTTCTTCTTTTATTCTCTGGTTATTCAATGAATTAAATGAAGTTAAACTTACACTGTTGGGCTTCTCGTCCATCAAAGTCACACATAGAAGCCTACTGTCCGACAAGAATTAAATGCACGCGGAGTTCGAGACGTTGGACGAAGCAACTAGGGCTATGAATCCACTGCGTTATATATGTTAATGAAATGCATTCTTCCGTTCAGTTTTCATATTTTGTGGGACGAAAAAACCTTACCATCTCAGTACGAGTTTGCTAACACTTTCAGATGAAAAGCTCTTCTAAAAGATAATCGCGTCCTAGAAAATAGAAACCCAGGCATTTTCATCCAAAGTGCATTTTCTAAACCAACAGAGCTACTGCAGCTCCGGTATTTACGCAATATACTATACTAGGATTCCTTCAAGCCTGGAGTTATGTTTAAGTCACGGGAAAACTCATTACAGCATTGTTGAACCCTCTAGACAAATCTATTAACCGACCGATCCTGACTAGGCAATTCTGAACGCAACAGCGACCAAAACAGTGCTTGCACACCAGGAATCCCTCTTTCCAGATTTCAACGATCACACAGCGTGCGAACACGATTACTGAAAGTTGAATCCCACTGATATTTAGTAGTCTGGAACAATGACAATAGTTGATAGGAATAGATGGGGATAGATATCAGTTTAATAGGAGTCACGAAACGATAACAAAGATACACTATCCGATGCCTTGCGATCTTCAGAGAATGATAACAACAGAAAAACTGGGTCGTATTGAATAGCTTAGTGACTTTTTGGCCTCACTAATGCTCTTCTGGAAGAATAGAAAGTAATTACCATAACAACGTATACCAAACTCTGGTGGAAAGAAGATTAAAGACTGTTTTAGCAGCAAAGGGTAGACTAACTCCATATCAATGTCTTTCATATTAGACTGAGAGATGTGATGAGCAGGCGTCCTGATTTCTTTTGATCAGATATTGCAACAAACGAGCGTTGTTTTAGTCAATAATGAAAGGGATGTACCTTACAGTTATGGTTGCAAATTTTCACACACACACACACACACACACACACACACACACACACACACACACACACACACACACACACACACACACACACACACACACACACACCACAGCTGTAGATTTCACCTGTATTTTAGAAATTAAAGTTGATTACATGTTTAACATGAAGTTAAAACAACATAGTTCATAGAAATAAAGTAAGGGTAACTCATCTGTGCATTATGATTTGTATTCATTGAGATTTTCTGGTACTATTATACCAGTTTATAAAATGCACATTTGATATTCTTTCACAATGTTGATGTTAATACCATCGTGGCCCGAAGTTTAGTTGTTTTTAGGTTAGCTAAAACACTTTTGATTTCGTTTTCACAAGTGGACTCAGATATGCGGAGTTATCAGTTCTTTTGGGAGTGAAATCCAGAAACGTGGGTTTAACATCGATTAGAATTCTTTCCCGATATGAATGCAAAAATCGGAAGGGGAAAGGAGGAAGATATTGTTGGGCTCTATGGATTGGGAGTGAGAAATGAAAGCGGAGATGTGTTGTTGGATTTCTGTAGAAAACATGATTTGGCAATTATGAATACTTGGTTTAAAAAAAAACATCCAAGAAGATTGTATATGTGGAAAGCCCAGGGGAGGATATAAATAGTAGAAGAAATCAGATAGATTATGTTTGGATAAACAAAAGATATAGAAACAATATAAAAGATGTGACAGCATATCCAGGAGCAGACTGTAATACAGATCATATATTGTTATCAACCAAGATGAAAATTAATTAAAAAAAGTAACTATAAGGAGACAAAATAAATCATGGAATATAGAGCAGCTGAAAATATCAAACACGGCTAATAAATTTACAAAGAAAGTAGAGGAAGAAATGAAGGCGAGAAATATACAAGTTATGATGTAAGTGAAAAATGGAAGATTCCGAAGAAAAGCATAATTACTGCCTACAGAACTATATTTAGACAAAAGAGAAGAAGGAAAAAAGAAAGAAACCATGGATGACGGAAAATATTTTGAGAAAAATAACACAAAGAAGAAAGTTAGTAAAATAGTAAAAGTTAGTTAATAGTAAATCAGAAGAGGAAAAAAGCAGTATATAAAGACTTGAGTAAGGAGATACAAGAGAGATAAGAGAAAAGGAAGAATGGTTAGATGAAATGAGTAAAGACATAGCAACAAAGGCAGAAAGAAATGACATAAAAGGTGTTTATAAAAACATTAATATGATGACAGGAAGGAGAAAGATGCAAAGGATTGGAACAATCAAGAATGAAAGAGGTATAATTCTGGTAGAAAAAGATAAGATATTACAGAGATGGGAGGAATATGCAAGTAAATCGTATGAAGACAGAGGAAGAGGAGGAAATCAAACGAAGGGGCAGAGGTTATACATCATGAGAGTGGTTATGGCAGAAAGTGATATGGACTACAACAAATTGTTCAAAGAATTGAAAACTCTTGTAAAGAGAATGGATTAAGGATTAACAGAAATACGACCAAGGTAGTGATAATGGGCAGAAAAATAGGAGATAATATAAAGATATTGAACTTAGCAATTCAAACGATGAAAGAAGGAAAATCCCGTGGAATGGTATGCAGATAGAACTTATAAGGAAAAAAGGGTGAAAAAGGTATGGAAGTGTTATGGCAAATTATTAATGGAATTTATGAGGGACAAGAATTACCACAGGAGTTTAGAAGATCAACATTTATCCCCATTACAAAAAAGACGGGAGTCTTAGACAGTAACAGTTTTAGAGCGATAAGTCTCATACAGCAAAAATTCTGGCACAAAACGTTTTAGAGAGAATTAATAGTAAAATGGAAAAAGAAATGAATGAAGAACAGTTTGGTTTCCGAACCAACAGAAGAACTAGAGAGGCTATAACTTGTCTAAGAATTATTGGAAAGAAAATACTAAACCATGGAAAGTTGTTTTGGGGATTTCTAGACTTTGAAACGGCATTTGATATAGTGAAACATAAAAGGATTTTTGACATTCTAGAAAATATTGATATTGACTGTTATGATTTGGAAATCTAAAAAGAATATATTGGACACAAACAGCGTCAGTAAGTGTAAATGGAGAGGAAACAGGAGAAGTCCCGGTGAAGAGAGAAGTTAGACAACGATGCAAGTTATCACAATTATTGTTTAACGTTTGTAGTGAACAGATACTTAGAGAGGCAGTTGAAGATGTAGAAGAAGGAATACAAATAAATGGAAGAATCATAAATAACGTAAGGTATGCGGAAAGAATTAATGCAATTGAAATGTGGTGCTATAAAAGGATGGAAAAGATTAGCTATACAGCGAGAATAACAAATCAAGAAGTTTTAAGAAGAGTTGGGATGGGAAGAGCACTGCTCAAGAACATTATGCAAAGAAAGACCAAATTTGCAGGGCATCTTCTGAGAGGTTCCTCAGAACATCTGACAAGAACTATATTACAAGGGAAAGTTGAAGGGAAGAGAATACGTGGAAGACTAACTAAAGAGTGGTTTAATGACATTGTGGAATAGACTGGTTTAAGAATGACGTAATCAACAGACCGTGAGAAACGGAGAAGAGTGCTCATCTACTGCAACCCTCTTTCTAGAGGATGCTACCAGACGACGCCGAGAATGATTTCACACACCGTGACAAAGTGATTTTAGAATCCGTCAACTAATCTCTTCGTTTTCTCCATTATATATCTTTAAGTGGGTAAGTGTTTGTTTACCTATATCTTTTGCCGATTAAGTTATTCACAAACTTGCATTGTTTTCTGGAGTTTTCTTGGCATTTTAGGCATTCATTTCTGTAGTATGAGGTTCTACTTTCTTTGAATTTTTAATGTATTAGATTTCTATAGTACTTGAAAGTGTGTTCATAATATTGATAGTATGAGTATTTTTTAAACGTTGTATACACTTTATCTCTAATTTTTATGTAGGGTGTGATTTCCTATGTAATCCAGGGCTTAGTTTCTTTCCTTTTGTGTATTTTTTTAAACTTTATTTGAATCTTGAATTTTACTGTTTAATATATCAACAAACTTATGATACGAGTTATCAATATTTGTTTCCGCCGTTATCTTTTCCTAAGAGACAGTGCTCAGTGGTGTTTCAATACTCTGTAATCAACTTGAATAAGAGATGTTTTCGATTGTACTGTCTTTGAGCTATAATTGCAATTTTATACCGATTGGAAAGTGATCCGAAAGAGATTGACGTATAACAGCTGCTTTAATTTTGTTTTTACTTAGTTTTACTAAATACACGATCTAGGTACGATATATTACCATTGAATTCTCTCGTGAGGTTAATGTCTGGTTGGAATCTATACATGAAAAGTAAATCAAGATAATCTTGAGAGGAGCCTATTCCTCAGCAGCTCAATATTCATATCCAGAATATTCATATACACTCGAGTTCTTGCATGAAGTTGGATTCTGTATAATTGTGACCTATAGATAGCCATTATATATATATATATATATATATATATATATATATATATATATATATATATATATAATGGCTATATTTTAAATATAAGTTGATATTTTGAGCTGTTTTTAATTTTTATGTTAGTAATATTATTAATAGATATAGAGTTTCGAATAAAGATAATCAAACCTCCAGAATTTATCATTTCTACATTGATTATATTTTTTAAATTCCGCTTAAAGGGTACAAATCAATTTTATATTTAAACCAGGTTTCTGTTAATATCAGACATCTAGCCGATAATACCGTAGTTAAAATTGTACCGTAGTTAAAATAGAACACACAGATGTTATTATATGTGTTCTATTTGATCTCAAATACTTCTTATATTTATATGCAAGATATTTAAAGTATTTACAGTGTCTTAGGATAAAACATTCCTTAATTCTACTGAATCATGACAAACTATACACGTATGAAAAGCAACATCGCAGTTATATTATTCACATCCGCGATTATTGTTCGTAAGTCAGTTTTTACTCACTGTTTCCTGAGAGTTTGAGGTCTTCTACTCATCTGATCCGCCATATTTTTGATGTGTCATCTCATCTCATAAAGAGTTTGCACTCTTTGACCCAGAGATATTTGTGATGTACTACTTCTTTATATGTCATGGCAATAAACAGTAGATGCTTTAGATTTCGAGTCAGGTGCTTATTTATATATATTTTACTGTCTTTAAAATGGTCACATTGAGCAGTTGTTTACTCGTTCATATTCTTGTGTCCGCCCATTCATTTGTTTCTGGTCTCTTTTGATTTAAATTTTATGATTATAGACATTGCTTTTTTTCTGCACAATAGGAAGACATTGCATAGCCAAAATATCATCTTAAGAGAACATTATAATAGTATTTCACAAGAAAATAAATGCATTTATTACTAAAGAATGAATTGTTTCTCCAATGATTTATCTTTCGAAGGATTGTTATTTGATTGTTTTAATTCAATGCATGTTCGTTTATTATTATTTTGATGAGTGATTTTCCATGAATTTATATTGTAATTTTCTTTCGAAGAACTGACGTTCATAAGGCTTCTTTCAACGATCTTTGTCGATGGATTTTGATATATTCTTTGGATTTTTTTTTAAACGTGCGAATTCCAGCTGATATGATTTCATGAAAGCGTGATAACAATACAGTGACACAGAGGAAAAAGTTTACTGACAACATTTGAACCATTTATTATTTTTTAAAGTGCGTTTAAGCAGTGAGATGAATTTCGTCGACCGAAGTGACACCATCGCCTTCTTATAGCAGACCTGGAGTGGCTGTAAACAGTTCCATGTGTGTTCATAGTCCGGAATCTCTTCTGTGGTTCCCACAGAAGAGTTTCCGGACTATGAACAAAATAAATAATATACAAATACTAAATGTATAAATCTCAGAAAATTTTATCTTACTCTCAACACATGCACGGTACTCAGTATTAATATACTATAGATTCACGACGTTTTGTGGGTAGGAGTCACGTAAAAAAGTGCTGAGGTTATAGAATAGAAATAGTTGTTCTGAGTATTTATTTCTACCTCTTATCTTCTGCATATGTTCCTGTATAATACAGTAAATTGGCCTAGTGGACGACTAGAGCCTGAATCAAAAAGCTGTGTTGTTCGAACTTGTATTTGGATAAACATCTTTAAGTGGTAGATGAGTTCGCTTTATGTGAAAATATCTACCAATTATTTGGAGGCATCTAGTAGCTTTAAAAACGTTTATTTCGGTCTGTAAAGCAACGTTTTCGGATTATTCCATTTAATCGCATCCACAGCACTATTATTATTATTATTCAGAGACTCATCGAGGGAGGCCACATATTTCACACACCAGCCATCACGCTTATTCTTGAATTCATCCACACTGCTTGCACTCAAAACATCCAAAGGCAATCCATTCCAATCACGCACCACGCTCTGAGAGAAAAATCTAGCCCTCACACCCTTCTTGGTGGCCTTCATTCTCAGCTTCCAAGGATGCCCTCTCATCCTTCCCCCACCATAAATAAATCTAAAAATGCAATCAATTGAAATCCTGTATCACCCTTTCAGGTTTGTAAGTCTCAATCATATCAGGCCTTCTTTCTCCTGTTTGCTAGTGTTCTTCAGTCTACAAATTTTCAATCTGTCTTCATAACCAGTCCTGATATCATTTCCACAATCCTGATATCATTTTTAACACTCTCCTTTCTCCTTTGTACTCTCTCCAATATATCAGAATCATAAGGGAAACCTGGAGACCAGACCTGCGCACAGTACTCCAAGTGAGGTCTTATCAAGGCCTTGTAAAGAGGCAAAATAACATCCTTATCTCTACATTTGAACGTTCGTTTCAGCATTGCAATTATCTTTTGAGTTGCATTTGCAATCTTTGCCACATGGCCCCTGAACTTCAACTTCCTATCTATTAACACTCCAAGATCCCTAGCCTCATGTTTCTTTTAGCCTAATCCCACCAATGTAATACGACATTGGATATCTAATCATGCCGAACTGAATGATTTTACATTTACTGACATTGAACTGACACCCATTTCCCATGTCCATAATTCCAGCCTATTCAAATAATTCTGCAAAGACTGCATGTCAGCAACATTCCTGATTACCCTACCTATCTTTGTATCATCAGCAAATAACTATGTCGCTTGTCAAATCCTTCCCAATATCATTAATATATAGATTGAATAACAGTGGACCAAGCTCTGATCCTTGTGGTTCACCACTTGTTACCTTAAACCTTGAAGACTCAGATCCCCGTATACCACTTTTTGATATCTGTTATTCAGCCATCTTCTTATCCATGCTAATATTGTATAACCCAAACCCATTTTCTCCAATTTATGCAACAGTCTTCCATGCTGTAATCTGTTAAATGCCTTAGCAAAATCCAAACGTATCATGGTGTAGCCATCCCCCTTGTCTAACATGGTTATAGAATGCGAGCAAGTTGCTAAAACATGACCTTCCCTTAGTAAACCTATGTTTTCATCGAAAAGTAGAGATTCACTGTTAACCCATTTCTGAATGCTAGCCATAACCAATTTTTCCAAAATTTTCACCACTCCTCCTGAGATACTAATTGGTCGATAGTTAGATACATCGTACTTTGCACTGCCTTTATACAATGGAATTACCATACATTCCTTCCATTCCTGCGGAATCTTCCCTGTTCTGAGACTCATTAAATATCCTGGTCAAAGGAATGGCCAGTACAGCTGAACAATCTTTTAGCACACGTGCTGATATTCCATCACTCCCTATTGCTGAATTCTTATTCAATTTGTGAAACAGCTCTAATACCTCGGCCTCACACACCTGCGTTTCTTCATCTAGTGAAGAGGTAAGAATGAGCTCAATGTTGCCTTCACCAGGTTGATAGCTTTTAAAGAAATGTGCACTCATTAACTGAACAATCTCTTCTGCATCTGTAACCCTCACGCCATCTGGATTTAGAAGAGTTATTCTTTCATATTCATTCTTTCTTTTACTTGCAGCGTATCGACAGAATTCTTGTAGGTTGTCTTTAGCACGCAGAGACAGTTTCTTTTCATACTCAGACTTTGCTTTCTGTACAACAGTTGTGACTATTCTAGCCTGCTGCTTATAACGTTCATAACGGACGTCATCCATATGCAAACGGTATTCCTTTCACATCGTCCTTTTCTTATGAATCTCTTGCTTAATAAGATTACACATCAATTTGACTCCTACTCTATTTATTCTTCGAACTCTCGGGACGCATTCTGATATCGCATCATTTAAGTATTGTTTCAACGCTTCCCATGCACTTTCTATTTTCTTTCCATCCAGAAACCAATCCCATTCCACTGAACTCAGTAAACTCCTCAGCTGGTCATAATTTCCTGCTTTGTAGTTCATGTAACAGCATGTAACCTTTTCTGAATGGAGCATTCATAAACGCAGTCACTTCCCAAGTTAGTACCGCATGATCACTGTCACCAACTGGAGGCAGAATAGTTACATCTTTAACTGATACGCCCTCTGATAATATAATCAAATCTAACAGTCTTTGACCTCGAGTTCCTTCTGTCACATGCTGCTTGAGGAAGTTGTCCCGCAACAGCTCAATATATGCATTTCATTCTTCTCATGAATTCTACTGCTACCCAATCAATATTTGGATAATTAAAGTCTCCCATTATGATTACTCTTTTCGTGCTCATCTTTTCTATTTCGCGATGCATTTCTTCATCACTTGCAATCGATTCACCAGGTCTGTAACAACACCCACTATGTAATTTGTCTTGTTAGATTCCACCTCACACCAGATGACTTCAAACTTCATGTGGTAGGTTTATCCTACCATTCATAGGTCTACAATCATATTGCTGTTGGTTTACAATCTTTGAAGCTTAGATTCAGTTGAAAAAGAACTATAGAAACTCGGTGTATTTCATTTATGGTATAATGATGTAAGATGCCATCAGTATAATATGGGAAATGCTTAATTTCTTAAGAAGCACCCTCAAGATTTTCAGAAAGATGGCGTGTAATATAAGATGTCTTTTGCTAGCCTTTTAACTATTACTTATTAGTTCTGCTCGCAACTATTACTTATTAATTGTGAGCAGTAACCAATTTTATGAGTAATTTATATAAAAGAGAACTTAAAATGTTTTTCAGTATTTTACAAGAACGGTTTCTTTCTTTTTCATGTTTGTAATGATCCTACTACAGAACTCCTACTGTCACCCACTGTTTCACTCAGCATCAAATTATGATCACTAAAATCCCTTCTTTTGAAATCCAGTAAAAGTATTAAACCAGGAAGAATTTAGTCTAAAAGTAATTATAATGCCTCATGCTGATATGTTGTTAGCTATCTTACTTTATTCTTTGATTTTGGTTTTTAAGCAGACCAAGCGATCAGACTGACCGCTCTGAATTAATAGTTTGCTAACATAATTACTACCATAATTAAAGTAAACTGGCTCAAAACTTAGCATAAAAGAACTGAAATTTTCAAACATTTTAAGCTCTTCTTTGGTGCTTTCCGAGTAAGGAAAACCCCATACTAAACGGTTATCGGCTTAGGGTCAAATCCTGCTAAGGATATAGGAAATTTAATTAATTAGTCCTTTCTGGTGTCAGGAAAATGCGTCTTTCGCTTCCCCTTTTGCAATTCTTTTCTTTTTGTTTGTGATAATAAAGCAATTGAAGTCCATTTATGCTTGCTTTCTATAGCAGGAAACATAATTATCCGACCCCAGCCCACTCATTTTACTAAATTGCGCTGTAAGTTTGCAACAATTCCTGGATCTGATTCACATAAGAACTTTCACACTCACTCTTCATATCCTGTGTTAGGAACGAGTTCCTATTCAACGCTTGATGTTCCTGTCAATATTAGTTTATCATAATTTTAAGTGATATTCTTTAACACACCTTACATGTCTTTATATTCTCGCTGCAGCAATGTCCAGTCATGATATTTCCATTCTGTCTGAACATTTTTCCCCCCACGTGATTGCTCTTCAGCATCAGTATCGTGAATACTGTAACAAGTGTTATACGGCATTATTGGAATGACTACTCTTTCAATACTTTCTATTTTTGTCTTTAATGGAATTATTTTACTTACGCTCATACTTTCCCACTTAAGTTTCTACTGTTTTCTTTGAAGTGAAATTCTCAGAATAATGTGCATCTAAACCTCTTCCAAATCGAATATTTTAAAACTATTACCTTATTACTGCATCCGCATTAGTTTGATGCAGATTTTTATTTTTAATTTTGGGCTTATTTGTATATTGTTTTACAAACTGGCTTATAATTCATTTTCTCTTTCTGATGGCTAAAAAGTACTCGTTTGTGATTTTATGCTAATTTTGTTTTAATCAATATTAACTTACTGTAAATGGTCAAAAGAGTCGAAATAACAGGCCCTGTAGACAAACGTAATTTACGAGCCAATTCTCTTCTAATGTGCATTGTAACCAGCTGAGTAGAAAATTATCAAGTCTCACTGTAAGTCTTATTTTCAAACATTTTCAAAGTCTCATCTGAAAACGAATCAAGCACCTCGACGTGATAAAACCATTTGGCAGTTCGTGTCCCAGTGATGTTTTTACGTGCAGTAACAAGAGGTGTACAAAGTCGAATCGGATGACGCAAATCCGACGATCTAATTAAAGAGAAGTGTCATGATACCGTGGGAAAAATGATGGTGAAGTGTCCACCGATGCGCGGAGTTGTTCCTGCCTTAGAGATTACATCACTAAGTAATAATCCTGTCCGGTCGGTAAAAGAACAGCTATAAGCCAATCGCCTTTTCCGAAACGTATAATTCTATCGCACAGCCAGCTTTGTACAACTCTGCACTCAAACAATGCCGCTCTCATAGAAGGTTTCGTTCTCGCTCTCCTTAATGCTTGATACGTGTGCTATTATCCGGTCTGCACACAGTAATAAAGCACAGCAAAAATATGATTACACCTTCAGCTTTCACTGCTGGAGAACACGTTACTCCTGGTTCTAAATGTAAATACTTATCTGGAGCGTGCTACCATTTCCTTTGTTATGAAAACCACGGCATCATTAAATTCCTGATAAGTGCCCTCACGGGGATGAAGAGCATATTATGATAGTACTAACTGAAAAGGTTACATCGCCATTAAATTCCTATCGATAATTTTCCTCCAAATTAATCTGTTATATGTCATATCTATACGGTGTTGTCAGATATTTATTTCGGACTTCTAAGACACTTCATACTATATCAATTCACAGAGATATAGGTTGCCTCTGGGCCTTTTTCCTGCTATCCTGAAGAAGAAGAAGAAAAAAGAACAACAAGATTAGCAAAAAAACACTTTTGCTAATCTTTCTTCTTTTTTGAATGCCATCTCTCACCTGAGGCCGGCGACCACCTTAGCAAATTTTGAGTAATCTTCAGTCATTTTGAATAGTTTTTCAGAGTTCATGTCAATCCACTGTCTGATGTCTGCCAGCCAAGATCATCTTCGTCTTCCTTGTCCTCTTCTTCCATTTATCTTCCCTTTTATAATCAATTAAAGTATGTTTTTCATTACGAAGTAGATAACAAAGATATGCATTTTTGCTTCTTTTTATGGTATCTGAAAATTCAAGTGATTTCCCCACTTGTTCCAGTACTTCTTGATTGGACGATTTTGCTGACCATGGGATTTTTAACATTCGTTTGTATAACCACATCTCAAAGACTGAGTTTTTTTTTTTTTTTTATCGATCTCTTCAAGGTCCAGTTTCTGCACCGTGCACCAGTACAGACCATGGTTAAATGCATAGCATTTAACCATGCGTATTGTAAGCTCTAAATTTAAATTGCTGTTACAGTGTTGATTTAATCAGGAACATATTGTTCTTGGCATTTTTTCTTTCACAAAGTTTAAACGACATCACCACTTGAGGTTAGCTCTGCTCACACATTCCTGAATGCTAACAATGTCAAATTCCTTAATATTCGTGTTGTTAATATGATCCATCCTGGTACCTTTAATTGGATATCCTCGGCTGCCTGCCTTTCGCATTGCAGTAGAATCTTTAACACAAAAGATCGATTTTTAAGCCAGCAGAGAAATTATTGTTATTCTAGTTTTGCAGCAGATGAAACTTTCATATATGCTTATTTGAATTATTATTTTAACATTAAGAGATTCAGATCTCATATACTGCGTTTTCGATCTAGCAGAAAAAATTTTGTAACATCGGTGGTTTGAGTGCCGACACTGAAAGGACTACGTTTGGAATATTTGATTATGCACATCTACCTTTTGGAATGAAACCAGTAGAATGCCCATGATGATGATTATGGAAATGGTCATTAGCGAAAAGGTTGGGCAGTATACTCATCGTGGCATTCTTGAGAGTAGCCTATCTCTGCTCTTGGAGAGGAGGATCTACATGCATTTACAATAAATGCATGTAGATCCTACAAAATTCACAGTTTTAAGATCTGTAATCTTTCCTGCAATGTAAATAATCATTCGCTGATATTGAAGAAATGGAGGCAGTACTATATAAAATAAGTTTGAAATATTGTTGGCATTTCCACAGAGAGAAAATAGACAAGTGCATCCCATTTTTACCAAAACTCGAGGTTTCAGCTTGCCAATCCTTAAGGTGAAACATGTTGTCAATACATTCTAAGTCATTTTCGAAGTCCAGATGTGATGTCCATTGAAATCTTCGGCATACTAATCAAGTATGCCTAGTTTTCTCATTACCCTGTTTAGAGTTCACCAGCCACAGAGGCACAGTTCCAAAAGCTGTACACTGCAGAGTATTGATATTACAGATTTCATTTTCTTTTTCATTACCGCGATATTTTGCAGAACTCTCATATCTGAGGTCTCCGAGCCTTGATCAAGTGTTTTATTTCTAACTCGGCTCTCATATCCATTAATTTGTTAAATTTGTTTTGAACGCTGATTTGTATACTACTAGTTTAGTGTTTTGAATAATTTCTCATATTAGATATAGAGATATCCCAATTCTCCAGGTTGGGGGGAATTGAGCAAGAGGCTGCCAACCCCCTCTAGTAAGAAAAAACAAACAAACAAATAAAGATACACTCAGAAGTATTCAAAGAAGCAGGACGGGTGTTTACTAGAAACGATAACAGCAAGAAAAATGACAAACGATTTGGAATAACGGATATATTACATATCTCCAAATGGAATGTTAGGGGCTTAGCTAGGAAATAAACAAAACTCAACAAACAGTTAAAAGAAAAAAAGATAAATATAGCAGTAGTAACTGAAACTAAGAAAGAAATCAAAAGAAACTGTCGAAATGGCAGGTTATATAAATCATTATATAATAGTGATTATATAATTATATATATAGTGGGATAAAAGAGCAAGCAAGCTGTGGTGTAGCTCTAAAGACAGATCAAAAGTGGAAGACCTGAATTAAGAACTACACTTTTATTAACGAAAGAAGAGGAACTGTGAGACTGAAATTTGAGAGGCTACCTAACAGTAATAGGAATATATGCTACAGAAGAAGGAAAAATAGAAGAAAGTGAAATATTTTACAATGACTTAGAAAAGCCGATGAAACACTGTAATAAAAAATGATTATTTAAAAATTGCAGGAGACTGTAATGTTAGACTAGGGAACCGAGTATAGTACAGATTATAGGTAGATATGAAGAACAACATTTAAATAAAAATTAAACAAATTGAGAGATTTCCCATTATTTTAGTAATTAATAATCACACAGTTTTTAAGGAAAAAATCCATAAATATATTTGGAGCGCCAAAAGACTACAGTCATTAATAAACTATATAATAGTTAACAAAAAGCTACATTCACAAGTAAGTAAGAAAACAGTTTATAATGACAATGATATGTATTCAGATGATTATTTGGTAGTCTCAAAAATAGCAGTATAAGAAAAATGGAAATCACAAAAACCACGATTATCTAAAAAAAATGTAGAAAGAACAAAACTTACCCCCCAGGAAGATGGTATTTGAAATTTATATCAAAACCGATTGACTCAGTACTAATCTCAAATTCCTATTTCTTCTGCCAAAAATAAAGAATAGATAAATATAAGCAAATTAATAAAAGGAGAGATTCTGTTCTTGGGATAAAACAAAGATCAAAAGAAAAAAAAGACTGAAAATTTGGAATGATGGAAAATTTGGAATAGCAGCAGCTATGGAAGAAAAACAAAATGCTTACAAACTACATTTGCAGAAACAAACACAATCATTAGAAGCTTATAGAATTAAAAGAAATACTGCAAAAACATTGAAAGAAAAGCTCGCCAAGATTCTTGGAATAGATTTATTAGTAATATTAAATTATCTACGGCCACTAACACATTGCTTATGAATTAATGAAATATTTGAATAAATCAATCAGAAAAGATGTAGCAGAAATTTCATGAATCTCAAAAGAATGGATGCAATATTACAAACAATATGACACAATCCATCGTTCGGTAACGGAGAAATAGAAAATAAAAATGTAAGTTATACAGGAGTAGACTTATTGTAGTTGATGGAATTGGAAGAAGCTTTATCAACGAAAAAAATAGAAAAGCAGAAAGAACAGATAGAATTACCTCAGATAATTAAGTACATAGTGATATTTATTTTAAAATAAGATTCCTCAACCTATTAAATAGTTTTTTGATTACCTTCATTATATTGAGAGAATGGAAAAAAGCTGAAATAATATCAGCTTTTAAGAAGGAAATAGAAGTTTATGGGAAAATTACAGAGGTATTAGCTTATTAAATACAGCATATACAAATTATATAGCAAAATTTTAAATAAAAGGATTGCTACTATTGCATAATTCGTTATTAGAGGAACAGGATCGATTTTGGAAGGGTAAAAGTTGCATTGATGATATATTCACACTGTGTATTCTCTGAGCACTTGCTGAGTTACCTGCTACTCTTGAATGCTTCTTTCTTCCTGTGCCCACTATGCTGTTAAGACTTCTCTGGCCTTCCACATGTCTAGCACATTCGATCAAAAGATTCTTCAGGATCTGCCACTGAATCGCGAATGTTTGGTTGTTGTTTTCAAACTCTTTCAATTTTTTCTTCAATTTTATGCTATTCAAAAGCAAATGGAAATCAATTCCTATTTCAAATCCTGTACTCATGTGTCCTGAACCAGCGTGAAAACATTACTGTCAACGATAACTCAGGCTTATCTTTTGATGAATTCTTGATGGTAAATTTTATTTTTATTATTTAATAGTGGTATACCAAAAACATAGCCGTTTAAATATCTTTATAAGAAATCCAGAATTATTCGAATGACAGACAGGTTCACTCAAATGAGGAAAGAAGACAAATCACAGAAAAACGAGTCAAAGTTCAATTTTATCAAAATAAGCTGATTACCTGAATAATAAACTTGAAGCAAATATATATCGATAATAAGTTATTTACAGAAATAGTTGATATTTATGAGCTGTAAACCATAGGTAAAATGCCTCATGGGAAAAATATAAATCTTTTAAGAAACTTTGAGTCATTTTGTGACATATACAGGTATCTTACACACATACGAGAAATTTGACACTAAATGGGAAAGAAAGGGCAGATCCTGAATAGTAATATAATTCAGTGGTTATCAGCTCTTTTCTTTATTCGAGTATGTTGTAGATCCAAAAGTTAGAAAATCCAAACGTTACGCTGAAGGAAATATTTTATCGCTAACCTGCTAAAGCATGAGGGTTTATTGGGAAGGGAAGAGTGATAACTTTCATGAAGGAGGAAGCAATCATTGTTCTGCCACTGTCGTAAGTTAGATTCATAAATAGCCATTAAGTTAAGAAAGGGAATTTATTTTCCTGAAAAAAAATATATAAAAGAGTCTTGTCTTGCACAAACTACACTCCCGAGAGAAATATGTCATATAATTCAAATATGAAATATCGAAGACCGTTTCAAAAAATTACTGCATCATCTTCAAAGCTGTCTTGATAAGTATAAGTGATGTCTTAAATTAATAAAATTCCTTTAACTTCTGTATTCATTGTTGGAAACTAATATCAACATTTTTTTCTAGAAAGATTAAAGGAGGAGACATCAGATGGTAAATAATAAAGTTGTTTATTTTCAGTTATAAGAAGCGGAATGTTTATGGTACATTTTTTGTATTGGGGACTAAATCAACTTCACTTTATGAAGACCAGAAAGTGTGTAATTTTAATGGATTGGAACACTAGTTTTTACGATAAGGAACTCGCACATATTGAAACCACTAAGAACGTAACTGCCACTTATCGAAACTACGCCACTTGAGTATTGCTGAATGGAATTGAGCTCCGGTATAATAAGGATTTTGCAATTCAGCTTCACCTAACTGAAAGCTCCGTTTCTCTAACATTCAGTTGCTTGAACAGACGCACACAGTTTCTGTTCATTATTCTTATTGCATTATGTAATGTTCTCAGTCCTTGAGCGAGTTATTACGATGTTGCCAGTAACCTTTGATACATTTATACATTGTTATTTGTTTTACGTGGCTCTATCTACGAAAGGTTTTTGTAGACGTATGGTATTCTGAGAGGACGAAGGATTTTTTAAATTAATTTTATATATTTTAATAATTTTTACACAGTCCAGAATCCCTGCTCTGGATACCAAACGCGGAATTAATTTTCAAGCCACTTGAGACCTCCAATATGCAGGACAGTGGCCTCCATCTGGTAATAAAATTCACCTTCCACCAAAAGACGATTATAAACATCCATCTCAGAATGTGAATTATAATTTATACTTATAAATTATAATTCACGCTTGCGGATTTAAGTAATTAAAATATAAAATTATGCATATGCAAATCGTTATGTCTATTTCAGCTAAATGAAGTTCAAGTTGTTCTTGAAATGTAAAACAAATGCCTACATTTCTGTTAATACAAAAATGTTAAAATTCTTATGAATTTATGTTAATGAGTTCATTGTTATGTAAAACATTTCTGTTTTAAATATTGAAACAGAAATTGTTATCAGTTTAACTTTAAAATCATCAGCACACTGTCATTAACTGCTGATTAACTAACACTTTCATCATTTACTAATATAAGCAAAGAAAACATTGTAAAAATGTCCAGCAAAACACTACTTTTAAATGAAACTTGACTCAATGAAACTGTCTCCATGGGAAAGATATGTCTTCATATCTTCTCAGCAAGTTATATAGTACACTGTATAACTCGTGTTATATAGTGTACTATATAACACCAGTACTATATAATTTCACTGCAGTTTTATAAATGTGCTTAATGCATCCAGTTAGCACGATTATGTAGATGACTCCATTAACTCAATATGCTTATTGTAAGCCATTCAAGGAGGTACCAGTTGACTCCAATCGCCTGGTACATTCAGTTGCTGTTTTCGAAACAGCCAAATGGTTTTTGGAGAATGTTTATCAGTTTCGTTCAAAAGGAAAGCGGCTTAACATATACAGTAATCCCTCGATTAATGCGCCCCCAATTAGTACGTTTTCGATTAGTGCGTCATTTTTTTTCGATACCCAAATTCGATTAGTGCGCTTATATATACATCTTAAAAATAAATGTTACCGATTTTAAAAATTTTCTATCTATACATTTTTATGGCTAACTATTTTAAAAAATCACTCACCAGAATGAAATAATTTAGTTACCGATTTAAAACATTTTTAAAAGTTATATTTAATGGCATACTACACTACTTCCATGTACCCTATGTTCCAAATTTTTATCGCCAAAATTTATGTAGTCTGCTATAGTACACCCAAAGATTTGAGACCCTTCGACACTTCTGGGATGAGTTGTTTATTATTACACGTCAGAAAATTAACTTCTCTTTTATGATCATTGTGGTTTTTAAAGTGGTAACTATTTTGCTTACATAACACTTGGGAAATTTTATCTATAAAGCACGTGATTTCGCGTGTTGGCGACCAATTAGTATGCCCTACATTTCTTTCTCCCCTTCAATGATAATGTCCAAGAGTTAATTAAACCTCATTCTGAAGAATTGAGTGATTCCGACCTGCTAAATTTAGATGCACAGCGGGAAGATCCCGAAGAATATGAAGAAAATTTAACCACTGATAGTTAGCCAAAAGAGATTTCACAGAAACAATTTGAAAATATTTTTCGTACAATCGAAGTTTTTAAGCAGCAATGCTAAGAGACTGACTCTGATGAAGAGAAAGCAGTAAAATTTGCAGAAGAGTAGAAGAAGCAATTGGGTCATACCGTCGGTTGTATGAAAAAAAGAAACAAAATGCCCGCCAAACTACGTTAGCTCAATTCTTTGTTAAGAAGTAGAATAATAAATTTATATTCTGAATATGTTTTATTGTCCTTCAGCTAACCTGAGACATACCCTAATTCTTTTATAAAAAAATTAAGGGTCAAAAAAGAAATCTGAGGAACGAATTATACATTTTCCCATAGGTTATTATATTCGATTAGTGCGTTTTCGATTAATGAGTCTGTTTTAAAGAACGCATTAGGCGCACTAATCGAGGGATTGCTGTATTCAGCATTAAATAAATACCACCCAAATTTATTTACTTTCCTGTAGTACGTTACTCAAATTGCTTCGATTCACTTATTATGGGGACATTCATGTGGTGTTAGATAGAATTCGATGATCATTGTTTAGAAAATATGAGGATATTCAAATAATACTAAATTTAACTAAACCGAAAAGTGGTGAGGAGGGAACTGTTTCTTTTCGTTGAAAATTGCCAATTCCATTTTCTTAGAGATAATGCAACTGACATAGATTATTCACTCTTCGAATCCTACATACCCTTTCACGATATTATTGATAATTCGTGTTTGGCAATAAAACTGACTGGCATTTTATTAGGTAATCTTATTTAATAGCGAGTATCACCACTATAGTTTTAGCTTGACCTCACCTAAACTCCAAGAGATGACAAAATTGTTTAATAGGGTGCTGGCATATTCAGACTCAGGCTACATTCAGATTGGAACGTATCTATTTTCAGGCGCGCGCACATAAATGGCTCCACATTTCCCCCAAATCCTCAGTTTAGTATAAGATACTGTGAGTGAGCAGGACAATGAAGCATGAAAAAGTATCCTTGTGTTCAAGTTATCAGCATGGGTACACAACAGAAACTTGCCGAATCTATTGTATGTGATGTCGTGTGACCTTGATGGAAATAACCATTCTGGTGGGATAACGATAGCGATCCCTGGCAATTTAGGTTTCTTGGTTACAGACTGTTTTCTTCTTGACGAAAATACTTTCTGAACAAATCAGAAAATCACTTTTGCTTGTGTTATTGGATACATTCGTAAGTTTTTTTTGTTTTTGATTTTTCAGTCAGTTTGATGCTAAGCATTGGCTAATTTATATTCCATTCCGTTTGGTTCTTTACTCGGTCAAATTGTCAAATATAAGTGGTCAACATCTTAAGATAGAAGTAACATTAAATTTAGTACAACCTGTATTAAATATTCAAGCAAATAAATGGAAATTATTCAAGGTATGACCTCTAACCGTTATTAATTAATAACGTTTAGAAGTCATACCTTTGACTTCTACATTGACATTTAGTACGCAATATTAAATGTAATAATGCGTACTATTTGTCACTTGTTCTTGTTATAGCCTACAGCAGGGTTTCTCAAACTTTTCCTACAACGGAACACTTCACAAATCCTGAAATTTTAACGGAACACATTGGTTAGAGTCGAATATCATTGGTCTCGTATTCAATGTAAAGCTAAGCGCACACTATCGCCGCAGCAGGCTGTATCGCATAGCAAAAATGCGACAGCACACACACTACAGACGTGCCGGATATCGCATCGCATTGACCTTGCATGTGACCGCACGTTTCCTAGAAAATATACCTCCGTGCTTCACTCACACTTAGAGGTGTCGACAACCTCGGGCGGCTGTCAGCCAGCGCGCGCTGGCCTTAATAGCACAATCCACGCGCAAAGTGCGGAGCGCCTGATTTTCAAACCTGTTTGAACTTGTCGCAGCATTTAAAACCATTCCAGGCTCATATTCATTTGGATAATTTTTCACGGAACACTAGTGTTACGCTGAACATAGTTTGGGAAACGCTGGCCTACGGCATGATTTCAGCACTAGTTGAAATAAGGCTAATAGGTCAAGGAATCGAACGGTAGACAAATGACTCCTTTGTTTGGATGAGCAAACACTTAAATTTCAATAAATCGCATTGGATGAATTTCTCAATGGTAGACAAAGGAGTCCAATAAGTGGGGAAGTGGTCTCACACCAGACGATGCTATTCATCTTCCATTTAAAGACGATCACAAGTATCCATGCCGACGGCGAAATTCGAACCCACGACCTATTGGTTGGAGAGCGGTATGTTAGCCGCTCGGTCAACAAGGTAGGCAAATAATTCAAAACATTAAATTATCTCTAAAGTGCATAAATCAAATTTGTCTTCGGCTATACTGCCAGGACACCAGTACGCAGTAGGAACACTTTAGTGTAGGTATTATCAGTATACTTCTATAAATTAAATTATTATATTTGCAAAGCCCTCAAAAATGCAATCATATGACTTGTTGAAATTTTTCAAGTTTTTTTCAATTTTTCATTCTGCTGTTCATCCGGTTTCAGATCATCGGAAGTTGCGATGAACAGGAGAACCTATCCTGTATGCCTGATGTGTGTTTGTTGTACAATTGTACAGATGTAGTGAGGAAGCTTTCACCGATACTCAAACTACAGAAATTAAAAAATACGAGGGTGTTCGATAAGTTCGCGCAAAAATGAAGAAAACATATTTTTTTTGGGACAAACATTTTTTATTTTTCAACATAGTGTCCTTTGAGGCCTATATACACTTAATCCAACGATGCTAGAGTTTTTTGATCCCGTCCATATAATATGATTTGTCCAGCTCTTCAAAATAGGCAGTTGGTTCGGCAATCACCTCATCGTTTGATGAAAATCTCTTTCCTGCCAGCCATTTTTTCATGTTTGGAAACAGATAGTAGTCTGAGGGAGCCAAATCTGAAGAGTAGAGGGGGGGGGGGATGCGAGAGGACTTCGTAGCGTAAAATCGAACAATTTTGCAACAGTTCACAAGTTGATGAACTTGTGAATATTTGATCCAGTGTGAGCAAACGCGGAACCCATCTTGCGGATAGTTTTCTCATATGTAAATTGTTCATGTAAAATATTATGTAGGCGGTCGTTTGAGATGCCCACAACCATAGCAATTTCACGTACCTTCATTATTCTATCATCCATAACGATATCATGGATATTTTCAATACTTTTTGGAGTAATGACCTCAACAGGGCTTCCAGAATGTTCAGCGTCACTTGTGCTCATATGGCCACTTCGAAAGTTACTAAACCACTTATAAACTGTTCCAATCGAAGGTGCCGACTCACCATAATGTTCATCAAGCTTAACTTTGGTTTCCTGAGCCGTTTTACCTTTCAAAACGTAATGTTTAAACACTACACGAAATTCTTTCTCATCCATTTTTCACAAATCACGGTACTTGATCGATTCAAATGAACGCCAAACACAGAGTAATAGATCTATCTGGCTGAAACTTGTGTGATCCTCCAACAGTTGCCAGCAACTAAAAATAACCTCGATAGGCACTAGTGGAGCCATGTCTTAGACTTTGCACGGACTTATCGAACAGCCCTCGTATTTCAACAATATAAAAGCGCATTTAATGCCTCTACCTTATTCGCAAGCGCCATGGAATCCTTTTAATGTTTTAATGTCGATACTAGAAACTATTGTACTTTTTTGTGTTTTCCAAATTATGAGAAACTTTATATGTCTTGGCTTAGAAATTCAAGCAGTATTTCCATAAAAATAAAACAAGCTCTTCTACACCAGTCATCAAATAAAACCTCAGTATCACGAACAAATTCAACTATGCAAGTTTCGCCCACTTCCAGTATTTCTAAATATGATTCCGATTAACGGAAATTACAATTATTTGACTGCTATGAACATTGAGATAGTACAGGTATCCCTTGATATATGCGGCTTTGATTAATGCGGTTTTGATTAGTGCAAAAAAAAATTTATTGTGACCATGAACTTGATATATGCGGTATCAAATTTGATTAGTGCGGCCCAGAAAGTTTGAAAATAAGCAAAGCGTTAGACTTGGTCAATGAAAGCGATCAGATCACATGGTACGAGTCGTGCTCCAACGTTAGTAACTCACTCTCAGTGCTTCAATTTATCACCAGAGCTTGGCCGGTACAGACGTATATGTGTGTATGTATTACAGTGTACGCTTATGGCCTATCCGCATATCACGTACTTTTCAAATTATGTAAAGCATTACCCTCCGTAACCATGGCTTCAAAAAAAGTAATAAACGAAAAGTTATTACTTTGGATACTAAAATTGACATTATTAAAAGGTTTGATAACGGAGAAAGCAAAGCAAACATCGGAAGAGCTCTAGGCTTTGGTGAATCCATTATACGAGCCATTTTAAATAAAGCGACTGAGTACTGCGAACAAGGCAAAGTGGCATCTGCATCTTTGAGTATGCAGTGTACTAGGAACAGAAGCCCATTAATGATCAGAATGGAAGATTTACTATTTCTTTGGCTAGAAGATTATAATCAGAATCGTATTCCCATCGACAGCAATAATCTTAGGCTCAAGGCTTTAAGCCTTTTTTCTACACTTAAAGAAAACAAATATCAAGATGTGACTGCAACATTTTCTGCAAGCAAAGGCTGGTTAGAAAATTTCAAATCTCGATCTAGAATGAAAAATGTAAAATAGGCGAAGCAGCAAATGCTGATAAAGATGTTGCAACCAGATATCCAGCTGAATTAAGGAAAATAATCGAAGAAAATGGGTACGACGATCGTCAAATATTTAACGTAGACGAAACTGGCCTGTTTTGGAAGAAAATGCCAACAGAAACATTTTTAGCAAGAAAAGAACGAACCACGCCTGGTTATAAAGCATCCAAAGATCGCTTAACGAAGGTGATTTCAAATTAAAGCCAATGCTAATTTATCAAACAATGAACCCAAGAGCTTTTAAAGGCAGTAACAAACAATCCCTTCCTGTAATATGAGAATCAAATAAAAAGGCATGGCTTACCAAACATTTGTTTGAAGAATGGTTCACTTCGCATTTTTGTCCCGCAGTTGAAAAATACTGAAATGAAAATAATTTAGCTTTCAAAGTTCTTTTAGTATTGGATCATGCCCCTGGACATCCCACCTCACTTAATGATTTAAATAGTAATATGCAGGCTGTATTTTTACCACCGAATACGACATCTTTGATACAGCCTATGGACCAGGGAGTCATTTCTGCATTCAAGGTTTACTATATTAGAAAAACTTTCCCCCAGGAAATTCAAGCTACAACTGGAGAAGATCCAATCACTTTAGAGGAATTTTGGAAAAAATACGATATTAAACAAGCAGTTATAAACATTCACGAGTCTTGGGAAGAAGGGACAGCCAACTGTATGTCTGGAAGAATCTTTGCCTGAATCTGTAAATAATTTTGGTAGTTTTATTAATCCCGTCAACGAAGTTATCGATAATATTGTTTTGATTAGAAGTGCTTTTGGCATTGAGAATGTCGATTCAGAAAATATTCGGAATTATTGGAATCACATTCGAAAGACCTAAGTAACGAAGATCTTGGAATCGAACATCAACAGGCATACGAAGAGGAAGAAGAAAAGCATATTGTTCTGCTTCCACCACATAAATATATTGCGTAAAGCAACATATCCATAGTTAAATGCAGATCCTTATGGTTTCAGATGACTTCCCGTAATATAAATTTGCCGTGATCACCCATAGATTGTGGACTAGGCTCAACCTACGTTCTCTCTTGTATTATCTTTCTTTGATTAAGTACTTACATGAATCTTACCTGGAATAGGCAGTAAGGTGATCTCTGCAATTCTCAGGTATAGTTTACTTCCCCTTTTTTATAGACGGGTTGTGAGACAGTTCCAATACAATAATCCGAAATTCTTTCATCTTATTAGACCTTTGGAACTACACAGTCATCTGTACAGCTTTTGGATTTCCTTATCTGGGCATATTTCTTCGAATAGCATTACTCTAGTTGCTTTTCAGATAGCTTTTAATCTCTAGTGTGGAATTTACTCGGATTAAATTCCCCTACCGGATTCGTTTTACTACTGTTCTATCACTTTTTTTATATTTTTTCGGAGCAATTTTAAGGTAAATCCTAGAAATTATAGTACATTAATATTATAATATAATTATAATACATCATGGAAGTATCATCATTCCATCAGGGATGGATTGATAATCAAGAAACCTTGTTCTAGACACAAACAATGAACATTTCAAGCTACTACAGGCCTTTATTATAAAACGGGGTAGGATCGCATACAAAGCAGTGACATCCTTTTTCTTTTAGGATATACAAGAAGACATAATTAACGATCACAGCACAACTATTCTATTGTGTTTAGTTTTTTCGGCCATTATTCTAACAACCCAACTCTCTTGGATTTGAGAGTGGCAACCCGAAAACTCAGCCAATCAAATCACTGGTTCCTTTTTACATACTCTTTTTTTTTTTTTTAATTTCTAGGCATTTTCAAAAATCTCCAGAACATTTAATCTGTATATTGATGTAGGTTTACGAAAGAAAACGGAAATGTCATTCCTTTCAAATACTATGCACCATATCATAATGCAAGGGTTTTTGCCACATGATTCTAGAAAACATGAAAAGAAAAACCGACTGACTGCATAGAAACTAAACAAAAACGAACCGAAACATTGAGTTCAAGCTAGATTAGTGGATCAAACAATAACGCATGAACATGATGAAAGAAGAATAGTCCATAATACTGCCAGCCTGGTTTGCCGATTATTGTACCTGCTCTCCAACCAACAAGTTGCAAGTTCGAATCCGGCCGTGAGCATAGATGTATGAGATCGTCTTTAGGTGTTAGATGAAAACCACCGCCCCGCTTACTGGAGGTATAAATTCGCTCGATAAACATACATGTTTGGTCTCTAGAGCAGGATTTCCGGACAGGTAAAATGAATCAAAAATACAAAAAAATTATAAAAAATTGATATAAATAGGAAAAATCCTTAGCCCACCCACGGTACTAATGTAATCTAGGTTTACAACCTTTTTTGTGTATGGGATTGATAAAATAATAATACCAAAGTATGAAAAAAGAGGAGGTAAAGAACCGTTATCAGACGAAAACAGACAATGCTGTTGATGTTTCTCCAGTTTTTGTTTCAGTCTATCAATATAGTACAGGTATCCCTTGATATATGTTCTGCTTCCACCACATGACTGTGTAGTTCCGAAGGTCTAATAAGATGAAAGAATTTCGGATTATTGTATTGGAACTGTCTCACAACCCGTCTATAAAAAATGGGAAGTAAACTATGCCTGATAATTGCAGAGATCACCTTACTGCCTATTCCAGGTAAGATTCATGTAAGTACTTAGTCAAAGAAAGATAATACAAGAAAGAACGTAGGTTGAGCCTAGTCTACAGTCTATGGGTGATCAAGGCAAATTTATATTACGAGAAGTCATCTGAAACCATAAGGATCTGCATTTAACTATGGATATGTTGCTTCACGCAATATATTTATGTGGTGGAAGCAGAACAATATGCAATTAAACGGAAATTATACAGCCTTATATTTAAGTTAAAAGTTCACATTGAAGGATATACAAAAAACGGTGATATCAAACAAGGCTTAAAGTGGTACATACTGTTCCTAAGTGGATATACACTGTTTGGAAAGAAGTCAATGGACATGCACATGGACAAGGTGCATCGTCCCAAGTCACGTGTTTGTAGCCTGCATAAATTGTTAGAATATAATGCTCCCAGGTCAGTGCAACTCTGTCCGGATGAAATGGCTGCGAGAAGGGGAACTGACGAATTTTGAAAGAGGCGCTGTGATAGGATGCAATGTTGCAGATCTATCTGTTCGGCAAATTGTTGAAAAATTGGTCCATCCCAAGTCAATCAGTGATACCATACTGAGATGGAAGTGAAGGGAGTCAGCTGCAAGTGCTACCCGCAGTGACGATCCACACACTCGCTGAAAGTGACCGTAGGGTGCTACGAAGGATAATATGTAAAAACCGTGATTCGCTGGCCAACGACATTGAATGCAGAGTTCCAGGCAACGACTGGAACACGAATCTGCACAAAAGCATTAAGAACTGAGGCTCACAACATGGGTTTCCATGATAGGACTGCAATATACAATCCCCACATTACCTGAACCATGCAGATTGTCTTGAGTGGTGCAAAGAGCGTGCACAGCGGGACGTGGAATCTTGAAAAGCTGTGTTATGGAGCGACGAATCATCCTCTACCGAGCGGATAGACGGGTGTGGTTGATGCTCGGTGAACGTCTCGTACCAGAATAATACCAACTTTTCGGAGATGGTGATGTGATGGTATTGTCCTTTTTTTCCTGGTTTGACCTCGGACCTCTGTTTGTTGTGCCACGAACATTGAACAAAGTAGGAAGCATTGAACAATGCAATGCTTCCTACTTTGTGGCATTTTTTACGGAACTGATCATTAGTTGGTAGATCATTAGTTAAATTGAACCAATATATACATTTTCACGGTTACTTCTGATATTTCCATCCACTGCTTGTATGAAAATATTATCAACGAAGTTTTACCGTACACGTGCAATTTTTTCATCATTTTAGTCGTTGCTTAAGCGCACGCTTATGCAAATAATACTAAGTTCGTCCTATATTTTTTCTTTAATTTTCATGCGTTTTCCAGCTTCTGTTTGTCTCTGTAGCGGAGGGGGGAGACCCGGGTTACTCATTATTAAAAAACGAAAAACAAAAATCACACTTCTCTGCCTGAGGTTACAAAGCATTATAGCATAGAGAAATACTCAAATGAACATTGTGTTAGTTTTTCTTTTTCTGTTTTGAACGAAAGACAAATAGAATATTATAGATTATGCTCTGTACACCATTCTGGTTTTGCAACAGGCTATGCACTATTAATGTTTAATATAAAACCTTGTTATTTTGTACTCATTCTTTCAAAGATTCTGCGTGTGGTGGTAGGGTTATGATTCAGATATACTGATATTTTTGGAATTCCTAAAATGTTGGCGAGAAGCCCTGCATTGCTACAATTATTTTGTTTATCAGTTCTAATCATGCAACCAAAAAACACATCTCATTCACCTTAGTTAGATAAAAAGTGTATTTTTAACTGTAGTTTCACAACTCATATTTGTTTTTGACAATAAGAAGAAACATATTTCTTTCAGTTTCACTCTGAGTCTTCAAAGAACAAACAGGCCTATTTTTTCATAATTTTCTTTCTTTTCTGGCTTGATGGTATCAAAGAGGACGCGTTGTTGTTGTTATTATTATTATTATTGTTGTTGCCACATAATACCTATATGGAGTTAAAAATTCATCCCGGGAGACCAAATCAAGCATATGATATATATTACCCTGAACTCATTGACTGAACAGACAAAGCGCGCCCACAACAGACTGGAAACCTATTCTTATCACTCACTGCTCTCCAAGCGGAAATCTAGTCCTCACCACCCTGTCGACCACACTGACTCAATTTCCAGGGATAACCATTAATATACCTTCACTTTAGTCAGGTTCTTAAATATTTCCTCGGCATCATTACTATAAATCCTTTTAATAACTTAAATGTTACCAACATATCCCCGTTTTTTCACCTATCATCAACAAAATATTTCAACCTACGAAATCTCAATTTGTCGTCATATGGAGTATTCCAAGAAACCCATGTGATCAAAGACCTGAGCATAGCATCCAGATATGGCCGTATCAAGGACTTATGAAAACTAATGAGAACTTCCTTATCTGTCACACTGCCCAATTATACATATCCAGCAAACAACTGAATAGAGTCCATCAGATCATCTCCTATATTTTATATATACACTAGTGTCCAAAACCAAAGGAGAACGCTGTTTCTGAAGATTACAACCGCAAATTCAGACTAATCAGCTTGAAGCAATTTGTAGAACTGACGATTTCGAGTAAAAAGCGGATACACATTTTTGAATCGCATGCAAAGGGGGCCACATGGTAGCATTCCCAAGATAAAAGGTCAAAGGCTTCGCTGAGCGAATTGTGTTGGAAGGAAGCTCTTTTCGTGAAGTAATAAAGTTGCAAACTTGGATGTCTTGTAATGTCTCAAAGACAATCTGCATGATTTCCCTCAAAGAAGAATTATTGGAAAGCTTGAAGGCCGCAGAATTACTGATATTGCTAGAGAGTTTGGAATCTCGCATATCGTTGTATACAAGCTTTGGGCAGCATTTAAAACCAATGGAATGTGTACCAGACATTTGCGAAGAGGTCATAAAACAGCAAAACGTAATCTACGAGCCACGGCAGGTCAGCTTGTAAGTCGGTTCCATTTAAGCAGAGGTGCACGGATATATTTGACAATGTGGCACTTCGTCTGGAACAAGTAGGCCTGTACGCAAGACCGGATTTAGACTTGCTGAGGCCCTAAGCTATACAAAACCCAGAGGCCCCCTACTGTTTTAAATTGCATCAGCTGGTCTTTTTGTTTTTTTTTATTTGAGGCCCCGGCAGATTGCGCGGCCCTAAGCTGTAGCTTTTTTAGCTTATACGTAAATCCGGCACTGCCTATACGCCCGAAGGTCTGTAGTCTGCGTCCCTTTATCTACAGCTAATCGTGGAACACGTTCTCAGTGGAGTTCTCCATAAAAATTGATCAACACACCAACGAGCTGATGTACTCTTTACAGATGAGTCGTTTTAGTCTTTGGTCCAATTATAGACGACACTTGATCCAGCGTGAAAGTGGTACTGCATTTACCATCGTGAGAATGCTTTTGAAAGGGATAGATACGACTGTGCAGGAGTCATGGTGTCGGGAGGCATTATGTTTAATGAATGCATCGAAATACAAGTGCTGGAAAAGGGGACTATGACTATCGAACGATATTGCAACGAAGTTCTTCAACGTCATGTTCGATTATCCCGTGGTGCTGTAGGCGAAGAATTCATTTTTATGGATGACAATACCACATCACATCGTACACGAGCAGTGGAGAGACTACTCAAGACCGAGGATATTAATTGAATCTAGTGGCTTTCACGCTCACCAGATCTCAACCGTATAGAACACGTTTGGAATGCAATAGAGAGATGTTGCTGCTCGAAATTCCTCTCCAAAAACAAACAAGGCCTTATCCTTGCTCTGAAAGAGGATTACACCAGTTTACCTCAAAAACGTTCTGAATCACTTGGTGCTAAGCATGGTACGACGTTGTGAAAGCTGCATCACTCTTCGGGGTAGATATATTCCATATTGAAATGTCTTTCCGCATAGTTGTCTGTAAGTAGTGTACATTAATTCCTTAACTAATGTCCTTAGGAAATTTGGAGTTTTGACAAAAAATGTATAACAATTTAATTTGTACGAAATTTATAATATTTTTGTTTAATATAATGTATTGGATGCTGGTAATAAATTTGTCCACATTTGGTAGAAGTCATATACAGGTAAAAATGTATTCATCCTTAGTTTTTTGAACCAGTGTAGTGTATTATTGACCAACAGTCTTCTGCATAAAGGTTTCTAATTCAGTTGCCCGTATGTTCCGATTTTCTGATATTTGGGGGAGGGGACTCGATTAACTGGGTAGTAAAGGAGGAAATAAAACGACACAACCGTATGAGTCTTACTTATTTTTCAGTAAAAATTCTTTATAAAGATTTCTTGAATCATACCGATAATCGAACCTTGCTTGTTCTAGAGCATATGTCACGACTCTACAAAGCCTAATATATAAACCACCTAATTATTTCATGGGGGGGGGGAATATAATGTTGGAACGTTCGATTTACATCATGGAAAGTTGTATATAATGATGTACAACGTTTTCATAGCGACTCTACAGAGCCTCTAATGTATAAACCACCTAATTTCATGGGAGGAGTAAATTGATGATGACGTACATGAATCAAATTCCTGGCGAATTGTGAGACATCGGTATTACAAGATATATATATATATATATATATATATATATATATCGTGTTCAAATACCAACTGGGATGAAAGGAATATTCATATTTATAAGCGTTTTCAACTAAAGATGAGTAATTCCGATTTATACGGAAAATGTGCGGTTTTTAATCCCACAAATCAATTAAAACCGGGCTGAGAGCATACACACATTCACAAACATAATAGATTATGCTCACAGAATTAACATTCTATTAGGTCATTAATGAAGTCTATATCAAGGTAAATTACTTAGCTGAGGTAGGCTGCTAAGTTTGATGAGCCTAAAACTTTAAGAAGATGAAACATTTCCGAATACAGCCCTAATATTATAGTTTTTAAGTGCGTTTCGCAAAATAACTACGTATAAGGCAGAATTTGTCCGTATACTCGTTATTGTAAGACGAGTATTTGTCTGCATTTTACTCCCTTTAGCGCAGAGTCCTGTAACCAAAGAAAAAAATGAATTTAAACTCTGGTGCAAAACCTCCGTTTCGACTTGATGGAATGTTTGCGATTGATGATGTAAAGTAAACATATGTTAATTTGATTCAATTTGTTTCAGTCAAAATTTTAAAACAAACAAACAAACATTAGAACTGATTAAGAATAATGTCGCACCTCCTGGCTGGAGTTTAATGAAACTTGCCATTGAAGATTTGTATTAAAATTTGTCGACTCATTTCTATTCTGGTTTCAATCGGACATTTGCAGTGACAAAATTACGTGAAAAAATTAAATGTAGACCCTATAACCCCTATAGAGCGCGTCCCCTGGGTGGCGGATAGGGGAGCCCACCATGTGTGCGTGTGTGTGTAATATGGTGGGGTGGTCCGAATATACTGAATAAGGACTCGTGGACCAACAGGGCCATATGGGACAATCATCTTCATTCTAAGGGAAGTGGCACTCCCATGGACCCCTAGCTGGATCTATCCTCTCCTTCTTCTACTTTGAGGAAGATCCACTTACTTTAATCTTTCCTATATGGCCTTATCAGCCGACTCTTCTTATTTTATGACCCTTATGTTATTAGAGTACTCGAGGGTCATGGGATCTATTCATTTCTGGCCTTACAACTATGCCCTCTCTATAAACCTTACTATGATTCTTCTATAATCTACTCTTTCCCCCCTTCAATATATCCTATTCCTCCCATGGGTTTAAATTCGGAAGAAGGGTAGTTCAGAAGCCTTAAGGTAGTAGCCCTACCACTGAACTATTCCATCGTCAGGCTAGTCCCCTGACGTGGAGAATAAAACAAAAATGGAAACGACAAAATATAATATACATAGCAAACTGGAATGTAAGAGGAATAGCATATAAAGAAATAGAATTAGACCAACTATTAAATGAAAGAAATTTTAAAATAGCAGTAATCACTGAAAAAACAAAAAAGAAATTAAAAGGAACCAGGAGAACCGAAAATTTTAATGTGATATACAGTGGAGTTGACAGAGACCAAAGAGCACAAGCAGGAGTCATGATTTGGATTCATAACTCCCTTTCAAAACAGTTAAAACATTATAAATTATGGAATGAAAGAATAATAAAAGCTACAATAAAAATAGATAGAGGCTACTTAACAATAATTGGCTTATAAAATCCCCAGAAGAAGGAAGAGAACAGGATAATATTGATTTTTATAATCAGCTAGAAAACATATATAATAAAATAAGTAAAAATGATTACGTAATTTTAGCAGGAGACTTAAATGCAAGAATTGGAAACACTAAAATTAATAATAATATAGGAATACATGGAGAACATACTCTAAACAGGAATGGTAAAAAATTGATTGACTTTGTAGTTTATAATATAAAAATAATGAATTCCTTCTATAAACATAATGACATACATAAATATACTTGGGAAGCAAGAGGATGGAAATCAATATTAGATTATTTTATATTAAATGAAAAGACATCAACATTTTCACTAGATGTCAGAGTTCACAGAGAATATGAAATAAGCAGTGACCACTTCCTTGTTAATATAAAATTAAGATTACCACCTAAATGGCTACAAGTAACAAGAACATAAAGAAAATTTGAAACATTTGTTTATAAAACTAAACTATTGAATGACACAAATGTACAATGGCTATATGAACAAAGAACTAACCAATATCTAGACAAAATAAAACAAAATTAAGAAATAGAAATAGAATGGCTTAATATAAAAATGATACTAAATGCAGCAGCAAATGAAAGCTTAGCAAAGACCAAAAAATTCAATAAAAGGAAAAATCTGAATATCTGGGATAATACAATGAAAGAAATAATCAAAAACGAAAAAAAGAAGCCTACCACAAATTATTAAGCAGTAGAAGATTAGAAAATTAAATAGAATATAAAAGAATAAGAGCCATAGCTAAAAGAGAAGTCAGAAAAAGACATAGATAATCATGGAACAAATTTATTTCTAATTTAGAACATAATTTATATAAGATTTTGAAACACTTAAATGCAGATACCAAAGAAAACATAAAATTAAACACCGAATTGAAATTAAAAGAATTTCTAAATTACTACACAGAATTGTGGACAGACAAATATTTAAAAAAAAAGACAAACTGGCAAACAATTAAAGAAAATGAAAAGGAAATACTAAAGAAGAATTAGAAATCAGCCTGAAAGAAACAAGAAATGGAAAATTACCTGGAGAAGATAAGGTAGGTTCAGAACTATATAAATACGCAGGAAAAAGATTCAAAGAAAGACTCTTATTATTTCTAATAAAATTTATTCAACTGATATCCCCCCAATAGAATGTAAAAAAGCAATTGTGATTCCTATCTTTAAAAAAGGTAATAGAGATGACCCTAAAAACTATAGAGGTATCAGTATACTAAATTCGTGTTACAAAATATATAGCACAATCTTAAATAGAAAACTAACGAAATATTCCGAAAACTTTATTTTAGAAGTACAGAATGGATTTAGAAAAGGAAGATCATGTATAGACCCGGCCTTTTGCCCAAAATAAATAATAGAGAAAAGAAGAGAATACAATTTAGAAACACATATTGCATTTATTGACTTGAAAAAGCATTTGACAAAGTTAAAAGAAACATATTATTTAACATATTAAAAGAAAAACAAATACCAAAGAATATCACAAGTATATATGAAAATAATCAAATACAAATAAGATTAAATCACGAGCTATCATATAAAAGAGAGATAAACCACGGGATCCGACAGGGGTGTCCACTCTCAGCAAATGTTTTTAATATTTTTTTAAATTAAATAATAAACTGGAATAAATCTTTACATCAAGGAATTAAATTTTCTCCTACAGTGACCTTAAACACTCTCCTTTTTTTCGACGACCAAATAATAATTACAAATTCTGAAGGTAACTTACAGAAAGCAATTTTAGATCTTAAATGAGGTAGCCAAAGATTATTTTATGATAATATCAACAGAAAAATCAAAACCTATGGCCTTTAAAGGACATGATCCCGCAAGAACATAGATAGTAATAGATAACAAGATCTTAGAACAGGTGAATTCATTTAATTACCTAGGATGTATGATCACGTATAAAAAAGAAAAAGATATAAACCTAAAAATTGCAAAATATTTAAAATAACAGGTGTAATTAACTCTATATTTAAACCAAACCTAGTTCAAAAACAAACCAGACTAAAAGTATGCAATACATTAACACTACCAGTCTTATTGTATGGAAGCGAAATCTGGACAATAAAACAAAAAGACAAACAAAGATTAATAACAGCAGAAATAAAGTTTATGAGAAAAACTGTAAAGTATACCCTATTTGATCACAAAAGAAACGAAGAAATTATGAAAGAATTAAACGAAGAACCAGTAATAGGAAAAATTAAAAAATATAAACATAAATGGATGGAACACGTTCAAAGAATGAAAACAGAAAGATTACCAAAACAAGCCTTAAAGTAATTAGGAAAAAGAAAACCAGGACGTCCTCTTTTACGATTCAACGATTACTTCTAAGGCCGGAACAGACCATGCTAGGCCTAAATTCTTGATACGCATGGTGATGATGATGATATAGTAAAATACATAAGTCCCACATAATTGAAGTTTAATAAAAAGCATTAATAACCTGACAATGCTTCGATATGTGCAGGAGGATTTCTGCTAATAAGTTTTTGAAGAACGTACTTTGTTGCAGATATCGTGATAAGTTGATAAAATAACAGAAAAGTCGATGACTGAACATTTAGATGTGAACCGTTTGTAACAGTACTCAGTATCATATATCAAAAGATGGTTACTGTAATGTGTATTTAACCATATTGGTATGCTGCTGGGAGGTAAAATGTTGCTTAGGTTCAACCGGGACGCATAACCCCTTCTATTATTATTCTATTTTAACTGTCAAACGACGTGAAATGACAAATAATATTTTTCTTTAAAATCTGTCCTTGTAACTGGGACGTTTTTATTGGCAAAACAATTTGAAATGATACTATTAATACATCCTTGGCTCGGTAAAAGAAATACGGTATTTAGAATCTCCGTTAAAGTTTGCCATCTCATCACGACCATTTTATTGGCAAAAATTATGAATGTTATGCGCTACGCATAAAATAGTTCCAGGTTGACTCCACTTTTTTTTTTATTATTATTATAGTCTGCATCATTTCTTTTCTTCTTCGTTTTTAACATTATTACACTTTTTTGGAGAATTCGTGAGAGTTTTCGAGATCCAAAGTTCTGTGGTCAAATTAACTTTGAAAAGAAAATGACAATGTTCACCTTACATAAAGGTAGGTAAAAATTGCTTCGGAATCAACTAAGACTATGAGTCAGGTGCATGACATCAGTTATTTAGATATCTTTGGCTAGTATTCCTGTTTAGCGGGAAGTTACATTTCAGTTTCAAGGAAGAAAAATCCCTCCACCTTTATGTTACCAGCTAGTCCCCCTTCGGTTCAGAATTTCGTATAGAGATTCCCCGCGTCCTAGCCGACAGTAAATAAATGATTAAACAACACAAAATAACGGAATATTAAGAATTAACAACCAAAACTGTAGATGGAGTTATCGATGACCTGCCAAGTTGCTTTCTTTTTATCTGACATGATTCGATTTTCAGATTTTAAGTTTCTGTTCGAACTCTCAATTTCCTAGGCGTTAATTAAGAGACAGATAGTTATAATTATTACATCGCTTATAACGGATTTTCATTATGTATTATTCACCGTAATTTCATTAGTTTCATTGTTTGAAAAGCAAATAGCCATCCGCTCCTTAACATTGTAAATTTTCTATTCATCTGAGGTAATATTTTAAACATATCATCGCTGAAAGCATCTGTAAATCTAGAAATCATCGTTGGAGATCTTCCTCGAGAAAAGATTTTTTCCAGACAAAACACACGGCCCAGAAGAAAATATACAATAAACAAGAGTAATAGGCTTGCCTCATAGATCGTAGTTGTGCAACATAATATGTTGTCTGTGATTTCATCTGGAGAAAAACGATTATGTGTCATTAAAATGTTGTTTTTGTTTTGCATATTCTATTTTTTTTTAAAATAAAGATGGAATTTTAATAACGTTCACACTCCATTCTTTTCGCTAGCAATTACTCTTGTTATATTACTTCACTGTATCATTTAGCGACCGTAATTGTTATCAACGTCTCTGTTAACTTGTTTAATGCAAATCCAATTCATATGATGAGCTTTTCAATTGCTGTTCATTATATCTCTATAAGCGACGCACATGTTTCGTTCAATGCTAATATCTGAATAAGACGCGTGCACAGAAAAGGATAGGTTATTTAATATTTAGACTATTATTCACGCATGATGAGGTTTATTTGCCTAATTTTTGCACTGTAGCATGTAAAGCGGTATTTAAATCTGTTGATACGCTGTATATCTGACCACTAAGCGCAAGTTATCATTTTTAATCATTATTAAAGTAACGTGAAATTGCATTTAAAGCTGTGCAAAGAGAGAATAGTGTTGTATGCTCCTATTTTTATCGACTATCATGTAGAACAACTTTGTGTGTGTAACGGAAGGAAACTTTAGGTGACAACCGATTTTCTTTCTACCGTTCCGGTGGTAATCTTGGGGATTAAGACGTGCTCATTATTAACGAGCCTTTAAAGTTTCTGACAGGAAAGTTCAAAGGTTAATTACTCTATTTCCCCTTATAGTGTTCAGCGGAAGCGCATGGCGTCAACGGTAATCCTAATATCTTGACATTAGCAGATGTTTCATCTTAAAAGAGTCACAAATCCACAAAAAGTCCCACAATTATCGTCATTGCAACAAATTGTCATTTACGAAATTCTGAAACAATTTGGCAGATAATTTCGTATTTCTTGAAAGAACACACCCGTGAGGTCACCATCTTCGACCAGAGAAGCGAAAATCCTCTCAGAAAAATCTACAATCAAATACAATCAAGGAGATTAAAATATTTTCGAGTACTTCTTAACCACAGATGAGTTCGCTGGCCAGAGACGTAGAATTTTCTCTAGTCTGCAGTGGAAAATATTCTGAGTATTTTCCCTTGAAAATCGCGAAACGTACACGAAGAATATACTCAGATTGGATTCACAGGCATATCGCACTTGTGTTTATGGATTGATTTATCTGAGCTTTAACTCCCTAACACACAAAGAACAAAAAGAAAAATTTGAAATACTCAGAGATATAGACGTTGCTGGCAGTTCAAATTACCAAAGAGAAGACCAACTCATGTCATTATTCCAATGTTCTCTTTGCTAAATCTGTATACTTTTTGGTTGGTTTGTCTGTTATGTGGAGTAAAAAAACAACAACAAAATAAACAATCATCGAATTTAAGGATGAGCAATCCTACCATCTGCGTATGAAATAAGTTAATTCAACCTCTGTTCAGAGCCATAATAGTTTAATGCTCCCGATCTTTCCAAAAGAAGAGAGTTGTTACCACTGATTTGCGTTAAGAAGGCACAAGACGTAATACTGCATGGTTCTTTCATCGAAGTGTGAAGCCCATGCAAATACTTGACTAAATGAAAATGAACGGCAGGAAGAAAAACGTACAAACATTCAACTGAAAGCTAGTGTTTTGGTGAAAAAGCTTTGCACAGTTTTCATGACATTCGAGCTTATCAGATCCTTACAACTGTGTTGGGCAAATATATAAAATTTGTAATTTTCGTCGTTGTCTGCCTTGGCGATTCCTGCTTTACACGATTCAGCATTTTTTCCTGCTGAGAAGAATGACTTCCTAGTTGATATCTCTATTCAACAAAGAAAGTTAGAACACTGCTTGGTTTTCGAAACATAAAATGGAACTTAATTGCACGTAAGTTCCATTTTAAGGTTCCATGAAGTGCAATTAAGTATATTATAAGCTAATATTTCACATCCACAGAAACTCTTATATAATATAGATTTTTCTTTAAAAAAAGAGAGAGAAACGAGCAAAAATTACAACAAAGCGGAAAAACTAGTTGCACTGTTGGTCCTTTTATAAAAATCGAAATTCTTTTGGATTCTTTTAAGAACTGATGTGGATTTTGTGTCGTTTTCCAGATGTTCTGGCGATCAACGAAATGAGATTTCAAAATTGTAGACTAATATTTTTTTTTGTTTTCTCTAAAAATATAGGTATAATTACTTGTTCGGTTTATACGTTAGATCAGGGTAAATAAGAAGACTTTACTCTCAAACCAACTTAGCTGTAATTAATATCTAGCCAACCACCTGGGCTAGATGGTTGACTAGATATTATTACTGGCCTTTGCCGGCTTGGTTGTCCGAGTGGTTAGCGTACCCACTCTCTAACCAGAAGGCTGGAGGTGTGAATTCCGAAGAGGGCATGGATATTTGTGAATCTTTAAATGGGAGATAGATTTCATCGCTCGGTGTGAGACGCCAAGCGGCTTATTGGAGGCCTGAAGTGGCTTGAAGAAGTTCCATGTTAATCGTAAAATAAAAAATCGTAAAAACCAAGTAAAAAATAAATTAAAAGTACAAAAATGTATGAAATCAATAAAAAAAGAAAAAACACTTAACTCACCTAGGATATGAATGTACTATAGGTTTAATAGCAACCTTTCGTGGCTTGGATCCAAAAAATGTATTCTGTATCGGTTGATCATCCGTCGAAAAGGGCATCAACACCGTCACAATACTGCCTGCTTTCCTTTACTACAATTTTTTTTGTGTTTTAGCTCATATTTTTAGCTTTCGTAATCTTTAATTCTATTGTCTTCCAGAATTTGTTTTTCTATCTGCATCTTCATATATCGTTACTTATGTATTTCGTTTTCACATTACACAATCACATTAAATCTCATTATTTTACGATTAGTTTTTTTTTTTTTTTAATTTCATCTAAATATCACTCTCATCCTGATCATAATATCTTATAAGTCTGATTTATTACTTTTCAAAATTGAGCTCGAAATTAATAAATAACTAATGTGAATTACTAAAATATAACAGCCAAAAGGCTTCAGTTCGGCGATACAAAATTATATAAGCAAAAGTGGATATGAGATCCAGCATTATTTCAAAGCCGAATGTAGAAATTATGAAAATATCGTAAGGTAAGTTGACCAGAGAGCTTACGGGAATACAATCCTCGGAATTTACGAGTTGCCTTAGTGCGGACTACTTAAAAGACATATGCGCCACCCAAACGTCTGTATATATATTCGCTAATGAAATATTCCGAAAACTTTATTTTAGAAGTACAGAATGGATTTAGAAAAGGACGATCATGTATATACCCGGCCTTTTGCCTAAAATTAATAATAGAGAAAAGAAGAGAATACAATTTAGAAACACATATTGCATTTATTGACTTTGAGAAAGCATTTGACAAAGTTAAAAGAAACATATTATTTAACATATTAAAAGAAAGACAAATACCAAATAATATCCTAAAAGCTATCACAAGTATATATGAAAATAATCAAATACAATAAGATTAAATCACGAGCTATGATATACGAGAGAGGTAAACCAAGGGATCCGACAGGGGTGTCCTCTCTCAGCAAATCTTTTTAATATCTACTTAAATGAAATAATAATAAAATGTAATAAAAATTTACATCAAGGAATTAAATTTTCTCCTACAGTGAACTTAAACACACTCTTCTTTGCCGACGACCAAATAATAATTGCAAATTCTGAAGATAACTTACAGAAGCTATTTTAGATCTAAATGAGATATCCAAAGATTATGGTATGATAATATCAACGGAAAAATCAAAAACTATGGCCTTTAAAGGACATGATCCCGCAAGAACATAGATAGTAATAGATAACAAGATCTTAGAACAGCTGAATTCATTTAATTATCTAGGATATATGATCAAATATGAAAATGAAAAAGATATAAACGTAAAAATTGCAAAATATTTAAAAATAACAGGTGTAATTAACTCTATATTATTTAAACCAAACCTAGTTCAAAAACAAACCAGACTAAAAGTATACAATACATTAGCCCTACCAGTCTTAATGTATGGAAGCGAAATCTGGCCAATAAAACAAAAAGACAAACAAAGATTAATAACAGCAGAAATGAAATTTATGAGAAAAACTGCAAAGTATACCCTGTTTGATCACAAAAGAAACGAAGAAATTATGAAAGAATTAAACCAAGAACCAGTAATTGAAAAAATTAAAAAATATAAACATAAATGGATGGAACAAAGGATGAAAACAGAAAAATTACCAAAATAAGCCTTAAAGTACAAGCCATTAGGAAAAAGAAAACCAGGACGTCCTCTTCCTCTTTAACGATTCAACGATGACCTCTAAGGCGGAACCGGCCATGCTATGCCTAAATCTTGATATGCATGATGATGATATATTCGCCTTTTATTAGTCCATTTTGATAAGGTTTCACTGGCCTGACAGCTGTTTCGAACTGGTTGGTTCTCCAACCAGTTCACTAATTATTGCTAATACTTCATAGTTTATCCTCTTTATTATTACAAAACTGTTGAAGATTAATAACGGCCTATTCGAATATCTTTATTTCGCCATATGTTTAGTTCTCAGTAATTCTGCCATACGTTTGACCATATTTGTCATACCTGTAGCCTACAGTTGTTGACCAATTCCTTTACTTTTATTATGTTAAGATCAGTTTGAACACGGTGCTATATTCTTTGTTAGCTTGGTGTTTTCTTTCATTTTTTTCGCATTCCATAGAAATTTGCTTCCTTCCACACTAAGATACTTATTATTCAGTTCCATATATAACTTCTTGTGTGTTCGCTAAAATTCATTACAGTCAGTTTGTTTCCTTTTTCCAGCCAATGCTCACTTTTTTTTACTGCTGATTATCAGATCAAATAAGATGCAGCAATTATTTCCTTTCATTAATAATGTGATTTTTAAATAACAGCGAATATGATTCATATCTCTTCTTTAAAATAGAATTCTTGTGCAAAGATTACATGGAAATGGTTTGATAATAATCTTCTTTGTACATCCTCATTTAAACTATTTTCAGTCACGATATACTTTTTTGGAATCAGGTACAGATCTTTATTTTCGTAATTTCTAGACAATTTCCACTGTTAATCAAATAAAAATCTCGCATCAACTGACAATCCTTATTTTGGTGTAACTTTAGCTTGTTCCCGAGCAATTTTCCCACAACGAGTTTTTTAAAAATATTCATCTATATGAATCTTTCTTGGGAAGAAATTTTCTCTTAATTCTCGCATTAAGTTTATTTTAAATATTTTTATAAAGTGGTATACAATGAGAGTTTTAGTCTATCATCGAGATAACCTTCTGAATCATGCGAATTAGGCAGTGCAGTCGTGAGCTTATTTAATTAAGTAATGCTTTCTTCTGGGGTGTTAAAACAGTCGCTGATCTTGTTTTCAAACGTTTACTTTTCTCTCAATAATATTCATGTATTCGAGAGCACAGTTCACAAACAAAAGCTGTTGAACCTCCATTGTTTTTAAGAGTTTGTACATACTTTCTTTCCGATATCACATACTCGGCAGGAAATGTTCTCCTCAAATCCCCTATTCATTCTTCTATCCTGGACCAATTTAATCACTAAACAGTAAAAAGGAACTTCGTGTTGTCTCTTATTCATATTAAAACACCATTTACTAGAATCTAAAAAAACAAACAAACAAACTTGGCGTTCTCTTCAAAATATTTTCAATATAATATTATTAATTTATCGATAACAAGGATATGTGATCAGATTTTCTGTGTCCCCTCTAATATTAGGAATTGCAGTATCTGCTTCAATGTCCTTTCCACTAGAGGGCTTCTACCGTGGTTGTATCGAACATTGTGCACTGACAGGCACTAATTACGTTGTTTGTTATATGCTGTACAGAATTTGGTGGATAATTTCTTTTTTATTCCGCCGAACTTTAACATTTTACGTATGCTATTGAAAGTAAAATCATCATTTCATAATTGTCATATACTGTGCTTTTTTCGGTTCCTCGCATATTTTATATCACACCGCACTTTAAACTTCATCATAAACTGATTTCAATGGATCATGTGTGTTTTCGATTAGAAGGAATACTGTTATCACTACTTCTGGTAAAGTTATTGAAAAATGTAATTAAAATAACTTCACCTTTGCAAGATATGAATATTTGCAATGCCAAGTATGAATATCGTCATGCTTGATAGTATAGAAAACTTGGTAATTAACGGCTTTAAATAATTACAACTCTGCTTTTTGAACATGGCACTTTATGTTTCATAAGCAGAATATCAATTTTCTATTCCATGTAGGAAAGACAATTACCTCCCTTGATCTCTACAAACAGTTGCTACGGCGATTTGAAAGAAACCTGTCGCTGTTGTCAGGTTGGAAGAGACCCGATCACTTTCCATTGCGGCCAGCAATCAAAATGACAGCATCGTGTTTATATAGATAACTGAAATAATCGATGCACAGCTGGCTTGGATCTAGAAATTCGTTTGTTTCTTAATTTGATAAACGCATATCACGAGCATAACCTTTGATACTATTTCGGATTAAATTTAATCTCTTAAAATGTAGTATTGAAAGCAAATTGTACTTTCCGTAAGCGCAGATTTTCGTTTATCGATTGGTAACTTACCGTAAATAAGCAGCCTAAATAAAGCGGAATTTAAATGCGGGTACATTTATTGGGAAACTGACATTGTTAGCAACAGACCGTGCGTGTAAAATAACGTGCCAGCCATAGTAACAATAGCACATGCAACGAAACTGGCGTGAAACAACTTCACGTCATTGAAACTGATTACTCACTCCGTTGCACGAGATAATGTTATTGATAGTTCGCAGTGGTTTCTGAAAGACTGCGAATATCATCTGTTATGAGTAACTCGGGGATCTGTAAGTGAATTCAATGAATGGACGCATTTGAATATCTTTAAAAACAGAGCGCAGCTCATCTTCTAGCATTAATAGAAAGGAAATGATAATTTAGTAAATTTCATGAAAGCGAAACGTGTTTAGTATGATGAAGCATAACGATGTGTTTTGTTTATGGAAACCTTTCTACTATCCGAACGCTTCTTATTTATGTAAAGAAGTGAATTAAATTCTCTCTGTCTGTAAGTGCATATAATTTAGAAGAGCTTTAGGAAGCAAATGTTCCACTAAATACAGGAATAATGTAAATAGAATTACGTGTTCTCTAAGCGAAGTAGAATGTAATCACGAACCTGAAATGTAGTTATTGAGAGGGACATTCCTCGTATTAAAGTTATAATAATGCAAATTTATATCTCCTTCATCATAATATTCTAGATCGCCTACAACTCACTTTGCATTTCTAAAAACCACAAATGAATTCTTTTTACTTTCTCATTTTAAAAATGCTGACTTGGAAAAGACGTTCGTACTCATTTTTTTTCGTCGGTTATATGATACGGAAAGGAAACAGCAATGCCGCAGGAAATATTTCTTTTCTGATATTCATAAAAGCGTTCAAAGAAGTAGAAATGCCGAGACGCTTCTTTCTCTGAGAATCAAAATCTTCACGGTCTATCGTTTATCAAAAACGAATTCTCTATAGACGTCCATTTTCTCTCTCACCTACTCAAGTGACTGCTGTTATTCACTTTAGGTTAGATAAACAGCAACTTTCGTTCACTCATCTCATAACCATGGGAGAAATGACTTATTGTAGCATATGTAATCTTCAATAAGCGGAACTTTCTTCCACGATACCCTTCAAATTCATGAAGGGTATCGTGGGTGTGGGATCTATGACGCCAGTTTCTTTGCTGTTCTCTCTCTACAAATAAAGGCAATTTTATCCACCAGTCTTTGTGGCTAATAAAGTTGACGTATAGAATTAAACTAAAGTTTGAAGGTGCATAGAAATGTGTAGTTCTCCATTCCATCAAACACATGAGAATCGGGCCCCTATTTTCAAACCACAAAGTGCATCCTTTTTGAAAGGTTTCACCTGTCAATGGGCAAGACATGATAAAACATGAATAACCAAGATCCGATACCTGATCTTTTTTTTAAGATTGACAAGGAGGGCTATGGAATCAATCGCTTTTGCTATTTTTTCGTGAAGAAAAGATCTATAAAAGTGATAGAGAACGATATTATAGAAAACGGGAGTGAGAATGGCCTATCAATTTGTATTTGGTATTAGTAAACTAATAATGCTTAGTTTTAGTTTCACGTCTAGTTTTGGTTTCGGATCTGAGTACTACAGTACGTCTCTGTAATATGTTCATTATTGTTCTGTTCAGTTTCGCAAATAGCTTGGTAAATCAAGAAAGAGAGAAAAAGAGAGGAGTAGTGGTAGTTCTTTGCAAACAAAGACTCTATTTGTTTCTCGCAGCACCCTATGCAGATATGCAGTACATTCCGGACGTTATTATTTGATCCCACAGTTTGATATCGTTCACAGATTGACTTAGTCGGAATATTACGCCTGAGCTACTTAAAAGACTTTGAAAAGTTTGCCAACAATTAAGAAATAAAATGAACAGTGAGTATGTGGCCTGCTTCCCAGCTATTTTTCCCAAAAGGGGGAAATTATCTGGGAATGACTTTAAAAGGTGATCTATACTAATCTGTTAGTTTCTTCATCGGAAATGACGCTGTTGTTGTGTCGAATGAACACACAGGCTTTCTCAACGCTTCATCCTCGTTAATGGATTGGCGCTTGGATCGTTTCTCGTTAGTGATACACTTGTGGTTGTGTATTATGCGAATCCATTTGTGAAGGTTTCGCTGAGGCAAAATCCTTCGTCGTGCTGTCCTATGCTATGTCCTGATAATTGTCTCCATCCTCTACTCTTCAGGTTCACAAAATGGAATTAGTGCAAGCTATTACTGAATGTAGTTAGATTAGTGATATTGTTCTCTATTATATTTTATTTAAATACCGAATGAAATTTCATGTTTATCTCTGCACAGGCATTCATCTGTGAGACCAATCCCAGCCTGGTTGGCCTAGCGGTTAACGTACCCGCTCTGTAGCCAACAAGCTTCAGGGTTCGAATGTGCAGATTTATTAATTAAAAATTTAGGAAGGTGTAGAGTTTTGAATATCTCCATATTCATTTTTAAAAACGAAGATCTGATTTTAATATGGTAAATTTAGTTATACTTCGTCCATGAAATATAAAAAAAAAAACCTGAAGTTGTTGTGGTGCTTGATTTTGTACCATGCTGGCTTTGCGTGTAATATATGTGGGGTGCATGAAGAAGGAAAACGCCCTAGGGCAAAAAGGCATACAGTGTCTATTGATATATGGGATGAAGGACCTCAGAATTATTTTCACAAAGGAACAAGAGGGAAAAGGCAAACAGCTAATGGTGGGTCTCGAAATCCCACAGTTTGAATATTAAGAATTACTGGCAAAAACAATTTTTCGTTCTTACGCCAGAGAACTGGAAGAAGACAAAGAACATTGCTTCAACTATAAAATGACGAACAGTACTACGAGCACCTTATCAGCTAAAGTCCAAAATTTTCAAACTTTATATCATGAAATATTAATAACTTCAGAATTACTAATTCAAAGAAGAACGAAATGCATTCCGAAGAATGTAAGTGAGAATGACGTTTTTTAAATTTTCATCTTTATCAGTTCAACTAAGAAAAGACAATTAATGGGATTAGAACTATATCTTCCTTTAGATCGAAAAAATATTTCATTTTTCTCTAAAGGAAGATATTTGAAAGGACACCAGCTGGTTACATATAAGTGAAGGGAATATCAATTTATATAATTCTAAATAGGGAACTAAGGACATTATCTATGATTGACAGAACGCATCTCAGTTTCCAACTCCAACAATTGTTTCTGCACAATTTTCTATCCCTGCTTGTACACCTCAAATTTATCCTAACATATATGGCTGTTTAATTTCAAGCTTTATCTTTGAATAGTAAAAAGTCGAACCGCTCTTTCACACCTTTAGGACGACTATAGTTCGTCCTAAATTGATTAATGCATAATCACTCATCTGGCCAATTTTCCTGCTTCTCACTTTACTTTTTCTCCAGTTCTTGTTCTAATGAGATTTAGGCTCCATTACTAATACTTGACAATTAATTATGTTCTTGTTTTTAATCCGTTACCCGAACTTGAAGAAAGAAAGATTTACCTGCGCAGTTTACCTTCATGACAAACATTTGTATATGGAGGCCGTTGACTTCACATCAACTTGCTTCAGTATTCCCTAGTGGCATGAACTATCGGATGGATCACTTAAACCAGTTTTAACCTTTATTAAGGTCTCATCAGTTGGAGCTAGACCTATGGAGATATTGAGAGCTAAATAAATGAAGAAATCATTTTCCATATATAATTAACAAATATTTTGTATTAGCATAATATTAAAATACTCCGATTGCTACAGCCATCTTTCACTTGGAGTATTACTAAAATACTCCGAGTGAAAGATGGCTGTAGCAATTTTTTATTTGGTCAGAAAATAAAGAATGCATGGAAAAAAAATTCGTACAAAGTATAATTTGCTTTCTGACAAGACAAAATCTTTCTCAAACAATCTCATTAAGTATTTTCGATGTTCCCGCACTCAAACATCACAATTCACAATGCTTTCGTTGATTATTTTGCCAAAATGAGATTATAATAATCTTATTAAATTAATATACTAAAAACGTCTTCTCCCGATCCTGATAATCCTTTTATCCTTGGTCCATAGTAGTTGCATGCACCAGAGTTGAATATTTATCGTCCTACTTGAAAGTCTATATCCATCCTCTTCCTAAGAATGCGACAAACCTTCATCATTGTCTCACTTTGCTATTTCTCTAGCTTCAATTCTAAAGTAATAGAAAATTCCACCAATAATCGATATAGGGGAGAATTGCCCAAATCGTACTTCTTAAGACATTTTTGACATATTTATTTCCCAATATGCTTTTAAATGATAAATCATGTTTGTTTCTAGAAATTGATTCCTTATGCATCTCATGTCTGTATTTTTTAGCACGTTGTTTCCTTTTTTGCAAGTGTTTTAAACGTTTTTTATGACCCTGCAATCGGTACCATTTAGGAAACCCGGTGCCTAAATCGTACTGGCCTGTTTCCAAAATTGTACCTAATAATTGTGAATAAGGAAATAACAGTAATATGAGCTTACGCTAGAAAGTCAATTTATTTATAAACAAAATTTAAAAATTACAAAATGTTTAGGGATTTTTATAAATCGCATTTGAGGCAGTAATATATTTTGTCCTCTTTCAGTACAGCACCACAACTGTCATGAATCCATAACTTGCAAGTAATACATTGAATCACATTTTCTAAACGTGCTTGTCGACAAAGGAAGCAGAGCCACTCTTCTTCATTTACAGATCATTAATTTACAGATTATTAATTGCTGGAGCGGTACTTGTTGATGGAGCGTTAAAATGAACTTTATCAGAACTCACAACTCCGATGTTTTGAAAGTCTTTTGGAGGCATTATTTAGATGTTGCAACTTCTTGCTCATAGAATAAATCTTTGCTAGTTTCTTTTCCTTCAGAGCTTCAACTAAATTTTTATGAGGGCTACTAGTGAGTACGGTTGCTGGTTGACTGCTCGTCGGTTCTTACCAGTATTTGTTGGAATCGGTGAAATTTCGCCAATAGGAACTTTTAAAGAAGAACTAGGTTGAACATTCCCTTTTGATTCACCCATCTCATTAATTTCTACAGTGCCGGATTCAATTGCTTAATCTGAGGATCTTCAGTTTCAGTCTCATTTAATTCATTTTCGGAAAACGCAATATCGTTTTGAGAATTTTTTTCAACATATTCCTCACGTGTTAAAAGATTACTAGGAGAAAACTCTGCATCACCAAAAACGAGAGGATTAACTGGCCAGTATCCACTACTTTTAAACGCATTCACTGCATTTCCAACAGATGAAGCTCTATAATAAGCTGCAGTTATAATTTCAGTTATTGAGTAATGTTTTGGCCTGCATGATTTGTTATCCACTGGTCAAGAGATTGTTTGTAGTATGTTTGCATGGGACCAAACACACCAACATCCAGGGGCTGTAATCAGTGTGTGGTATGTCCTGGTAACTGTAAAAGGGTTACGTCATTTGCACGTGTCAAATTTAATGCCCCTAAATTTTTTGTATGGGTCGTGTGGCCGTCGAGTAATAAAATAACTTTTCTGTTCGCATCTGCTTTAACAAAATCAATAAAGTAACCATTTCAAAAATAATTCGCTGGTTATAAATCCATGTTCTGCAACTTCAATCAAGCTACCTACCGGTGCTCCTTTACCAAGTAAAGGAGCACCGGTAGGTAGCTTGATTGAAGCTTCATTATTTGTTTTTGCTTCATTTTTTCCACTCTTCCTATTCTTTTCTTACCTTTCTGTCCCACTATCTTTCCACATTTTATTTTCTACTGTGAAAAAATCACTTTCCTCAACATTATAAATCCTTTGAGCATCTAGTTTTTGTTCTTCAACTATTTTTGACAATTTGTGATAACTTAAAAAAATTATCGACGGCTTCCCTATTAAAACCTTTAGCACGAGCAATTGAAGTGTTTTCAGGTTGTCTAACAGAAAGATTTGGATGGCTCTGCATGAATCTATAAAACCATTTTTTACCCCAATTTGGTATTGCAATTAAATTTATGTTCAATATTATTTTGCACTGCTATTTGATATTCTAGTCGTCGTATATCTGTTATATTTAGGCCAAAAATAATGATTCAAGGTAACGAATATGATTCCCAAGTTCATCTTCTACAGCTGGAGGTAATACTTTCAGAAGAACTCCATTTCATTTTGGTGCTGACAAAGCTCTCTTTAATTTCCCATCTAGATGCCTTTTAAATGTTGGCTTCGGTACACCAAATCTCTGGAAACATTCATTAAATCCGTACGTTTTATTGCTGTATGCTTCCATGGCCTTTTCCATTCCTTCTGGAGTCCATTGAGCGTATTTTCGTTTTTCCATGCTGTAAGAACAATGAAGAATTTTTCAAAATAATAGAAATGCACGTGTAATGTCCTAAATCGTACCAGTACGATTTTAGAAACACTACAGTGGTACGATTTAGGAAACTCTGCATTTCGTTTAAAAAACTAACATACCCTTAACAAGAGTTAAATGGTTTTTATAAAGCAAATATTGAAAATAATATAACAAGTCTAGTATCAAAAAAACTCTAGTAACGTACTGTGAAATGTTATTATTCGATCAATATCATCTATATAAATAAAGTCAAAATTTACATTGTACTTACATGATTATTTTCGACCTTAATAACTCATGATAATCAAAATGTAACCTCTCAACTTTTTTCCTACAATATAGACTGGTCATTTAGTTTATATGCCAGCCGCTTATATTAATTGGTTTATGAAATATACCTAAAGTACGATTTAGGAAACCGGTACGCATTAGGCAACTCTCCCTTACGGCTTCTTGAATCTATTTAATGTAATAAATCAATGTCGGTGTGTACTTCGCAACTGTGGAACTACAGAAATGTTCTTGTTTTTTGGACAAATACCACAGAAATGTTTGCAGATACTTCAAAGCAATTGTTCTTGATATCCTTCATGTAAACAAGCGAATTCTGCAAACAGGGCTTATTAATTAAGTATCCGTCTTAAGAACTATATTCGGAGTTTTGAAAATGTCACACTTCTCTCTGGTTGTCATCACGATCAGAGAGAAAGCTTGGAAGTGAATTTGGAAGAACCTTTGACTGCAAATCCAGCCCATTGGCAATTCTCTCTCTCTCTCTCTAGTTTGTTTTACATTCCATGGCTTTCAAATGAACAAAACTTAAACAGCTACTTCAACAAATTCTGATTTTTAAGTATTAGTCAATGGGGTTATGACGTTTTTAACTTAAGTGCTTCCAGTCTTAAATGCGTATAGCAGAAAGCTATATAACTGCAGAAACCTTGGTATGTACATAGAAAGTAAACATCAGTCAACCAAAGGTTTGACAAAAAAAATAGTTCTCTCATGATTCGGTATCTTATCATTTAAACTTACAAGAATCTTATGACTTCACAAAATACATCGGGTGTAGTACTATATTCATCGGAAGACTCACATATCGCTGGTAATATTGGACAAACAAGGATTTCATGGTTGAATTAGAAAAGGATTTCATGGTTCATGAAATTCGTTCTTGTGCGAATATCATATTAATAATTACCTAATAAATTTCTGTTCAGAACATGGACGAGTCCTTACTAATACCATGTCCCAACACAAAAATATGTGCACAAATTCACATGGAGAAGAAACACGAAATAAGCCTCATCGCTTCTTCAGGACACGAGTACACAGATGATTTCAAATAGGAAGTGATCATTATTTAGATTAAATTGCATATAATATTAATAAAAGTATGCAAGAAAGTTTTAAAAAGAATCAAATTAAGATGGCTTTCGGAGGTGAAATGTAGACTAAATTACACAATTATTACTCAAGAAAAAATTAAAATGTTTGAAAAAGAAGAACTTCGGCGGTAGATCCTAAAGAAAACAAAGATTAATTCGGCAAGAGAGATATAGTGAGGGTATCTGCAAGAATAGATAAACCAGAACTGAGTGGTGGACAAGGAGGTTAAAGAAGCAGTAAAGGAAAAAAATGGAGAAAGCGTATCGAAAATGTCGATAAGCAAGTCTGCTTCTACTAAGGGTCGCGGGAACACGTTTGGATAAGAACACAATATCAGTATATTCTGGAGAATGAAAGAGGTTAAAAACGTAGGAAAGAGACTTTAAAGGGAATTATAGATGACAAAGATGATTTGTAAACTGAAGATATTCTGGAGTTCGCGAGTACCTTGAAATATTATTAAATGAAACAAGTAATCATAGCACTGGAAAAACATAAAAACATGGAAAAAGAGGAATGCAATCAGGAGAATATATCAATGCTTGATAGAAAGACCCCCCCCCCCACTCCATCAAACCTGAATGTGTAAAGCCATCTAGAATATATCGTATTCGAACAAAAATGCACATATGTAGAGGTATGTAATTTTTCCATTAGAGGGTTAAATTCGAGATGATTAGAGTAAAGCATTCATAGCACTCTGTCGATAAAAAGGGAGATAAAACAATGCCAGAATTACAAAGGAACTTCCCTATGAGGATATTGTATGCAAGAATATTTGAGAAAATGCTAAGTAAAATTGTGGAAGTTGAACTTGAAGGAGAATAAGCTGGGTTCAGATGAAAAATAGGTTGTCAAGCTCACATTTCACTTTAAGACACATAGTTGGAAATCATTGGAATATAACGACGATATCTGTATTTACGTTCGTGGATCTGAAAGAGAAATATGAAAATGTGACAAGCGGAAAGCGATTTAAAACAATACAATTAAATGAAGAAATGGAATATTATGAAGAGCAATCTACAGTTAAGTTGTAAGTCATGAAAAAAAGTGACTATAAACCTGATATCAAAACTGGAGATATTCAACTCGGCTCTTTATGCCGATGATGTTATTCTGTTAAGTCCAGCAAAAGATTTAGGATGTATGAAAATCGTAATACTTTCTTTTTCTCGAAAAGATGTGAGTTAAAATCTCGTATAGGATGCTCAGAAATATAAGATCTTTTAAAGTTAACAGTTAACCAGTCTTATAATCTCTTTTTGTAAATCGCAAGTTTTCGTGGTATCTCACGAAACTTGGGATTTTCAGCCTCTACAAAAAAGAAAATCTGGAACACGAAATTAACAAATAATAGTCTGGCTCCATATCATTAGGTTTTGCAGTAATTCTACCCAACCCTATTCTAAACTAAGTACACAGGAAAGAAAACGAAATTCTTCATGTCAAAACACGAAAGTCGGAAAACGACCTAACTCCTACAAGGAAAGAAGAGGGCATCACGAGTTTTGGGGATTGAGAACGTGTTACGCGGAATTTAGCAGTCATATCGAACTCTCAACATAGCTTTTAACTCGGTTCAGAAGTCGAGTTAACATCGCATATGAACTAATTTCGAGTGACCGTGTGTGTGATCTTGGATGTATTTAGATGTATTATATGTTATCAGTTAAATTATCAACAGATAACTCGTGTTTATTGTTGTTGTTTGTTTTTGTTTCCTCACTAACTGGGCCTTTTTTAATGAGAAAGTTACTCATTACAAACATGTCTCCGTTTGTAGATAAATAAGATGCCAAAATTCTAAACTAATTATTAGCAAAATCTAAGTTCATAACGTCAGAGAAATAGTTGATATTGCCTTATTACAGTGATGCTATTTTATAATATCAGAGCAATAGTTGAATTATTTCACTTTATCGTTGGGTTTGATTATTTTTACCTTATTATACGTTATTGAAAAGCATATGAGGTTTTAGATTAGTATAAGCAACCTCCTCCCTGTAGCTTGTGTACGTCAGACACGCCAAAAGGTTGTAAATCTATCTTGTATTATCGTATTTTTATATTACTGTGAAATATTAAAAATATAAAATATTTTATAGTATTTATTTTTACAAAACTGGTTATATAGGAATTACATGGAAGGTCAATGCATGTAATGCATGACTAAATATATTTAAAGTGTAAAGTGACCAGACAGATAGAATTTAAGGAGGTGCACAAAGATGGTGTGTTGTTTTTACTACTAAACATTAGGTATAAAACAAGAATGCACACTATTCTCATCTGCAACTGCTTGGAAAGAAGTCAACGGACACCATAGTACGAAGAGCAAACAACCATGACGCCCACCTTAATAAGATCTAGGGCTTCCTTTTCGCTGCGATGACTGCAGCAATCCTACGGAGCATACTTTCCACAATCGTACGATAGCGATTAATGGGAATTTTGGACCAATTTTCCTACAGGGATGTAATGAGATCCTGGACTATTGTGGGGCGGGCCTCACCCGAAGCTCCAGTTAATCCCACAAATGTTAAATAGGGTTGAGATCAGGGCTCTGTGGATGCCAGTGAAGTGTGGTGACGTTCATGTCCACAAACCACGCAGTTACAGCAGCAGCCTTATGACACTGTGCATTGTCGTGCTGAAAGAGACAATGGTCAGTTTCGTAAAAACGCCACAAAGTAGGAAACTTGCATTATGCAGAATGTTCAGATATCTCTCGGAGTTCAATATTCGTGGCACCAGATACGGAGGTCCGAGGCCAAACCTGTAAAAACTAGTACCATACTATCACACCACTACCTCCGAATTTCATATTTGGAGTTATGCCCTCTGGCAAGAGATGTTCACCGGGCATCCGCCACGCTCATCCATCTGCTCGGTAGAGAGTGTAGCGTGATTCGTTTCTCCATAACACAGCTTTCGAAACTTTCACGTCGCGCTGTACACGCTCGTTGCACTACTGAAGCCGCCTCTGCATGTTGTATCGGATAATGTGGGGCTTGCATATTGCGGTTATAAAATGAAACCCGTGTTATAAGCCTCTGTTCTTAATGTTTTTGTGCATATTCGTGTTCTAGTCGATGCCTGGAACTCCGCTTTCAACGTATGATCCGGCGATTGGCGGTTTTTACATATCCTTCATAGCACCCTACGGTTACGTTCGGTGAGTGTGGTTAGTTGTTCAGTGCGGACAGCACTTGAAGCTGATTTACTGCGCTTCCATCTCAGTATGATATCACTGATTGTTGACTTGAGATGACCGAATTGGTCAACAATTTTCCAAACAGATAGGCCTGCAACATGGTAACATATCATAACGCCTCTCTCAAACTCATTCAGTTCCCTTCTCGTAGCCATTTCACCCGGACCCAGTTGCACTGGCTTGGAAGCCTCATATTCCTCCAGTTTATACCGGGTATAGATATGCGACTAGTTAACGTGGCATGATGCACTTCGTCCATGGCGGCGTTCATTGACTTCTATCCGAGCAGTGTTCAGATAGCATTATGAAAGAAAGTGGTAATAAACCCGATATAAAAACTAGAAATATGCAACTCAGCTGTTTACTTTATGCACATTAAGTTATGCTAATAAATAAATCCCGTTCACACGTCTTCTGGATTATTTTATCGAACCGAATAACTTCTGGAACATATTTGATATAGAACTCAGTAAAAAAAAAAGAAAAAATATACATAAAAATAGGCAGTGAAAAGTTTAATTCCCAACTGACAAACTATGGAATAAGTAAAATCTTTCAGCTATTTAGGCACAGTTTTAATGAAGTTAGTCAAGTATTTGGAAATAAACAACATAAAAAGATATAGTGTGGTGCGAATAAATCTGTATAAAATCAGAGTAAAATCACTCTAAACTAATGGTGCAATCACTAATACATGGTAATGTTCACATCTTAAATTGAGGATGGAATTAAAAATAATACAGTTTATCAAGAACTAGAGACCTAAGATACAAGGTGAAAATAACGAATGAACAGAGACCATCAATGCTGGAATCATAAGTAACATGAAGATATTAGGGCTTGACCTTATCATTCATAGCATTCAAGAATTGTGTGAGCAGAGCTAATCTAAAATGGTTTGTTGACTTAATCAGAATTAAAGAAATAAACGTAATGAAATCTTTTTTTAGAAGGAAAGAGACTTAAAGAAAATGACCAAGGTCTAGATTGTTGTAGTCAGAATATGACTAAAATATATTAACAGGCGACACTGGAGTTCTAACAAATAACAGATTAATTTGATAGTAATAACTGTTTATTCTATAACACAGTATTACCATGGTATTCTATGCATCTCTTGAGTATATGTATCAATAATTTATCTTTATGTAGTATGATGCAGTTTTTTTAGCTGTTGAAATTACTCCTAAGATAAAAACCTTTGGAATTTTGAAGCTCAACTTTATGTACTTTCATGTGTTTAAAATCAATTCTTCATACTATAAATCTGCATGTTGATCACGACAATTTTCTATTTGCTTAAATAGGCGAATATATGTGATAAACATGAAGGAGAGAAAACTGTCTGTTCTATACTACACTAAGATAATTAATGAAAACTTGAAATAAATAAATACAGCGATCAGACAGAAAGACAGAATGCGATAATAAACAGACAAAAACATTAACCATTGAAAATAAAACGAATATCTGGAAAAATCTGCAAATGCGAATGGAATTAAATACAAGGTGAGAAAAGATAGTAAAAACTGATTATACACCAGCATGATGACTGTGTTGAAGCAGAAAAGAAATAACGTGAGTTACATGAATAAAGATAGGCGTCTTTTCTGAGCGACAAGAAATAAATAAATGGAGAATGTTATGAAGTGCACGTTTCTTTTCTCATAGTTTGCTTACTGTCTCATGTGCAGATTGTAAAATTGATTTGATTCAATACGTGATTCGTTGCTATGGTAACAAGATACATTCTGGAGATAATTTTGTAACGACTGTTACGGATATGGCACTGTTCGAAAAAATAAGGTTAAAGGAAAAAGTTTATTGTATCGTAAACTCAGTGCCGGAATGGGTTGGTGATTTTTACATCTTTCCTTCATTTTATCCCCTGTTCCTCTCGCGCATAGATGTTTTCTTGAAGGAACAATTTTAGACATTTGAGAACGTAGTGCATTTTGAATAACCCTGTACATCATGCTTCACCGCGAAACGCATTTGCTATGCAGGTGTGCCTCGCTTTGCAGCCGTTCAATATACAACCAAATAACTTCATATATAAAATCTACGTTTTTCTGTATCTTCCCGTCTATCTTTTATTAGCTTTCGGTGTTATTCGATTTGCCTATTCTCTGGTACTTGAGTTTCTGTATTAACATTTCCCCAATATATTGGCAAAATAGAACAACATAAGACTTTTAAAGTTGTTATGTATGTACAGAGTCAGCAGAGACAATTTTATGTTAGGCTCACTTTAAAATAGTTAGTTTTATTTTTTCCATTATATATTAGATCATGTATAATGCATCAACAGTCAAAAATCTTATTATCTGCTAAACTATATTTGGCTGCCTCTCAGAGCTCCTAGGTGCCTTTTTGTGTTTATATTTCAAATTTCAAAAAAGTAAATTTTCGACAGCATTACTTCAGCCAGCTTACTCGTATAATGCATTACAAGAATAATGCGCAAACACCGAAATATTTCATTTTATAAACGGCTATATTTATTTTGAAGGAAATGTATACGATTTAAGGAGAGATTTGAAAAGCAAATGGCTCTCTCTCTTTTAAGATATATTTTACTTATGCGTAACGCCGTCTCACAGACATGAAAATTATTTTCAAATCATTACATGCACTTGTGAAAGAAGTTTTTTTAAGTCTGTTCTTTTGTCTTATGTAATATCGGTGATAACTTGGAATCCTACTACATACATTGTTCTGGATAATTTTAATATATATTTCATATTTTATATTCTTCTTCTTCTTATTATTACTTCCCTTCTCTTTTACCTTGAGTGTCAAGGATTTTCTAAATTTAACCTCTACCGTATCGAGGATAAGGTGCAGTTGTTCACGGGCTGGTTTGCCTGTTCTTGGGGACGAAAAACCCGAATTTTCGTATTTTTATTATATTTCTTATTTGTTGTGTTTTCGGTTTGCATTTTGCTCTTTATTCTCTCACTTGTTCTCCCATATTGTATAATATTGAAATATGAAGGATTGTACACTTTAGCTAATGAGCTAAGGGAATCGTCATCATTAGCCATTTTCTGTCCACTGCTGGACGAAGGCCTCCTCCTCCTCTATTCATTCCTGTATTGAGCCGTTCTATGCCACTGAGTTCTTGCCATCTCTTTAATCTCATCCTCCCACCTGTAGTTCTCGTTCCATCTCTAGGATTCCATTCTGATATCAATTTAGTTTATTTTTGAGTATTACTTCTTGCAGTATGACTTTCCCATTGCCATTTGGATCTTTTCACTGCTATTATAAAATCTCTCACCATAGTCTGAGCTCTGACTCAAATTTTGCGCTTTCTATCTAGAATGGTAATACCGAGTAATGGTCTTTACACTTTTCTCTGTGTAATCCTCCACTTGTTGGTAAATTTTTTAGTCGAAGTCTATGTTTCACTTCCATGTGGCATGACCGGAAGTATACATCTGTCGAATATTTTTCTTCTAAGGAAGATTTGGATGTTTCCTTTGAGTACTTCACGATGTTATCCAACCAAGTTGAATTCTATGTATAATTTCTTTTTATAGTGACCCTCTAATGTGATCTTTTGTCCTACTAGGTAAACATAGGGGTTGCTATATCAATTTCCTGCTGTTCCATTTGTACTAGCTTTTTGGTAATGTATTTATTCTACATTATTTTTGTTTTGTTTTTGTTTTTATTTAACCCTCTCTTTTTACTCTCTGCATTCAATTCAGTGAAGGGAATCAAAATAATGCTTACTCAACTCCTAAAGTAACATTAGTTTCATGGGCGTTTTCCAAATGTTTCTAAATATAAGACAGTTAAGGATTAGGCTTATTTTTCAATTTACTATCCAATACTTTATTTTTCGAAACGAAAGTTCCATAGAGCAGTAAGTACATATAACTTAGATCTTTACTTACTTTTGGTATTTATGATTTGATATGTTTATTAGCTATATATTGCTCATTGCTTCGAAATGGCAGAGTTATTTAATTGTTGACTTTTTCAACAGTGGAGTACCCAACGAAAAACGAGCAGCTGCGGGTATAGCCTTCATGACCAGCAATAAATGGAAAGACAAAATTGAATCATATAACTGGATCTCTGAAAGAATAATAACGACTAGACTTCAATTAAATTTCTTTTTTCTCCTTCTCCTTTCCCAACCCCACCACCCATATACCGTACTAACGTACTATAGGTTGACCAGCCAACCTCTCGTATATGATCACAATATAAAAAAAAATAAATAAGAAATTTATTACAATCATAGGAATATATGCACCCGAAGAAGAAGAAAAAATCTGAAACAGAAGAATTCTATAACAACCTCTAAAACGTAATTCAGAACACAAATAAACAAGATTACTTAATCATTGCAGGCGATTTCATTGTTAGAATTGGATCAAATACATTTAAAGATTTAATAGGTAATCAAGGAGAAAACATAATAAATAACAATGGAAGAGAACTCAGGGAATTTGTGGCCTATAATAGTTTGAAAATTACCAACAGCTTCTTTAAACATAAAGATATATATATATATATATATATATATTTATTTATTTATTTTTTATTTATTTTTTATTTTTTATTTATTTTTTATTTTTTAAATAACGAAACCTGTGGTGAGATCATAATTGTCTTACTTTGTACAGACAGGTAGGTCTGTTCAGAAACGCATCTCGGAACATGAAGACCACATTCGTCTTTTTAAACCGCAGAAATCTGGCCTCTCTCAACACTGAATTGAAAATTCAAGCCATAGGATCCATTGGGAAAAGTCTAAACGTTTTACATAGATCTTTATATAAACCTGAAACCTGAACGTTTATATAAAGAAAGTTCTGAAGCCCTACTACACAGACCAAATTTAAATCGCAACGACGTTCTTACTATTCCTAAAGTATGGGAAATTGTCATACAAAATTGTGTTAAATAATTAGTATTAGTTTTTTCTTTTTCTTTTTCTTTTTTTTTACTTCTGTAACATGTTACGCACGTTTAATGAGATTCTATTGTAATCATGCGCCCTAACTGTATGTTATTCGTATTATTATTTAAACTACTGTACTGATGATGTCCTAAATACTTAGGATGAAATATTTACAAGTAAATAATTTTCACTGTGGTTAATACGTATGTTTCTTTTAATTATAATTAATACATAAATATACATGGGACGCCAAAGGATATAAAAGCATCATTGACTATATAATAGTGGGGGGAAAACTAAAGAAGTTGGTAAGAAACTGCAGAGTATACAGAGGATGTAATATTGACTTATACCACTATTTATTAATCATTACTATTAAGATCCCAAACAGAAACAATACAAGAACACAAAAACAAAAGCAGAAGAAATTTAAGATAGAACTGTTACAACAAGATAGTATCAGAGAACTATATCAAAGAAAACTTACAAATCATACAAAGAAAATAAATGAAGATACAGATATAGAAAATGAATGGCAAAACATTAAACAAATAGTAAAACAAGTAGTATATGAAGCCATAGGAACAAAACTGCGAAGAAAAAGGAAAGGACTAAGAACCTGGATCCCAGAAATAGAATCTTTAATAAGAAAGAAAAAAGAAATCTACCTTAAATGGTTAAATGACAGAACCATAGGAAATGAAATAGAATATAAAAGAATCAGAGCAATAACAAGAAGAGAAACCAGGAAAATCAGAAGACAAGACTGGGAAAATTTGTATCAAGATTAGAGTATGACATAAATGGACCTCAGCTAAAGAGCTATAAAATCATAACAAAAACTCAAGAAACAAAGGATAATCTACAATTAGAAGGCTCCTCCACAAAAGAATGGACCAATCACTACACCAGCTTCTAAACAATAATAATCAGATTGAAATAAAACAAGTAATAAGTCAAGAAACAAATGAAGAACCAATACAGTTGATAAATATAAATATAAAAGATCTAAAAGAAAATATTTGAAAAACTAAAAATAGAAAAGCTACAGGAGAAGATGGAATAAATTCAGAACTATACAAATACAGCTCTAAACTATTTCAATTACGATTAATTAAATTTCTAAACAGAATATGGGAAGAAGGAAATAACCCACAAGAATGGAAGACAGCAATAGTCATAACTATATTCAAAAATGAAACAGAAAGGATTGAGGAAACTACCGAGGAATATCCTTATTAAATACATACTATAAAATATATCTAGATATAATTAAAAGTAAATTAAAACCATGGGCCGAGGAAATTATTGGAGAAGAACAGCGCGGCTTTAGTAAAGGAAGATCCTGCACAGATTCCACATTTACACTCAAACAAATTATAGAAATAAGAATAGAATTTAATCTGCCAACATATATTGCCTTCCTAGATTATGAGAAAGCATATGATCAAATCAACAGAACAAAATAATGAATATACTGTATGAATTCAAAGCTCCACCTCAAACCACAAAAGGAATATCAAAAATAATGGAAGAAAGCTAAATTAAAATTAATAATGAAACAACCGACAAACTTAAAACCAATACAGGTCTCATTCAATGAAGTGGATTATCACCAATACTCTTCAATATGGAAAAAATTTCAAGAGAATGTAGGAAAAACAAAACCATAGGAAATAAAGAATTAACCAGCCTTTTGTGTGCTGATGATCAAGTTATTTTTGCTGAAAATGAAGACCAATTACAAAAAAGTCTACACATCTTGAACAAAACAACAGAACAGTATCGCATGAAAATCTCAATAAATAAAACGAAATCAATAGCATTTCAAGGTAAAGAGATTAAAAGATGTAAACTAGTCATCCACAACAAAGTAATAGAACAAGTGAACAAATTTAAATATCCAGGAAATTACGTAAGCCCCAATGGAGAAATCGACACTGCATATAAAAAGAAAAATTCCTAGAAGTCATTGGAACTTTGAATAGACACTTCAGTAAACATATGTCTAGAACAACCCAAATAAAACTATATAAAATAATAGCCAAACCAATTCTGAAATATGGCAGTGAAACATGGACTTGGGGAGAACGAGATAAAAAAAAACAAGTGAAAGCTGCAGAAATGAAGTTCCTAAGACCGCTCGCAGGTTATAAAAGAATAGACAAGATAAGAAATGAAGAAATAAGAAAAAAGTTATCCATAATTAGCATAGCAGAAGACATCACAAACTATAGAAAAAAACTGGAAAAATCACATAGAAAGAATGAATGAGGACAGATGGTCAAATATTGCTTGGAAATATAAACCAAAGGGACACCGATCAAGAGAAAGGCTCAGGAAGAGATGGGAAGAAGATTTTTTAAACCTTTGAAAACGTTACAGGCAAACCCTTGTCTAATACGGGAAGTCAAGAAGAAGAAGAAGACTTTTGCAAATACTGTATGCATAGCTTTATATTTAGGAAAGTCCACAGACAGAGGATAATACATTTCACTGAAAGGAAGCGATCTTATAAAGGCTTTTAACTATCTCCCTATCACAACTTTTGGTTTTAATCCAATAAGCAACATACTAGTTGCATATCCTTTCACGGAAGACAGATTCTTATCCGACACATTTTGCTAAAATATTTAGTAAACTCATGCAATAAGTGTTTATTGCATGAGTTATAATACCTCGTCATACATTAACCTATTAGGTCCAACCAAATTGGAGTTCATAACTTTAATATAGGATATTATGGTTTTATAATTTGTTGTTCTGATGTGGCTCCCGTATTTATTTGAGTGTTTTATCAGATTTATTTATTATTATGTTTTAAAGTTTTAAAGTTAGCAAAAGTTTTAAAACCACTGAATATTTTTGTTGCTTTTCAACCGTTTAGAAAAATCTCCACTTTTCTCACTTCTCCTAAGGACAAGCTTCCACATCTTAATCATCCAGGTGTCTACCAGATTCCGTGCTCTTGTGGATTATCTTATTTCGGACAAACGGGAAGATCTGCCTCTATTCGGCTAGAAGAACACCCATCTTATATTGAATACTTTAAACCTGAAAATTCTGGACTTTCTGAACATGCCATCTTCACTAGACACAGAGTTCATTGGAGAAAGACAAGAGTTCTTCACAAAAGTCAGTTTCTCATGGAACGCCTTTATAAAGAAACATGTGAAACTCTACTTCATTCTCCTAACTTAAACAGATCCGACGGCTTACGTCTATCCCCTTTATGGGAGATAGTACTTTACAAATCAGCTAATCTTTCCTAACTTTTTATTGTATTAATTTTTATTTTATTTATTTTATTTTTATTTTTTTTGAGGAAAGTTATTGACCTTTTTAGTTATCTTACACCAGCTACTTAGGTGGCATTTTTGGAATTGTCAGTTAGTGTTTAATTTTGAGCTTAATGCCTGTGACACACACACACAGGCGAAAATTATACTATTAAATAATCTTTCTACGTGAGTTTTTTCCGTTATTTATTTTGTATCGATATGTCTACTCACGGTTTACCTCTTTTAAAACTTAAAGTGGTCTAATCACGCTGACTTCAAAGATAGGGTTAGTTTTTATTGAAGACAATGGGCTTATCATATACTCTTTATGTAGTTTGGTAATTTTCTGGATGGTGAGTAGATATTGGATGTTGTAGTTCTGCGATATCTGAAGTGTATGTAAGTGATGAGATGCTCTCTCTCTCTCTCTCTCTCTCTCTCTCACTCACAGCTGAACCATACGAGTTGTGCGTAGAGTCGAGTTAGGTCGTGTTATGCGATATGTGTCTGTTGTTACGGTAGGTGATATTGAAATAATCTCTTAATAAAATAGGTAATGCTTTTATTAAAAATTATTTTGTGTATCACTATGAGGGGTTAGGTTATTGGCTGCTGTATATTACACCTCTGAAGCACTTTGAGACAATATTTCTCTGATTTTTCTAATCTGGATAGATGGCTGTTTGCAGTGTTTGCGTAGACTGTTATATGGTATCTAAATATAGATGGCGCGATATGAGTTTATGTTGTTATGAGTACGGTTTTAAGTTTTTTACTCGTTTACTTGGAAGCATTTTGCTGCAGTGACGGGGAGTGTGGTATGTAGGTATTCTGCAGGTTTTGTCCATTTGAAGTTAGTCTATGTAAGGCAAAGGTATTTCGCTGTGTTACGAGAGTGATTTCGGGAAAGTGGCAGCTGTGCTTGTTGTTAATTCAGTGGTATGTATAACAGTGTAGTACAATTGGTGCAGGGCGCATAAATTTTGGCTATTTATAATTAATATCATTAATTAGTATTAATAATTAATTTTAACGCAGTTATAGTTAACTTGTAGCAGAAGTAAGCTGTTATTCCATTTGGGTCTTGTTGGGCTTTGGAGAAAGCAGAGTTGATGTTTGAGTGAAATGTTAGTAATGCGGTGTCATCTGCCTCTTAGTATATTTGACTTAGTGTGGCGAAGATGTAAATGCCATTAATAGCGCCTTGTAAGATTGTGTTTAATTTGTATGCCCGAATATGATTTGTTCTATTTTTTGTTGTGCAATATTTTTAATCATTCTCCGCACACTTATAGGCCCATTGTACATTAGTACCGTGAGTGGGTTAAGGATTTTTTTCTATTTTATTTTTTTATAATTTTTAAAATTTTATTTTTACATAGACCTGAAACCTTGAACTAGAGACCAAACACGGAACCTTTTCAAGCTACTTCATGCCTCCAATATGCGGGGTAGTGGTACTAGCCAATAGATCACATAGGGACACGAGATTCTAAATGCCAGACGTTTCTCTCAACTTTGCGAAGAAATGGAAAGTAATCATACACAGCTTCTTTTTCATGCAGATGTTCGGTTGGCTTTCTCGTGGGAAAAGTCCTTACTCGTTTATTTGAACTTTGGAATGAACTACAAGTTTTTCTTGATGAAAATTTTGAATTGAAAAAAAAAAAAAAACATTTACCTAAGAAATGGCTCACTCAATTAGCATACCTGGAAAATATATTTTCTTTATTAATTAATCTAATTTGTATTTACAAGGCAAAAAAAATTCTATATTTTATGTCCAAGATAAAGTGAACGTGACATTTGCAAAGATGAAGATATGGCAAAAGTGGGTTGGTAAGAGAGAATATGACGCGTTTCCATCTCTTCATGAATTTCTTGCAAGTTCAAATAAGTAAACTGATGATGATGATGTGAAAATCACTATCATGCAGCATTTACAAAGCTTACAAATGCATCTAGAAAAGTATTTCCCTGAATTGGGCATTAATATTGAGTGGATAAGATATCCTTTCAATTTCAACAAATCTATGCGAAAGAGTCTGTCGCTAAGAAGAACTTCTAGAACTAGCTTCTGATGGTTTCCTAAAAACATAAATATAACGAGTATACGTTATCATTATTTTCAATACAAATACAGAATGTATTTCCTGAATTAATATATAAAGCTCTAAGGTTCATTTTTCCATTTCCACGTTCATATCTGTGCGAAGTTGGATTTTCGGTCCTTGTAGATATTAAGACGAAGAAGAGGAACCGCATTATAGATGTCGAACCACATCTGAGATTGAAATTAACAACTATAGTTCCACATTTTCCTGAAAATTTATCCCATTATAAGCAATTTCACTCCTCTCATTGATGATAAATTATTTAAATTAAATAAAAAATTTATAGTATCTTTATAAATTTTGTTCTATTAAAAAAATCATATATTTTGTTTACATGTACATCTAAATTCAAATAAAATAGACATTTACAATGAATATACTTTTTTATTTATTATTATTTGTTGTTATTATTATTATTATTATTATGATAAGGGAAAACCTGGTAATGAAAATTTAAGAAGGATTACGCGGATATCTGAAGTTTGAAAAACACTGGTAGGAGATATCTTCTAATAAGGCGGTGGTCCTTTTTTGTTTTCTGGAAGCAGTTTTGTGAGATGATATTGTAATTCTGTAAAGTAGTGTATGTTACTTTTCCAAATATTTTGGAGATTTCTGGTATGTTAGCTATAATTCGGTATTTTTGATTTAGAGGAATTTAGAGTTTGTGTTTTTATCAGGTTTTTGGCAGTGCTCTTTTACTATGAAGTGGATTTGAAATTGTCTGGAGTTTTGCGATATTGTTTAGCGTATTGTTGACAGCCCATACGTTGATGTGTTGTACTCACTTTAGTATATCAAGATACTATTAGGATGAGCAGACCAGTTGTACGGTTGTCGATGCACTTATCCATGTTTATAATTCGTGTAGGAAGCTAGGTGTGGATTTTCGTCTGGGGGTCTGTTTATTATCTTTATCGTGTATTTCTGGCTCTGCCTGTCATTATTAAAGATTTCGAAATCATTAGCCGTGATTTCCGAAACTAGTGTTTCCACATGTTTGAAACACGTTTGTTTTTCAATGATGTTGTGTTTTCCTGGATAAATGCAGTAATGTTGCCATCTCTTTCGTTTGGTCTACACAGAGTGTAGGGATGGTAATAGTTAACGCTGTATGCAGAAGCGTCTGTGTCACTTAAGACAGAATTAGTACATCCGTATTTGTTAAGGTGTTGTTCAGCAGTTATCAATGTAAGTCAGTGTTTCTTTATGCTTCTCATATTTGTAAGATAGTGAGTTTGGAATTTGTGTAAGTGTTGTCAGTCTACTTGCTCAAAGACTCAAAACCTTGAAGTTACATTTTCTGACGGGATATGTTCGCTCATATTAACATTACCGTGCTATAACATTCAGAAATAATTTTGAAGCTTGTTCTTAAGGTGAGGTTAAGGTTCTTAAGGTTAAGGTGTTGATGTACTGTATTGGAAGACTGATTACATTAGCTTCACCTATGACCCCTTAGTCCATAGAAACTTTTTTCATGCCTGATAAAGCAGGTTTCTTGAAGTGTGGGTACAGATATCAGTTATGTAGATTGGATTTGGGCATTTTGTGTTAGTCAGGATCGATGTTGCCGTCTTTGCTTGCTTGCTGCTGGAATACAGTCTGTCATTTTTGCTGGCAAAACGAGCGATGATTGGTGGCAGTCTCTCTCGCTCTCTTTTTTGTGGTCCTCGATTAACTTAGGTGTCTATGGTTGAGCCACTCAATGGCACGAGAACTTAAATCTTCCGTCTTTTTTGCCGGTATGCCATTAATTTGTGGTTAATTGTTATTTTTTTTTCGTTCTTTTTTTCAACAAAAGTTCCATTTGACACGTGAATATTTACTTCTTTTCGCAGTTTTTAATTTTCAATCTTGAGGTTTTTCTGTGCTTCTATGGCTACCAGTAGTTTCAATTTTATATTACGCATTGTTCCAACTTCTAGACTAGCATTAGTTCAATGTAGATAATGCTTCCACTCTTGGAAAGTTTTAGTTGATTTGTTCCGTGTGAACATTAGGTATTTAACAAAGAGTTTGAATGAATCTAAATTGTCAGTAATCGTAGGTACAGAGAGGGGCTTACCTTGCTGTCCAAGGTAAGTCCCTTTCGCAGCATTATTTCCTGTATTGTAGACTGCGCCAATCTGTGCGTTTGGCTATCATATTTGCATTGCACATGGTTTAAGATATTCCGTAACACTGGCAGTGTAGCCCTCGCCCACATCAAGAGCAGTGTCATCCATCTCCTTCGTCGCATAACAACTGATTGTACTTATTGTGTATATATATATATATATATATATATATATATATATATATTCATGAGTATTGACTACGTTACTTTGATACATTTAGAAAGATATTTAATGACTAAAAAACCGATAATTAATTAAAAGATTTAATGATAAAAAACACAACTAGTTTCGGCCTTCTACAGCCTTCATCAGGTATTTTTTTAGGAAGAGGAAAAATAATAAAAACTGAAGATTCTAAAAAACCGAGAAGCACAGATAAATTGCAGTACATAATTGAAATAAAAAACGTTGTATTAACATTCAATTTGTTCTATTTTACGTGCCATTATTTGTTGTATGCGTGGTATCAGACTCTCGAGAACGCCAGTACTGAATAACAGCAGTGTGGCTATCAGGGATGTTATAGCTTAAATTGTTGTTTAAATATTCAGGATTGAGGAGGATCTCCCTGGATTCCACTATCTTTCTTTCAAATTCATCATGGCAGCGGAAAATGTTTTCAGATCTATCCCAGGAAATTGAGTGACCTTGAAAATCATCATGAGGATTGTTAGAGAAGAGAATATGGCTGGATAAGGCACTGGCATGTGATCTATTATAGGAGATGTCTCTTTTATGTTCCTCAATACGAAGTTCAATAGACTTATTAGTTTGACCATAATAAGGAATATTACAGTCACACCATAGTTTATATACACCAGGATATTTCAGATTGTGATGCTTAGGCTTAGGATGGGTTATAAGAGATCGGATTTTTGGAAGTGTAGTGAATAACGCGCTGGTATTGTACTTCTTAAGGACTTTATCCAATTTTTGGGAGACCGAACTGATGTATGGGATTGAGATGTTACCTTTAAAATTAGTAGTTTCTGTATTGCGGTGCCTAGGAGGATCTATAAGAAATTTCTCAATGTTTTTTTTTTTATAATATCCACTTTGTTCAAAGACATGTGATAGGTGATTAATTTCTTTTTGAAGTTCATCTGGATCGTTTAAAAGAAAGCGTGCTCTGTGTCCCAAGGTGGAAATAGTTCCGAGTTTGTGTGGTGGAAAACGATGAGAAAGATTGTGAAGATATCTATTAGTATGTTGGTTTTTTGTGCATAGAGATTCTAAATTTTCCAGAGCAGCGTGAGAGTTTTATATCCAGGAATGGTAGAGAGTTTTCATGTTCTAGTTCGGCTGTGAATTTTATATTTTGATGTTGGTTATTGAGATGATGTAGAAAATCCATGAGTTTTTGCCGTGACTCCATATAATAAAAATGTCATCTACATAACGCTTCCAAACTTTTGGTTTAAACGAAAAGGACGATATAGCTCTTGTTTCGAAGTCTTCAAGGTAAATATTCGCCAGAATAGGGGATAAAGGGTTCCCCATCGCCAATCCCTGGTTCTGTTTATAGATGATGTCTTGATATCGGAAGTAGCCAGATTGAACGCAATGCTTGAATAAAGCAAACGCTTTTTGGATAATTTATCCTTTATTAATATTAATACTTCTTTAGTGTTTCTAAATGTGTCAAAGTATCCGAGTCAATGCTCATGAATACATTCATAGCCTACACGACGAGGCATCTCTAAATAATATAAATAGAAACTTTAAAAAAACGTTGAATAAAATAGGACTGAGAGTCAACAGGTTAGTATTCCTAAAACGTAGTAAATTTCATGGTCTTCTCGAATTTTATCTCATTTAAAGAAAATATAACTACTGCACGCGCCAAAAGAATCTATTGTAAAGCCAAGTTAGACCTACCCAGTGAAAGAATTTCGAATACAAAAAGTAGTCTGGCTTTTTTGTTCAACGAAAAAAAGATCTTTAATTGAAAAGCTTGAACAGTTTCTGGATAATGATAGCTTAAATGAGTTTGTTTCTAATGGTGAAACACAAGCAACACAGATACAAAATAATAATAAGATTACTCTGATCAGGAAATTTGAGAATCTAAGAGAGTACGAAATACATGTGATATTACAAAAGCCCGCATCAATCCAGACAAAGTGGTAATAAACAAATCCTCTCATATTCTTACAGATGCGGAAAAAGATATTCTCAGCAAAGGCCTTAATTTCATTCCTTCACCAAGATTTATTCTGTAAAATCTCTTCTTACTAAAATGGAAAAAGCTACTTCACTTCTTCCTACTCATTTGGCTAAACTTCTTCGTATTGAATCCGTCTTTATTATTAATAATGCAAAACCTCCAACAGATAACATTTCTTCAGCTGAACGACAAGCTATTGGAAATCTAAAAAGAACAGAAATATAATAATTTTACCGGCAGATAAAGGAAATTCCACAGTTATCCTCAATTCTGAAGAATGCCATAGTAAGATGCGTCAACTTCTTGAAAATGATACAGATTCAATATTACAGGAAGATCCAACACGTGAACTACCAAACCGTACTAACAATCTACTACAGAATACAAGTGAATTTCCTCGCAATATACGTCTTTCTCTACGCTCCCTACATCCACTTATACCACGTATTTATGGAGTCCCGAAAATACATAAAGAAAACATTTCTCTTCTCCTAATTGTGGAAGGTATTGACTCTTCAACCTACAAGCTCTCAAAACATCTTGCAAAATACCTCAAGCCTTTCTCTAATAAGTCTTCATCTTTAATCAACAACACCATAGACTTTGTATCACATATAAAAGATATATCCATCAACTAGAATGATATTATAGCCAGTTTAGATATTATTTCATTATTTACAAATGTACCAACTGAAGAAGTATTAATATTACTAAAGAATAAATTATCCAAAAAATGTTTGCTTTATTAAAGCATTTCGTTCAACTGGCTACTTCCGATATCAAGATATCATCTATAACCAGAACCAGGGATTGGCGATGAGGAACCCTTTATCCCCTATTCTGGCGAATATTTACCTTGAAGACTTCGAAACAAGAGCTATATCGTCCTTTTCGTTTAAACCAAAAGTTTGGAAGCGTTATGTAGATGACATTTTTATTATATGGAGCCAGGGCAAAAACTCTCTCATGGATTTTCTACATCATCTCAATAACCAACATCAGAATATAAAATTCACAGCCAAACTAGAACATGAAAACTCTCTACCATTCCTGGATATAAAACTCTCACGCTGCTCTGGAAAATTTAGAATCTCTATGTACAGAAAACCAACATACTAATAGATATCTTCACAATCTTTCTCATCATTTTCCACCACACAAACTCGGAACTATTTCCACCTTGGGACACAGAGCACGCTTTCTTTTAAACGATCCAGATGAACTTCAAAAAGAAATTAATCACCTATCACATGTCTTTGAACAAAGTGGATATTATAAAAAAAAAAACATTGAGAAATTTCTTATAGATCCTCCTAGGCACCGCAATACAGAAACTACTAATTTTAAAGGTAACATCTCAATCCCATACATCAGTTCGGTCTCCCAAAAATTGGATAAAGTCCTTAAGAAGTACAATACCAGCGCGTTATTCACTACACTTCCAAAAATCCGATCTCTTATAACCCATCCTAAGCCTAAGCATCACAATCTGAAATATCCTGGTGTATATAAACTATGGTGTGACTGTAATATTCCTTATTATGGTCAAACTAATAAGTCTATTGAACTTCGTATTGAGGAACATAAAAGAGACATCTCCTATAATAGATCACATGCCAGTGCCTTATCCAGCCATATTCTCTTCTCTAACAATCCTCATGATGATTTTCAAGGTCACTCAATTTCCTGGGATAGATCTGAAAACATTTTCCGCTGCCATGATGAATTTGAAAGAAAGATAGTGGAATCCAGGGAGATCCTCCTCAATCCTGAATATTTAAACAACAATTTAAGCTATAACATCCCTGATAGCCACACTGCTGTTATTCAGTACTGGCGTTCTCGAGAGTCTGCTACCACGCATACAACAAACAATGGCACGTAAAATAGAACAAATTGAATGTTAATACAACGTTTTTTATTTCAATTATGTACTGAAATTTATGTGTGCTTCTCGGGTTTTCAGAATCTTCAGTTTTTATTATTTTTCCTCTTCCTAAAAATATATCACGAAACTAGTTGTGTTTTTTATCATTAAAGCTTTTAATTAATTCTCGGTTTTTAAGTCATTAAATATCTTTCTAAATATATATATATATATGTATATATATATATATATATATATATATATACACGAATATATATATATACACGAATATATATATATACACCATTGCATGTTTCACTGTGGAAAACTTGTTTTTAAGGAGAACGCAGGCACATTTGTCGACTTACTGGTACTCTTATCATAGAGCTGCGCTTTTAATAAAATCTTTATTGTCTTTGAGAATAGTTAGAAAATATTACAAATAATAAAAATAATATCGTTAAATATATCAATATGAAGATAAGAAATGAACAATAGGACAATATATGATCTGCGATAACATCTGCGTTGAAAATATAGTTGAATTTCAACGTTTGTATCGGAAATTATGCAACTAATTTTTACATAAACAGTATTAAAAATAAAATTGTTACTCAAAGTTAAGTGGATATTGAATACTACATTATTTCTTAGCCGAATAAGAAACTCAAAGATAGGAAATCTAATCTAAGAGCTTCATGCAGAATATAGAAAACTATTGAGTTCGGCGAGTCCAAGCATAAGCCAACACCTGGTAGTGCAATGCTAGGGCGACTCGTAGTAAAGGTGAATAATTTTGAATAATTTTACTTCGCCGAAGTGAAGCCTGTTGGCTCTTATTTCACTAATTGTATTTGTGCACCTTTTGTCGACTCGTACAGTAAAGAAATAAGTTCTGACTATTGAAACCTTAGTATTACATCTAGGTCTACCTACTCACTGATGAGACCTCAAAAAAGGTCGAAACCGGTCTGGGTAGTGACCTTCTCTCATAATGTAGAACAGTAATATATCTCCTGGGAGCTGTGTTTTACATTATGGGAAAATATTAAGGACAGTGATCGGATCTTACTCCACCTTTACTGCGAGTCGCCTTAGCATTGCACTACCAGGTGTTGGTTTATGCTTGGACTCGCTGAGCTTTATAGTTTTCTATATTCTGCATGAAACTCTTAGATTAGATTTCCTATCTTTGAGTTTCTTATTCGGCTAAGAAATAATGTAGTATTCAATATCCACTTAATTACTTCGCCGAAGTGAAGCCTGTTGGCTCTTATTTCAGTAAAATTGTTACTTTTTTAAAGTTTGATAAAGATCAGTTATAATTCGTTTACAACATTCATTGTATTTAGATATAAACAATTAACTTTTTATATTTTTGATTACACTTTTATTTGTATGATTTAAAGTATGATTATACTTTTAAGTCAGTACAACATAAACTGGCTTAAACATAAACTCCCCAACAAGAGAAGAAATATTTAACGATTCATATAAACATACAGGCTCCTATTATCACAAGCACGGCATCAGTAATCACCACCAAAATCACTCACCGCTACTTTTTCGCAACTTCATTTCGCAATACCACCTTTACATCCCCAATACTCTGCAAAATCCCACCAAATAAACCGCATTTTACTATCACAGTAAATTGCATCACTGATAACTTAATAAAAAAAAAACCCCATAAACTGAAACAAACTACTTAATATAAATGATCAAATAACATTATACAACAGCCTTAAATTTTTGTTTACAAAACAATATACAGACGGCAACAAAACACTCAAGAAACAGGAGACATGCACTAAATATTCCATGGATAAATGAGGATATCCTTAACAGCATTGGAATAAAAGACATTCTATGGAAGAAAGTAAAAAATTCAGAAACAACTAAAAACCGCTATAGTTACACCTTTTTACAAATAGGGAAAAAGGAGTGCCATTTGGAATTGCACACTTATAGCTAATTTGCCTCTCATCTCTAAATTTCGTGAAAAAATAATACATACAAAACAGGAAAACTGTTACAGTAACATAATGCAATACAATACGGTTTCCAAAAAGCGAAAAGCACAGGCATGTTATTAGATGATATTATAAACGCACTAAATAATTCCCCCACTATATACTAAGCCCATTGGAACACATCTTCTGTCCAACATCCTTTCACAGTATACCTTAAAACCCACACAAGTTTCTTCTTCAACTCTGATACTGCTGTACTGTGGAACAGTCTTTTCCCTGACGTATTTCCCAAGGAATACAATATACATGCTTTTAACTCAAATGTAAGCAGGTTTCTCGTTTCCCAATCCACTACACATATACGGTAATAACATACTACAGGTTGATCAGCCAATCTCTCGTGTATAGGCCCAACATAAAAAAAAAAAATAAAAACGCTCTGCTTATTCTTCTTGACCTAACCAAAGTTTTACACACTTGAACCCAAAATACTGCTGCCCGAACTATACTCATTCGGAATAAGAGGTACACTGCGTACCTGGTTTAGGAATTATCTCACAGACAGAGCACAGATAACAAAAATAGGAATAAAAAACAAAGCATGGAGTCCCTCAAGGAGCAAATATTATCAGTTTTCCTTTGGCCCACAAAAAAACACAATCCTTATAATATTAGCCAAGAAAACTTCTTTAATTACAATGGAATGCCTCCCACAATACTAGTTTCGAATAGAAATCTGTCCATCATCTCAAGTAATAACAATAATAACATTATTATTTAGACAAAATCAGATTTATAAAAACGCAAATTAAAAAAATAGCAAAAACAAATTAATCATTGTAGAAAATGGACAATATATAAAGTACTTCATGGCTGAATTTTGTAAAACACCCTGGAGTGTTACTGAAGACTACATATGTAAATACTGCAAAGATCAATAAATAATAAATTTATATGAGTAATAATACTACCAGTAATAAAATAATAGAATTAAGTATAACAATAATAATATTTACAAATGCGTATTTAAGAAATGTATACTAAACACATGTTAACATGAATTGCAAGCATATTATGATGTGCAGTAACATTAGCTTTGGTGTAGTTGCATTTCAACATTTGTATTGCACAAATTTCGCAATTAATATTGACATTTACTAAAGTTAAAATTGTTATCGCACATCATATTTGAACAATATATTTCAACTGATTTGAACTATATTTCAAATATAGTTCAAATCAGTTGAAATGCCGTTATAAATGTTTATGCCGAGAACTGTTTTTTTCCCAAATGATTTGAACTATATTGAAGGACTCCACATGTTTGTTTCATATGAGCAGCTATATATATTGCTTGGAAAGAAGACACCACACATCTCAAGATGTGCAATAGACATTACGCGGGTACGAGTCACGTGTTTATAGAGGTAATAAATTGAGGGAATATGATACTCCCAGGCCAGTGCAACTGTGTCCGAGTAAAACGGCAGCAAGAACGGAACGGACGGAGTTTGAAAGAGGCATTGTGATAGGATGCCATGTTGCAGGCCTATCCGTTTGGCAAATTGTTGAAAAATTAGGCCATTCCAAGTTAACAATCATTGTTATCATACTGACATGGAAGCGCATGGAGTCAATTGCAAGTGCTACCAGCAGTGGACGACTCTCAATACTCACCGTAGGGTGCTGCGAAGGATCTAAAAACTGGACAGGAACACGAATCTGTACACAAACATTCAGAACCGAGGCTCACAACATGGGTTTCGATGGTAGAACCGCAATATGCAAGTCTCACATTATCTGAACTAACATGTAGCGTCGTCTTCACTGGTGCAAAGAGCGGGTACGGTGGGATGTGAAAGCTTGAAGGCTGTGTTATGGAGCGACGAATCGCTCTACGCCCTCCACAGAGTATATGAATTGGCGTGGGTGTGGCTGATGTCGGGTGAACGTCTCTTACCAGGCTGCGTAACCTCAGTTAGGAAATTCAGAGGTGGCAGTATGATATAGTCCTGGTTTGGCCATGGACCTCTGTTGTGCCACTTGGACCTCTGTTGTGAACTCTGAGAGGCATCTGAACATTCTAGACAATGTAATTCTTCCTACTTCGTGGAGTTTCTATGGAACTTACCAGTCTCCTTCAGTAAGATACTGTACATTACACCACAATCGACTCCACAGAGCCCTGATCTCAACCTTATTGAACATCTATGGAGTGAACTGGAGTGTCAGGTGAGGTCAAGGGACGTCGCCCTACAACAATTCAGGATCTCATTACATGCCTACAGATAGAATGGTCCAAAATTCTCATTGATCGCTGTCGTACGCTTATGGAAATTATGCCCCGTAGGAGAGTTACAGTCATCGCAGTGAAAGGAGGTCCTACATCTTATTAAGGTGGGCCCCATTGTGTTTGTTCCTCAGAGTATGGTGTCCGTTGACTTCTTTCCAAACAGGATATAATCTTAAGCAATAACGTAGAAAGTATTTTACCTTGAGTATAATAAATGTTAACGAAATGTTAATATTCACTGATGAGACCTTTATTGAGGTCTCATCAGTGGGAGCCAGGCTAGAAATATCAAGATTTTAGTAATATAGAGCTTATAAGTATTTTACCAGAACAAGTTACCATAAGGTGTTTTCACCTTATTAAATAAAAATCTCAGGAGGAGATATAAATGTAGAAAGTATTTTACCTTGGGTATAATAAATGTTAAAGATACCAAGCTATTTTAAACTCCATTTTTTTACTCCATTTCCCAAGTAAGCAAACAGACAAATTAGTCAAGTTTGCGCCTGCACGTAATGCAAGTCTAGCTGACCCTGCAGGTAGTGCAAGGTCGAAACCGGTCTGGGTAGTGGCCCCTTGCCTTTAATACAAAGCATCATACATCTCCTCCAGGAGATGTGCTTTGCATTATGGGTAAATATTAAGATTAGTGATCAGAGCTTATTCTACTTTTACCATGAGTTTCCTTGGTCTTACACTACCTGCAGGGTCAGCTAGACTTGCATTATGTGCAGGCGAAAAGTTGACTTATTTGTCTGTTTGCTTACTTGGGAAATGGAGTAAAACCAGGTTTAAAATAGCTTGGTATCTTTAACACTTAAGCAATAATGTTTTTGGAATGAGTTATAACAAGTGAGAGGAGATGTGGAGTAAACGTCAGTAAAATATTGCAGTAGTTAAATGCATCTATGACTTCATTATAAGTTTGTTGTCAAGAAATTTATTCCAAATTATTTCATTATTTAGTAGGATTTTGTATACAATTCTAGATTCAATAAATATCTTTGAAGGCTAAAATAAGCTACATGTGATGAAATAATAGCTTATCCATTTCTTCTGGGTAACGCGTTTTGAAACATCTTGTTATTGCACACGTATCATAAAGAATTTCGGTGCCAGTCTTTCGGAACTATAATTTTGTTTAAGTTTTTTATGTTATTTAGACAGCATTTTTACCCTAGGTTACAGCTTCCGATTTACAATCACTCACGTTTTCCTCCAATGAAGTTTATCTATTGTTTACACCCTTTGTCTGTGTCCCTGTTTTATCTTATTTATCCTAGCATTCGACATATTTTAGCCAGCAAAGAAACGTTGTGTGTTCGTTCCGAAGTGCCATGGTAATCCTTCATAAAACACGAGTCATCATTCTTTCTGAAGGCTTAGGGGAGCAGTAGAAGGCTGTGCTCCCCTGTGGGGATGAATGAGGGAACATTTTCTTAAATCCGTGACTGTCCAAGGTTGGTATGCTCAGAAAAGAGAAATCTCCAGTAAAGTCGCCTCCATTAATCACTACGGCCAAATATTAAGATGCCATTTATCTTAGGGAATGACGGCAGAACGGGGTGTCACTTTGGGAAGAGTTACAGTTGCTTAAGCGAACAACGTAAAGATTGACATGACTGCAAAAAATGTAGCTTTAGAGAAGAAAGAAACATGGGATGTAACGGGGTAATTGTCTTCCATAATTGATGTCCGAAGTCATATTATACACAAAACAGAGTGCTGATCATGATGGTAGAGGGCGACACAGTAGGATGGCTTAGAAAGCAGAAAATGAAACCATAGAAAATCACAAACAAAAGTAAAGTATTATTATTATTATCCGAGACCTGCAGGGAGTCAAGGACTCATCGAGGGAGGCTGTAAATTACCCAACCCAGCTAGCATACCTTCCCTTAAATTCATTTACACTAGATGGACTCACTACCCCTAAGGACAAAGTATTCCACTCACTAACTGCTCTCTGGGAGAAAAACCTAGCTCTTACCCCTTTGTTGACTTAGAACAATCTTGACTTCCATGGATGCCCCCGTGTTCTCTCCCCGCCTTCCATATAACGAAAAATTTCATCATTTGAAATGCTATAATACCCATTCAAAAGTTTAGAGACCTCTATCATATCAGCCCTCTTTCTCCTGTTAACCAGAGTCTGCAATCCACATACCCTCAATATGTCCTCATAATCTAAATCCCATAATCCGGATATAATCTTAGTAACTCTTCTTTGCACCCTTTCCACAGCGTCTTTATCCCCTTGGAACCCGGAAGACAAAATCTGCGCGCAGTAATCCAGATGTAGTATTATCAAAGCCTTATAAAGAGGCAAAATTACTTCCTTATCCTTACATGTCAAGGTTCGCTTCAACATAGCAATTATCCTCTGAGTTGTATTTGCAACTTTTGCTATGTGACCTTTGAACTTTAAATTCTTATCCACCAATAAACCAAGATCCCTTGCCTCTTCAGTTTCTTGTAGCATACCCCCCGCTAATATAATATGCTGCTGGAGCTCTAATCACGCCAACGTGCATAACTTTACACTTACTAACATTAAACTTTTGTTTGCCCAGATTTCCAGTCTATTCAAATCATTTTGTAATTGTTGAATATCAGTAGCATCCCTGATTGTCCTGCCTATCTTCGCATCATCAGCAAACAATTGCAAATCTGATGATAGACCCTGTTTGATGCCATTAATGTATAGATTGAACAATAATGGCCCAAGGACTGAACCCTGAGGTACACTACTTGTTACTTTAAATCTGTCAGATTCACACCCACTGTATACCACTTTTTGATATCTGTCTGTTAACCATCACCTGATCCAAGTCAATAGATTATATTCCAATCCCATATTCTCCAGTTTAGCAACAGCCTATCGTGTGGTATCCTATCAAATGCCTTAGAAAAATCCAACATTATCATAGTGTATCCATTCCCTTTATCCAACTCGGCCGTAACATTGTTACAAAATATGAGCAAATTGCTAAAACATGACCTTCCTTTAGTAAAACCATGCTGTTCCCTGCATAGTATAGAATGGTTGTCTGCCCATTTCTTACCAACTTCTCTAAAATCTTCACTACCACACCAGAGATGCTAATAGGTCGGTAGTCAGATACATCAGTTTTTGCACCCTCCCCCCCTTGTGCAATGGAACTATCATACATCCTTTCATTCCTGTGATATCATTCCTGAGCTGAGACTCAAGTTATACAAATGTGTGAAAGGCTTAGCCAATTCAGCTGAACTTTCCTTTAGCAAACCGGCTGATATTCCATCTGTTCCTATTGACAAATTCTTAACCAGGTTATGCAACAGCCCTTCAACCTCATTTTCATGAACCTCTAACTTTTCATTCAACTTAACAGTAGTACTATGCACATGCTACATACACCTGGTTGATATATCTTAGCAAAGTGAGCACTCATTAACTGAACAATCTCCTTAGCTTCCTACACTCGTGTGCCATCTGCATCCAATAAAGTTATTCTTCCACATTCATTCATTCCTTTGCTTGCAGAATGACGATAAAATTCTTTTGGATTGCTTTTAGATTGCATGGCCAATTTCTTTTCATACTCCGTTTTAGCTTTTCTCACAATACTCGTTACTTTTCTGGCCTGAGCTTTATAATTTCATAACTCCTCTCACTCTTATTCTCACTATATTCTTTCCACATCATCTCCTTCTTGTGGATCTCTTGCTTAATAAGGCTGCACATCCATTTCACTCCCAACCTATTTATTCTTCGAACACTAGGGATACATCGAGATACTGCCTCATTCAAGCACTTTTTCAAAGCTTCCCATGCATTGCTGACAAGTTTTCCATTCAGTAACTGATACCATGGGACCAAAGATAGTATTATTCTAAGTTGATCATAATTTCCAGCTTTGTAGTTCAGCATGTAGCCTGTTTTAATCGAAGCTTCAATACAAGTAGATACTTGAAAATACTTTTGGTGACCATTGTCACCAAAAGTATCTTCAAGAAATGATTACAAAATACTAGAATGAGAAGAAATAAGTGATATCAGTAATGAAATGATTAATTAGAATTAAATGTTTTGATTTAGAATATTTTTCTTATTATAATTCTTACTCAGTTTTAAGCAAATTCACAATTAATTACATCTGTAATATTTGCTTATAATATTTTATTTCATAAAACTTGTTTTATTTCATAAAACTTGAAATGAAATGATAAAGTGTAACCAATCAAATTAGAACGGTATGTAGTCATGCTTTTCTTATGTTGAAAGAATCACTTCCAGTGATGCCTTCTGTACGATTAGTTAAAGTTAACTAATCGGAATTTATAACTGGAGGGGTATTAAGCTGGACAGGTTTAACACGTTCTTCGGGAAAACATTCTTGCATTTAGCTTGTGTGTGTTTTCATATTCATTTAAACAGTGAGAACTGTGGAGTATAAAGAACAGGATGATGCTGAAATCATCTTTAATTTGGAAAGTAATATAATCAAATGTTTTCTATACAGAAACATGTCGCTACTATACTTTGATAAATTAATTGACATTCACATAACGCGTGAAATAAATTCTTGTACTTATCAGGAGTTTAAGCGTCTTGCTAGCAGCTTTAAATGAAAAGACCCGACTTCTTGTCTTATTCATTGGCATGTAACTATTTCTTCGAGGCATTCGTATACTGCCGTGCATACATTGTTATGCCGTTTTCATCTTGTATGTTCTACGGACATTGGTCCGCCGTTATTTCTATTAGTGTAGCTGTGCAGAATACAAGAACATAGCTATAAAACTTCAAATGCTTTCCCGCACCACTGAACGCTAACTTACCATTTTCCTTGTTTTATCTCACCAGCAGTATACCTAAGTAGGCCGCAAGCGGGATGTGATGACCTTTCTGGCGAGCTTGAGCGTCCTTAAAGAATGTTGCACTGAAATGAAACGCACTTGGCCAGGTGCAGACACGGAGCCCAGAAATAGAAACTTCTCTTCTCATTCTTTGAAGCATCTGGGACAAAAAGAAGGCTTAGTAGAGGTCTAAGCCGCTGCATTTCCCGGGCATTAATCCTTGTCTAGCAAGCAGGAACTACGCTGAGTACACCGTGCAGGAGTAGACCAGACCTAATGAATTAGAATTTACTCATTACAACTAAATGCCACGTAAACAAGATTGATGACCAGACTCACTTGTCCAACACAGTCTAGTGATAGTTCAAATGATCCTTTAAGGTAATTTATCTGGACGTTTATAACTCTTGGGTGGTTTACCACTTCGTAAAGAGAGAGAGATTCAGTAGTTCCATTGAAAAAAAAAAAGCACACTAATTTCTTAATAGTTAATGCAATCAAAATTTTAGATTGTACATTTCAGCTAGACGATTCTGGAAAACAATTAGGCATTCTTTCTGAATAATATATACTGTATTTTTGTTTGTGCTTTACATTCGAATTAAGGACTTGGTTTGAAATACTTTGTTTTGATTAGGAAACTGGAAACTGACAAACTCATTAGTTTCTTCAAATCTATAAAAGTTAAATGAATGAAGAAATACGGCAAAAACGGTTAAAAAGGTAAAAATATATGTACACTAACTAGTATTAACTTATCAGTTGATGAAAACAGGATATAAAGAAAATGTTTCATAATAGGTAGAAAAATGAAAAGCACTAAAACGAATAAAAAGCAGTCATTTCAGATTCGGAAGCAAAAATAAGAAATAAATAATAAATAATATAGAAAACACTTTTTTTTACATGGTCTGGAAGAAGAGGTTAATAGAGTTCGAAATAAGACTATTTATGATTTTAAAAAAATGAAAAGTAATAAATAATAAAGCGTAAAATGTAATCATGACAACAATGAGTGTGAAGAAATCGAGCGATCAGGATGTTAGCTAGTGAAGAGGGTTGGAACTGAAGGATTCCTCATGAGAAAGAGAACAAAAACAATCCTAAATAGGCCAAGTTGTAATATAGTACTTGACATCCGCTCATTCCGACGACGCCCATTGATATTAAGATCTCGACCGTAGCTGTTATGCACATGATACAACTGTCATCCAGGAAAGGAAGGGAATATCTCATCGAATGTGCGGCACACCCAGAGATCACGCGAGCTGATGCAACCTCACAGGTGTCTGACGTCTATCTTTAATGCCGTCCGGATCTGCGAGTGATTAAGCTCTCACTTCTGCCCGCTGCTTGAATTAAAAGGAACTCATTACAAAATCGCGAACTCGTTACGTAACTGTCAGGCCCACCGCTCGGAAAGTGCATGAGGAAATCCAAGCAATCAGATAGCCTCCTCCGCACAGTCCGCTGTAGCTACAGCGTTGGATGGCCGAAATTAGATTGAACCTTCCGTGTCGGAGCTGCTGTTTTTCTGTCAGGTCGACCGTCATTTGTCTCCATTTCCCCGGCCATCTAATTAGAAAGCCGTGTTCCTGTCGCAGCGACTGTCGGCCGTACATAAAAGAATAATCGGAGGCGAGTTGCTCACAAATGGGGATACGACGGCAGCGCCACCTGATGTAAACACTAAATATTATGTTAACGACATTAAGAAAGTGCAGTTATCGCACACGAAACTGTCTGCGCAATTCGGTGTATAAATCAAGCTCTAAAGTCAGCCTTCTGAGACTGTCACTCCAGAAAAATTGCTGTTTGCTTAGAAATACTCTCAGAACCTTTTAAATGACTGAATATTAACAGGCATGAAGTTATCATCACTATCCATTGGAGCTTTTAATTCGTGTGAAGTGATTTATTCGCATGAGCTGTTCTGGCTGCATATATAATGCTTAATATTTTTCAAAGTAATGTATTATTGCTCGCCAAAGTATACTCATTGCAGTAGTATGGTGGGAGAAACTTAATTGGATGAATCGCGATTATCTTATTTTTTCAGTATCATCAGAATGACTCATTCATGAAGACTGATTTTATTAGGTGCTCAGCTTGAACAATTCGGAAATCTTCATATAATATTAATGACTAAGATGATATACAAGTGGTATAATGGTAACTCGCTGTGCTTGTGCGTGTTTTGGAGAGAGAGAGAGAGAGAGAAGAATCTGAAGTTAGAAAATCGATAAAAAAAGCTAAGGGCATTGCACAAATGACCTAAAAAGTGGTGACAACACTCGGAATAGCCTTTATTTGCTACTATAAAAGAAATTAGAAGACAGTGACTCCGTACACCCTTTCTATCTCAGATGCAACCGGAGCAAGAACCATTCTTTATCAATGGTTTCCAAGGTAATTTTATTTATTATGCGGTTAGTGGCTCGTTAAAGCATTTCCTCATTTCGGCTTTCTCGTTGGTGTTAGCCTACTACCGCAGGAAAGTCCTGGATGGACTAATAGCTGTTTTTTGAATGCTTTCTGACTCTGTCTGTAATGAATTGGCATTACTCCCCCCCCCCCAGGGTCAGCAAGACATTTACGGCAACGTTGTGAGAATTAGTCTACTTTACAGACTTTTGCTGCCTTCCTGATATTTTAAAAATGCTTCACACACTTATGATATTCCTGCGATCGATAAACAAAGGAGTATTTAACATACGAAATTCTGAAAAAAAAAATGAAGATAAATTAGTCAAACATGAATGATGGGATGCATACGGTTGCGTTTCTTACTTTCTCTCTTCCTTCTGTATGGGTGATCTTCTTGATGAAAGCACCATTCACTCCGCTTTCCTATCTGTCAATTCTTGACACAAAATCTCTAGAATATCCACTTCTCCAATCCTAATTTCGGATTCCCAAACAATTTGTCTTTCTGATTCTAACCTTCTCTTCTTCAACTTAACAACTTTGTCTTATTTCTCTAAGAATTCTTTTCTTCCAGTCTTACTTTTGTCAACACCTAAATCTCTAGCGTGAGATATCAATGATGTCTTTGTTTTGTAGCATACTCCCACATCAGTATTCTCTTCTCGGTATTAAAGCAAGCAACTGGACATTCTCTTTAGCTCCCGAAATTACTTTACCTCTGAAAAACGTATGTCTATAAAAATTAATAAACCATTCAACCATTTAACACACTTCTCATATTTATAAATGGTAAACCTCCAAAAAAAAGCTTAAAAATCCTTTCTGAATTGTGGTCATTGGAATTATGTTAATTAACGATCCATCTCTCACCGATTCGAGCTCGCTTTTCACCAAGTGCATTTTCTTCATAATATTTTCATTGTCATTCATCGTCACGATTGGCCTCTTTCTCTCACTTTCCTCTAAATCTGTTAAAAACGCGCAGCGACTCTTGTACACGCCATCGCATTCAGGCAAACAGGTAAACCGGTCATGTACACTCATATCTAGAGATATAGGATGTTGACTGCGTGAAAGAGATTAGCGCCTCACCATCTTATCTTGCTACTGCACTTTATGGTTCTCAGGTAGAGATCTCTAACAGTCAGCCTCCTGGATGGAGATGACACTTGACAGGACAGTCATATAACTCACCTGCGATACGAAATTTATGAGGTTTACAACCCTTCGTGGACAGTGTTCACTTGAAAATGTAGATGGTTTATTGAAACATAAAGTACACAGGTGTCATATCGTACTGGAAGGCATGCAAATGACTTTCTGTCTCTGCCTTTTTCTTAGTTTTTTTCATATTAGAAATATTCAGAGTTTCTATCCTTTTCTTCTTTAGTCCAAGCAATTTGACAGTTACAAAGAAGTTAATTATAATTATACATGAGGAATTAATTGCTGATGTGATAACATATACAATAAAATTTCTGTTAAGTCACTGTGTTAAAAATTGGGATACAATAAATTATTAGGAATGTGCCTTTCTTGAAAATATGTTTACCATACGTTCATATACTCGTATTTCTTCAGAGAAGATGAAAAATACAGTCAGACATGAAAACTATTGTTAAGTTATTGTCACAGCACAAACACACCTCCTTCCTGTACTGGCGACTGTTTTGCTAATGCCAGATTGTTCTAAGGAACCTTCTAGTGATTACAAACCTTTTTTCATCAAAAAAACAATCAATTAAACCTATAAAAGAAGGACTGATTTCCTTCCATGGGGAAATTGCTATTGTTCTCTATTAGCAGCAGCAAATAATCCGGCAAGTAAAGGTTAGTGTTCGTGTATGTGTGTGAAACCCAGATTCCAGCATGCCATTACACGTCTTTAGCCCAGTCTGTTTCGGTTGTTCACTACATTCATCACTTTGTGCGTGTCTCGTTATCTCACACGTGATTAATGACCCTTCAGAGTCATCACACAAGTGCACACTTGCCGTCAGTCAGGAGAATAGTCACAACAGAGTGACCCACAATCTACTCCCACCCACATCTCTATGGCCTGTTGTTAGCGCCTTTGACTACTGACCTCTATCATTCAGGCATGACGAGAACTCGAGGACAACTCTGCGACCTAACGAGTATTGTTGACAGCTTAAACAAACATGGCGTCCTCCCTTCATCAGATGATAGGGAGAGTGTCGAAGTCCTTCATGAAGAGTGGGGTCAGATTCTCTCAGAAGAATAGAATCTGGCCCTTACGGTTACAAGACGTGTTTGCCAAATACACGCCACATGAGGTCAACTTCGTACACCAGGAATCGTATTTCTAATGTATCTAGCGTAACGAGGTCTTGACATCCCCGAATTTCCTGTTCTTAGCTAATTTTATTTACTTTCCTCTTTGACGTTTCCGCACAGGAGGAGGGAGACACCGCTGAGAGAAGCGCTGTCATTTCTTCTAACAGAAATGATATCAGTTTCTTGTATTTTTTAAAAAAAAAAACGTTTTGAATTGAAAACATTGAAAATAAGCTTATTTGCTTATTTTTTCCTCGCAATACGACTCGCGTACTAGGACAGGAGAGAATGCAAGTAGGAAATTAGGCTTCAACGCAGATGTTTCCTATGTGTCTCTTGAAAATACTCATTAGAGGGATAAAAAAAGCGTTGCACATGCATGATAAGCTTATTTTTGTGTGAGGAGCTGCTTAAGTGTGTAGAGAAACTTCAGAAAAAAATGAGTCGATTCATATTTTTCGCATATCACTAGTTGACAATCCCCTCCCCATCCAAAAAAAAAAAAAAAAAGCATTGCCTTTTGAAAATTACTCAGCAACACGATTAGTCAATGCTTCGCATCCTAATAGTACCAGAATACAAGCAAGCTTCATAAATTCTTTTCAAACGAAGTCGTTTTAATGATCTCAGGAGATAGCAGGAAACTCCTGCCAGCAAAATACACAAAACCGGAAGGAATCGTATGCATGTGATAGCATGCATACGATTCCTGTCGTATGCATGCAATCACATTCATTCATATTGCATTCGTAATACAGCATTCATATTCCGAATTTAGGGACACAAAACACACATGTTGAAATGATTATTTTACTTATTGTTTTATTAATAATAAGTAAACTAATCATTTCAACACGTGTGTTTTGTGGTCCTAAATTCGGAAATAGTAATAACGCATTTGATTACGAAGATTAGATCTCTTGTATGAATCTGATTATGAAAATTTACCTACAGCACGATAATAATTCAAGACGAAAAAGTTTGATATTCACACTTGTACAGTGCTGGTGAATGCAAACTCCAACAAATAACGATTCCAGTTTTGATTTAGATTCAAGCATTTTAGAAATATCGATTCTGGTTTCGATTTCATATCATCATACTCGTGTTTTCCCATTCAAGTTATTCTCATCGATTTCAGTTTTTTCTATCAGTATATTTCTATCGATTGTAGTTGATACTTATCGGTTTCGATTCTTGTTTCTGTTGCCATCATAGTTTCTGTTGTGAAATGATTCTGCATTATCATTCGAAATGAAATAGTTGTGCTACTGAATATCTTTATTAAAATCTAATAGGACGAGACTCTCGTCTAAGATTAATATTATACCTTTAAGTTTCTCCACTGGCTCTTTCAGGAAACTCTTTCGCATCATTTTACCTGAAGCTCAAACTCCACTTTATTGCATTGATGTACTGCTTAGAGTGGCAAATTTCAGATGGTGAAATCCCGGGTTCGCAACTACTGGGAATCTGCCGGAAATTACTGGGTAATTGGCAGCAGATTTTGGCGGGAGTGAGCTCTGAATGTAATGCGAAATGCGATATTACTATTACAATTCTTGGTTGCTTGAAATATGATCCCATGAGAGTCAGTAACTAATATTACCCGTGTGTGTGTGAGGGAGGAGACGGATGTTATCGTCCTGCTGTAATTATAGGATTATCTCTCAATTTCGGTTTAATCTGATATGTTTTAAATTCGCATCAACGTTCTTTCATTTATTTATTTTTTGGATTATGGTCCAAATTTCGCTTTAGATTTTTTAAAGAAATATCAGTTTATTTTTTTTGTTTTTTGTCAATGTAAGTTAAGTTCAAAAAATATTCTAATCAATAAACCGATAAAATAGATTTTAGCGGTTTATTGATTATAATTCTATTCGGTTTCCATCTGTGGAAAAACATAAATCTTAGAAAAGATCACCCCTCGTTTAATAGTACGATTTTACGTGTTCTTCTTCAATTTTACACATTATTAAACCTTGTTTTATAATGTGTAATTAGGAATTATGAGTTGCGTATGTCGAGACGAAGTTCGGGCAGCATTTTATTCTGAAAATAGGACCAAAGTAAATTCATCTATTGACTGGAACAAAAACCACCAACGTTAACTACAGTCTCCCTCCGGAATTCCGCTGCGTTCAGATGAAGGAGAAGCAAGGCAGTACTAGAGAAGGCGGTGGCTGTCACGGAGATTACGAAGTGGCTGTGATTGATGGGATTTAAACTATTGAACGGATTGAAAATATGTGGGAAATTGAAGAACAAATCTGTTCCAGAAGTCTTCTCAAGCATTGTCCTCCTTTCCATTACAGAAATAGAGAATAGAGAATGGGATATAAAAGAAGACTGATATACGCGGGGTGGAGTCCCACAAGCTGGGTGTTGGGAATGCAGCAGATGGTTCCTCAGCTGAAATGAATCATGGCAGAGAGGTCAGAGAATTTGCTTCCGAATATGTCGATTTGTTGTATTTCGAAACATGCTGATTCTACAGAGGACATATTGAAAACAGCTGCCTCTCTTCCGTATTGCGTCTACGATTAAGAGTACTTCGGGCACAGGTAACAGTGGGATGTCAAAAGAAAGAATAAGGAAGCCATGAAAGCTTCGTACAGCTATTTGGAGTGGAAAGGAAGTTAGATATCGTGATAATTGAGAATTATTTCATGGCACTTAAGGTAACATGTAATGATCATCATCTTCAGAATCTGAAGATTCAGAGCACTGTTTAAATTTATTTAAAATTATTCCATCAAAGTAAGCCCATGAAGCGAATGTATGTCCGTCAAATTCGTATATTCACCAGTACGTTTGTCAAAAGGCACATGCACTTCTCTTAAGCGCCAATGGATGCTTGACATTAGTAAAAGCAATCAGTTCGATACTGCGATTTGATATGTTCCACAGAATGGACATTTGCTTAATTCTGGTTATGAACTGTGTGCTGTGAATTCTTTGTTATACTCTAACTGTTATTATCATGACAAAAATCACTAATTTTAACGGCAGAAAATAAAATTAGGTATCTGCAGATTCAAGATATTATGAACGATTTCTATAGTTCTGCGTCGCAAACTTTTACAGTGAAGGCCAGCAATAAATAATAAACTCTTTTAAGTATATGGAACAAAAATAATTTGATGACTTAAATTTCATCTATAAAAAGCTGATCTTTTACAACTCAACGATTTTGTAATTAATCTCTTGGGAAAATGGTCCATATGGAAATAGCGCGCATAGCACCGGAATTGGTTCATTTGATTCAATTGATTCGTTCATGATGTTTTGCCATTTTTCTACTTCTGTATATGATCGAAAAACATTTTAATATGAAACCGGCATTGAAAACTCGATCAGCATGACATTGCAGTTTCCTGATAACTACTTCTGTAAATCATTTGCCTTTTATTTTTTGTATCAAATGACTGACTTTTGTCAATAATGCGCAATGAAAGCGTAAATTCTGATGGCAGTTAAATACAAGTGAATTTTTCAGCTGTTATTCCTCAGTATTTTATCGGTTCTGTGTATTAGTTAAATTGTTGTGCAATAAAATCCAAAACTGAGTTAATCGTCGTTCTTTATTCTTATCAGCCTAATGAGCTGCGTTCATTAAATCAAGAGACGGTTCATAAACCTCTGAGAGTTCTATTAAAAAGAGCCTACTCGTTGCCATCTGAAATCCGATATTCAAGGCACATTTCACAACCGTGATGACGACAAATGTTTCGTCTACCTATCCGCGAGTAGCGATGCCTGCACAAGCTTAGCTGACCTTTAAATAGACGAAACACGGAGTTCCATTATTATCCTCACCGCATGTCTCTTTGTATGTTTGCAGCAGCGTAGAGAACATGCATATACTCTCCCATTATGTGCATTATAAGATAATAGCTTTTCCTTTTGTGAACGTTTTAGGTAGTTTTATACAGAAAACAGGTTTTGCACTTTCTGCTAATGGGAACCCTGTATCGTGTTCATTGATATTTCTAGTTGCCTTTTCCCTGGAGAGAAAGAATTTCGTCCTCCAGAGAAAAGGAGACCTTTGTATCCACAATGATGGATAACTTCTTGTTTCTCAGATATGAGGGTGTGCTTCCGAATACTGTGCCTTAAAGTGGGGAGAATTATGGGAATCCGAGCTTCTAATCTTTTGATCCTGTAATTAATAAACCATCTGTTCTTTTTGATTAAAATACTCTATTCGAAAACTATTCACAAAATAGTGTTCAACAAAAAAAAGAGACACGTCTGTCGACTAATAAGTTTCTGTTCATTAAATATCGAATGAGATTCCAAGTGTAAAAAAATATGTAAAGAGTGATATTAACATAACAAATTAGGGTATAATCGTTAAAAAAGTACTATCAGAAGACAGTACTAGACGATTCTTGAAGTTTAAACATGTATCAGTTTTTTTTTAATTATACTATCGCCTAGAAAAATTTGGTAACTGGTAGTACGAGTACATTAAACCTATGCATGAACCGAGAGTTAGATCCATTGAAAACCGCTCAGCAATCTAAACATGGTCTTTACATGCCAACGAAAGATTTCTTTAACCGAGGAGATTTTGGTTTGGTACCGCGTCACATGAATGCTTCATTAGAAGCATTTATACTGTAGTGGAAATCGACTCAAGGTCTTTCAGCGTTTGTGTAGCCCCTGGGGAAAAAGAACCTAATATTAAAATAATGGCATATTTAAAAATACTTTCAATAATCTCTCTCTCATAGATAAAATATTTAAAAGGCATATGTTTTCACAAGCGCCTTTTACATATGTCGAAAATATTCGGCAACACATCATAACAATCCATAAGCAGATATTAAAGTTTCAATACATCATATGCAGATTAAAGACAAATGTGATGTGTTTTTTTTTTTTTTTTCCTTTTCTGAGTTTATAAAAATCACAGATAAAACTAGGAAGATGTTATATAGAGATGTGATAATTCAGTACTGGCCTTACGTTTCATATGAGTCTATAGATCAATCGTTATAGATGATGCTCCTTTGTTGAAAAAGATCTAGGTTCGAATCCAGTATAAGACAAAAATGTTATAGGTCTTTTCAAGATGAATCAGCCAGTTTCATACATAGATGAAAGGATTTTCTCTCCGGAAAGAGTGGTTTTTCTCCTCGCAAATTAGGCAAACTGTGTAGGAGAACACACACGGTAAACTGCATATGCAAATACCAACAATGAGAACATTTGTTTTGCCATGAAATACATAATTTCGTCTGTTGGTGGATCATCAAAGTGGTACACCGATGAAATTTGAAAGGATATTTCTTGGGCTACTCAGGTACTGATATAAGACGTGAATTTCAAAAAGACCAATTTCGCAGTGCGAAAGAAAAACACCTTTTCGTTCTTTATTATTTCATAGTTTTTTATTTTTTTATTTTAGATTCGTATATTTTAAGTCATAAGCATTCCACTCATTATGAATGTATGTTTTACCATTATTTATGTTATTGTATTTTGATTTTCAATCCGCATTTTCCATCTAACATTATCATAAATTAGTTTATAAATAATTGGTCTAACTTCTTATAACTGAAGAGAACCTCTAGAACTCGATCATTTTGACGAATCGTTAAAACACCTTAAGTCAGCTGGTCTCGTACCGAAGTGAAAAAGTATTTTCCTCCTGAAAATTCGAGTTTTTCTTCCCCAATTCGGCAAAGAGGAACACACGCAGTTTATATACAAAAATATATTTCGGCAGAATAGTAACCACTAATTTATCCTAAAATTATAATTAGGAAAGCAAATCTAAGCCAGTTTCAAATCATTAAAGGTTTGGAAATACGGCAGTATTATTATAACTGGAACTAGTTCTGACGTTTTCTTCAAAAAACGCCGGTAAGGTAAGGGGGAGATTCCGTTGATATACAGTGATGTAGATGCAGAGTGAAAATATGACCAGTAAAGCCTGATGAGTTGTTCTCCTTTTCATTATCCTCATCTGTGCATGCTAGAATCGGTATGAGAATGCCGTACATTTTTACACTCGTTTATCGTACTTTTGTTCTATATATATTGAATTTGAGTCACTGTCACTAACAAGTGGTATAAATTCTTAATTGCATTTATGTCATTTGCTAGTATGGAATTTCTGTATTAAATATAAAAATGCAATACTAATTAATGACTGACGTAAATTTCGCTTAGAAGTGAGTGAATTTCAAAAGCCAAATTATAATAGAAAAAATTCAGAATATAAATAATATCAAAATTAAAATTTTATTCAGAATTGTGCTTACACTGAGTTATACTAAAATCTAAAAAATATTAAATTATATTTTTTAGATTTAAAAAAAAATTCCACTATTTGTAGATTGTTCGAATGAATCCAAAATTGAAAGAACTCGAAAAAAGTTTAATAGCGATCCTAAAGACCAAATTCAGTAAACTGTAAATAATGATAGTAAATTATTACTATTAGTTTGATGACGTTTGCCAAATTTTGTTATAATTCTGGTTCGCACCAAACCATTTTCTTGCACATTTTCTAATATTCATACCACATACCAGAATTTATTAAATCTCATTGCTTTACAAAATGCTTGAAACCTTTCCCCCCCTTGGTGGCACCGCAAATGCTCCCGCTGGAAAAAGATTTCTCCAGTTGGAAAAGATTTCTCCACTTGAATTCCCATACCGAACAGTACAATCTTTTCAGTAATAATATGCGTATGGACGGACAAGCAAATAAAATGTTATGAATTTTCCATAACACGCGGAGCATTAACCATAAACTTCGGCAACGACTGATCGTAAGTTTACAGGTTTTTAAACGATCCCTTTTCTCTTCAAGAGCCACTTCATCAACTTTTTTTACACTTGAATACTCACGTGCATCTCATTTCTGAAGTCCAAACAATATTTAGAAAACTTTGAGTATTTATCACGGAGCTGTTTTCGCGATTAGATAGAAAAACAAGCCATTAAAGAGATTAAATAAATAATTAAACAAAACTGTTAATTATAACATTATGGCTAATTAGCCCTCGAGAAGGGGGATGCAGTAAGTGCTAATTAATTAACAAATATTTGGATTGCCCTAAACAACGTAGAAAACATGTAATCGCACCAGTGCATGGCGGACACGATAAAAAAAATATGACGTAGCAAGAAAAATAATCAATTAAAATTTAATTAAATCTCGTTCGGAGACTAATTACTCAATCTTACATAAAATGTAGGAAATGCCGCTGTTGTTATTTAGAGCTCGGATTCTTTTCCGTTTCGAAGTCAGCACCCACCTGAAAGGATGGATGCAGCTAATTATTTGCCTAAACGAGCATCTCGAGAAAAACCTTCTCATCGCGGCAACGTCTACATTTGGTAAGCAAGTGGCGTTTTTCTGTTGTCTTATTGGCCTTTGTTTTTATTCGGGGATCTGCTGGTTCACTTAACCCTAAAATAAGCTTTCGACAAGCGTGGGTAATGAAGTGTTCAGTAGCGCATAAAGGTAACTTACAAAACTAATCAATGGAGTAATTATAAATATGTAGTTATTTTCTATTATAGAATGTCAATCACTCCAAACTAATGGAATTATTCCAAAAAAGAAGCTTTGTGATCAAGCAGTATGGATCAATGAATGTACTGTTCCCGATCGATTTCCCCCGCCCCTCCAGAACTATGTACCAGAAACAACTTTATTCCTTGGAAGAAGGTACAAAGTTTTTTATTCCTCCAAGTCGGTTGTTGATTTGATTAATTCCATATATATATATTAAAGATACTAAGCTATTTTAAATATAAACTTGGATTTTTACTCCATTTCCCAAGTAAGCAAACAGACAAGTCAGTCAAGTTTGCGCCTGCAAGTGTTGCAAGTCTAGCTGACCCTGCAGGTAGTGCAAGTCAAGGCAACTTGTGGTAAAGGTAGAATAAGCTCTGATCACTATTCTTAATATTTACCCTTAATGCAATCCTGAGATTTTTATTTAATAAGGTCAAAGCACCTTATGGTAACTTGTTTTGGTAAAATATTTATAAGCTCTGTATTACTTAAAACTTAGTATTTCTTAGCCTGGCTCCCACTGACGAGACCTCAATAAAGGTCGAAACCGGTCTGGGTAGTGATCCCTTGCCTTTAATACATAGCATCGTACATCTCCTCCAGGAGATGTACTTTGCATTAAGGGTAAATATTAAGAATAGTGATCAGAGCTTATTCTACCCTTACCACGAGTTGCCTTGACTTGCACTACCTGCAGGGTCAGCTAAACTTGCAACACTTGCAGGCGCAAACTTGACTGACTTGTCTGTTTGCTTACTTGGGAAATGGAGTAAAAAAACCAGGTTTATATATATATATATATATATATATATATATCCCATGCATTAGATTATCTTCACTTACACCTTATCGAATATTAATACTATCAAATTCTTTACTGATATTTTTCATTTTCAATGATCCTGCTGCTGATGCCTTTATGTTCACTCCTAATGTTTCTTAGAACTGTCATAAATATGGCTTAGAGTCTTTGGTTAATTGTTTTTTTTTCTAATTCAAATGCATATTTAGGAATTTGTTTCAATACTGGTCTTCCGGCTGATTTCTCCTTTTCCTATACAAACGTATTTAATCCACTGTAAAAGTTTTACTTATTATAGTATATATTTTCCTTTTTTCATTTATCATCTTCACCAAGATTAAATCCTATAATGCTTAACCCCTTAACATACAAAGACGTCTGTGACACGTCTTTTGTTTATTGCACCAAAATTGATTTTGAATTTTGGTTTCACATATAAATACAACCCAATATAGACGCTAGACCATCTTGTGCCTATTTCCTTTCAGCCAAGAAAAGTTGCCAACGGCGTGTATCGACTATTTCGTTTGCGTTTGCACAAATTTATCATTAATTTTCAAATAATGATGAATTTGATCCAGAAAATCACCCTCGCCCAAAATTCGCCTAAAAAATTGGCAGAAAAACGACCGCTTTCTGATTTTTAATTGGTACGTTAAGGGATTAAGGAAGTATTTAGCTCTTTTGACATGAAGCCTTTATCTACATCTTTAAAACGAATTAACTTGTTTTACAGGTTCATTATTGCTAAGAATGCATGAGTGTTTCGAAACCGGTCTGTGTACTTTGCTGTGATTATTTCACATCATTGTTGAACTTGTTGAAGTTAGCTCGCAGGTGATAATATCATCGCCACAGTAAAGAACAAAGTTGAATGTATCCTGTTTTATATTAGGTTTAATAACAATTGTTTTATAATTTATTTAATATCAAAATATGTAGAATATATTAAAAGTAATACAAAGCCGATGAATCAACAATGTATATACTGTTGCTTTTTCAGATGTCCAACATCATTGAATCAGAGAAGGGATTCAGAAATGCTATTAATGAGAACTAAGGGCATGCCTTAGCAATCATATCTCTCTCACCCATAATAAGAGAATTTTCAATATTTTAGCGGGCTCTGAGTTCCGAATCTCTAGGACATATGTTGAAGTTTTTAGGAGACAGTAGTGTATGGAACTGCTTTATATGATTTCATATATCTGATGCATGCAGTATAACGGCAGTTATACTACACAGATATATCAGATCTGCACTTAAATATTCAAGACACAAAATTTTAAAATGTATAAATATGCTCAGAATGACTCATCTTTTACTTATTTACTTATTCGAGAAAAACACGATGTTAAAAAGATTCTGACTTGCATGAAATATTGGGAATAAGCAGCACATTCTGAGATGAATGCGTATCCATTTTCTCTTCATTTCATTAATAAATTTGTCAATAGCATGGTTCGTAAGATGATACTTTTACTGATTTGCTTTTCTACCTTTTGGGAAATTTGTCTGTTCTTGTTTCCTATTGCTTTCGCTCATCTTTTTATTTGATTCCCAATATCTTAACTATCAAAATAGGACATAGATAACAAATCTCTTAATCTTCTAGAATAACAAGTTTGCCACAGTAAATTTTTATTATGTAAATATTTCATGTTATGTTTCATAAAACATCATCAGAATAGCACAATTATCGAAGAGCAACAGGAAATGAATTCAAAAAACAGCAGTGCGCATGCTTTAATTGGAATCCCTCTACGTATACAGTCGCGTGTTCATGAATTAAAGCTATTGGTTTTCCAAATTTTGGAACAGTGAGAAAGTCGTTCTGATTAAGATTAGGTGCTTTACTTCACAGACCTTCAACGCTAACCCCATTGAATCATGTGGTTAGCGTTTTCAATTCGATGTTGTGCAAGGCCACATTGGTGAGGATTGATAAGGCAGATGTGGGCTTGATTATTACAAGATTCAGAGATACGTTTATTTATAGATCTTCCTGTTTGTCCAAAGTAAGACAAGTTACACGAAGATAGTACTTCGTATACGCCAAGTAGCATCACTGGTGAGAGTTTGTCTTTTAGAGACGGTAACTAGTTGTGAATTTGGCTGATGAGTTTCTAAGTAGCAGTGCGTTGCGTTGATATTTTTTCATTATTTTTACCAGACGTTCAAAGATGCCTTAAATATATGATATAAGAGTCCTATAGGCGTCTTCTTGTCTAGGTTGATTCGTAGGAGAGTGGAAATTATTTTTTTGTTTTTTTTATTGGATTATATCCAATTAATTTGGCTGTTTCTTTCATAATTTCCAATTCTTGTTTTAGAAGAACAAATCACGTGTTCTCTGGAAAATAAAAATTTTATGATGCTATATTTTTGAGAAGGATGATGAGCTGATGTATTTGGATATAACGATCTGAAAAAGTTGGTTTTCGGTGGATGGAAGTGGAAATGCATCCATCATCTTTACGCTGGATGTGCACATCAAGAAACGAAATACCTTTGATAATTCTTTTTCTAGTGTTAACTTGATAAGAGGATGCAGGGTGATGATTTTTTTTGTAGAAATGAGTGTAGTTCAAGGTCTGTGCGATCCCAAACAGCAAACACGTTATAGACGTAGCATAACCAAGAAAAAAGATGGCTAAGTTATGTGATAAGGGTGAGCCCCCATTGCTGTTCCTTCCTGTTGTTTATATATTTTATCTTTCCATGTAGTAACCTGATGTGATTGCAAATTTGAATAATTCCACTATGTCTGGTGGAATATTTTGGGTTAATAATTCTATTATTTCTTTGTGAAGGATATTAGTGAAGAGAGAGACAATGTCAAAGATTACTAATATGTCTTTATCTGCTAATTTAATGTCGTTTATCCTTGTATGAAATTCTATGGAATTTGTTATCGAAGAATCTGAGCAGCCTGTGTAAGAACGGAGAAAGTTAGACAGAAATCTTGATATTTTATATCATTTTATATTTATGTCGTTTATCCTTGTATGAAATTCTATGGAATTTGTTATCGAAGAATCTGAGCAGCCTGTGTAAGAACGGAGAAAGTTAGACAGAAATCTTGATATTTTATATTTGACTCCCTATAGAATTCACAATAGGTCTAAGATAAAAAATAATATTTCACCTACACTGCACATCATTCCCTCGATCCTATTTCGCCAAACTGTTTTTCGTAAGTCTTAGAGATTTAATTTCCGTATTTCCACTAACCTTTCTGTCCTCCCCATTTAGTTCCGTAAACCGATTCATTTTCCTATTTAATTCTAGATGTTCAGTTATTTTAAAATTCCCTTTTCTGGTACGACAGTTATTTTTTACTCTTTCTTCTTTTTAGTATCCCATAGTTTGCTCAATTTCTTTTCTCTTCCGGTTTTAATTATTTTTAATCCTCGTCGGGCTTCTTTCTGAAAGAGCGAACGAAGTATAAAAATATTTGTAAAAATAGTCTTGTGTCTTACAGGAAGTCTTTGTTGTCCATGAATGTTACTGATCTAATATCATGACCTAAAATTCAAGTGGTTTGATAAATTTCATGTGGGTGACATCCATTATATAAAATAAAGATTAAGCGGTTAATAAAATATATTATTAACCACTCAATAAAGATTTCCCATGGAAATTTCGCATACTCCAGTGTATTCAATGAACTCAATTGTTTTACTTCTCTCCACGACTTCTCTCATCTTCCAGTTCAATTATCAGGCTCGAAGTGAAAACTCCAGGTTTAGTTTTTGTTTATTTTAAACGAAACCAAACCATTTCCGTGCTTCTCATATCGTGAATAACGGAAATGAAGTTCTGCACAGAACAAAAAAAAGATTTCTTTTAAAAATCTTATCAAATGAAATATCCTTTAATGACCTTTTTCTTCTTACGACAGGTTAGAGCCCCCCAATGTACAGAAAAGTAGTCGACAAGTAGATAGCCAAGAGAATAGCACCTCTGCTTAATCTGAATGTTGAAAACAGCATAAGTTCAAACTTTTCAGAGTGGGATTCACATAAAAAAGTCAGCGTGTATTTTCTTATCTAGAGTATACATAATATTTATTGAATCTACGTCCATTTTAGGATGAAAGTGTTCATTGTACTGTTTCACCAGTGCTAAGAGGACAATGATTATATCTATAACCAGCTGTGAAAGGATTTGGCAGCATATTTTCTTCTCAGCCCCCAAACACAAGTTGATTTTCACACTACACGCACGCAATTCGCACACTTTGAGTTTTTGTTTTGAATGAAGCTGCGTCGCCTGTTTCGCCATCCTCCTCCTCCCCAACTGGTGGCCATTCCAAGATGGATCTAATTGCAAAAGCGTTTGACATTCCATGCGTCCTTAACTCGTCATTTCTGTCTTTTGAGAGGTATGTCCAATCTGGTCATCCCTTTCACTATCCTTTTTTTTTCTTCTTCCATATCCCTTTATCTCGTCTCACGTGCCGCCACTTACACACGACACCCTAAACTAAAGCGGAATAGGGTCTACGCTCACATGCACGTATGTGTACAAGAGCGCGCTTCCCCCCCCCCCCGTTTCTCTCTCTCTCTGCATTGGTGTTCATTTCTGTCACAGTCTGCGGCTTCTATTGTGTTACGAATGGGTATTGAACGTTCGACCGCTGCTGGGAAACCATACGTCGGCCAGCACCGTATCATTGTCCATTTTTCTAATCTGGCACTTGTAGGGGACGGGAGAGGGGGGCTGAATGAACTGCGGCGGCTAGGGACCGAAGGCAACAGACTGGGAAGGGGGGAATAAAGAGAGGTGCTCTACTTCTGCTCTGTACGTCATCAGTGAAATGAACAACTTCTGTTCGAAGGACATATCTATTGTCTCTCAACAGCTGCGGACCGCTTGCTCGTGACAACTGGGCTCCCTCTTATGTAAATGATTGTATTGTTCGGTAAACGAAGAGCCACAGCACTGTGACCGCTTGATTTCTAATGGAGTTCTCTCTCTCTCGCTCTCCTGTCCCATTCTCTCTTCCCGTTATTCCATTCAATCTCACCTCCCACCCTTCAGCCATCTCTCTCTCTCTCTCTCCCAAAGTCCTGCCTGAAGTTCGAGATAGGTTAAGATAATTGGATGTGTTCTGCCGATCGCTGCGCAGTGACGGACTTAAAGTACATTTAAATTAGTTTGTAATGAACGCAGTCAGGTCCCCCCCCCCACCAGCAGCAGATCTGAGTGGATTAAGAAGTGAGTCGACACGGGAGAAGTGGGTATACCATGCAAACCTGCTTCGTTAAACAGTGCCTCTCTTATTTATCCGAAATGAATTCAAATAACGTTTATTAGTAGCAATTAAATTAGTTTTTGTCACTCTGAAGCTTTTTGCGTTGTTTTGTTTAGTTTCTCCAGAGATCGGCACCGTTGCAATAATAATAATACTAACTGGCCATTGACATCCTACACTTCTTGGTGAAACTTCGAGAGCGCCTTCAACTTTCATTTAGTCAAATGAAATTGCTTTTACAACGTCGTTAAATAGGCGAATTATATGCTGGTAACATGCCAGAGACGTGCTGATAGTGGAAAAGCATATGGAATCCAAATGTCATAACAAAACGTTGTAATATAATTACTGTTATATTCCAACATTTCAAGTTGACAGTTTTGTAATACAAAATCCCATTTCCGTCATATAGCAGTTTTGTTACATTACAGTAGTCGTTATGAAATAGTTTTGCAATTTGAAAATAGTTTTATATATGTTGCATTATTTTACAGGCAGAAATCTTATTTAAAAAAAATTATGACTGTTGGTATCAGATTTACATAGCCAGCATTTTCAGAGATAAATCGTTGTATATATGAATGTAAAATTTGCCAATTAGAAGTAGTTCAATTATATGAAAAGGTTTTCATTTTTGGGCAGAATTCAATTAATTTAAACATCGTCGCATTTCTTCTTCAGAACTACAATGTTTTATTTCATCCGAAATAACGGATTTCGTTTGAATATTTAACAGTCATTGTGAATATTACATTTGAATTTAAAACTGCCACCAGCCTTACAGGCTTTCACGAGAATAACTCGCGTGAAGATTTAAGGATTCTTGAAGCTGATTATTGAAAGCGATGCACATAATTCTGAACAAACCACTCTCCACTGAACAAGAGTGTCGAATTTATCAATTGAATGAGAACGAAGATACGAGTTTTAGAAAAGAAGAACATGGATACGTGCGCATGCGACTAGCCGATTCGTTCATTTGAAAAAACTCTTAAAATTCTTCCCATTCTAGACAGGATTCAAACCAAGTTTTTCAAATCAAAGGGTATTTTCGATACTGACTGAATGATCTACAGAGGAGCCTTAGTAAGCACCATTGAAAATAACACGGGAGTCTTGGTGCTGGGCATGTTAATTGCCTATGTTCTCATTTCGTCTGCCAAAGAAAGAATGGGAATTTTCGCAAATAAAATCCTCTGCAATTCTGCATCAAATTGACCAACATAGTTTGAATTGAAAATTTCTACTTACGGATTGGAACTCAGTTAATTTAATTCTTTCCAATTGAAAATGTTTTAAGTTCGAAACTTAGTCTGGTTGAATGAGCAGTTAGCGTACCCGCGCTTCAACCAACAGGCTGTGGGTGTTTTATGAAGATCCACAGGTGGTGAATGAATTTCCTCGTACGGTCTGAAACCGCTAATATACTTCTTGGAGGACTACAGTAGCTGGAAAAAGTTTCATATATAGTCTCTAAAATAGGATTTCAGGATTAGCTCACACTTCGCCTACCCACGGTACTGGAAACTAACAGTCATCGTTGATAGATTCACATCAAAAATCCAGCAGGTAGGGGAGCGAATGAGAGTTTTTTTAAAACGTTTTCGCATTTGAAACGGCGTTATACTGGGAAACTATTATGTTGGACACTAATCACTCCTCCATGAGAATGAGTTTTCAGAGATAAGACAGCTATTTGGTGTAATCAAGGGAATATACCACTTACTTTGCCACTGCTTTCCCGGATGTGCTAGGATCAGGTCTACGAGTGATAAAATATTTACCCCTTCTCTCTCCTTGAAAAGTCTGGTTTTATTTCCGGAGCAAACTACTACTTACCACACGTACTTTACCAATGAAAAGCAGCAACGATTACTGCTGAAGTAATCAAATTAACTCAACATTTAACCTAAGCGAAGATGTATCGTATATGCAGTACTCTCTATAAAACACTACGCTTCAAGAAATTAAAAAATATCTACAATTACTCCTAGATTTTAAATCTTATAATCCGATGTAACAGTAAATTCTACTACAACATGATACTTAATTGCATTTGCTTAGCACTGATGTATGTATCTCTTTCTGTATGTACAATGGTGTACATATATAAAAGGATAAATAAAAATATAAAATTGAATTAGTTTATTTTGTCTTGTTTAGCCTTTAAACATTTGGACTGTTCTAATGTTGTTCATTAATGTTTTTGCTCTTTGATTTATGGAAAATATTTTCCCTACCACCTACCGTTTACTTTTAAAGTTCAAGTGTATCTTTTTTTTTTCTTGCTTGGCTTCCAAGAAAACTCTTCACCATTTTGTTAGAAAGGGCAGCCGCATATGAGTAATGAGCTGAGACTGGTTCTCTTGAATCGATTGCTAAACTTTATTCTCATATATTCAGGAGAAAACTGCGTGTTAGGCATATAGTAAAACATAGGTCTAATAAGTGTGCTAATGAGAGACGATCAGAAAAACATGCATTTTGTAATCATTTTCATGTTGATATCTTTCGTTATTTTAGCAAATAACCATAAGTTGAGATCTAATTTGTTAAGTGCGTAGGCTCTGCACTAATACATACTTCCCAAGACAAAGTCAGAAAATGTTAGGAATCATATGCCGACTATCACTTCATCATGCCAGGCAATTATGGAAGTAAATTATTGCAATAAACTCCCTGATAAACAGAACTGTGTTGATCATAATGAGCAATGTCTATTAAAGATAAAACGAACATTTCCAGAATATAGGGATTCAATCCCTATTCTGGAAAGAAAGGTTATTATTAGCTTCTTAGCAGACCGCTTTCCATCCAATAGGCTGTAGGTTAGAATTCTAGGTTAGAATGTTCGAATTCCACAGTATATATGAATGTTTGTAATATCTTTCAGGCGGAAATCGCATTTCTTCACTTTGCGTGAGACCACGGCCATACTTACTGGAAGTGGCTCGAAAAAGTTTCAGCTTACGCTCGGTAGACTAAAGGTTCGATTTACACGGTAAAATTTGTACGATTTAAATGTAATTCAACTATGAAAAAAATGGTATCTTAATGAAATACTATAAACAGTAAATATCCTCCAGATTGTATTGCAATTTTAAGAGTTTTTTTGTGCCATTCCCAACTTTATCAGTTTGCAGTAGCCATAGCACTACAAATATTATTGCATGTACTGAGATGATTCTTTTTGTTTGCAGATGATTTTAATCGCAAGGTATACGACTATTTCCCAGTTTACTGGAGGCCTTAAAGTAGCTTGAAAGAGTTGTTTGTTTGGTTTCTTGAGCAGGTTTTCCAGATTATCTATCCATTGTCGTACTCAGGGTACCAATGTATTACAAGTTTATAAATTTTCTTGGGTGATATTTATATAAAAAATGGGAAAGCACACACGAAAGTTTTTATACACATAATTTTACTTTATTTTTATTGTTGCATCCTCAATATACTAGTACATTTGCTATAGAAAACCAATAAATATTACATGTGTAGGTAAAAAATAATGTGAAACTGATTATATCGTTCATTTAGTGAAGTTGTTTAATGACTTGTGATATTTATATTTTGCATATTTTCACGAATTTCTTTTCTTCAATTTGTTATGACACGTGCACTACCCATTATTGCACCCGCTCGTCTTCCGGATACTGTCGGAAGGAGGATAAATGATTTTTTTTGTGTGTGTGTGTGTGTGGAAAGTCCTCGGTCCAAATCTTATCTAGGAATATCTATAAAGGATTTCAACATCAGCTGATTTTTCCTCTCTGCTAAGGTTTTTGACAGAATACAGCATGGAAGAATGTTGCATAAATTGGAGAATATGTGGATTTGGATTATAAAATATTAGCGTGGTTAAGAGGATGGTTGACTGACATATATTAAAAAATGGTATACGGGGATGGGTGTACAAAATTTAAGGTAACTAGTGGTGTACCACAAGGATCAGTACTTGGTCCATTGTTATTCAGTCTGTACATTAATGATGTTGGGAAGGATTTGACAAGCGACATACAGCTATTTGCTGATGATGCAAAGATAGGTAGGGTAATCAGAAACGCTGTTGATATGCAGTACTTGCGGAATTATTTAAATAGGCTGGAATTGTGAGGATGTGAAAACGAATGTCAGTTCAATGTCAGTAAATGAAAAGTCATGTACTTTGGCGTGATTAGATATCCATTATCGTATTATATTGGTGTGATTGTGCTAGAAGAAACTGATCGGGCTAGAGAACTTGGAGTGTTAGTAGATAGCAAGTTGAAGTTCAGAACCATGTAGCAAAGATTGCAAATACAACTCAAAAGATAATTGCAATAATGAAACGAACTTTAACATGTAAAGATAAGGATGCCATTTTGTCTCTTTACAAGAACTTGATAAGACCTCACTTGGACTATTCTGAACAGGTCTGGTCTGCTGGTTTCCTTTGTGATTCTGATAATGGAAAGAGTACAAAGGAGAGTATTAAAATGATACCAGGACTGTGGAATTCTAATTATGAAGACATATTGAGAATTTGTAGACTGCAAACACTAGCAAACAGGAGAAAGAGGGGGTGATATGATTGAGATTTACAAACTTCTGAAAGGTTCATACAGGATTTCGGTTGATGAAATTTTTCATTTTATGGAGGGTGGGGAAAGGACAAGAGAGCGTCCTTCGATGCTGAGAATGGATGCCGCTAAGAAGAGGGTGAGGGCTAGATTTTTCTCTCATAGGGTTGCGTGAATCGAATGGATTGCCATTGGATGTTGTGTGTGCAAGCAGTATGAATGAATTCAAGAATAAGTATGATAGCTGGTGCGTGTAGTATGTAGCCTCGCTCGGTCTCTCTTGATAATAATAATAATAATGCGGAGGTAGTGTTTTTGTCCTGTTAGTATTCTTTTTTCATGTAAAGTAGAATGTAATCAATGAACAGCTCTAATATTCCCTTATCATGTCATTATTCGATTGGACATACAAAACCCAGATCTGGCTTTTGGGATAATCTAATCGTACCCCACCCACAGTACTAATATTAATGTATTTTAGACTGACTGGCTTTCTTCGTAGAATTCATATAAAAGTGGCACATTTGAGAGAGGCATGAGAGGTCATATTACAAATTCCAAGTCTTTCCGACTAATAAAAAAATCTGTAAATGGAAACCTCAATTTGCCAGATTTTACTTGTATCTAAATGTGTTTGGAGATTTTGTTTTATACGAATCTCATCCACCAAAGTTTGGTAACATAATTTGTGGCTGTTATGGATAAGGCATGGGTTAAAAATCCCGGATTTCCCTCCTTGGAAATCAAATAATTTTTCAATCTCTTCGTTCCTCCAAGGAAGATTGGTGGTCTTATACAGGATGGCAAAATCATCCACCATTATGTGACTACAAGAAAATTATTATTTAACATAAAATTCTATTGTGAATATGTATTTTTCTTTCTTTTTCTTGTGTGGTGATATTTTAATTTGGATTAGCAATATTCTGTGTCTTCGAATATGATGGAATATATTCGCATCCATTTAATTCGCAAAATAATTAAAATAAATTAATAAAACATTAAATTTTCAGTGAACAGTTTATGCTGTAATAAATGCATCGCCACTCTCGATCTCAGGCATTTATATCCACAACTGAACAAATTGCATTATCTGTTCATATCTAATCAATGCGCTATGCAGGTAACGTAACCAGCTTGCAATCAACTGACTACCTGTAGAGACAATCAACTGACATCTAAGTTAATCGAAGTTCTCGTACGATCAACTGTTTACTGGAATAGCAACAATGATAATCACTTTTTTATCATAATGAATGCATAGCAAAGCAACATGTAGTCTCAAATACACTATAAGAGCTAATCATGACCGTGATTTGCCAAAGAAACCTGATTAAATCTGACCGACAACACTTCTTATACAAATTATGTTAAGCGGAGACAAATACACAGCTGAATTCCTCTCCCTCCGGTTTACTAAGATAAAACGCTTTTAGCACGGGAACAGGAGAGATTCAGTTTCACCGGTATCTCTTACAACTTTCCCAGAAAACTCATTAATAAAATATGGCTACATGCTGATGATAAAAGGGGGGGGGGGAGATGGGAACAGGCGCTGATGGCTTGCTGGCAAGAATGCAAGAGGGATTAAGTTAATGGCAGTGACTACAGTGGGGAGCACTCCAACTGCTACAGAAGTGATGTTACTTACTGTAATACTGTCCATCTCATTCATATAATACTGTATAGTGCATTTGTTATTATTAATGAATTGCGTGAATATCAGTGAAGAAAAAAAGAACTGTGGTCCTGTTTAAAGAGAGTTTCCCTATATAATCACCATTTATAGCATTTCATGTTTAAAATAATAATTTACTTGCGGAAAAAGGGCTTTACGTGTAATCTACTAATAAATTGATATTTATAATATCAAATGAAATAGTATTTAAAGTTTCTTTATTTAAATTAAGGGGATATTAAATCCTACGTTGTTTTAAAACCGAATAAGAAACTCAAAGATTTCTGTTTTCTCAAAGATTTAAAGTTTCTGTTTTTTCAATCTATTGGAATCTGTGGTGAAATTTCTTCAATATATAATCCAATTTCTAATATTTTAGGGCAGCACGAAAGGAAGATATTTTAATATCTATAAGAAATGTTTATTAAAGAGATAAACTTTGGAAACTATTGAGAAATATGAAATATAATGGAAGCATCTGTTTTCATCAGGGAACCTGAACGAACAGTGAAAAGTCAGCAACTGCTTTCAAACTTAACATCAGCAAAATGAAGATAGGCACAGTCAACTTGAGTATAAATGAAAAGAAGTGTAAATAGCGGAAGAATTAGAGATATACACTTCGATATAATTAGTGTTTCCGAAACTGAGAAAACGAAGACCATAGAAACGGAAAAGTAGCTGTAGTATTCAACACGAAGCATGACAGTAATTCAAATGAATGGCAGCCAATATCAATTAGTGATGCGGGCAAACCACTAATGGAAAATAGTACAATGAAACTTATTTGTGCCTATGGTCACGCTGTGCTACAAACTAAGAAATGGAGGAATGAATTTTTCTTGCTATTAAAAGGCAGCAGATATTAAGAAAGAAGGAAAAGCCGGTCCTTGAGGATATATAAACAGTAGCGTAAGAAATGAGTACCAGGAATATATAAACGTTTTGAGAAAATTTATAAAAAGAGCAGGCTAATAAAAATGGAAGAAAACAACGATCGATTCAGTCAGTGAGGTAACTGATTAAGTTGTCTGCAAGAATAGAAAAAAATCAGAATTCCATGGTGGACTCAAGAAGTTAAGCGAGAGACACCCTTGGGGAAGATGAAAGCATATTGAAAGTTGGTAAGAAAAAAGTTACACACACACACACACACACACACACACACACACACACACACACACACACACACACACACACACACACACACACACACACACACAGAGAGAGAGAGAGAGAGAGAAAGAATATACAAAAAAAAATTCAGCAGCATGTCAATGTTATGAGCGCTATTGAAAAACCTTAGAAATGGAGGAAATATTCTTATAAAAGGAATCAGAGATGAGATGATAAAAATAACATGAATACTAAAGATAATGATATTACAGATATCTGGAATAATTACCATGAATGACACAAGAAGAAGTGTTAAAAGGAGGAAGAAAATATTCATACCAAAGAACATACAAAACTAAATATGGAAATAGACTACAGAATTAACAAAGATGGTATGCTGTAGGGAAGCTAGTGAATAAATGTATGTGGAATAAGAGAATAAGTATTCAGAACACTAAATTAGTTATATACAAGACAGTGTTAAAGAGTGGAGCCCACAGATATATTCGTATGTGTGTTCTTAGAAAAGAAGCTATTGGAGTGACAGATAGCAGGAGCGACATCGGTGGTACCGATAGATAACATACTAAATGAAATGTAGATTGTCAATAGGAATTTAGTTTTATTGTACGCTTTATATGTCATTATATACCGTACGTCCTTTGAAGTACAAATCAAGAATTTGAATGACGGAAAAATATTCTAATCAGTGTAATGAAATTGAGTTTGTAGAATGCAAACCATAATTTCCTGCCATCAGAATGAGGTAGCCATTTCGAAAATTGAGTAGATGAACGTTAAATCGCATCCTTGAAGAAATTCATTCCTATTGTTCTAATTCGAAAGGTAAAAGGTGGAGATGTTCCTTCCAAATAGAGAAAAAAAGAAAGAGTAGAGAATATGAATAATGTGTCAATGAAACAGAAAATTCTCATTCAAAAATATTTGTAGTAGCGAACTTTACTGTTTCGATACAGTAAATTAGCCATGTCAAGCTAATTTCCTATTTTTACTTTCAGTCTCAACGAACATTTCATTTTATCTTTAATATTCGTTTATCGGAAGCAGCGATATAGTAGTTTTCAAACGTAAGCTGAAATAACCAAGAAATTAATTTATTGTAGTACATTTTCGGTGTCTTTCCGTTGAAAAATTGTTTCTTTTCAACAGCGAAGTCATTCCTGTGACTGAAATGTTGAAAAGAGACAATTTTCCTCCATATTAAACGGATAGTTGTCAGGTTTTCAGTACTGTGAGGTTTTATATTTGTCTTATAAGACGCTTCTTATTATATCATTTCACCTTGATCTTAGTTTTCCTCTGAGTCTTTCCTACCATCCTAGTACCAAATACCCGTTTTACTAACCATTCTTCTCCCAATCTGCTTAAGTGCTTAATAATCTCAGATGGTATACCTGAGATTATTCCTGGATAATATTAACAATGTTAAGTTCCTTGCTGATATTTTCATTTTATATGATTCTGCCACTGATGTCATCTCTGTGTGATTTGTTTCTAACCAGCTCTCAGATTCATAACCTAAAATAGATTTCATCACCATCTGATATACAGCTAGTTCTGTATTTTGACCAATTTATCTTACTTCATATACATTTCTTTAGCTGACTTCCTACTATACCAGCTTTACATTTCCCTGTTTAATTCCATCATTTTAAAATTTGTGCCTAAAATAGCTGCTGAAATGTTTTACTTGTTCTACTGATTCTCCAATCAAGATGCAATAATGTCGGCAATATTATTTCCTATTTTTCATACCCTTTCTCTGTAATTGTTGATTTTCATACCAAGTTTATTACACAAGTTATTCCATTTAGTTAGAGAATCCTGCAGACTTGTACTGGACGCATTTAACAGTATAAAATTATCTACATAAAGTAAGGCGTTGAGATGAATATCTCCAATTTTGATATCAGGTTTAATGCCATTTTCCTTCATAATATGATCCATATAGATGTTCACTTTATCTTACATCTGATTTAACATCAAAGCTTCTTCCTCTATTTCATTCAATTTCATCTGCTGACGTACACATAATGTATAGACATAAAACACTGTATGAGTGAGTGAGAGAGAATTTTGAACAGCTTTCTTCTTGGCACCTTTTCATATACTTTTTTTCGATTTACAAAACTTAGATACTGATACGATTTCAGCTCTTGAAACTCTCAACCTGACAACCGTTATTTGGCTTGAATACAGCTTGTTCTTCTCCAAGTTTCGATTCTACTTCGAGTTTTTAGCCTTTACTCACGTATTCTTACATAAATCTTAACTAGAAACCACTCAGTAGAGAAATTCCTTTCATTTTCATATTCCGTTTTATTTACTTTTTTTAGATTGGTATTAGGAGAGCTCCGATAGAATTATCTGGAATTTGGCCATCTGAATTATTCAGTATAGCAGCCACTATAAAACTCACACCTCCATGTTTGTGCATTTCTAGCCATATCAATACTTGAGGGAAAAGCCATCAAAATGCTGAATGTGAAAAGGCAGCTGGAATAGATTATATGTACTCCTGATTGCGTCCTTCTTGAATGTTTATTAACACAGTTCAGTGACTTCTTGTTATATTTATAATCTTTCAATGTAATTACTCAAGAAACCTAGAATATCATTATTTTCAGTTTTCATAGTATCCTTATCATCGCCGATTCTTTTTACAGTACCCTTTATTTCATTTCTAAGTTTCTTCAAAAGCATTAAGAATATTTTGTCATCTTCCGGATATTTATTTATTCTCTGTGTTCTTACTATAACTTTTGTTTAGTTAGTTTTACACATTACTTCGTTTTCTTAAAATTTTCTTTATATTCTATGAGAGCACCTGGTGACTTACTTTCCAGAAACTTTCGGTATGCTTTCTTCTTTTGCTTGTGCTTCTATAATTTCTGGGTCCACTATGAAGTTCTGATTTTTCTTTCCTTGCCGACAAACCTCAACACCCGCCTCTTTGTCTGACTCAATCAATGTTTTCTTCGATACTTTCCAATGAGTCTCCAAGGTTTGATTCCTGTTTTCAAACTCCTTCATTATTATTTTTTTCTTATGAATAATATATGTCTATATTTCAGTCTATAGGCAACTTACAGCCTCTCAACTATGATTAATTTTAACTGTCGTAAACATTTTTCTTTATAATATGATATTCAGTTTTATCTTGCTCGAAAATAAATCGTGATTACATCCTTTTTCCAATCCTCTGTATACTAGTGTTCTGAATCACCGTGAATATATCGCTGTCAACAATAACATAATTAATAGGGCTTTTCTTATTTCTTGCGTCTTCTCTCCATGCGAATTTGTGCACATCTTTATGCTGGAACATGATTATAATTCTTGCCGATGTTCTGAAGAGGAATTCAGCAGGTACTCGCTTTATTATTATATTTTCTATTTTCTCTAAGTTTCCTCCAAACATTTATATATTCACGGCAATCATCTCCTAAAAAAAGGAAAAGAACCATCTTTTCCTTTTTTTTTTATTTGGTCTCGGTTGACTTCTCTAGTACCTCGAAAAATTCTTCCATTTCTTCTATTATTGAATATTTTGTGGCACCATTGGCAGAAATAAGTCTCTTTGTTCAACTCCTCGTTCCGACATTTGCTCACATCATTCTATTCGATATTTGCCTGCCATTCAAGGATGATAACTCTTGCGTTTAGTGTTGCTATAGCTGCTCCTTTTCCATAATTATTATTTTCTGAATATAACATGTTGTATTTGCCATGTAGAAGAATCTCGCTTGTTGCTGCATTTATAATTTATGTGATACCAGTTCTGTTGATTTCTGCTAGTTTTACTTCTTTTATGTTAAATTTTTGTTGAATTTTTTTTCAGTAGCTGATTTTCGATTGTCCTCCCCGGTTCCTGGCGAAATCAGCGTTGACCTTGTTTAACACGTTCATTGCCAATCACGTGATATCACGCGACGCGAGTTCTCACCAAACGGCCGATCACGCGTTATCGCGTGGACGTCGCTAACTAAATAAAAAAAATAAAAAAAATTTGGCTACCACACGAAATTCCAATTTTCAGCTTGGCAATGAAAGTGTTAATAGTGAACCATACTAGCTGGCATAAAATTCCAGTATGTTGTGACATTTTATTTTGGTTTAAGCCAATAAGAATTAGTACACGGTTAGTACACTCCGTTAATTAACGTAGTGTACCACGAGAGAGAGAGAGAGAGAGAGAGTAAGGGTTGGACATTAGGTCAGAAGCTCGTTCAGTTTAGCACATTCCTTAAAACGATGGCCTTCTCCTGCTTACTTATCTAGCTTTGATCCTTAAGCGATCCTCTTTATAGTTGATTAATGTCTTATATTATGTCACATAAAAATTAACAGTCTCTGCGATCTAGTTTGGGAAATCATTTTAGCTAAAGAAAAAAACAGGTTTTTCTTTAGCTTATGTGTGCCATTTTTTAAACAAAAAATCACACACAATTTGAAATAATTCTTAGACAAAAAAGTATAAATATGGTAAACTAAAATTATGATTCCATTAAGAGTTCATTAGATGAAAATCCCTTATTTCTAAGATGAAGACATTTCGTTTGTAAGATAGTTATTCCATTCCACTCTTGCAGGAATTTCTCTAATCGTTGTTAGCTTTTCAGATGATTGGTCCTCAGCTACATGCAACCGAAATCTTTCATTTTCAGATAAATTAGCAAGAGCAGGAAAAATACCAAAAATTTATCAAGATGCCAACCCTTAACGATACCCAAAATAAAGCAGTTGTAACGTTAATGGAAGGAGGCGGCAGTTCTAATAGAGGATTTATCGAAACTATATAGTCGAAGGAATTTTTCCTGTCATAATAAAGAGCAAACATTTGTATTTTTTTTTAAATTCCTGGAAGCAACACTAACTAACAAAAGAGAAATTTACTCCACAAGACCCGTGGGATATGGTAGTCAACAAATCTGCCATATTTTGATGATTCTTTGATTATGATTCTAACAGTTTACGGCCCGTTTATTGCTCAGTTTAAATCGCGTGTAATCCTTTTTTGGAAAATATTTTCACTGATGATGATGTAAAGAGACCTCTTGCTAAACAAACTGACACGCACACTTACTCCTTTACCACTCATATCTAAAGTAGCATAGACTGTATAGTATTACTATAATTAATAATTAACTTTTTAAAGTCGGTACATTTAAAATCAATTTTACTTTTTGTAGGTAGCTGTCGTTATACAGCTATACACAAAACAGAAAATGGTAGAAAAATAATTGAACATGCAGACCACAGATGGTACAAATCGAAAATAGAAAGGTAAGCTAACAATTAATGTACAAATTATCTAAATAAGCAGAAAGAAAATGAAATAAATGGAATATATACGCTGCTTGGTAGGAAAGGAAAATGATTTCCATTGTTGTTAATGGAGCAATCATGCAGGCGTTACTGTTTCAGATAAACCATCAATCTATTCAGTTTTAAAAGTTCCCCACAGAGCAGTTTCCATTGTAAAATGAAGAGTTGCTCGTTTGTATTAGAATTTATGTCGCTTAACTCCAGAGCAACAATTATACCGTATCCATAGTTACCATCCATCTTTATCTTCTCCAGTACATTATTTTTGTCATGGTTAACATTCACGGCGTCTAGTTAGCGTATGCAGTCCTAGAATATGAATCGTTTAAAGGTCACCTCCCGTAGGGGTCCACCTCCATTATTCGGGCACAGGGAGGAATCAGTTCTCATGCACTGCTCACCTTGGGATACTTGGTGTGGCTATTATCCTCCATCGGCACTGTCCTCCTTCAGAAACCGTCTGTCAGATGGGAGGTGGAGTTTGATTGATGCGTTCACTGCAACGTTATATCACCTCGGAGAGAAAGAGAGAGAGAGAGAGAGAGAGAGGACGAACTGTTGACTAGAATCGATTATTTTGGGCACTCGGATACTTCACTCACATTACGATCGTTATGTTCCTTCGGGAGCGCAGCGTCGATCACCGAGTCGTTATAGAGAGAGAGAGGGAGAGAGCATCATTGCCCGGATAAGCAGGCAGTCAACGGAGGACTCATGAAGAATAAGGGGGAAGGGAGATAGGGATGGAAACATAGGGGAAAGAGTTACCGAGAAGGGATGCTGAAACGAGGATGTATAACTCCGACGAACTCTCGGATGATGCAGATTAGGACGATGGAAAAGTAAGAGATGAAGTGCGGCGATCGGCTTCACAGAGACTCTACCCGCTTGACGCACATGTCTCTTGGGTGGTAGGAATAGGAAGTGCACGTTTTCACGCGCTCTTCTTATGCTAATATCTCGTTCTAAGGCGGGCTTCCAACTATTGGCAGCAGTGCGTAAGCGGACGTATATGAGGTACAGTGTTTGTTCCCACTAATGAACTTACGTGATAGTTTCCGATACACGAGCCTGCGTCATGTGCCACATTAATTTTCGTGTGGTGTAATCTTTGGTTCGTGAAATGAATCAGTGTTAGCGGAGCGGTGAAAGGATTACGTAACTTGGGAGCACATATGCACGGATAGATGGAGAGGAATATTCCAGATGTATTCAATAGACAAAAGTCTACCAGTATTCATTCTTGTTTATATTCTCAGAATACACAGGTCGCTTCATTAGTAACGTATTGGAAGGTGAGGCATCTTATTCCTAGAGTGACTACTTGATTGTCATTCATTTCACACCGGAGTTATGAAGAGGTGGGAAAGAAAGCAATACTAGCTTCAGTATTATACTAGAATCAGACTCTTTAAGAGGGATTAAGATAATGTTTAAGCGTTGTTCTCCTTCCTTATAACCGCTTAATCCATCAGCTCTTTCACTTATCTGTTTCTTGGGTGTATAACAAATACGTTTATGTATTAAGTGCACAGGATTTGGACTACAACCTTTTACAGGTAGAAATAGCTCTTAATATGTTTCCTATATATGTATATACCGCAATTTAGTTTTGACAATGCGAGTGTACGTTGACTTCATGTGAAGATATTCGTTTTTTCGTACTGAAAACAGAGGAGACGACAAGCTTGTATTTCTTTTAACACATTAAATAGTGAATGACTGAGCGATCCAATGACATTAAGCCTAACAAACGCAACGCAGAATAACATGCCAGAACTGTGTTATTAGATGATTTTTTTTTTTTCATATTAAAGTTCCCTCGCCCCTCCATGTTTATATTGGATTAAAGCGTTTACATCTAGGCAAGCATACGCTTGCGCATGTGTGTGTTTATGTTTCAGAAAAAAAAGCAGTTTTGTTTAACTATATTGATCTGAAAGTCTCTCTCTCTCCACTCATACACGCTCTTTCGGTTGAGGAAATATATCCTTATCCCTCATATTTATGCTGGATAGTGAGAAATGTGAGGGGAGGGGGAAGAGAGAGAGAGAGAGAGAGAACGGAAAAATATAAACTTCCTGTTCTAGATATCTTTTGCTTTCACCAGAAATGCAGAAAAGGGTAAATGATAGCAATTTTTCAGCAGGAACGGAAAAGAACCGCTTAGCTTCTCTCTCTCTTTCCATAATTTTGTATCATTCATACATTACTTTGAAGAGCATAGTAAATAAAAGTAGTAATATGGAAAATGCCGAATGAAAAGTATTTAATCTCTTTTACTGCATCGCAATTTCCATTTGTAAAGCCATTTTATAAAATGTTTACATAAATAAATACTTTTGAAGCGATTTTATTCCCAACTTATACTATTCAATAAATATTAAATAAGATGCAAAACTATGTTGCGAGAATATGGCAGCCCTGTTGAGATGATGTGTGCTCCTTTTTGGTTGGCCGGGTGATTAGCCTATCCGTTCCCCTACTAATAGGCTTGGGTTCGAAATCTTACCGCCAGCATGAATGTTTGCGATTCTCTTTACGTGAGAGATGAATTTCATTTCCTACCTTTCATCCACGCTGTGAGACTATGGCCATGGTGCCGTAGTCTCACAATGGAGGCCAGAAGTGGCTTTAAAAAGTTCCATGTTTGGTTTCTAGACCAGGTAAAATTGAATTTAAAAAAACATAGAAAAGTCCGTAATATGCTATAGGTTTACAACGTTTTTGTAGTGGGAGTCACGTAAAAATAGGATCTAACTAAAATAAGTTATGTTTTTGGCAACCAGATTACAGCAGCTATAGTTAGCATGCCATACAACATGAAATGTTCTTATTAAAGAAGGAAGAAAGTCATTAACTGGACTATATCAAGGTTGCGTAAGAGGTGGGAAGTCGGATTTATACACTGCATTAACGGAAATTCATTAATAAGGCGCTTACACCAGACAGTGCATTATTAAAAAAAATCCCTACACTGTATACCTTCAGAGATAAAGTTTTTTTCTCTATGATGACCTGAATAAGAACCAAGGTCTTCATACGAAATAATATCCAACACTCTTAGTAATTTAGATGTATCACTTCAAACAGCCTTCTCCATTTAGCGTTTCTTAGGTACATGTATTTTATGTTACGGTTCTGAAAATAATCGTTCTTAAAAAACTTGCAGTCCTGTTACTTTCCTTTGATACAAACCGGTATTAATATTAGATGTTTTAAGTTTTAATCATTTGCAGTAATCTGTATGCAAATCAAATACGGATTACTACCAAAAAAAAAAAAACAGTTGTATATCCCTCCCCTCAGCATGGGAATAGAAAATTCTATAATGCTTAGAAAAAATACATTTTTATAACTAGATCATAAAAGACAAAAATGCCACGAACTAGAGTTAAGCCTTGTCGTACTGAAAATGCAGGAGACGACAGACTCATTCACTGTTTAGTGTGTTAAGAGAAATACATTGTATTTCTCTTAACACACTAAACAGTGAATGAGTGAGCGATCCAGTGATATCAATAATAACAAACGCAACGCAGAATAACATGTCATAAATAAAAATTAAAAAATAAGAGTACTGTTTCCTTTCATTTCATTTAAGATGATTATTAAGTAAACTGGATCAGATAGTAAACTAATAGCACGGATAAGAAAGCCTGATTTTCAGGTGTCCAGTAGGATCCAATTTCTACAGAAGATCTCTCAATTCTTGAACTCGAGCTGCTGTTTAATTTGCATTTTACTGAAATGCTAATGAATGACGAGAGATATGCATTTGTTTATTGATGACACCAAGTTGGAAAATATAATTGAAAAGTGAATATAATACGGAATATTAAGGAGGATTTCAATGCATTGCTTTTGTGTGAGATTGATTGTCAATCAATGCTATTTCAAGGTGTATAAGAGTGACTTTACAAACGGATTATGATGATGAAGAAGAGCTGGGACAAACTGTAAACTGTGGAAGTAATAAACAGAGAGTAACCAAGATAATAGCAAAATTGTAGCATGCTGACTATAAGAAAAGGTTAAGGGTATGCGGATTATAGGTTTGGTATAGAGAGAGAGAGAAGTGAGAAAGACACTCAAATAAGAGATTGGTTAACAGACAGCAGAACTGAAAAACAAAGTATTTCTCCTGGGATAACCTTTCAGAATTACGAGTATTTCTATTTTTATCATGGGAGCATTATATACGATTAAAAAATATTATTACTTTTAGTGTTAATAAATTCAGCACAAAAAAGTAAATTATTATTTTTTTTTTTAGATTTATACATAGTACTACTCTTTCGAATCCAAAGCACATGATTTATATTAAGATATTTGAATGTGTTCTTAAGATACATAATGCTTATTATTCAGAATCATGATAGTAGTAGTAGTAGCAGTTTGTAACAGATGCTGCACATTGAATTAGTATAGTGTTGTTATAGATAATTGTTAGCTATTATACGAAAATTGGCAATTAAAAATCGACAGTTTTAAAAGTAAACCAACATTTGTTAATGTGGCTGGTTTGGGGGTTATTATGCGAATCCCAGCAACCAAAAGCCTGGTACATTAGTAATAATTACAATCGTAATTTTTCAGTGGCGTAATAAAATTGAAATTGTTCTTACAGCACAATTGGTAGGAATTATGACAGTGTTATGTATTACAGTTTCAAGTACAGAATGAAATGGAGGGCAAGAGGAAAAAGCGAAAACAGAAGAAAAAAATCACGAACAAATAAAGATGAAATACAAATACACCAAATATTTTACTTATGGTGCAAAATAAAATGAAAGAAAGAGTAAATATAAAATATACATAAAGGTTAATTCTCCTAGGTTAAATAAAAGTAATACGAACAAAGGTAATATATAAACGAAAAAATAATTCAATAGATGTAACCAAGCGTAAAGAAGCCTCTGTGTAGCTGAGCCGGTTTCGACAGAGTATTTAAGTGGAAAGGTTCGAATCCCGTCAAGGATCTAATAATCTTTATCAGTGCTTTTAAACTGATGAGTTAGCCATTGTCATACGCCGGATAACTCAAAACGGGACATTGGGGTTTTTAGTCCTAGTTGCTAAGCAAAGGATTGTCAGATCGTGGGCCTGTAAGTACCGTAGATTATTATTGATTTACCAAGAGTGAAAATTACTCTGGTACTTGGCTATTACTATTAACGATATGAATGATTAGATATTTTTAATAGACTTGGTAAAAATCAAACATATATACTTTTGAATAATTATAACAACAAAGATTTTACAAATACATGCGAGTATAAAAATGAACAAAAGTAATTTTAATATATGTAATAGAAATATGTCAAATCACAAGAAAAGTATGGATATACTTTTTCATAAGATTCTCATAATATTCTCTAGTTCAGAGGAGGGCACCGTATAATTTCCACTCTGCGCTGAATTGAACTAGAGATTTAGTTCTCTATGGATGACATTGTCAAGCGACAGCGTACCTTCCTGCTAACGCATGAAGTATTGCTCGATTTCCATAACTGATGGGACAGATTTCACCTTGTGTTCCTTAGGTAAATCTTGTAGAAGAAGTGACAGCTGGAATTTGTGGGTAAGTTGTACCTAAAAACCCAGAGTATGTCTTCTCCTAGTTTGGCACAAATAATCTTGCATGGGAGATCCTAATAAAAACTGAGTGACCTGCGTAAATACGAAAATGAGAATGACGATCTAGATGCTTGGGATAAAAATTAGACTGGATGCATTGACTTCAAGAGGTGGTTGAAGCTAGCAGATTCAAGTGGTAGACGCACTGACCATTAGGAGAATTGTGTTGAGTCCTCTGGTAGACTCTTTCAGAATGAGTTAAAGTTGTTTGTAGATATGAATGGCAGTGTCATTCACAGGGTGAAAAATTATCCTAAAAGATGCGATTCTATTTTCAATAGGGAATGGGCTTTAGCCTTCCTTGAAATATGGAATGTAGTGTGCCGAATAGATTATCTAGTAGATAATTTTTGCTAAAGGTTTTGCTTCATACAAAATGTGATTGATTTCTGCAAATGATGGATGAGTCTTCAGAGGGTAGGGGATATATTATTAATTTGAGATGCCCAAGATCATTAAGTGCAGTCCGGCTGATGACTTGAATTCTCCACTTAAGTGAAGAATTTCGTATATATTTCATTGCTTAGCACCTGTTGAAGCGGTTGCACAAGTGTCCATTTGAGGGATTAATAGATTTGAGTATTGCAGAGATGGATGCCTAAAATTTTTGTTTTTCACTTGACTAACACCATTCGACTAGGGAATCAGTTCTTGTTTTCCATTGGCCTGTCAACAAGCGAGTAGTTTCTTCATAGTTTAATTGGGTACTAGAGGATTATGCATAATAATTTGTGTTTCATCCGATTGGTTTCATTTCTTTTCCATTGTTTGTGACAGTTGTCACCCTATAAGCCGATAGGGTTATCTTCAGACTAAGTAATCTTTGTATACGACTTTATTCGCATTTTGATTTCTAGAAATATTCAACGACTAGCATAAGTACAGTAGTTGCCCAGAGAGGCGACACCCTTGCTTATCCCTCTGGATTCAGGTGATATGCAGATGAAGAGGCTATTTAAAACAGAAAAGTATAGTATAGTATAGTAGTTGGACTCTTGAAATAATGACAGGTCGATATATATATTAATTTCAACTTGGTTCAAATATTCACAATATATATATATATATATAAATAAGTTTTTTTTTTACCTTAGGAATAATGTATATTAGGGTTACCAAGTAATTTTATAAACTTGGTTATTTTACTCCTAATCCCAAGTAAGCAAACAGTTAAGTTTGCACCTGAGCATAGTTCAAGTCTAAAGGTGGTGCAACACCAGGGCAACTCATTGTAAAGGTGGGTAAAGCTCTGATAACTATTCTTAGTATTTTCCATAACTCACTGAGGAGACCTCAAAAAAAGGTTGAAACCGGTCTGGGTAGTGACCCCACCCATAATTTTTTGCAGTATACATCTCTTAGTGAGATGTGCTTTACATTATGGAAAATACTAAGAATAGTGATCAGAGCTTTACCCACCTTTACAATGAGTTGCCCTGGTGTTGCACCACCTTTAGACTTGAACTAAGTTCAGGCGCAAACTTAACTGTTTGCTTACTTGGGAATAGGAGTAAAATAACCAAGTTTATAAAATTACTTGGTAATTCTAATATATATATATATTAAAATTACTTGGTAATTCTAATATATATATATATATATATATATATATTGTGCATATTTGAACCAAGTTGAAATTAATATATATATCGACCTGTTATTATTTTTGACATCATTATTGTGATTATATATATATTCAAGATACCAAGTAATTTTATATAGACGTCGTTTTTAATCCTATTTCTTAAATAAGCATACAGACAAGTATGTCAAGTTTGCGCCTGCACGTAGTGCAGGACTGAGGCAACTCTTGCAGGCAGTGCAAGACTGAGGCAACTCGTAGTAAAGGGTGGTTTTAACGCTCCGACCACTTTCCTTAGTATTTTTCCCCTAATGCAAAGCATATCCCCTTGCGGAGATGTATGATGATATGCATTAAATGTAATGGTCACTACCCAGACCGGTTTTGACCTTTGTATAGGTGAAGCAGGCTCTAAAATTTAGGCGATCCTGAAAGATCGCCCATCTCAGCGTTGTTCCACTCAGTGATAGGCTCACCCCGTCACCGAGAACTTCTCAGCATAGGCTGTACCCAGTGGCAAGCTCACCCCAACCACCAAGCAGAGCCATAATCTCAGCGGTGGCCCCACTCAGAGACAAGCAAAAACTTATCCCCAAGCAGAGCCTCTCAGAACCCAAGCCTAACCCGCACTCACCGGGTTCGACCTTTGTATAGGTGAAGCGGGCTCTAAAAATAAGACGATCTCGAAATATTGCTCAACTCAGCGTTTTTCCACTCAGTGACAGGCTCACCCAACCGAGAAGAACTCAGCATTGGCTCTACTCAGTGGCAGGCTCACCCTACCACCAAGCAGAGCCATAATCTCAGCGGTGGCCCCACTCAGAGACAGACAAAAACCTACCCCCAAGCAGAGCCTCTTAAATCAGAGCCAGAGCCGTGATCGAGGTCTCGTCAGTGGGAGCCAGACCTGAAATACGAAGGTTGAAGCAATGCAGAGCTTATATGAATTTTACCTAAAAAAAAGTTGCCACAAGGTGCTTTGACCTTATTAAATAAAATCTCAGGATGAGAGATAGATGTAGAAAGTTTTTTACCTTGGGTATATTATGCATTCAAGATACCAAGTAATTTTGTACAAACTTGGTATTTAATCCACCTTTACCACGAGTTACCTGAGTCTTGCACTACCTGCAAGAGTTGCCTCAGTCCTACACTACGTGCAGGCATAAACTTGACATACTTGTCTGTTTGCTTACTTGGGAAATAGGATTAAAAACTAAGTTTATATAAAATTACTTGGTATCTTGAATACATAATATTCACAAGGTAAAAAACTTTCTCTCTCTCTCTCTCTATATATATATATATGTGTGTGTGTGTGTGTGTGTGTGTGTGTGTGAGACTTGTTTTCATATTTCAAAGTGCATATCTTTGAAATATACTGTATATTTAACACGAAATTTCTGAAATAGCATGCTGCTTCCAAAATGCTTTAAGTAGTAAAAAAGTTTACGGCGATAGAGCAGACCCTTTGCATTAATAGGGTTTTAATTGAAGGATATTAATTTACATACATGTGTAAAAGTCTTGAAGATGAAGATGAAAAAACTTGACAAAAGATTGGATTAGAGTCGAGAGGGTATGCAATTAAAAGTGATGAGCGACAAGATAGCAAGAACTGAGTGCAGAAAATACATACTTTATTGAATAGTGGACTGCTGTATAAATTTTCTATGAAAGGCAATGCGTCAATGAATGCAATGTTCCTGAGAGAGAGAGAGAGAGAGCCTTCATCCCTTAAGGTAAGGTTTTAGTGACTCGCACCCACAAACACTTGCAAACGTATAATATATTTGGTACCGTGAGTCTGTTAAAAGATTTTTTTGGTATTAATAATTTATTTAATTTTTACTTAATACAGAAACCCTTATCTTTTGAGCCAATTCCAGCCTCCAAGGGCCTCTTCCCCTTGGAGGCTGGAATTGTTTACAGCTCTGAAAATAATTCTGCGTTACTGTAGATTATAGAAATTGTTTGTCGCAGCCCTGTCTAATATGCCTTCTTGGAGAGGAGCCTTGCAAATGGCGTTGTTGCAGATTGTGGAATGCACGGAGAAAGATTCTTCTAGCATTTAAAAGAGGAATGATTAAACTTGACCACAGACGACCTGATCCGAGAGTTACAGGCTGTTTACAGCTCTTCTAGAGCAACTGCCGGTCTGTTTAGCCAAGTGGTTAGCATATCCCCACCCCAACAGGCTGCGATTCGAATGCCGCTAGGGCATCCTGTCGGTACTTATATTACTGTACTTCAATGTACAGTAAACCTATAATATATTAAAAAAGCACGGTTTTTCTAGACTTCACTGAGTGTCTTGAAATATTCTCGTGGCTATTCTACACCAATGATTTTCAAAATTTTTAAAGAGTTGTCCTTTTTTTAATAAATCTAATTTCCCTACACTTTTCATAAAACAAGATTGACCTACGGTTATCTTATCATGTATTTTATTAGTTATTTATCATCTAGTAATCTAAGATGTTCTTACAGTTTTTGATGGTGCACAATTTTACTTTAAACCAAACTAAAAGTAAAAGAGCACACAAAGATATTAATAATGGAAGTTACTAGTATTTTTAATGCTATATTAAACTGAAATAAATGGACGGAATATCGAATACATGCGGGAGTTGCACTTGAAAATAGTAATATTGAAAATAAAATAGTAAGAGTAATATTGACCCTTGCATCGCGGTATCCTAGAAAGGATCTAGTCCTTCCCCACCCCCTTATGGGGACGCATCTCATAGTTTGAAAACCACTAGTCTAAGGAGTTCTCTACTGGTTTCTTGGGAGGCTTCAGCAGAGCTGTTAATGTCGCTTGATAATTTCTGATGCTATATCATTTGGGTCTTCGTGATGATGTCATCTTGCAAACGGATGGCTGAGATTCGAATTGCACTATGGCGTTTTGCGTAAAAGTATTGGTAGGAACATTTGATAAGGTTATATTTATGTGCCATGATTTAAGAAGAGGTCCTTTAGCTACATATCCCGAACGTGCGTTGTATGGCCCGAAGGATGGACGGATATTAAGAATTTTTTTTGGGAGATAGAGAGAGGGAGGAGCTGTTGCTAAATTTGCCTATCCCAAATTTCTCGGTTAATTTTCTGGTGACTGTGAAGGTATGTAAATACTTTTAGTTGTTTAAATATAAAGAGCCAATAGGCTTCATTTCGGCGATATAAACATTATTTAAATTATGGGGATATTAAATCCCACATTGTTTTAAAACCGAATAAGAAACTCAAAGATTGGAATCAGAGAGTTTCATGCCGAATATAGTAAACTATAAAAATATCGGCGATTACTAGCGTGAGCTAATGCAAGTAGTCCAAGTACGTAGTACAATACCGGGCAACTCGAAGCAAAGGAGGTAAAGTTCTGATCTCTATTCTTGGTATTTTCTATAATGTAAAAACACATTTCCCTTTGGTATTAATTTGGTCTAGACACTCACTGATGAAGCCTCAAAAAAGGCTGAAACCGGTCTGGATAGTGACCTTCTTCCATAATGTAATAACAGGCATACATTTCCTAGGAAATGTGTTTTTACATTATGGAAAATACCAAGAATAGAGATAAGAACTTTAACACCTTTGCTGTGAGTTGCCCGGTAGTGTACTACGTACTAGGACTACTTGCATTAGCTCACGCTAGTAATCGCCGATATTTTTATAGTTTACTATATTCGGCATGAAACTCTCTGATTCCAATCTTTGAGTTTCTTATTCGGTTTTAAAACAATGTGGGATTTAATATCCCCTTAATTTAAATAACTTTTAGTTATGATTACAAGACTGGATCAAATGTTTCAAAGCAGATTCTGCAAGTTCTTCGGATTTATGAGTAATCAAATCAAAAACTAGAGGCAGGTTGCGTATTTTGGATCGTGCAAGAGCGTATTATTGAAGATCCAGCACTTCGAGAAGATGGAAAGTTGAATTTTAATAAGAGGGATGTGAGATGTTTCCGTTAAAGAAGTACAATATGTTTGGATATGTAATATCTTCTTTTCGAAGATATTACATATCCTAAGCATGTATCACATATCCAGAGTCTGCATTTTGATGTCGAAAATCATCAACTAGTGCATTGATAACTAATACAATGCGGATGTTTCCTAGTGTTCTGCGATTTTCAACACATTGAAATCTGTCGATTTTATGATCAAGAAAGTAATTCAGTTCACCAGCTATAATGAAATGTTCCAAATATTAAGTGGCTTTTTGTCGTCAATATATTCCGCTGTGGTATGTAAATATTGAATATATGGGGAATGTTATGATTCGGCATTTCTATTTGATCATATAAAGCATCGCTTGGCATTTCTGTAATCTGCTGAGTTTGCAGGAAGACTCCACGGATACCTTTGGCTGAACTCGACGCCGTGTCTGGCTGAAAGTTTAGAAGTAGAACTGACGTTAGGATTTTTTTTTCCAGAAGGATTAGACTGACATAGCTGCATCGGATCTGCTCATCATAAACTGTTTTGTTTCAGTGAGCAGAGATACAGCCTATGGCATTTTGAAAGCAGAATGAGATTATGGATTTTAGGACAAGGGAGGGTATAGACTGGATTTTACTAGTACTGATCTTTTTAAACCATGGATTAGGTATTATATCCCCATAGTCTTCTTGATCTTACCTCTTATGTTTACCTACCTCTCAGCCATGGAAGACTGGGGATTTGTTGTTGTTGTTGTTATTGTGGCATCTAGAAAGCATGTGGATGGACATATTTTTCTGTTTCTTCTTAGTTCAAATTGTACATTCTTTGTGACAGTGCAGATTATTTACATTTTAAGTATGATTATTTATGAAAAAGATAATACATATATACAAAATATATATTTTGAATTTTTTAAATTTAAACACATTTTTCCACAAAGCTGTAAAAAGCAAAATTGCTCCCCCTCAGAAAGAAATTTTTCGCGTTTACATAAGGAAAGAGCGATATTTTTCATGCTTCTAGCAGTAAAGTTTTGTTTGAACTACCAGCTAATTAACAAAGTTCTGAGTGGACTCCCGGTCATCTAAAAATATTCACGAGTCTTCTTTGATGTTTAGGTCGATAGAATTCATTCATTGCGGACCGTGTTTGCTTTATATTGGCTCTGTATACCGCAAATTTCTTAAAATGGAAGAGTATTTTAAAGTATTTATTTGGTTGTAGTTAGTTGTTTTCACTAACTCTCTTATAAAGTTCGTAACGGAATGTTGTATGGCAACATTTTTTTAATTCCTTATGCGTGTTATCTTTTAGTGTAGCACTCTTTAGCATAACACCGTTCATTCATGGGTTATTATCTGTCCGTCCTTTTCTGAATGCTTTGATGCTCTGTCAGCAGGAATAGAATACCTCCTATAAAGTTAATGGACCATTATTTTAAGTTTGTGTTTTTATAAGGTTAACAGCAACGACCTTTTTTCACTAATACAGTCATCCCTTTATTACGTCGGGGTTCCGTTCCATCCGGAAGAACGTAAGTCGATACATTAAATCAACAAGTTATAGGGGTTAGGGATTTAACAGTAATGAGTATACTCTCATTTTAATTTTTAAAGCTTATTATAAGATTTTACTGTGCGTTACTGCCACTATACAACAGGAGAATAATCACCCAAATCTTGCACCACAATCACATCATCCATTACCTTCCCTATATGAAGGACCATGCTGCGGCTCTTCTGGTGTAACCTTTTTTTTTTTTTTTTGATAAAATTGTCCAGTATGCTTTGCTTTGCTTATTGCTCTTCTTTTCATTATAAATTTCTTTATGGCAAGCAAACGCAATATGTACTTTCGTTTCTACTAATAAGTAGCGTTCAACATTGGGATCCATGTCTTCAGCCATTTTGAGAACATGCATAGAACCTTTCTTCAAGACCCTTCACTGTAAATTGATCAACTACCTCTTCTTGTTTCTCCTTTCCCTCTTCTTTTTCTCGTTCTTCCTCTTTTACAACACGTTGTTCCTCCAGTTCGACCAATTCTAAGTTGGTCAACTCTTCAGGGGCACTTTCTATGAGTTGAACTATGTCGTCATCATTCACTTCGAGATTGCCCCTTTTTCTGTGATTCTTCACTAGTTTTTTTAATTGGGTGTGTAGGGGCCATGTTGCACAAAAAATTGCGAAATATTGAACGATAAATATACAAATAACATATTTTTCAAGCACAAAATCAACAGAGGAACTGTTGAAGCCAAGTGCCGACTACCGAGAGAGGTTGTCGCTGAATGCGCTTTTGCCATTGCATTGTTGCTAAACAAAAATCTTTTTACTTTACGCTCTCTTGCGTCTTGTTCGAAAGTACAGTCGAAACTGTTATTTATTCTATTATGAGATCACGGACGTGTCTTCGAAAGGACGTAACTCGAACGGACGTAAGTCGAAGGATGATTGTACAATAGAATAGGGTTTGTTTATTCGACTCTTGCAGCGTGTGTGTGTGTGGGGGGGGGGGAACAGATCGTACAGTGGAACGAAGTTACCCTCACTAGTGGTTAACGATTTTGAGGATGAGTATGGATAGGAATCCGTTTGTTGAGATGATCAAAGTATAGCTGTGTCAGTGGATCCCCAAGTATTTCTTTGCTGTCGTAAATAACAATGTAAGACGTTAAACGGTGAATTTAGTTCATAAGCAAATCAGATATTCCATCTCCATTCTTTTGTTTAATAAAATTTCTCCCCAGTAGTTTCATTAAGTGTAAACTTGTCTGGGATGCTGTGATGATGTTGCAGTTTCACAGAGTGCGTCAATGAAATTATGGTTTCTGATGCATAACTGATGGAAAAAAAAAAAGGTGAGGAAGGTATTTTCCACGAACAGGGTTCGGTTTAGTTTATTTACAGAATATCTTATATCAATAAAAGGGAAAGTACTATTTGGACTAATTTGTATGAGCATATTTCGGTGATTACACCACATTTTTTTATTATTCAGTTCTATAAAACACTGAAATAATAGTTCCCGACAAGTTTCGTAAATCGTAGGATTTACACCTTCAGGGGGTAAATAGTATAACTAAGTTTAAACAAGAGAATTAATAAATACAAATCATAACCATCTGGCTATTCATAAAACTCAAATAACAGAATGCAGATATATAACGTTATTCACGTTGAACAATACTGGATGATGTCACGTGTGCTTGTTCTTTCATACAGTCCGAGCTCAGATTGAGGTAGATTTTTTATTAGAGCTGACCACACTTGATGGAGAATTAAACCTTGATTTTTATTGCATTGGGTTGGGTTTTTTAGCATATTAGCAGCTTCTTTAAATTTTCTTACATAACTGTTGTTTTCTATGTATGACATCGTCGTTTTTTGCCAGAGTACATCGTGTCCAGTGGAAGTGGTATGGAAAGCAAGACCCGTTTTTTGTTCTCTTTTGTATTGTACGTCTTTTTGGTGTTCAGCCATGCGTATTTCTCCAGATCTTCCTGTCTGTCCTACGTAGCAAATCCCGCAAGAGCAATGGATTTTGTAGACTCCTGGTTTTTTAAGAGGATGATGAGGTGGTTTTGGTGGATGTAGGAATCTTGAGATTTTCTCCATAGGAAGGAAGGCTACTTTTATGTTGTGTTTGTTCATTAATTTGGCTAGCTTGTCTGTAACATTTTTGATATAAGGAAGCGAGATTGCATATATATACCTATGGAACAACATCGATAGTCTTACATTTAACAAAGCAATAGCGATCTCAGAACAGAAGAAACATACATTAATTAATAAGTTCAACGTACTCCTTCAGAAGAAAGAAATTCATAAAATACAACTAGATCATTCAAAAGTAGTTATTAATCTTTCTTCAAGAGTCCTAACAAAAGAGGAGAATAATCTTTTACTCAAGGGTTTTAACTTCACCTTAACCCCACGTTTCCTTCCAAATATTGATATCATAGCACAAATAGAAAAAGGAATTAGAAATCTACCGGACAACACGGCAGATCTTATCCGTATAGAAAGTACAGCTTTACTATTAAAAAGCAGATTACCTCGTAGGAACTTACCTTACAATGAATACGTTTGCCTTAAAAATTTAAAGGATGACAAAAATATTGTCATTATAAAAGCGGATAAAGGCAACGCAACTGTCGTTTTAAATGCTACAGAATATGATAACAAAATGAAAAGTCTCCTGGAAGATACCAACACCTACAAACCCATAGACACAGAGATCCCACTTGGCCTACACACAAAAAAATAAACGATCTAATAAAAAAAAGTGCCTCTCTGGACGGAAGAACTTAAAAAATGCTTACAATCAAAACATCCTTTGATACCAAGAATATATGGTGTTCCAAAGATCCACAAGACAGATATACCTTTAAGACCAATAGTAGATGGAAGAGATTCACCGACTTCCAACTTGGCGAAATACCTCACCAACATGATCTCAAAACATATAGGAAAAACATCTTCCTTCATAAAAAATAGTAAACATTTCATAGAAAAAGTGAAAGATATACAAATTGGTCCAACAGACATCTTAGCAAGTCTCAACATTATCAGCTTGTTTACAAACGTCCCGAGACAAGAAATTTTGAATCTCCTAGAAGACCTCTTCCCTCCGGACATCTTGAATCTTTTTAAACATTGTATAAACAATACTTTTTTCACCTATAAAGATAGAATCTGGGAACAAAACGAAGGGCTGGCCATGGGTTCATTATTATCACCGGTATTAACAAACCTATTTATGGAAAAATTTGAAAACAATGCTCTTAAGAATTACCATAAAAAAACAAAAATATGGCTACGCTATGTGGACGATATTTTCATCATATTCAGTGGAACAACAGATGAACTTATCAATTTCAAAGAATATCTCAATAATTTGCACAACACCATAAAATTCACTTTAGAACAAGAAAAAAATAAAAAGCTTCCTTTTCTGGATATTCTATTAGAAGTTAATGAAGAAAGTAAACTCTCCTCCTCAGTATATAGGAAGCCTACAAACACTGGAAGATTTCTAAATGCAATCTCACACCACCATCCTTCACAAAAAATAGGCTTAATTAAAACTCTTCGAGACAGAGCATACAATATCTCCAGCACACAAGAAAGATGTAATGAAGAGCTAAAATACTTAACACAAATCCTCCAACAGAATGGATATGAAACAAAAACCATCAAGAGAATAATCCTTAAAATGCCTCCAGCTAAACAACACAATAAAACAGGATTACAAAAATGCAATCTCGCTTCCATATATCAAAAATGCTACAGACAAGCTAGCCAAATTAATGAACAAACACAACATAAAAGTAGCCTTCCTTCCTATGGAGAAAATCTCAAGATTCCTACATCCACCAAAACCACCTCATCATCCTCTTAAAAAACCAGGAGTCTACAAAATCCATTGCTCTTGCGGGATTTGCTACGTAGGACAGACAGGAAGATCTGGAGAAATACGCATGGCTGAACACCAAAAAGACGTACAATACAAAAGAGAACAAAAAACGGGTCTTGCTTTCCATACCACTTCCACTGGACACGATGTACTCTGGCAAAAAACGACGATGTCATACATAGAAAACAACAGTTATATAAGAAAATTTAAAGAAGCTGCTAATATGCTAAAAAACCCAACCCAATGCAATAAAAATCAAGGTTTAATTCTCCATCAAGTGTGGTCAGCTCTAATAAAAAATCTACCTCAATCTGAGCTCGGACTGTATGAAAGAACAAGCACACGTGACATCATCCAGTATTGTTCAACGTGAATAACGTTATATATCTGCATTCTGTTATTTGAGTTTTATGAATAGCCAGACGGTTATGATTTGTATTTATTAATTCTCTTGTTTAAACTTTAAGTTATACTATTTACCAACTGAAGATGTAAATCCTACGATTTACGAAACTTGTCGGGAACTATTATTTCAGTGTTTTATTGTATGAGCATATTTTACACCTGTTATGTTTTTATGGCTTCACTGAAATGATACTGGAATAATAATAACAAAAATGCATAACATTTTAAAAGCATTTTGTGATAGACTTCGAAGAATCTGGAACATAATAAAATCGATATTCTTCATGCATTTATTAAAGAAAGCAGGGGCTGAAATTGGATCAAGAATTTAGCCATGCAACACTACTAGCAAGTGAAATTATCTTGCTCACCTGACCTTGATTTGGTGCATCATGCGGACGAGTTTATTACCGTAATAGAAAATGAAAAGCCGTCTGTATCCATGCGGTTTTGTTGTACTTTTAAAACGAAATGCTCTAACCGAATTGATTTTCGAAAAGGCTCAACATAAGTTCTGTAGAGGGGGGGGGGGAATGTAATTTTAAAGCTCATCATGTTTCGGTGTAATAAGATGTAGATTGGAAAGAGTAGCGAATGGGTAAGATGCTGCTCTACAGACAACTTTCTAAAATACATTCTGGTAAACTAGCAAAACATATCCAATTTCGTTGCCGAAATGCTAGAAGGACGTCTGCGTAGGAAAACGAGAGAGAGAATGCAATATAAGATGATTTATTTCCTTTAGATTAAGAAGTTGACAGCGAAAAAAACGTGAATAAAAAAAGAAAGTGGGACAGTCAGTTCGGAATCGTATTTATTTAAATTTTCGAAGCTAATTTTCACAGACCTTCCAGAAGCTGCAGATCGGCACTTAAAATTTCCGAATAATCTTGAGTATGAAATAAATTTTAATATTTGGAAATTCTTGTCCTCTGTGAAGAGTTTCCTGCCTCATCCACGATTTTAAAGAGGAAGTCACTTTTCCCTAATGCTGTCTTGGAGAAGGATTCGTTTGCACATTTTTTCCCCTTTTCTTCTTCCCTTTTTCAGTAAAATTAGTGCCATTTTCGGAAGATAAAAATAATTTCTAAAACATTAATATTTTATTTATTTTTATATTGTAGTAATGGGTTATAACCTCTAGAGGTAGGAATTTTATGTTCTCTAGAACTATGTGTTCATGGGGCCGGTTTGTTTGTTCTGAAGAACGAGTTTCCCGAAGGGAAAGACCTCCATATGAGACCATTTGATTCAAAAGACCTGAGAATAAAGTTTCTCACATCATAGACACGATCGAACCCGATTCTTTCAAACCAAAGGGCTCATCTATACCATCTGAGCTCTTCTGTTAGTTTCAAATCGAAATATGTGCCAAATTAGTTTTATTCGTACATTCTTATATCTGCGTGTACACAGCATCCATAACGCCAGACGACTTGCACGGATGCTAGATACTTCGACGATAATTATTAAGAACTCATTTCTATTATTATTATTATTATTATTATTAATCTGCCAAACCTGTGGCAGATCATTTTAATATGCTTAAATGGATTCAAACCCGAAACCTGCTGGTTGGAAGAGCCGGTAGTACGTTAACTACTCCACCAAGTAGACCGAAAATATCAAAATAAATATTTAAAAAAATCTGACATTGGAAAATGTCTGGAAAAGTGATATCAACATACGAGGGTGGTCTGAAAAGTTCTCGGCCTTGGCCATAGATGGCAACTCTATCGGCACGATTTTTTTTCTAAGCTGGTACGTCTGTCATAAGCATCCATGTGAAATTGCAAGTCATTCTATCTATCAATCTATCAAATGGCTATCGTGAGGTTATAAAAGTCTTTGTAAAAGAAGGTTTAACGCCAAAAGAATTCATTCGAAGTTCATAAAAATTTATGAGCACTCTTCTCCTTCGTTTTCCACAATTACAAAATTGGCTGCCGAGTTTAAACGTGGCCGTACTAGCCTTGAAGATGATCCACGTGAAGGACATCCAAAAAGTGTAACAACACCAGAAATCATTGATCAAGTACACGATATGGTATTGTATGACCGGCAAGTCGAAGTGCGTGAAATCGCTGAGAATATAGGCATTTCAAAAGAAAGTATAGGATATATTTCGCACGAAGAATTGCAAATGAAAAAGCTTTGCGCTAGATGGGTGCCGCGCTTGTTCATAGCAGATCAAAAACGCACTCGCATGGAAATCTCTGTACAGAGCTTGGAGCGTTTTAAAAAGAATAAAACTGGTTTTGTGCGTCGATTTATTGCTATCGATGAGACTTGGATTCACCATTACACTCCAGAATCCAAACGGCAGTCAAAACAGTGGGCAGAAGTCGGTTGTTAAGTGCCAAAGAAGATGGAAGTCGGTTCCATCAGCAGGAATGGTCATGGCATATATTCTGGGATGCTAAAGGCATTTTGTTTATTAATTATCTTGAAAAGGGTAAAACAATAACCGGGGAATATCATTCCGTTCTTTTAACCAGAATAGACGAAAAAATTCGTGAGAAAAGACTCGGTTTGCAGAAATAAAAAAAAATCATCTTTCATCAGATCAATGCACCTGTCCACATAGGTGTTTTGGCAATGGGAAAATTAAGGGATCTGCACTATGAATTGTTTTAACATTCACCCTATTCCACAGATTTGGCTCCATCTGACTTCTATCTCTTCCCAAAACTAAAACTCTTCCTCGCTGGTCAGCAGCGTTTTTCTTCGAATCAAGAGATGATTGCAGCTGTAGATGAGTATTTTGCAGATTTTGCCGAGAACCACTACAGGGACGGGATAATGGAGCTTGAGCATCGCTGGAATAAATGCATTAGTTTTAAGGGAGATTATATTGAGAAAGAAAAATAATTTTGAAATTATAAATTAGTTTTTTCATTGTTAGGCAGAGAACTTTTCAGACCACCCTCGTAAGTGAAAATGCGATCTATGGTCGTGTCTCTTAAGTAGTGCAAACCAAGATAACTCCGATGCCGGAGGTCACATTCTTATATGATTTCTGAAACAGTTCTAAAGTATGAGAACTGTTAGGTTTATGTTCTTGACCAAAACAAAACTGGATTAATAATATCCTTCATATTAATAACTTAACGAGCTAAATTGAAAGCGTTTAGACTCTGTGCTAATATTTATGTACTTATTAAAAGTAAATATGTTTTATTCTGAATAAATAGAAATACAGATCAGAGTATACTGCAAATCGCCAGTAAAAGTTAAGTATCTTTTTCAAGAATGTTTTTTAATTTACCGAGACAACTTAGTTTGTTAATAAGTTTCTCCTTGTCAAAATGCCATCGACCAAAATTATTGATATCTTACGGGAGAATTCCTGTATCTCCTGATCTCTTTCTGAATTCTCTTCTCTACAAATGTATTTTCTATTTTCTGTCTTATTTTATTGTATGTAATTTTTTTCTGACATGGAATTATTTCATTTTCTAACACTTATATTTCTTAATCTGCATTGTCATGTGCATTCTTCCTTTAGATATCTAAGAAACTTCACTGAAACTTCTTGTACTCTGCTTCTCATTTTGTCACTGTTTCTCATTTTCCGGTATTCAGACCAATACAATTGTTTAGTCATTGATGTTAATTTATAAAATTTAATCTGAATTTATTTTGCCATTCATATCTTTCGCGCATCATTTGAAATATATGCAGTTACAGTCTTTTATCAATATCATTATCAAAAGTTAGGGAAATGCTAAATCCGAAATATTGGATAAGTGATTAGATTCTATTTATTTATAAGTATTTACTTCCTTACAGCGGTATGAATAACTTCAAATGCTGTATCTCTGTTTTCGTTGAAGAAATTCATATCACATTAGTTTTAAAATTTATAATGGTAGTGATTACTGAATCTTGGACGCGTCTTACGGTTCCAACATCCAGTAATCACCGAGGTTTTGAATTTTGTTTTACGACCTTGCAATGAACATTGCATTAACCACGTTGATTTATTCATCCCATGCCAGTATTTTTTTGTAAAGTGATAGATACTGTACTCATTCTTTGCCAGTAGGAAAATTTGAAAATTACAATAATTAAAAATTTAAAAGAATTTTTAAAAAATATTTATTGATATTTTTACTTCATAGTGTGATGTCTTTGGAATACGAATAACACACAGAAGATATAAAAAATAATTAAGTGTATATGATTAACAATGGACGAAGCGAAAATGTAAATTTCATTAATTTTTTAAACTTACTTGCACGATAGATAAACAGGTAAAAAACTACTGAATATTACAAATTTCTGAATCCGTATATCGCACGCCACTGGTAGCAAAGGCGCGGGTGTGTCGTATCGTGGACGTGGATATAAGCTAACCTGACCTCTTAAATTCAGAGAAACCAACAATACTACACCATTACAAATAGCAACGCGATCATCATGAACATGAGACTAACACTAGAAACACTAGACTAAGGACTAAACACTTGGAAGTTGGAACGTATAATACGATGTAATACGTATAATGCGATGTACGATAGTACGATGATTTAACTGATATTAAAAAGTAAAACAACAAAAACATTAAAAAACATAATTCGTAGAAAAAACTGACAAACTACGATAACAAAAATGTTAAAACAATCGTATTAAAAATTACACAATAGAAATAAAAACATTTGGTTCAGAGAAAGTATTAACATACAACCATTGGGAAACAAATGAAAACACTACTTCCGGTGAGATCACTTGCTTCACTATCGGAAAGCAGTAGCTTTATAGCAGAGTAATTAAATAGTAATTTTTTCCCTGAATAAAAATTAGCATTTAATAGATCTGAATGTTTAAAAATCTGGCCGGTAATGAAAGATGAATTCCACAACCTTGTTGTAAAATAGTACTTACACATTACACAATATTCTAAAATGGAAGAGAATAATTATTAAACTTTTCGTAACCACCTAATCATGTTTTCTTCATCTTAAAGAATGTTATGTAATTTTAATGAAACTGTTAAAAATATATTCTCAAGAAAATGTGTTTGGGTGAAAAGTAAGTAATGAAAAATAATTGGCGATATATATATATATATATATATATATATATATATATATTTATTTTTGATGAATCGTTTTTTCATGAATTGCTGTTCAACAAATTATTTTTTAAATGAATAGTTATTTGATGAATTGCTACTCGTTGAATTTTTTATTCAATTAATTGCTTTGCGAATAATTCCCATTCGCAAACTGTCTTTCGATGAATTTTCAGACAGGTCCTGAAATTTTCGGTTTTCTTATTAATTCTATCATTTTAAACAACACGGACAGGATACGCTCCTATTGGATATGATGAAGAACCGGTGGGTAGCTGGGGGGTGTTTTGAATACAGTATACATTCAAAATAGAGAGACTGGTTGACATACTGGAAGTTGTTAAACAGAAAGTAGACTTGTAGATGGTAGCGGAAAAACTAGGAACAAATAGCAAAATTAAACCATTAGGATACTTCAATTGAATGGTTAAGAAAAGCTGAAAAGATAATGGAATAAAGAAAACCAGGGGAACCTTCGTCCAAAATCAAAAATCGCATTACTGTTTTACGGCACAATTCATTTTAATTTTGTCAGACAAATATTTACTGAAGGTGTGTCGCAATGTATGTTTTAACTGCTAGACTGGATATCTGTGATAATCACAGCCCACAAACTGCGATTATCAGGGAGAATCTGAGGAACTACACATCTTGACTAGATAAAAAAACCATTTATGAAATATCAAAAGAAAATAAATAGCTTTTAGACAGTATTCGCCTTAAAAAGATTATAATAATTAATATATATATATATATATATATATATATATACGATTCTGAGGATATATACAGTATGGCGCAAAATAAAAACATTACTGAACTTCCGCATCCTCTTCAGTACACGTTCTATGAGATATGCCTTTCGGCTGCATGCCTATTAATAAAACAGCACGTGTAAAGTATGGCATTACATTTAGCTGTAGCTAAATGTAAATGTAAATATGGAGTTGATAGAAGAAATGGTCCAAGCCTACGACATGTTTGTGAGCACTTTGTTCGTCGTTTCCGTAAGCGTACCCTAAGCAATAGTGTCACCATTGTCTTAATTCAAAGGTTTCTGACGTACTGGGGGTGTTCTGCTGCAATGTGAGGGACATTTGGGGAGACCACGAACTGTTAACACAAATGAGAATCACGGGAGTGTTCTGGAGCAAGTGTTACAGTTTCTGAAAGGCAGTCAACGCCGAACAGCGGTAAAACTTGGGATACAGGAGTGGTTACTTCAGAGAATCCTTAAGGAGCTGGGTGCTTTTTCGTACTTCATTCAGGTGAGTCACTGCTTAACAGCAACGGATTTAACTGCACGGCGGGACTACTGTGCGAGTGTGTTGGCACTGAATGTGAAGATCCGTCCTTTCTCCATAATGTCTGGTTCTCGGACGAAGGTCATTTTCATCTAAGCTTTCATGTAAACATGTTTCTTGGTTTCTCGAGACTGAAATTTGCCCAAGAGAAACTTCTTCACAGCGAGACTGCCGGAATCCACATGGTGTGGTTTCCGACCATTGAATAATTGGGCCCTACTTTATTGAAGAGGGTGATATATCCGTGATCTTGAATAGCGAACGCTGCGCTACATCCAGAATGTGTTGGTTCCATTCACCGAAGATTTGCGTAGGATGTGTTGTGCAAAATATTTTGTGCACAGGTATTCCGCGATAATGGAGCAACTCGTCATATATCACGTGATTATAGAGCCTATTTATCAGAACACTTCCCCAGGAAGCTCATTTTGAGGTTCACAGAATTCCGGTGCCCTTCACGTTCTTCTGATCTCATACCACTTGATGCCTTCTTTTGGGGTATGTTGAAGGAATTGATATTCCACTATGACCGCTTTCAAACCTTGATGAATTGAGGGATAAAATTACACGATATATTTAGCATATGTCCCAACCCTTGTTCTCCAAGATGACAAGAGAACCTTCGCATGAGCAATGAAACCTGTCTTGAAAGACAGTGTACCCATTTCGAGCACGTAATCTACCGTAGTTAATGCTTTATTCGACCAAGATTCCATCGACTGTATACTCGTATGTCGATTTACCGACCTCCTATGACAAACACGAGTTAACCCTTAGTATAATTACGTTAACTTGGACCCTTGGATTCTGAATAAAGCAGAGAGCACGTCTGGGGGCTTGATAGAAGCGAAATAATTTCAACTAAAATATAGTATATTATATATGTGCCTCAGAAGCCAACTACGAATATACTCGTATGTCGATTACCAACCTCCTATGCCAAGCGCGAGCTAATCCGTAGTAAACACGTAATTTGTAAATCAATTTAAAACTGATAAAATCAATACAAATTATAAAATGAAATCAATGAAATAAAAACCAGTTTATTCAAATTACGAATGATACACTTTAAAACAATTTTCCACGCACAATGGTGGTTTTTCCTGGCAAACAGGACAATAATTACGTGTTTCGCGTCGTTGTTTCTTTCGTGTACATAATCGGCATGGCTTTGTCGGCGAATATTTTTTTCTGTAGGTGGTAAAATTTCCAAATAATGAAGATCCCGAATCCTGCTGATATTCTGTGATGCTGTAAGCTCATCTATTCCAACAAAAACGGAGATAAATTGATCTCTAAATTTTAACGCAGTCATTGAGTTTCCAGTAATTATATTATAAAATTTATGCGCATTTTGAATGTATATATCAAAAATGCGTATTGCCAGTTTCTTTGGCCATAAACCTATTTACTCCATAGTAGTTATTCAGTACTTTTTTCGCCATACTGTATAAGAAGTATTCAAATTCCTTTGTTCACTGCGGCTCTCGAAGCAATTTAGAATTTTATTTTTATCATAACAAAAAACAAAATTAATGATACATATATAATATTTTTCATAGACATATACGATATTCATATGTATTTATGTGTCTATATTTATATATAAACATATATTATTCTGTACATTTTATTCTACAGGGTGGCCATAAAATAACTTTCCCTCTTTGGAGGCATCTGTAGTTAAAACCAATAAAAGGAATGCGACGAAATTTTATATTCAGACTTTTGAAGGCATGGGGAGATGAATTCCTCGAAAAAAAGGTTTAATACCAAAAGTCGCCGATATTGGAAATATTGGCGCTAGCGGAGCCAAAATTAAGCGGATAATTACATTAAAGGCAGATAAAATGAAATAATAACATTTCGACGGTGTAAGTGACAGCCGCGTCCTCATTCCAGCTGGATATGTGCCGCGTTACAATGATAATAAGAATAATAATAATTAAACTAAAACAACAACTTGCGAGAGACACAGAAATTAATGTATTGATTGAACTCACAGGAAATAATGTTTTATTCATCAGAATCAGGGTCCCCTGGACCACATATACGACTTTCACTGTGCTGAGCTTTCTTGTGTACAACAAATTGCATCCGGTGTGCGACATGCTCTACAGCTGAGCGTAAGGAGTCGGATTGGATATTCATAACAGCCCGTTTTATGTTCTCTTTCAAGACATACAAGTTGGGAACGCCACCAACGTACACAACGGATTTCAAATACCCCCACAGCCAAAAGTCACATGGAGTGATATCCGGGGATCGAAGCGGCCATCCTTCGAAAAGAACTGACTGATAACCCTCTCATTACTGACATACTGGCGTAAAAGATGCTGTACTGAACGTTCAATGTGTGGCCGTGCTCCATCCTGCATAAAAATTAAGGAGTCCAAACATTGTCTTTGCTGCAATGCAGGAATGGTAAAATTTTCCAGCATTCGTCGATAAATCTCTCCTGTAATGGAGCAGGTTACAGGACCTGTAGGGGTAATACGCCGAAAAAAAGTATGGTCCTATTATGAAATCAGCTGTGAAGCCACACCACACAGTTATTTTTGGAGAATGAAGTGGTACAGGCTGGATCGCTTGGGGATGTTCAGATGCCCAAATTCTGCAGTTGTAAGTGTTGACCGACCCATTCAGATAAAAATGAGCCTCACACCCCACAATATTCTCCAAGCCAAGTCATTGTTGACCTCCATTCAGGCAAGAAACGTTAGCGCGAAGGTCATGAGCTTATCATAATCTGCGGTAGTTAGTGATTGCACACGACTGAACTTATACGGATAGCAGTGATGGTACAAGCTATGGTACGAGCGCTTGGACCAGTACTGGTCTCTGTGTCGTCGAACACCTCAGTTGCAACGTCTGTTACTGTTTCTTCTTGCACTGTTTTCCATTCCTCTGCCAGGTCTACCTCCTAGTGATACAGTTTCTTCAAACTTCTTAATCCTCTTAATTCTCAGTGCTACAGCTGACATAGGACCTGCATGCAGGTTATGAAGCCTTCTAAATTCTCTAAGGGCCGCTACGGCATTGCACTGTTTAAGGTAAAACAACTTAACAAGTAAAGCAGACTGAGGCAAGGTAGGACGCATATTGAGCACAATTCGTCATCATTCGAATAACTGCCTGAACGTTTCCAATCCTTTTAAAGTGGAATTGGTGGCGCTTCTGTCACGTATGCACAATTTTCGGCTCCATCAGCGCCAAAACTTCCCCTATCGGCGACTTTTGGTACTAAATCTGTTTTTTCGCGGAATTCATCTCCCCATGCCTTCGAAAGTCTCAATATAAAATATGGTCTCATTCTGTGTATTAGTTTTAGCTACAGATACCTCCAAAAGGGAAAGTTAATTTATGGCCACCCCATATATTTATATTTAATAATATAATTTTTTAAAAGAAATATCGCTTGTGAATATCTCGAAACGTCTTTTGTGGCTCGTTAGTCTAGATGAGGGTTTACCAAACTGTGTTCCGCGAAAAGTGAATAAGTGTTCCGCGAGAAGTTCTCCTGGAATTTGTCATTTTAGTTTTCTAAGTATTTTTCATGAATAAATATTTTATAGTGGAAATATTCTGAGGAGAATAATATTCGTGAATGTGTCGAAAAGCTCAGACCCAGAACGCCTAATAACATCTTTGTAGCAATGTTAGTGACCAAGCCGTGTATTTTTAAACGTGGAAGTATTCATGAATTATCGTTAATTTTCACACATCGAAACCTTTCAACATTTGGGAAAGGGAATACCACTGTTTATGACCGGTCATAAAAATTGCCTGCAAGCCGATTATGACAATGGGCGGTGTATCCTCTGTTCTCAAAACCGAAGGAAACGATCTGTGTAGCAAATGTCAGTGACCAAGTAGCATATTTTTAAACATGGAAATATTCATGAATTATCGTTAATTTTCACACATCGAAATCTTTGAACAATCGGCAAAGAGAATACCGCTGTTTATGACCGATGATAAAAATTGCCTGAAAGCCGATTACAACAATGGGCGGCGTATCCTCTGTTCTCAAAACTGAAAGAAATAATATCTGTGTTGCAAATATTAGTGACCAATCAGCAAGGAAGTATAAAGAAAAATTTTCCACTAAAATTGAAGATCAATGTAGTCTGTATCCGGTTCTCAAATCTAGTAATAATTCATACTTTCTTCGCAAGTTCGTATTGTAGGGTGAAAGTTTCGAAACAGAAGTGCCGTGATTTTTTAAAAGTAAGAGACCTGCAGATTTAAATTTTAATATGAATAAGAGACAAGGGAATTCGTTTAATTTTAGTATTAAGAAATCTCTTATTGAAGGTGTGTGTGACACGACAGATAGTGAGTCATCCACCACCAGCCTACAAAGCGATCTCCAATATGTACAAAAGGAGGGGAAAACTACCAGCACATAGCAGAAAAAGTCTGCATTCACTCGTAAGTACTTATAATAATATTATAAATTTTTGGTGATCAGAATGGGACATGTCAATGAAAATCAGCACAAATTTATTTAATGATGTTTATGTTTAATTGATTAATTAATTATTAATTAACATTTAATGATGAATTATTAATTAATAATAAAAAATCAGCCAAATTGGTAATTAATTATTAATTATTAATACATTACAAAATAACCAAGCCGTGAAAACTTCAGGTTTTGTGAAGTGTTTCGCTGGTCTAGATCAGTGTTACTCAAAGTGTGGTACTCGTACCCCCGGGGGTACACGAAAGGTCTTCAGGGTTTACGTGGTAATTTTTGGCTATGCATCATTAACGCATGGGATCATTATATTTCTCAACAAATAGCGCAATTAGAGACAGCTGGGATAAAAACGGCACTAACTACAACAGAAACTCTCCCCTTCAACAGAAACTGCTGTATAGACTCAAGAAAAACCATAGGTTGCTGGTTCAACATATGGTTTTGCTTGATACCACCCCATTGTGAACGTGTTAAAACTAAGAAATATATAGTGAATGTGTTTCAGATATTATGGAATTCGGTTGAAGAGAGAATTAGCATTTCAACTGAACTGTTTAAATGATAAGTTGTCTTTGGTTCTCGCAATCATTTGTTAATATCGCACCAATCATATGCACTTCTTCATAGCTGCTCTATATATCTCAAGTCTTGTAAATTACTGGTAATGGTTGCTTGAAATAATGGGAAAGAAGATGAAGCTATTTGGGTAGATGACTTTGACGATGCACACAAGGAAACTGTTCTCGATGCTAAAAGTAGCGATAGCGAGTAGGAGCTTCTTGGTAAGTCACACCATTTTCATTTTTTTTTCTGAAAACTTTAGTTTCCGAAAATCCCCGCATATATCTCGCACCACGATTTTTTAGCTTTAATTGGGAAAAAAGTACAGTTATATTCGAGTAAATACGTTAATTTTTTTAGCTTTCAAATTCTTAAGTATGGATCATTGGTTAAAGATTGGATTTATAAAACCCACAAAAGAGAGCAATATAAGAAATATAAGTAGCTGTAAACAACAAGAAAACGTTGATATTGCATCTGGACCAAATGAAATTGATAAGGGTGTGTCGTCTGACATCTCTAGAGAACCAACTAGGAAGAAGATGAAAAATCTTCGTAAGTATGATATGAATTACTTGAAATGTGGATTTTCATGGACGGGAAACGAACAGGAACCTATTCCACATTTTGTTCTATTAAAAAAATCATATTTTTAATTTTCATCAACATATAAATTCAAATAAAATAGACATTTACAATGAAATATACTTTATTTATTTATTATTTGATAAGGGGGTACTTGGTAATAATGAAATTTTAAGAAGGGGTACGCGGATATCTGAAGGTTCAGAAACACTGGTCTACATCATCGGTTCCTGACCGGTGGTAGCGTAACCCCGGGGGAAGTGCTGGGCCGTTCAGGGGTACACGAAAAATAATCAGTAATGGCGGAAAAACAAGTAAAATAAACAAAATGTAAAACGCTAGTTACGGTACAATAAATGTCAGTATTTAAAAAACAACTATTTTAAAAACAAGGGATACAATTTATAGAAGTTGGTTTAAAAGGGGATACACAAGTGGGAAAAGGTTGGGAACCACTGGTCTAGATGACTACTACGATGACTAGCCTCTGTAAACATTTTCTGTTCTAAATCGGTACATGGTCTCATCATCATTACTTATAAAATATAGTAAATCTGTCGTACATTTTGTATCTAAGTTGGGATAAGCGTTAGATGATCAGTTTCTTCTGCGTAATCCACAACATGGTTCTTCTTCAAGCCACTTGTATATATACACTTTAGGTAGATGATTTTCTATACATCTACCTAAAGACCTTGATAAGTTTACATGTCATGTTGGCGGAATTCGAACCAGAGCCTATTGGTTGCAGAATGGAGACTTCCACTCTAACAACTCGTCCATTTCTGGACAGACAAAAATTTCAAAATCATTTAAAATTTTCATTTGAGTTAACACGAAGATTGCTAAATGAAGGAATTCTCTGTTTGCATATACTGCATGCGATGTTATCTCTAATCTAAAAATTTAGGACTGAGCAATGTTTTCAAGAATCACAATAATATCAACAAAAATGATATCGAAGTAGTAATTAACTATATTTCTATATTCACATCGCTCAACAATTCATAGAGTTGACAATGTGAATTATGGTAATCAGTTTGTTTTGCTAGCGTAGAAAACAGACCTGGAACACGTTTACCAGAAAAAAAAAAAAGGTTAAATATTGAATGTCTGATAATACATAATTATTATAGATAACTGTGGCATATTTCCAATTCACAGAACGTCCGTATCACTATTGATTATTTTTTATTTTCGGAATAAACATAGGAAATAGTCCATATTTATATTGTTAATTGAATTAAACAATGATGGTAATCAACAGTCATTTATTCATTTATTCATTACATCATAAGTAACTAATTTCTCGAAACTTTCCACCTTCGTGGAAACCCTTTTCTTTTTTGTTCTCTACTATCTTTATGCATATAAGAACTAACCTTTTTTGATGAGTCATCTATACGTAATCTACTGTAAAATTAACAATAGTAGACTGATTTGAATGTAACAAATTAGGTTTTTAATCTCAAAGTGAAAGTTCCGCACTAAATGCGTGAATTCTGTTTCGTGCCATCAATGACGTCAGACAGCGCTGTTGTGATCAACTCATATACTACCTCTGCTATACCAGTCTGCCATTACACCATCATTGAGAGAGAGAAATGTTTGATCCCCTGTGATTAGTTTTTGTGAACTTGTGCACTGCATAACTCACCGAAGGGTCAGACAACCCGCATTAGGAAAAGAAATTTCTGACAAGCGATGGTGGGAAAAGAGGAAAGGTGCAACAACAGTGGCAGACAGATTGAATTAATTTGTACCATGATTGGTAAGGGGAGGAATAAATGCGACGCCATCTCAATACGACGAGACTGGGTGAAATTTAGACATTGACAAATCTTGGTTGGCGCGTGTTGGGAGGTAATGCAATGCATTGGGATAGAAGGAAAACCAGGTCCCCAAATAGCTGCTACTTCTATGAGGTAATCGATAATTTTTTTTATCTTTACTTAAGGAGAGATCACTGAGAATTATGACAAAATGAACAAATGATGCACGTGCAGTCAAAAAAAAAAAAAATTGATCATTCACAAACTCCTGGGAAAGCATTCAGTTAAACGCGGCAGAATAGCGCTGATGTATGGTGTGGAACTTCATGAACAACTCGGAGTGTAATATTTGGAGCCATTCTTGTTAGAGCGTGCCTCTTCTAATCACGGCAAGCAGCAGGAGGAGGGAAGAAACGGGGGGGGGGGACCAAATTAAGAACGCAATGAACTACAGTATGGAAATCAACTCAATTCAAAATTGGAGTAAAGTGGGAGTTGCCCTGCTGGTGAAATGTTTGACATTCTCCGCTTAATCTGCAGACAACTTTCCGCAGCGTACACAGCGAATGTATGCATGTTGGGCGGAGGCTGCGAATCGATCGCACTGCCGACTCTGTATCCGTTGTTTTACGTTATTGACACTCGGTAGACGGAAGTATACATACCTAAGGCAATTATAGCTTCGGTACGAGAACGCAGATTCAGTTCATGGCATGAGTAACGCACAGTGTTAAAGAAAGAAAGAAAGACACTTTCCCGCTATATTTGTTGTCAACGCCCTTTTACTGCACTCGTTCAACAAGCCTGCATTGTTCGCGCGACTCATGGCCATTCCTGTGCTCGAAAATGTAGTGTTTCGTATGCTTGTATTGTTGCGTGCGAAACTTCCGTGTGCCGATTGTGTTTTGAAAGCAGCCTCTGCCATTGTTATGTTTAGTCATTGTGTTCGTTGCTAATGAAATGGAAAATTACGTTAATTCGGACGTGCGACGGAATACGGAAGCGACACTTTTCTTCTCTTCAGTGCCTCAGATGATATTTTGCCATTTTCGAATTCATTTGCATTCTGTTTATGGACGAAATCATACCGTACATTTCAAAGCTGAGAGAGAGAGAGAGAGAGAGAAAATATATTTATTATAACTTCTTATTTTAATGCAGATAACTACCTGATATGTTAGTACCGTTTGCGGATTAAAATACTCGAAAAATTTGTTTTTGAGTTAATCGGATTATAAAAAAATTCTGTTTTTGCAAAACCCGATACGAAACATTCAACTTGGTAGATACAGCTAATTTCCCACGCCAATAAGCAGCATTATTTTTGGATCCCATTTACAAAGAAAATTAATTCTCATTTATAAAGTTGGCGAAGTAATAGAAAACAGGTCACCTCCCCGTTCACCGCAAATAAGCTAATGCATTCGACAGGTAATGTTTTGAAATTTAGCAGTGCTCACATAACTGTATCAGAGAAAAGGAAGTGAATAATTTAAATGGCTTACAGGTCATTTAGCGATTTTCTTTCTAATATTCCTCGTCCGAAGCGGAGTAGCTGGAACCGCACCATAAAACATGGTGTCACTCGATTTCCGTTTCTCATCATAAGCTCGAAACCAAATTCTTAATTTCGAGAACGTTTTAAATTGTCCTTTCGAACTAGAGATTATGTTCAGATATTTGGTTAAAAATGTCGGTTGATGGTCCAAACGAAATTTATGTTAATAATGCTGTGAATCAGGAAGTGAATTCATGTTGTTTCAATGCAAAATAAATATATCCAATTCTACTTTTTATATTCATTTCTTCCCTAAAAGTCCGTTAATCGGAAATATTAACCGACTTTGGTGTAAATTGTAATGTTTGGAGAATAATTATTATTCCTTCCTTTCATTTAAAATTTCAATTTGTATATCTATTTTGATCTAAATCGAGGAAAATTACATATAATTAACAATGGCTGAATAATAACGTATGTTGATATAATATACGGTTCGAATTTTTTCTTCAAAATTTTGGTCCTGAGATTTGGTAATTGCTTAAAAACACCACTCTCATGAAACTGAGTTCTGTAATGAACACAGCGTGGATAGGATACCCTCCCCCGTAATTGCTAAGTTTTTAAGGGATATTTTCCCTTTTTCTGTTTTTCTGCTTAACGTATTAACATGAAAGTAGCGTTGCACGTTACACAACTATGCCAAAGGTCTAGCCGGCTGAACATGCCTTTAGCATACGCGCTGACTGATATTCCATCTGTCCTTATTGCTGAATTCTTATCCAGGTTATGCAACAGCTCTTCATCCTCATTCTTAGGCATCTTTAACTCTTCATCCAATGTAGCAGTAGCAATACAACCATGTAACATACATCTGGTTGATACATCTTGGCAAAGTGAGCACTCATTAATTGAACTTCTGATGCAAAAGTAACATCTGTATTCAGTAAATTTATTCATTTTACTTGCAGTAATAATTATAACGATAAAAATTCTTTCAGGTTGTCTTTAGCCTGCATACAATTTATTTTCATATCCCAATTTCGCTTTCCATACAATACTTGTAACTCTTCTGACCCGCGCTTTATATTTTCATAGCGCCTTTCACTCTTCTTGCATGATATTCCTTCTACATCATCTTCGTCTTATGGATCACTTGCTTAAGGCATCCATTTCATTCCCACCCTATTTGTTCTTCGAACTCTAGGGATACATACAGATACCGCCACATTTAAACACGCACTGTTTTTTTGAAACATTCCCATGCAATGCTGATATCTTACCCATTCAGTAAGCGATACCAATGGTATCACGTTATTATCTTTGATCCCATAGTTTCATGATATCAAAGATAGTATATTCTTCTGGGTTGGTCGTAATTTCTAGTTTAGTAGTTCAGCATGCAACCTGTCATCATAGGAACATCTATATAATGAGCTACTTCCCATGAAAGTAAGGCATGATCCCTGTCACCAACTCGTGGACCAATGGTCATATTCTTAGCTTAGATCTCTTTCTGACGTTGTGATCAAATCTAACACTGTTTGATCACGAGTTCCTTCTTTCTCGTGTTGCTTGAGAAAGTTGTTTCGCAGCAATTCAATAAATCCTCTTTATTCTTAGCATGGGATTTCTCTTCTATCCAATCAGTGTTTAGATAATTCGAGTGATCCATAATGATCACTCGTTTAATACCCATTAGGATCATTTTTGGGATGCATTTTCGTTCCGGCTACTGACCCGCCAGGTCTACAGCAAAACTCTTCCATATGTTTCATCCTGTTTCCTCCAATTCCCACTGGATAGCCTCAAACTCACTGTAAATTGGACGTTATTACCATTATTGCTTTCATGTGTTTCTAGCTTAACTAGACTCAGGTCATCAACGATTTCGTGAGTAATATTTCGCTTTCTCTCCTATCGCTTTTGTCGCTCCGAAAAAATACCACACCCTTTACACTTAATCCAAGTTATAACACCTGACTCTGTCAGGTGTTATAGTCAGGTTAACCATAACATATTCAATAACGTAACGAACGTAACCCCTTTGTTCCTGATGTTCTTGGCATTTGTGTATAGATATAACAAATTACCACTTGGCTCTTTTCTTATACGCTATTTGCAAAGAAATCAATGCCTGCAGCAATCCTACGAGGGCATACTTTCGACAAGCGTACTATAGCAACCAATGGGAATTTTACACCATTCTTCCTGCAGGCATGTCATGAAGTCCTGGACGTTCCTTGACCTCACACGAAGCTTCAAGTCATCCTACAGATGTCCAGTAGGGCTCTATGGAGGTCCGTCAAGTGTGGTGACGTTCATGTCCACAAACCATGCAGTTATAACAGCAGCCTTATGACACGGTGCATTGTATTGCTAAAAGAGACAATGATCATTTTTGTAGAAATGCCATAAAGTAGGATGCATTGCATTATCCAGAATATTCAGATACCCCTCGGAGTTCAATATTGGTGGCACTGTAAACAGAGCTTCGAGGCCAAACTAGGAAACTAGGACCATACTATCACACACGCTAACATGTGTGATAGTATGGTCGCTAACTTGGTATGCGTTACACCAACATCCGTCCATCTGCTCGGTAGAGGGTGTAGCGTCATTCGTCGCTTCATAACATAGCTTTGCATGCTTCCACGAACTCGCTGTACACGCTATTTGCATCCCGCATTACCCGAACCAACATGGTCCGCGCGGTTAGCCTAGTGGCTTTGCGCTTCGCAACCATATGCCTGGGGAAGGAGTGTCCCAGGTTCGATTCCCGTCGTAGACGTGAGGAATTTGAGGATCTTCCTCAGGTATAGCCAAGTTAGCCGGTCGTGGGCACGGGCAGTAAGGTTTTTTCCGCCAGTTTATCTGGCGTTTTTCATCCCGCAAGCAGGCAAACCGGCCCCGTGAACATACGCCTCTACAGTCAAAAATATACCCCCTCCCCCAGCGGCAGACCAGACGACAGGTCGGTTGGGAGTAGTACTAACAAGAACTCGCATCTAAGTAACACGCGGACCCTGCATAGGAAGCGGGAATAACGCGTAGTGAAAGAAGAGGATTACCCGAACATTACATTCATTACATTCTCACATTACCCGAACCAACATGCAGACTGCATGTTGGTTCGGGTAATGTGAGACTGGCATGTTGCGGTCCTACAATGAAAAGCCATGCGGTCCTACAATGAAAACCAATGAAAACTTCAGTTCTGAATGTTTTTGTGCAGATTTGTGTTCTAGTCGATGCTCGAAACTTCGCATTCAACGTTTGGCCGAGGAATGGCGATTTTTATATATTATCCTTCGTAGCACTGTACGGTCATATTAGGTAAGTGTGCTGGGGTTATCGACTGCAGGTAGCACTGGCAGTTGATTCCCTGCACCTCCATCCCAAAAATAACATGACCAGTATTGTATCAGTGATTGTTGAACTGGGATATCCCAATTTGTCGCAGTCTCTTTCAAACTCCGTCAGTTTCCTTCTTGCATCCATTTAACACGGACATGCACTGATTTTGTAGAATCGTATTCTTCCAATTTATACCGGCTACAAACACGTGACTAGTTATATGGCACGTGCACCTTGCCCATGAGGGGGTATCTGTTGACTTCTTTCTAAGCAGTGTATTTAGTTCTGGAGTCTGGTTAGTCCTGTTGGATAACTTTCTTTTTGCCGTTCCGGCATACACTCGAAATGTCCGAAGGCGTGTTACGGGAATTAGGAAGAGAAAAACAAGCATGGTTCTAAATAATTATATGCTCTGCGCAGTAACGGAGATAATACAATTTTCTCCTGGGTTAGAATCATGTTTATGCGTTGAGGAATTTCTATAAGGCCTTCCAGGTTGGTCGTTAACCATTCTCATATGATGGTAGCAGAGTTTCTTCCAGGAAACTTTTTTTTTATCGCTTTCTTCGCAAACCTACCAGAGAACATATGACATTAAGATACATAATACATTGTTCTCATAACATCAACTATTATAACCCTCAGCCGACATTCCAAGCAAACAAAGTTTGCGCCTGAATCAGGACTGGGGTAACTCGTAGCAAAGATGGTATAACTTCTCATCACTGCCTTAGTATCTCTTAATGCAAAGCACATGTCCTTGCGGATTTGTATAATGCTATGCATTAAGGCAGGGGTTGGCAACCTTTTCGGACTCAAGAGCCACATTCAACTTTTATTTTTATAATCGGACCGCAAGCGGTTAATTAAGAGAAAATAGTGAGTGAAAAAAATACTTAAGTTATTAATTTTTATTATATCAATCTTAAAAAACACAGAAATATTTAAAGTACGAGATTACGAGATAAAGTACGACATTCTTGTACTGACGTTTAATATTATATTCTTTCATAACAGCAACACTTTTATGACAAATAAGGCAAAGGGACTTATCCCCCTTTTCAATAAAGAAGTACTTGCTGTTCCATTCATCATTAAACCTCCTTCCTTCATCTACAATTTTACTTTTTCCTGAACCAAGTTTTGAAATTATTTTTAACAAATATATATCCTCTGAAAATAACAGTTGATGTTATTGAATTACTAAATTATATTAAAAGATGGACCAGGGAACGCGATTGCGAAAGTGCGCCAAAATCTCGGTTGTCGTCGGATGAAGTCGTCTTTGTTATCCCCACTCATGATGACTTATACGGTTGACTCGCGGCAAGTTGCACGGCTATATCACGAAGTATAGGTATAAAATTATTTTTAATTTATTATTCATATTATAAAATGTATTATTTAAACGGGCCACATGCCATGTAACTATGGTCAACCTTTTATTGCCCACCAACAATTCAAGTTTGGCCCACATGCGGGCCGCCGGTTGCTGACCCCCTGCATTAAGGGAAGGGTCACTATCCAGACCGGTTTTGACATTTATTAAGGTCTTATCAGTGGGAGCCAGGCCCAAAGGTGGTGATACTAAGGTGGAAGTAATGGAGAAGTCATATTTCCATATACCAGTTGCCAAAAGGTGTCACACCTTATTATTAAAATAGTCGGGATTAGAGATAGTTGATGGAAGATTTTTCACTTGTCTATGCTACCAGTTATATATTTGATTTAATCTTTTATCCAAGCGTAAGCAAACAAACTTTGCACCTGAAGTATTTTCAGGACTGGAGCAACTTGTGGCAGAGGTAGTATAATCCCTTAATGCAAAGCACATGTCCGAAATTAAGTATTTTCAGGACTGGGGCAACATGTCCGCAAAGACATGTGCTTTGCATTAAAGGATTATACCACTTTTGCCACGAGTTTCCCCAGTCCTGAAAATACTTCAGGCGCAAACTTTGTTTGCTTACACTTAGATAAAGGATTAAACCAAATACATAATTGGTAGCATAGCCATGTGAAAAAACTTCCATCAACTATCTCTAATCGAGAGAATTTTAATAATAAGGTGTGACACCTTTTGGCAACTGGTATATGGAAATATGACTTCTCCATTACTTCCACTTTAGTGTCACCACCTATAGGTATTGCTCCCACTGATGCGCTTTTGCGCAGAAGTGGTTGTTTTCCCTGAGATGTGAGAGGCTCGTGCTTTGGGGGGGGTTGCCGGTCTTTGTCTGAGTGGTGCCACCACTGAGATTAATGACTCTGCTCGGGGGGTAGGTTTTTGCCTGTACCTGAGTGGAGTCACCGCTGAGTTGGACGGTCTTCGGTCACTAGTTGGGGGGGGGGAGCCTAATTTTTAGACTTAAACCGCACCTCAATAATGGTCGAAACCGGTCTGGGTAGTGACTCTTCCCTTATTGCATAGCATTATACATATCCGCAAGGACATGTGCTTTGCATTAAGGCAGAGATTCTCATCCTATGGTACGTGAGCCACTGCCGGGTTGTACGAAAACAGAGTACAAAATAAAAGGGTAAATTAACATATTTTTTTACTCGCAACATGAGTTGAAAATTAAAAATGTATGTCCAAATATTTAACAGTTCTACTTAAAATATTTCATGCAATTAAATGAAAACAATTAGATTTTACATTATCATTAGAAACTTTTGTATAATAATGTATAAAAATAATACGGAAGTTTAATTTGAATTTAATAAGTATTAATCAAATGACAATGACAGAAAGTAACTCGAATATATTTGATCGGACAACAATGGGAAACAGTTTGTCCGCTGTCGTTTGTTTAGCCGCAGTTACAGTTAAGAAAGTAGTGGTGTTAGATTACTGTCTTTGAATGTGAGATTTTATTTGTGAAATCGTCATATTTATGTAGTTTGTACCAGAGGATAGAAACCGGAACCGGAATAAATTAACGAGAGGGTCCTCAAAAAGATCGAAGGGAGAAATGAGTTTTAGGTGGGGGGAACAATTCTTCTCTGCCAGAAGCCACTACTTCGAATCCTAACCAACCGACGGAGGACATGATTGTACAAGAATTCAACAAAAAGCTCCGTACAGCACAACGTAAATATAATCTTAGTTATTTATCATATAGTTTCACATATATTGGAGAAGAAACCGCACCTGTTCCCCAGTGTGTGATTTGTTATGGGACGTTATCAAAACATTCGATTTAATCGTCATTTTGAAACCAAGCATGGCGATTTAAAACACAAACCTTTGGAATATTTCCAGAAAAAACTGTCCGATTTGTCAGCAAGGAAAAAACAAATATCCTCATTTTCATGATTTAACACGAAGGCTCTGGAGGCATCTTATGAAGTCAGTTTAAGAATAGCTAAGGCAGGAAAACCTCACACGATCGGAGAGTCATTAATATTACCAGCAGCTACAGATATGGTTAAAATATTTTTTGGGGAAAAGACAGCAAAACAACTTGAGATGATTCCATTATCCAATGACACCGTATCACAAAGAATTTCAGATTTGTCTTCAAATGTTAAGGAGCAGTTAAGAGAAAAAGTTCAGGCTAGTAAATATTTTTCCATACAATTGGATGAAACTACTGACATTACCAGCATGGCCCATCTTGTTACGTATATAAGATTTATAGATGGGAAAATAATGAAGGAAGAGTTCGTATTTTGTGAACCACTGCCTTCTCGAACAACCTGAAATGAAATATTTTCAAAATTAGACCAATTTATGAAAATGAATGATATAGAATGGAATAAATGTGTTGGTGGTTGTTCTGATGGAGCACGTTCAATGGTTGGGAAACACAGTGGCATTGTTGCAAAAATCAAAGAAGTACCTCCAGAAGCAAAATTAGTACATTGTAGCATTCATCGCGAGGCTTTAGCCCCAAGAAATATGCCTGTTGCTCGGAAGACTGTTTTGAATGAAAGTGTGAGAATTGGTAACTTCATTAAGTCCAGAGCTATGAATTCACGACTACTTTCCATTTTGTGCAATGAAATGGGTGCTGAACATCATTCTCTTTTACTTCACACCGAAGTTAGGTGGTTGTCGAGGGGAAATGTATTGAGCCGCCTGTTTGAACTTCGTTCAGAAGTGCAGATTTTTCTCTCTGACAAATCCTCAGACTTGAATTATTTCACTGATGAACTGTGGCTTGCCCGGTTGGCTTACCTGGCAGATTTATTTTGCCACCTTAACCAGCTGAACATGAGCTTGCAGGGTGCTTGTACTTCCTTATTCTTGGTACAGGATAAAACTGCGGCTCTTAGAAAAAAAACTTGGCTTCATCATTAAAGAAATCAATACTGGAAACATGTGTTCCTTTCCATTGTTGGATGCTTTCTTAACTGAGAATGAAATTCTTCATAGTGAACTGGAAGTGAATATAAAGAAGCATCTTGGGAGTGTAATCACAGATTTCGAGGAATACTTCCCTGAAAACCTGGCTTCAGAATTTTGGATTAGCGAGCCGTTTTCCATTGATGACATCTTACCAGAAACGTTAACTCCTTCCGAGAAAGGTGACCTGATCGAGCTCTCCTGCGACGTAAGTCTCAGGCAAAACGATCAAGAACAGACTTCTGGTTGGCAAGAAGAAATGAATATCCAGTGATTTCAGAAAAAGCTGTAAAATTTCGTTGGTGTTTGCAACTACTTACCTTTGCGAATGAGGGTTTTATTCTCTCATTTATATCAAAAACAAGTATAGGAATAACTTGAATGTTGAACCCGATTTAAGACTCAAATTAAGCCAGTTGAAACCAGACATTAACAAGCTGTGTTTAGCTCAACAAGCACAACTTTCACACTGAAACAAGAATGCGAGTTCTGTAATTTAAAATATGTTACATTTATAGCTTGTACTGATTGTAAGTTTATTTGAGAACTGGAGTACCATTATCAAGAATATGTGTTTGTCAAAATTTGTTTAGGTATTCACTCATTATTATTATAATTTTTAAAAATTGTACATTTTACAGAACAATCCATTGAATAGATTCAAAGAGTTTCAAAAATAAATATCGGAATAAAATAATAAATAACTCAATAAATCACTATTGTGTATTGTAGAGAAATGCTTATTTTGCCACTGGGACAAATCACACTTTTCCAGAATAAATTTGCTTACTGGTACATCTAATATCCTTAATTAAATATAGTGGTACGCCACTGGAAAAGGTTGAGAACCCCTGCATTAAGGGATAGTAAGGCAAGTAATGAGAAGTTATACCACCTTTGCCAAGAGTTGCTCCAGTCCTGAAAATACTTTAGGAGCAATGTTTGTTTGCTTATACTTGGATAAAGGATTAAACCAAATATATAATTGGTAGCATAGCCAAATGAAAAAACTTTTACCAATAAGTGTAGAAGTTTCCAAACTGACCAGAGAACGTATGGTAATAATGCTCTTCTATGTCCGAATTGCCCTGGTATTGGCCGTACTAAAGAGAGCCATCCAAAATAGGAAATGAAATGAAAACTCAAACATTTGGGGAAAATTGGGATAAAAAGTCAAAACCAATAAATAATAATAAGCACCTGCTGATTTCTGCTCGTGATATGGAGAACTCATTCTTCACCTCCTATTTCAACATTAAAAATACTGTTGTTGATAGTGCTCTTTCTCATTGGCTAAAAAGCATAAGAGAAAGTACACAGCAATTTGAATAAGAAGTGATCACCTTCTAATATAGAAGAGGATAAAAATGAGTATCGCGCATAAAAATAAATGGAATCGTGGACTAATTTTTGAATCAGAATTCCAACAACTCTCATGAGAGAGATGTAGAATGTGAAGGTATTATTGGGAATTTGGGGAAGAAGAACAGAAAGAAGAAAAAAAAACCGAAAGATTGAAAACCAAACCAAACTTTAGCGAATTTGCAAACTTTGAGAGTAAAAATGATCGATTTGAAGAAGCTTCTGACGAAGAAAAAGATAATCATAAAAAGATAATTAAAAAAAAAGGAAAATAAAAACAAAATATTGTGATGATAATGACAGAGAAATTAAAAGAAGTTGTCCATGAATAGAAGAAATATAGAAAAATTGTAGAAAAAAAATTGTATTCTCTAAGCATTACAGAGAAAAATGTCGGAGACATACGGAACATGTAAAATGGCTAAAGAAAAGTCAAACAAAGATGTCAGAAAGAATATACTCGAAAAATATTGTGAAGGTGACAAATTGTTTTGAAGGCTAGTTCAAAAATGGTGAAAGGAGCACAACAAGAAATCTAAGCTTAAGAAGGCGATATATTATCCGAAGGTGAGGATATTTTGGATGTCTTTAGTAACTGTTTTGTCAAATTCTTAAATGAGGTAAAAAGTGAGAGCAATATTAAATAATATCGAGAAGGAATGAAATCAGGAATATTATCAATAACTGACCTAGAAAAATCCGCGAGGAATCCGAAATGTGAAGCTAGAAGCGATGATATTTCAACTGAAATGCTTACATATTACAGTTTTAGCGTGGTGTGGATAAACTGCATAATTCCAAAGGCTCGATGAAGTTTTACTCCAATCATATGGGACTTTTAACACCCCACTTGCTACAAACTGAAATAAAACGGAACAGGAGAATAATTGAAGAAGGACTAATGGAGAGATCAGACCTCACGTCGACTACCGGAACATTATAATCTGCTTCCACTGTGCGCAGGAAGTTCACGAAGGAAGAGGGACTCAAGAAGGGAGTCGATATTGTTTACAAACACTCCAGATTTGCTCTACAGAGCGACACCAAGCGTGCTCTGATCTGGAGAGAACCAGGGACACGTTATCATCCCTCTAATATCCTTGAAGGAAACTTATGGTGGAGGTAATGTAATGATTTGGGAGGTATCTCGTTAGGTGGTCGCATCAACCTTTATATGCTTCCTAGCGGAAATGTGAATGCTGCATCTTATAGAGACAACGTCCCGGACTACTATGTTCGTCCTACAAGACCATAATGCTCGTCCTAATCTAGCGAAACTTGTGGATCAATATATTCAAGAAGAGAGAATATCCTATATATGGAATGGCCAGTTAAATTTCCTGACTTTAATCATATTAGGCACGTCTGGGATGCCCTAGGTAAACGAGTTGCTTCATCCACCCACTCCTCCCTAAAACTCTGAAGAACTTCGGAGATCTTCGTAGGAGCAATAACTGAGCTCCTGGACACCATTATAAACAGTATGAAACATCGTTGTGAACGTTGTATTATTTTGCGGGGTGACCACATTCCTTATTGAGGAACTATTGACAATCTCATTTTGATTTCTTGTTTTTGACCATTGTTTCCATGTAATTAAATTATTGTGGGTGTTAAATTTTTATGGGTGTTTCTTTCACATCACATCACTGTCCTGTTTTTAACAAATTATATAAAAATCATCATACAGTTTTTGAGTTGATTTTTCTCTTTGTTCCTTAATTTATGGAAATCAGTGTATTATGTCTGTTAATAGCTTCTGTTTCTTCTGATTAGTTTTCTGATAGCGATATGACAAATCCCATTTTCAGAAGAGAGAGAAAACTCACAACCGCTGCATAAGACCTGATAATTTCCTTTCAGAAGAAAATAACCTTCGTCGATACTGAGCGTCTAGTATATGAAGAAAAATGGAAGAAAGACTCAGAGGATGATCGATATATACTTAGCTTCATGCCATTAAGAGTGCTTTTTAGAAGTTCAAAATGAAAAAAAAAAAAAGACCAAAGCTGAGATATAACAAATATATCCGTTTGTAAGAGAGTTGTTTACAAAAAAATAGACATGAAGTATTAATTTTGTTGGACTTTCATGATATCTGGGATGCCCTTTCAGAATATTCACGAGAAAATGAAGATACGATGTTGGTTCAACTGCTGCCGAGGCTCGGTTTAACGGACTGCATGTGCTTTTAACTAAAAGACTTGGATGAAGCTGATTGCGATTCGAAAAGCCTGGTTTTTCTTTCTGTACAGCAGCTAAAAACAGCTGGAAAATACGAGCACAAATGAGATAGATTACGTACTCGTATGTGTGCTTAGCTACTTCGACATTTAGTAGAATTTACCGTGTTAACGACGCCGAACAAGCCATATTAAATATTTCTGTGAAGTTCGCCTCCTATTCTTTACACTCGCACATCTCGTACATAATGTTATTCTTAGTACTTAATACTTACGTACTTATTCTTAAAGATACTTAATATTATCATCAAATAGGAAAGTGGCATTTCTCCCATCCCATAGAACCACAAAGGAAAGTCAGCAGCAAACATATGCTTTAGTTCCCGTTTTCTTCATCTCAGACCAATCATTTCATTGATAACTTGCTTACAGTGGAAATTTTAGTATAACCAATGAATAAATCATACTTTCCATTTCAACTTGATTACGTCTAGTTTTATTCAAGTTCTTCATTAGTCAGTTTAAAAATGGGAACTCATGAACTTTCTAACTTCAGAAAGGGAAGAATAAAGAACTTCAGATTTCTTCTTATGAGTGAAACACCCAGGAGTTTAATCGAAAACAAATAATAAAAAAGACGGATAAAAAATAAAACTAGGTTATTGCGTCTTTTTTTCTATAACCTCAGAGAAGTGTCGTTTTAGACTCTGCGATTAGCATAAATCAGGGTACGGCGGTATTCGTGAGAGAAGCTGAAATTACGAGGCTGAAGTGAAATTATGCTTAGGAGAAGGAAGAGGAAGAGAATTGTAAGCTGGGCGACTTCGGCTTACTTCAAGCACATTCACACTGAGAAAACTGGACGAAGTCCCTTATAAATTTACCAAAATACCAAATACATAACCTACAAGTATTTCATTATATTCGAGACGTTCACAGAACGACTTCTCGTGTATTCCAAAGTTGTCACATTACAGCGAGACAACCGTTTCGTGTCTCAAGACCTCCGAGCCAAATGACCAGCAATGTTGGCAGATGATACGTGGTGGTTACCATGACAACGCAGTAATTCTCACGTCATTCGGGTAATCGAGTAAATTAGTGAAGAGCAGCTGGATGATAGGATGGAGGGGAGAAAGTACTTAGGGCCGTGTTCCAGATGTCCCTGTGATCCACTACCGTTGCTGGCGAATCGCTAATTTTCTTAAGGAGTTTTCTTAAGGGAATCTTTCTAGGAAACGCAAAAAGTATCTGAAGCACTTCGATAGAGCCTTTTTTCCTTGCTGTAGAATTTTTTTTTTATTCATGTACGAATGTTAATCGATTTTAATACTGTGTTCTTGCAAACGTTCTCATTCTTTTCAACCTCTTAAAATTTATATTTTTATTTACAGGACTTTATTTCTTGCCCTTATTAATTGACTTACTTCACTCCTTTCCCCACAAGTGAATTATACGCATTCTGCGATTTCTGAAAAGCTGCCATTTGCAATTAAACATTAAGAGGGTTCTTGCATTTGAACAATGCCGCATAACATTTCGTTCATTAAAATAATGCAAAGATGCTTCGAATTTTTTACGACAGGTTTATGCTGCATAAGTATCTGAGGGTGTTAACAATTTCTTCGCGATAAAAACTAATAAGAAACTTCAAGAAACTAATAAGACTTAAGTCATCACTAAATAAAGTAGTGGTTTAATTCTGTTCTAATTTTAAGTGAATCAATGAACTTTTATGAGTATGTAGTAACTAAGAGATGTTGCCAAACAAAGAAAGCTGTTCGTAATACGCCTAGAAATAATGGATTTCTACGCATTAACAATTCCCATACCGGTGGAGTTCATCTGGTTTATGAATTTGAAGACATGGTTAGTAACGTTCCAAAGACTTGATCGTCATACTGAAAAACACGAATCTTCATTTAAAACTCCAGCTTGACTTCAACAATATCAGTAAAGTATATAACAATTAACACCAAAATAAATGTTTTTCTTTATTTACTTGAGAGAATCAAAATAGATTTCTGATGGAGTTAACACATTTTATTTGTTTGTTGTTAACACATAGATTTTGGTGATTATCTGATTTAAGAACCTAAACTGATCTGTTCAGACGTTGCTCGATTAATCGAGCAACGATTAATTTACTCGATTAAATTACTAATCTATCATTCATGCTGAAATTCTAAACAAGAAAATAATTAAAACTCAATACCTAATCACACATTGCGTTTTATTATTACACTGAAGGCTACGATACTAATACTAAACTTTCATATAAACAAATATGAATGTTAGTGATTTCCTCGTCCAGTAACAAGTAATTACTTCTGAGTACTTAGTGAGTACATCTTCCGGTATTATTCACGTTTGCATCTCGTAATCTTCCAAAATGTGTTCTTTGTAATGTTTTCATTAATTTCAATGTTTTAGTATCTCAGCAAATGTGCATATGTTAAATTCAGATTCTGAGAAAAGAAAAAACTTTTGCCTATGCTTAGCCTATGAATTTAAACGCATAAATCAGTGCATCTTATTTTAATCTCTAGGCATAATGAATTCATTAAGTTCATCAAAAATGCATTATGCTGCACTGAGGGATTCTTATCATGAAAGAGAAACATCTACTCGTAGGTTTTTGAAGAATATAGATGACTCACAACAAAGGAGACCCGAATAGATAATCAATATATTATGCAAAAGATGCAAATCTGTTGGTTCGCCTAACCTGAGAGGACACCTCCACATAGCCTATAGGAAATTCAGAAAATCAACTGGGCTTCTCATCCATCTCTCTCTCATGTGGTTCTCCCGTTACTGGTTATCCACCTGGATTCTTAACGAATAAGGATTAAGCAATTTTCTGGCAGTTTTCAATTGGACGATCACTTGGGATTCTGTATTGGTTTAAACCACTACCTATTTTTATGATGCATCATGATGAAATGTCATGCGTGCTGGGCGTCGCCTGGTTAAACTAGACCCCCAGCTGTTTTCATCAGGGAGCCGATGGACAGCGAAAATCCAGCTAATAGAACAACATCAAACTCCACGGGAGTGAAGAAGCTACTCTTAACAAAAGAATTCCCAATGGGAAAGTGGCAGAGGAATTACAAAAAATAACATGTCGATATAATTTGGTGTTACTGAAACAAAGAAGTTGAGTAAGCGAGATACTTCTAAGTAATAACTATAAGATATTATATACATGTAGAAATGCTTTGAAAAAATTTAGAATGAACGATAAATCTAAAGATATTAATTTAATAATTACGATAAGCAGTTGCTGGATTTCTGTTAAGGGCAGGGATCGATTACTAACACCATACTCCAACATAAGGATGTGCATGAATCCATATCGTGATAAAGTCTTCTTGAGTATGTTGAGAGTGATATCTTCATACTCGTTCAGGATGCAGGAGATTTGAAATAGGAAGCTTTCGTATAAAGTCAATTAATTTCAATATAAAGTTATTTGTACGCTTTACGTATTTACGTATTTGTACGCCCTAATAAAATAAGAAAGTATTGTCTGTTGACTTAAAATTGAAGTTTCTCTCCTGATTTCTAACTAGACGAGTAAGGATGGTAGTACTTAATTTTGGGTTAGTATTTTCGTTCCATCCACTAGCACTTAAACATCAATTTTTCAGATTCCACATTATTTTATCTGTCATTCTCATGTTTGACAGCGTTTTGTTTTTATCTAGATTCACTATATACATACTTCTTAGTTTACTATACTTCCTTTTCTGCTTAAATGCAGTCCATCGTTACTCAGTATTCCAGTCCTCTTAAAAATAAACAAATTTTATCCTTGAATAGTTACCTTCTTCTTACAAAATAATACACTTAATAAGTCAAGGTTCTTTCTATTAATTTAACCCATGAACCTTCTGATTTAATTAGCCTTCTGATTACAGAGTCACCCGCATGTAGTGATCACAACCTTGGAACTGGATCATCCATAGCTCAGCAATTAACCACGATATCGTCTGATTGAAAAGAACTGGACTCGCTTCCCGTCTTAGACCTAAAGAGTCTTTATAACTCACCTTCACTTTTCAACTGAAGGTGAGTTAGTCGGTCTCGTACTGAGGGAAAGTTCTTTTTCTCCCGAGAACTCGGGTTTTTCATCTCACAAGAGGGAAAAACTGCTACATCACAGGAAATGAACAGATATAATACACTGAAGCCTAAAGCTCTTGAAGTGGCTTGAAAGAGCAACGCATTTAATCTCTTGTGCAGAGAAAGTGAACTATTTCACCCTTAGCCACCTCTTATCAAATGTACAAATTGTTTTTACGCCCTTTCGTGGGTCGAAAAAAAACATAAGTAACAGAATAACATGAATAACAAATATGAACGTAATAAAATAATAAATTCCTATATTGTGAAGGGCTGATTGTTCAGAACAAAGACAAAATAAGGGCATTTTAAGATCTGTATACAGCAACGTCGAAATAGACTTCATGCATGTGATTACAGATGTTACATCAAATAAACGCATTTCATTAGAATGTGCTCGCCTTTATGATCATATTCACTTTGTGTCTGTTATTGCATATTTTTTAAACTCCAACAATAAACTCGAGGACCTGAGGTATCAGTACAGCTTGAATGGTGCAGGTTTGTATGACCAGGTACGTTATTCAGTATATTACTGCTCTAAAACCAGAACCAAGGCAAAACTGCCACTATTCTCATTTCATTTTGGTGTGTTTCATAGGGACCGTAATACCTCCCGGCAGTCTCGAGAGCGCATTTTAAAGATAAGGTTATTCCAGTAATATAGACTATATACAGTTTGAAGTTTTGTAGAAGTTTGAAGAATTTATATCAAAAATAGCATAAAATTAAACAGTTAACTTTTTTTTCATCTGACCAATCTCGACCAAAGTAAAATTCTTCTGTAAGATGTGAAAAATAAATTGAATTCATCACCATTCTTTTGGGTTTCAATGTCCTCTTGGGAAGAAGACTAAATAAGCACACGCCTATTAGATAAGCATCGTCCCTCACCATCTTACACTAATAAGTACTACAATCAAATTAACTTAGACGTGTTTAGTATAAGCCTTTATTAAAATTTTGCTAATTTTTTCAGCATATAATTTTAATTAGTTATTTAAATTTCTCCATCTTAATCATAGTTTCGCCTACATTTTTAACTAATCATAGTTAAAAATGTACTCTACATATGCTAAGAATTTTCTGACACGTTCTGCAGCACCGAATGCGGTAGTTTTACCTCATCCGGTTCTGCAGATATTCTCGTCTGAGGAAATGATGACAGTGAGCCAGCTGCTAACAATTTAAAAGTGGTTCATTCAAGTTTATCAGGCAGCAATAATAAGTCCATTTTTCAGCTTAGTTCATCATCGTTCCTTTTTGTTTCTGAGGAGATGAAGTAGGCGCTAAACTATGATTAATCCTCCCTGACTTACTATGTATGTGTTTCTTCACATGAATGTTTATCTCAGGTATCACCGCGAGGCTTTCGAAAGAGATTAAGACCCTTCTACAAAATCAATAATAATAATAATAATAATAATAAATACAGTACTTGCTTCCAGGCATAGACAAAAAATAAAACGATTAATGCCATATTAGATCTTCAGTACTCTTCAGCTTTAATGCGTTAGTAACACTGTTTGATTTCCTCTGTAGTTTAGCCAAAACAACAAGAGATCTTTAGTTTGAATCCGATCAAGGAAAGGATACTTTCTAAGCATGTATTTTTTCCAGTGAAGCTAGCTAAGACAGAAAAAGCAATGGCTGAATATTTTTTCGCTGATTTATTTATTTACTTTTCATGCGTAGAATATGAAGACTACACGCAATTGATAGACACACTACTCTACTGCTTTCATTCGAAATATGAGTTTGAAGTTGCGATTAGAGTAGCTCTCCCAGATGAATCCCTTCCTCTTGAGCAGCGCAAGAAATTTGTAACAAAGACCAGATTATTTGTTGAACCGTCACGGTATGTGATTTGAAAAGCTTCAAACATGGTCCTTCTCGGCTGCGCTTGCAGAAGCTATTTCTGGACTGAACCTGTCTGTTTACTACTGGTGCTCGCACAAGTTCCTAATACTACAATTAACTTTCTAGTTGTTATCCTTTTAAACTTTTACGTAAAATGATTCTATTTTTAGGTGGTCGATAAGTGCTTTCTATACAATTGTATAGAAAGCTATTCGAAAGTAATTAGGAAGGAAGACTCGTTATGCGTGTGTGTTTCTCAAGATTTGCTTCAGCGACACAGCGAATTTAGTCGGATATGTTTGTAAGCAGCAAATAAATAAACGAACTGCAAACCGGCTGTATGTGGTTCTAAACGGGTTTTGTTCGTTGAAGTTCGTTTTTGCTTCGCTCACTGGCATATGTTGTGAGGCTAATCTGTCTGCTTCATCAAGCGTTAATGATCTCTTCTACTTCAACTGGCCCTGGCCTTTTTTATTATGTGAATCTTACACCACGAAAGGTTAACTTATGGTACATTACTCGTAGTGGTTTAAGTGGGCTCAGATAAGTTAGTTCAGAAATGGGTTCTTGAAAACAATGTGTAACTAACTCTTTCAAGCCGCTTTAGACTTCGTATAAATAAGGCGGAAAAGAAAGTCATCTACCAGTTAAACTTTCATAGATATCTCCATGACTACATTCAAACCTATGCAATCTTCTGAATGGAGAGCGAAGGTACTTAGCCAACTAGGCCCGGCCTGTTGTGTAACTATGCGTAAAAACGCTGCCTGTCGAATGCTTATCAAGGTATAGAGTTACAAACCGGTTCACAGCCAGAGAGAGAATTTTCCTAAAACTTTTCATCAAAGAGATTTTCGGATTCCAAAACAAAATAATCTAAAGCAGGGATAGAGGTGGAATAGTAAAGGTTGATTATGTACTAATCGAAATGTTTAGTAATTTAATTTTGATTTAATTCTTATTTGGTTATATTTTAATTTTTTGTTTTACTTAGATAACCATTTGTTTTCATTAAAAAACTCTTAAAATATATTTCCGTTAAAAATAAAATTTAATATTTCTCTTGTAAAATTTTCAGATCTCTCGAATTATGTTTGGTCTCCGAAGTATGAGTCTCAGTTTATCTGACTCTTGACTCACTCGCCATAACAGTACACTGCAGGTTATTAAAACTTATGGAGGATTCCGTCTAAAAATTATATTTCGCAGAATAAAATATAAAAATGAATTTCAACTATTTCAGACCAATGTGGGCAAATTATACGAATATTGCATGTTATCTTCTCTGCTTTCCAAACTCTGACATCGACATGGGAGAATAATTGCTTTCCAAAGCAATTATTCTCCTACCATTGGGTAAATGTGAGAAATATTTTGAGAAATTGATAATATATAGTTTTTCTTTATCCTCAGAGAACTCCTGTGTATCCGTTTCCTGTATATCTTCAAAAATAGTGTCTATGCCAGTCAGGAATGTTTATTCATGCTCTCTATATTAGAGTTTTCCAAGTATCTAAGTATCTGAGACTCTTAAAATGAATTTCCCAGAACTCCAGTCATCAAGGAAAGTGTTATAATTAAATGGATAACTTTGTTTCTTTATTTCTGTGGGTTACTTAATATCCTTTTCAAATTGTCTCCAACTTTTTTCGTATCGTTGTTGAATCTTTTAAGGAAATGATTACATATGAGTTCCTTAAGAAAAATGGAAAAAAAAAAAAAAAACACATTCTTCACATTTTTATCTAATTTCATCCTTAGCTTGGCCTTGTTAGAGTTATCTGATTTCCTCATTACATTTAGCTCCCGGTAGTTTCTTCAGCAAGTGGACATAGCTCTTGAGTTTCATAGAAAAATGACGTTCAGGTAATAAACAAACAAACAAAAAAAAAGCTAAAAAAAAAACATGGCAACATAATACTGCAATGACATTCAATGTAGCAATATTCAAACGTTATCCATTATATAAAGTAATGATTACTGTCATTTACTTCAATAACGGATGTCAAACATTTGGCATGCGATTAAATCACAATTGTTTTATTAGAATATAATTAAAAGGGTCACAAATTTGTCTGTTTCTTTCAATAGCATAGTTGAATTAATTATCTTTCAATATAATCTATTTTAATTCAAATGAATATCCGTAATCCCACATCTAGGAATGAAAAAAAAAAAAGAAAGAAAAGAGTAGAAGGAGAAAAAGGGACTGAAAATTAATTACATAAAACTAAGCTGAAGAGCCTTGTGTATGTGTCGAACTCCTCAGTTTTTAATACGCCATTCATTATTTGCTTGCTGCATAACAATTAGATTTCAGCATTGTTGTTAAGGGACTCGATTTTCGCATTAAATTGAATCATAATACGCGTAAGAAGGGTTGCGGTTTTCATTTACCTTGTTACTGCAATGTGAGCTGAAAGAAACGAGAAAATCGACATTATTTTGGATCACGTGCTGATATTAAAGCGAATATGCTACCGGCGATCTTCATATATTGCTGGTTATGCATCGTTAAAGAAATCGCTCGTTTCAAGTTGGCACTCTACAGCTGACATTAAATGTACTGTGTGGTGCTTTTTTTTTCCTACATTTATAAAATGCGGTGTTTTTATTACACCAGGAAAAGTACTTTGGGTTATTTAAAAGTGCACGAGACGTACATTAAGTTCTTACGTGGAAGGAAATTATCCGTTTTTCAACTTAATGCAGACTACAGCTAGTTTTATAATGACCCACCGTTTTTGACATGTACTTATACATAAAATACCACGTTTGTATTCCTAACACCAGCTAGTTGTGTGATTTAATAAACTGCGGTGAGGAATCATTATTTATAGGAAGCGAGTGGGGGAAACAGTTCATTCGAGGGGGGGGTTAAAAACATTATAGCATTCAGATAAGAATTTTGAAAAGAATGTTCAATGTGCGTATAGTTTAAAAACAAAAGCTAAGTTGCAGACAGGAAGTCAAGAGTAGATGGCGGCCATCTGGCTGCTCAGAATTTGCACACTCACTAGAAAGTTTCAACCTCATAAGGTTCCTTCCTTTTTTGCACCATTTTGCATCTATAAAAAAAAGTCATCCGCAACAGAGATAATGTCACCTGTCTATAGAAATATTAATACATAACGGTTACTTTTTAGGTAAAAATTAGAGTGAAATCTGAGGTTCATTTAATTTACAAACTATTCTTCTGATAACATTACGAAATTTACAAATTTCGTAATGTTATCAGAAAAGTACGTTAATATACTCACAGAAGTGCTTCATTTCTGTATACATAATAAAAATAATAAAATCTGGTTATCCTCCACCTGATTGGAATCTTCTAATGCCGTAAAGTTTTCACATAACAGTGAATTGCCTTGACTTCTAATGCATCTGCTACGTTCTTTTAAAGTAGCAGACGGGTAGATGAATATGAAAACTTTAATCATCCGTACCGCTGTCTGAAAGTGACATCTCCAAATCTATACAATGCTTACCAGTTGTGACATAAAATTGATTGGATTCACCTATTACAATGCGTCGTAACTACACATGCCGGCCACTGAATTAAAAACTTTTATTTTATATGTAAGCATGCAGTAGCATAATTCGGCGAAATATGGGGTCAGGAACAGCCTACAATAAAAGTTAATTGCTGCACACAGAAAGTTTTTTCTTTTGTTGATCCTCAACAGTCTCCTGTAACATCACATCTGAAAAGCAACTATCCTCTTCCTACAGACTTCTTTCGGTTCCATGTTTGACATTCATAATCGAATTCATAAAAAAAAATGCATTCCAGAATTCTCAACTTTGTCCTGCGGAGACAGACCGATCCTTACAGATTTTATACAAATTTCTGATTGTTGTTTTAATCATATCTGATCTTCTTCTGAACAGAAATTCTTCACATTAACGATGGATCCCAAGTCCTTGTATATGTCTTCTTGAAAAAGCTTTGTCTTCATGAGGTTAAGTTTAAATCCGCTGTTCTTGCTGATCTTATTAACTCTGTCAAATATTCTTCCTATTCCTTCCATGTGATTACAAAATGTACTGCGTCATTAGCCTACCTCAGATTACTGTTCCATCTGCTGCCTATACTAATTTCTTCCTTAAACTCATCCAAAGCTACACGCATGATTTCTTCGATAAACATCTAAACAGGTGTGTGTGGAGAAAGTAGGAATTCTTGCCTAACTCACCTGGCTAACTGAAGCTAATCAATTAATTCAACACCAGTTCTTATCTTAGCTTCTTGATTAGGTTGATAGCTAACATGGCCACTGTACATGTTAGCTATCGCCCTGATAATGTCTTGAAAACAAAAAAAACATTGTTTTCATTCTTCTTCTTCACTCAGTCTATGTAGACCTTTGGGGCATTATAAAGTTGACAGTCCAAACATACTCTTACCACGTGTTTCTGTCTTGGGGATCTCCTTATCGAAGTGAAGAACGAAAGATTAGTCCATTTTCTAATATTATCTATCCAGGTGATTCTAGGTCGTCCCCGGTGTTTTGTACCAGAAGTCAAGCCCACTAATGCTAATTTAGGTAAGCTACATGATCTAGCTATGCGGCCCAGCCACCGGGCTGTTTTGGATGTATTTAATGACGATATTTTCTTGTATTCTAGCAATGGAGCGGATTTACCTTCTAACCTCGTCTTTTGTTACGTGCGTTGTGTATACTATCTTCAAAATAGACCTTTAGGGCACTATAAAGGTGACGGTCCTAAAATACTCTCACCAGGTGTTTCTGTCTTGCGATCTCCTTAACAAAGTGGAGAACAAAGAATTAATTAATTTTCTAATATTATCTATTCAGTTGATTCTAGGTCGTTCACTTAATCTCAAAGGCCAATAGTATTTTCTCATCTTCTTTAGCAATATCCAACTTTCACATCCGTATGATAAGACGCAGTTAGCAAGGACATCGATGAGGGAGTCTTGTAGTTAGCTGTATTTTATGGCGCTTCCAAAGTGGCTGTAGCCTCTGAAGAGCAACAGTTGCTTTAGCAATGCGTGCTTTAATGTCATATTTAGACTAGCTCTCTTTATGTTGTATGCTTCCCAAGTAGGTGAATCTTTCTACTTCTTCCAATTTTTCATCATTAACTGAAATTATCATAGGCTTATTAGCTGAAGATATCGTTTTGGATTGTGAATGCTGATTTTTAATCCTTAATTACAAAGTGCCTTAGAAACTTCTCCTAATTATTGCAACTGATGTTCATTCTCTGCTGGTAGGTCAAGGTCATCGTTGAATCTTGAGAAGGCTGATTTTTTTTTCTTTTCTTTTTGCCATCCACTGTAATTCCAATACCACTGTTTTCCAAGCTACGTTTATTATATATATTCCAAATAAAGATTAAAAAGCATCGGAGAAAGTATATGCAGCCTTGATGCACACCTCCTTCCATTTTAAAAGGTTTGCTGTTGTTGCCATTGATTTCAGTTAACATTTCTGCGGAATGGTAAAGGGTTTTAATTAGGCGTACTATTTTATTATCTAATCCATACTGGTTCAGTATTCTCCACAAAGCCTCATGCCATACTGAATCGAAGGCCATCTATCTATAAAATTGTGACAGAGTTTTTTTATTATGTTCAATATATTTTTCTCCTATGATATATATTATAAATAAATGATCTATTGTACTCTTTTTTTTACGGATTCCTGATTGGTTCTCTGAAGGTATACTTTCTATTTTCCTCTCAATTCTAGATAGTGAGATGTTTAGGAAAAGTTTGGTTAGGTGGATGATTAAACTGATAGTTTTATAATTGTTACAGCTTGTACTATTCCCATTTTAGGAGTAGGAATCAGAACAGAGGTGCACAATCTTTAGTCCATGATTCATTAATCCACACATCATGGCAAATTTTGAGCAGGACATCTATGATAGGTTTCTCCCATGCTTGCAATAGGTTAAGTTAATCTAACTTTGTGTGGCGATTTTCCCATCATGAGATAATTAATTGCTGCTTCTATTTCTCTTAAAATAGGGAAGTCCTCTTCATTCAGTGCCATTTGTATTATGTCTTCAAGGTATCGATTATTAAGTCTTCTGAGAAAAGGTAGCTGAAAAATTATGCCCAAGCTGCAAGATTTCATTCCTTCCAGTCAAAAGGCTTGCCATTTTCATCCTCAACTTACCAATTTGTATTAGGATTTTGTTAATCTCTTTATCATTTGGAAAGCCCCTATCAGGTTGTTTCTTTGTAGTCCCTCTTCAATCTTTCCACATTCCTCCAGAATCCAAGTTGGTTTTAGTTTTTTTTTTGTGTGTGTTCCTTATTATTTTGTTTAGTTCGTTATATTTTCCCCTGCTATCGTTATCCTTGTTTATAGTGGATTTTAAGGTTCTCCTTTGATCATATAGTTGTAAAATTCCTTCTGTCATCGAAGGTTTGAGTATCCTGCGAGACTCTTGCTGCACATGTTTACTATAATACCATTCATAATCATCGCCCTTCTTCTCAGCTATTAAACCTTACAAATAAACGAACAATTCTTCTGTCATTAGACATTTAAGCTTCTCTAATAACACATATTCAAATTTCTTGCTACATCATTTACACAACCCAGCAAAATATTCCTTCCAACTAACGCGATCAATTCATTTGCACTTCCACCTCTCTTCACTGCCTCAGTCGTTCCTAACTGTATCGCTTTTCAAACATATCTTCAGCACTTGTTCAGGCTTTACATCCTTGACAATCGAATACTCAAACAACACTATTATCTCTCTCCCTATGTTATTCCAAACATTTTGCTACAGTCATCATCTACAAAAGTCTCTCTGTAAATTGTCATAACTCATTCTATGTCCATTTCACTCCTCCACTCCTCATTCTAATAGTATGAACCTAGATCTTGTGTAAGATCTAGTGCCAAAACTGTGTCCCTTACATTATAAACATTTGATTCTTTTCTAAAACCATATGGAGGGAAGTCGATTTTTTATCCTTCAACTTTCCCGCTTGAGTAGAAATCTTCATATCAGATATGAAGCCGCATATCTGATATACTCATAGAGCTTCATATGATTGGTTTTCGTGGCATAACATTTGTAGCTGACCTCACCCTGATGTTGTGACCTGGACCTACAAGGATAATGAAATAAATCATGCATCTTCTCCTGGGTGAAATTCAGATTTTTGCTGATCATGATTACTTTGCCCAATGACAGTAGCTGCTCAGGATGTATCTGAATACATCATGGAACCGACCTTGATATGAAGGATCGGCCAAAAATGGAACAGGAGTTTTTCAAATAAGACTGGGACGCAAGTTCCATGTTTTATTTTATATTTCAGCAATTTAGCTTCAACAATTTGAACGAGGAACTAATACTTGCCTATCTGCGCATGACCGTGATTCTATTATGAGGTTGAGTGTCAACCAGTAGTAAGAACTGACGGCTTATTTGTAGCTGGAATTAAAGTAGCATTTTGGCACATGCTGTCAGGAGATACAAACATACAATGCTATCTATTGCCTGTGTCTGTGTAATTAACTGAGATTCCTCTATTTCAATTATTATATCTTTCCCAGGTTGTGAACACTCTACTATCACTGAACTCCGCTCTGACGGAACGGTGGTGCATTCTTGAATTTGTATCAAAAAGCTGAGTTAGCGGATACTTAGCCGCTGATAAATCTGACCTTCACTTGTGATTGTCTGTACACTATCCACTAATATTTATTGGTAAATTTCCTGCGATGGAAAAGTTGTCTGAGAAGTAATAATTGATTGTTATAGATTTTCAGGTGCTGAGTTTCAGAAAAAATAGTAAAAAAAATTCCATCACCCACCAATTTTACCCAATTTCTAATTTTACCGTTTTTACTAGTAGTATTTGGATTTAAATTCAGCGAATTAATATTTATTTTCATTATCCTTTATTTACAGCTAATTAGTTGTATAAGTGCTTTATTGAGGTGCCCTTTTGTAAATAAAGAAATTTTTAAGAAATTTCTCATTCTTAAGATAGGAGAGAGGCATGCAGATAAAAGTGCAGGTGGCTACTTGGAATCTGATTCGTTGAGATAATGGATGACTTTCCCGTTGTTAGAGACACATTTTCTTGTGTGATTCTTTAGTGAACTTTAGTCGTTGACCATTAAGGTTATATTTCTAAAAGGTGGGTGGCATATTTCCTAAGAAAGAGATTTTCTTCCTTACGTTTCAGAGGAAGGTGATTTAGTTTACTGTAGCGATATTCCAGGACTGATAAGCAAATTCAAAGTAAAATATGAAGTTATCGATTAGAAGTTATTTATCGATTTCTCAAAAAGAAGCCTCAAAGTTGTACTTCTCCATAATCACAATAAGTATGCTTCAGTACCAGAAGCACATTCCGTGCATTTAAAAGAACCATACGAAACTTTTGCATTCATTCTCAGCAAACTAAATACAATGATCATGGATGGACAGTTTGCAGTGATCTTAAATTCATATCTATGATTTTGGGACAACAAAGATGATACGCCAGATACCCGTGCTTTTCGTGCGAGTGGGACAGCCGAGATCGAGATCAACATTGGATCAAGAAGGAATGGCCAGAAAGAAAAAAGATCACATTAGAACCTGGAAGCAAAAATGTGTCACACGAAATTTTGGTTGCTCGGGAAAAAATCCTTTTACCCACCGCTTCACATAAAGTTGGGATTGATGAAGCAATTTGTCAAGGCTTTGTCGAAAGAAGGAGAGTGTTTTAAATACATCTGTGCAAAATTTCCGGGATTATCTACAGCAAAATTGAAAAAGGTATTTTTATCGGTCCGTACATCAGGAAACTTATGAAGGATAAACTATATGAACTAAAAATGGCAACTGTTGAGAAAGAAGCGTGGCAAGCTTTGAAAGAGGCGGTGACCAAATTTTAGAAAATCTCAAGGACCCCAACTATAAAATGATTGTGGAAAACATGCTACAGAAACTCAAGGATTTGGGATGCTCCACGAGCTTAAAAGTGCACTTTCTCAACTCTCATTTAGACTACTTTCCTGAGAATCTGGGAACTGTCAGCGAAGAGCAAGGAGAGCAATTCCACCAAGACATCAAGGAGATGGAAAAAAGGTATAAGAGCAGGTGAAATGTCAACATGATGGTGGACTATTGCTGTATGTTGCACAGAGATGACTCGGGAAAATAATTTCACAGAAAAAGTTCAAAAAGAAGCTTTGAAGGAAAATGAAAAAGACTCCACAACGAAATATAAACTATGTACTAAAGATTAATCTTTAATTACTTTAATTAATTTTTGTTTTCCAATACTTTAATTCCAAAAATGTTTACGAAAAATTTTAAATACTGTTATTTTACTTAATATAATGCGTTTTGAAGCTATTTACTGTCATATTGAGATCCATTTCGTGAAAAATCCTTACGTGATAGAGAAAAATGGATGGAAGAGGCTTTTGAAATCAGCAGTCAAAAATAAATTAGAAACAGTTAACAGTTTCCAGACACTTTTCATGACTCCAATTTTGCAGGCCTGTGTAATTGTCCAGGCGGCTCTGTTATTTGAATTTATGGAACATACATTCCAGGTTTGTTCATAACATAAAATCTTCTGTACAAATAGTAGGAAGCAGTATTTCATTAGCAGTTGAATACGGGTGGTATAGGAACACGATGTGAACTCAGTGACTTCGAGCGAGGTATCATCGTGGGCTGTAACATTAGTGGCAAGTCCATATGTGTCATTGTTGCTCAACTGGAGCATCCAAAATAAACGGTTAATTATGTGATAAACAAATGGAGACGTTCTGGTATCACTAGTGCAGGAAAACACCCAGGGCGGCAGCCGAAAACGAGTGACAGGGACAGGAAGGTGTTAAAACGGATGACACGAAAAAACCGGCTGCTATTGGCACAGACTATCCGTGATGAGTTCCAGAGCGACAGTAACACCATGGTGAGCACTAACACAGTACGAAAAGAACTCCATTTACTGGGTTTTCACGGAAGAGCAGCAGCACACAAGCCAAACATCACAACAACTAACAAGGCCGCTCGCCTGGCCTGTTGCAAATAGCGTGTGAACTGGACAATTGACCAGTTGAAAACGGTACTCTGGAGCGATGAATCAAAGTTCACCTGTTTCCAGTCTGATGGCAGGGTGTGGGTATAGAGGTAGCCTGGTGAACGCTTGTTACCACAATGTTGTATCCACAGTAAAGTTTGGTGGTGGAGAATTGTGTGAGATGCATTCAGCTGAACGCAGCTCAGTACCTTGATATTCTGGATAATCAGGTGCTTCCTACACTGTGGAGTTTTTATGGAACGGACCCGTGTTACTGTCAAGACGACAATGTCCCATGCCACAAAGCTGCAGCTGTTATTGTATGAAGAGATGGGGGATTAAACGACTGCTCTGGCCTGCGCAGAGTGCAGGAGGTGATCAAAGACAAAGGCGGACATACCTGATATTAGGGTTCACTTGGTAGTGTCAATTAAATTGCTAAAATGTCCGGGTATAAAAAAAATAAATAATGTATACAAAATTGGTGGATGATGTACCTCCTCACCGATATGTACCTCTTGTGTGGATTCTTGATGACACGTTTTTCTTTATACCTTTACTGTTAGGAAATCTTCTACTAGGCCTTCCTCTTGTGCATCGTTTTTTTTATCGTTTTATCATTTTTACTGACTGCTGGCAAACTTGTTTGCCTGGAAATCTAATAAGATGACTCTTTATCATAGTCTGGGATGGTAATTTAGCCATAGCCTGACAGAAGTTTATTATGTATGGTTTTTTTTTTTTTTCAATCATTTTATTTTTGGCAAAACAATACACTTCTGGTTAAGGAACGTGCTTTTAGGTGCCCTTTCTGACTAGTCCTTTGCTGTCTGAAAACCTAAGCTAATTTTCGATCGTTTACAGAACCATTATCCTAAATATTTTCCTATAATCTTTATAATCGCATCTGGAATAAGAAGAAAAATAATCTGTTTGGGTCGTAAACGGTGTTTTTGTTTCCATTACTTTCTCCTGCAGACATTGTATCCCCATATTCTCTTGGAATTTCTCTCATATCTTTAAAAAATCCTCTTTCAAGCCTTCTGATTTCCCCAATTTGTTTAACACCTTTCGACTCTTTGCTAAATATTCTTATGCCACCTCCTTATTTCATCAATGGCCACAGAGTTCTTGAAAACACGTGTATACAAAATGTGTTGTATCTTAAAATCGCTAGGAAACTATGTAGAGAAATACAACATTTGGGTGGGGAAAGACTGAATATGCTAGTGTAAGCTGTTCTTATGTGGTGAGTAGCGGGAGGCCAGATGACAAATATTAAGACTGCAAGTGAAATTATCATAGAAATTTCTCTTCCTCGGTTGGTACGTCTTTGAAGATGTTAGCCATCGAAAGTGCCGATGGTCTCTTATAGAAAATGCCTGACCTGGAGAGTTGCATTGCTGCTAGATGCTATAGCCTGTTATGGATATTGATTAGTGGATTTCATATAAGCTAACACCACTTATTCTATTTCTTTTATTCTGTTTTTCGATAGTTCACACATAGCCAAAATTCCATATTATTTTGAACAGAACCTTCGTGGTCATAAAAAAAAGTCAGACTTCGCAATCATCTTATTGAATTCCAAGTAAACAATTTCGCTTTACAATTATGACGTTCAAATAGGACCCATGCATATATTTCCTGTAATTATTGCCGCGCAAACTGTACCAAGCCTGAATAGTTTGCGTTTTATTTCAGAAAAGCAGACGTTTAGTAATGAATTCTGATTTCTGTATATTACGGTAAAAAGTAAGAAGAAAATATTCGGTAACATTTAAATACAATATACAAATAATAATTGGATGGCCTCTAGACGCTACCTGAAACCTAGAACAGAGTGAACCAATGCACGTCAATGAAGTAAACGTCCCCTTTAACCCCCATACATGAAGTGGTTTCTGCCATGAAACCACCCGTTTGCCGATGTATCGTTGATCGATCTCTCGCAAGATATCAAAACGGTCAGATTTATGGAATCGACGCCCTCTCAATCTTTCTAACCTGCAGTACGATGTGTGTACGCTACGAATAAACAGGAACTTGGCAGGCGTGAAAGATTAATGGAAATTAAATGAAATGCAAAGAAAAAACCATAGCGGTACTTGGCTAACAGTTACCTTTCTATTTGCTTTGAAAGTTAAGTCGTTTCTGAAAAGGGCGCAAAAAAATAATATTTGTTGATTCGTTGACACCCGCTATCACTGTGCTTTCGCGGGAGCTTAAAATATTTCGCGCGAGACTGTAGATAAAAATAGCAGTAGGAACAATTCCGACGCGGAAGCTAATGAAAGCAGCTTAAATGAGATAGTGACAATGCGATAAAGGAAACTTCTTTTTTTTTTTTTGCTGGCGAGCCGCCTTTTTATTGTTGTCATACAAAATAAATGTCTGGTGTCGTCAGCGATAATTAAGTACACAAGATAAATCGCCCGCTTCATAACAACGGTGTTTGCATCGCCCATGACTTCCTCACAAAGCCACAGATATTTGCAGCTGAATACTGTTGCGATGAACTACATAACCTCCGAATCCCTGAAACGATTCTTATCATGGGTATTATTAATATAATAAAGTCACACATAGCTTTCAATTGCATTTTCAGTTTACTGAATATGGGTAAATCTTCCGTTATCGATTAAAGAAGATTCCATAGTCAATATGTGTAATCCAAATGAGACTTTATAAAAGGCAATGGAGATCACTTGCACACACATAACAGAGAAGAAAAGCCATAACACAGACTTTTGATCTCTTAGATTTTCGAGGGATTAAATCTGATGTCAGGCATTTTTTAAATCTGCGAAGATTCCTCTCGGTTATGATGGCGAATATGTAGAAGAATTCATGACAAGATGCCTACATGAGATATTGAGTTGTTTACGTATTCGTTTCTTTGTCAAAAGAAAAACAACAATAAAAAAGTGGCTGTGTAGCTCGTGGTGATGTCAACGACGCTAAATCACGAAGTAAGCACAGCTTTAATTCTTTAATTCTAGTTCCTTATTAGAGTAATTTTTTTCAGTGCCATTTTAAGCCTATTGTAGAGTTATATATTTGGAAGGAGCAGGAAAATTGGGCTTTCGTATGGGAAGTAACTCCGGTTTTTAACGTAATAATTTAGAAAAAGTCGATCGCAGAACTCGAGCAACATTCACACAATATTATTAGCCAAGATTAGGAACAAGTGATGGTGGCAGTTGGCTGATATGACACTTTCGTCTATGTACGCCAATAATAGCAGTTACGAACCAATTTTCAAAAAAAAAAAAAAAGCTAAGGCTAAGGAGTTCTGCCTGCTCCGTTTTGAGAATGGAAACCCCCGTAGGAAATATTTATTATTCTATAACAAAAATAAAATAACTCGAGTCCATGGAAGGAAATATTTATTATTCTATAACAAAAATAAAATAACTCGAGTCCATGGAAGTCTTGCCTCTAGAAGAAGAAAGTTATTAAATCAGATTTGCACTTTCCACTGCATATCCAAGAAAGCGTGAAACAATCGAATATAAAGTATAATATGCTTTGTACTAGAAGTTCTCGCAAGCACGTTCATGACCATTACCAATTATCGCGTGATAGTCTTATTTCATTACATTTACGCATTTTCCCCTGCAGTTTAGTGAGTTACTCATCAGAGAATACAAACATGTAAATATGTTAGTGCTTTGAGGATGAAGGAATTAATTCGGTGCAAATTCTATAACTTGGTTCTATATCCTCCCTTCATGCGAATTAGAAGAGTTCGAGTGGCATCAGCTTCCATAGCTCAGTCGGTATTAATGATGCACTTTGGGTGGAATGATCTGGGTTCGAATCGCGTTTAGGAAGCGAAGAACCTTCATCGAGGCTTTTCAAATGAAGCTGGGTTAGCCTCATATATGCAGGTGGAAAAGTGTTTTTTTTCCCCCAAAAAAAACTCCGGTTTTTCATTCCGCATAATAGGCAAACCACATTTTAGAAGACATACAATTTACATACACATCACCTCATAGCTTGAGTTGCTTCGACCGGAAATAAAAAAAGAAAAAGAAAAGTCGAATGACATCAGAAACGAATAAATACCAAAGCTGAACTATTTTCTATTCCTTCGTCGGCGCACCTCATTAACTAGTGCTGTCGACTTCCTTTGTTTTCTACATTATAAAATAAGTGTGTTTTTGTGCAGCTCGTCTCATTTGTTTCTCTGCTAAATTGCGCTGCTCAATTACTCATTAATTAAAATTATAAGCCGTGTCGTGCAATTTGAAAATAATTCGTTTAACTCTTTTCATGTCTCTACGATTAGCTGTAAGTCTCTCTCTTGTCTTCTTCCCGCTGTCTCGCCTGTCCTTTCTTTTTGCGTGCTTTTTACTCTCCCTTGGTGGTGTCAACGTGATGCTTGACTCCGAGACGAATCTCGGGACACACGTACACTTCAAGCGACTCACTACAGTGACGGCAAAGCAGCGGATGGCAGTCGTACAGACGGGGAGAGGGGGGGGACGTACTTCGTTCGCTTGACCTGTTTAATCCCTCCTTCACAAAACGTCCTGTCATGGTGACGACACGCGGATGGGTTGCAGCTGCACGGGGGGATTTACTCTTGACAGGTCGGTAAAGTAGTGAGGCTTGAAACTCGGTCTCTTCCTTCCTATCCCCCAATGTAGCCCGCTTAAGGGACACGCTTTTCACACGATACGGGTAAAGATTTTGTGATGTTGGGATAAATCTTTGCCTCCGTCGCTCTGATTTATCTGGAAGGCGAGAAAAGCAAACAGAATCAGTAGGAATAATGACGACGCAAAAACAAGAAAACAAAACAATGGGAGCTGCTATGACGATATTACGACCAGAGGGAAAATGATATTCAGGAAATTCGTGATTGGATTTCCTTCATAAAACGTGCATTCAAACAACGGATTCGTCCTTCATTGGATTTTTTTTATAGTTTGTTTGGCGTCAAATTAACACGTTGCGATTAACAGACTCCTCTCAGATTTATTTTCCATAAATTGGCGAAATCTACAAGTCATTCGTGTAAGTAAATGGTCAAAGGGAAACTGAAAACGACAATTTTAAAATATAACTTACTTTAAATGAAACGCTTCCACGTTATAGTGTGTGTGTTTGTGTGTGTGTGTGTCTGGGGGGGGGGGGTTGACTAAAGCAGAAAGCCAAACTGTTTTGCACTGTCAGTTGTTCATGCTTACTTCACGAGGTTGTCGATATACGAGTGAAAATGATAAGGTATGTCAAAATAGCGCTTGGAGTTCCCCTACAACTTGTGGAGTGATACTGTTTCTGCTGTCTCTCGACGCTTTGCAGCGATGTGGATTGTGGCAACATCCCGCAGAGTAAAAATTTGGAGAGTGAACATTCTCAGGCACCCTCCTTCACATTAACCGGTTGCTGTCTGAACAACTGTTACTTCGGATATTTTTATAGTAATTAATAAAATAACATAACAAAATAAACAAATTGAACATTTCGGTTTGAAGCGATGTTACGCGGACAGATATCCAAATCGTTTCATGTTGCATTCGTGTACCTTAAAAATGTTACATTAATGCACAATTTTTTTAGACATTCGTCTATTGATTGTACTTTTCTCAAGTTTCTTAGGGAAAATATGCGCACATTCTTCATTTCTATCAATTCAAAGGCTGTAAATTTATCGCTTTCAAAACTTTTGAAGCTAAAACTGGAAAATGTTAGAAATTAATCATAAATAAATAAAAATCTTTCTGTAAGCAAAATGTTGAATCAAACGGCAATTAAGTATTCGAATTTTGTTAAACCGAATATTTAAAATAATGACGAGTATAATCATTTTAATCAAAATTTCATGTAAGTAGTGGTACTTTTGCCGTGGAGATTATGCCTTGTTGATGTTTATTTAGAGTCTTGTTCGTTCTTTTTGAAATCGTTTTCTCGGCTACTGGGCAGTTTCGTTCCTTAATCTACAAGAAACTTTGTGTGCAGATAAATTCCATTTTTCGTCGCAGTCTAGATCACCTCCTATACAGAGAACATCATCGAAACCGATTACAACATTCAGTAATCAAAATTTGTAACGCCTAATCGGTTGATTTTTTTTTCAAAATAAAGAGCAGTACAAAGAATAAAAAGGATTATACATAACTTCAAAATGTGTTACACGCAGAATGATTTTGGATTGGAAAGAGATCCAAAAATTTATCATTAAGAAACTTTTATATTTAAAATATACTTCACGTTATATAAAAGTTGTCTGTTATGGCCCTTTGGGATTCTTTAATTAGATTTTCTTCCTTTCCTAACAGCATGTTAGCCCTGTATACCTTTCAAGGAACGATTATTCACATTAGCCGACAATTTCACCATTTTTTCTTGAAACAAACATTCTCATATGACAAACACGCTTGGTGATACCTTTAGGAAATGTTTTCTTTTAAAAATGCTTCATTTTTATAATTATTGTGATGTCTTATAAGGTTTAATAACACCTGGACATCGTAGTACACGTAGCGTCTACCTCTGTGTTATTTTCTAATGACGAGCGTGTGTGTCATGTCATGTGAATGTGTTTCTTCTTGATTAGCCAAATAACACATCGCAGGCACTTATTTTAACACATCTCAAGGTTGGTTGTGAGTTTGGCGTAAAGGGGAATAAGCAACCACCTCTTGTTTGATATTTATGAACATTATTACTTAATATGGATACTTTAATTTTTAATCCTATGCGGATGTATGAGCTTGTCTGTCTTCAGGAATAGTGTTTATTCATTAAGTTTCATGAGATCAGCCGGAACCAATATTTTCTTTCTGAGAAATAATTCTAAGAAACTTCTTATTCCTAAATGCAAAACAGTGCAAGCCAGCCTGGTTGGAAGGTTCTGCAGCGCTTTCGCTTTCTAATTAAAAGGCTGTGGTGTTCGAATCCCGCTACGAGAGACGATTTTAAAATTTGACCATTAGTTTGTTATTGGAGGCCTGAGCAGCTATATAAAGTACCACTAGATTGGAATTTCTACCCTGATCTCTAGATTGGAATTTCTGGATTATTTAATATTTGGTTCCAAATATGATGCCGGTTAGCAATTTTTCGTAGTGTGAATTATTAGGAAATAAATTAGGAAAAAAATATGTAGTAAATTAGTAAAATGTGGGAAATACGGCAACTGTAATGATGCTGTCGGTTCTATGAGGTAACAAATGTAAAAGCGTTTCACCAGTCGAGTTTTTTACATCATCCTCGAACTCTATTCGTAGCACTGCACATCGAATTTTTTTGTTAAAAGTACTTGCTGGAACCAACAGCGGTTGAACATATAGAAAAATTGATAACGTATCCTTATTCTCGAACTAACAGAGCTCATTCAGAGAATATTTTCCCTAGTTTGTTAGGATAAGTTAGGATAATTTCAGAATAATTCTGAAAGAAATTATTCTCAAACAGATAGCATTCCGAGTATATTCATATTCCTTGAGAAAGTACTGTTAAAAGAATATAGGCAAAAGTATGCATGAATGATACACACTTTGAATGAAGAAAATAAGAATAAGTTGTAGTGAACACTGAATTTAAGGAGTAAATCTGTTATTAAAATATCAACTCCCAAGGATAAAAATTAGGCTGCTCTTTCGGAAATTCATCGGTGTATACAAAGAGAGAGAGAGAGAGAGAGAGAGAGAGAGAGAGATCGCAGTGATCGCAGCTCAAACTAAACGCTACAGGAAAAAAAGTAACATGAAAACAAGCCTTCTTTTCCATTTTGGTTTTTTAACAAATCTATCTCGTTTCCATCATTGTTGTTGCCCATTTCCTTTTGCAATCATATGTGCAAATGGATGTTCTCAAGATATCCGGTGATTCATTTTGGAATGGAAATCACCGTTTTTTTTCACTTTATTCTGACTAACCAACATCGAAATAGTTTTGTCCAATCACTTCACTTCATCATGACTGTTAGTATCGTTTGTGATTGCCTTCAGAGATTTAAGATTTTTTTAACAGACGTGGTGATACAAGATGGTCTGGACTACATGAGGCTTTTGTAATTCTGAAAGAATTTTTCTAGAAATATTGTCATTTGTCATGAGTTGTTGTTTTTGTTTTATGAATTTCATCTGTTTTGCATGCTTGCAAAACAGATGAAATTTTGCCCATATTTTTGCCCATATTTACAATTGGAAACAGTGTTGACGATCTAATGAATGTCCCGTTTTCTGCCAGAGTTTTGTGGATTACATGATTGTAGTCGAAGGAGGAGGCAAGCCTCATCCTCCTCTTCCAAATTTACTGTTATATTTACACCTTTGAGTAATTCAAATATACCAACCAAATATAGTATTCTCCTTCATTATTGTTTTTTAATATATCTTAAACAAACACACTGTCCCCAGCTCTACGCGTATTTGGTTACAATTAATTGATAAATTAAAGTATTCAAAATTATCCTAATTGCATTGGGCCAATTGAGATGAGTGTTGATGCGCTTATGCACTCTTTCATACATCAATAAAAACGCAATCAAATGGTCAAATTGACATGAATTTTGTAGCGCGGGTTGCATAAGATACACGACAACACACCCAACGGAAATGGGCACGCGATGCCACTGATATATACATTAAAGCTGAAAATTGTAATGCGTACAAATAATGCCGGGATTTTATTTATTTATAGTAACTGTATTTATCTTATGTTTAATTAGAAACAAAACTTTGTCAGTTTTCACTGCTGGATTTTACGTTTCTTTTCCCTCGCTTTTACTTTGAATCCTTTCAGACTAAATAAATTATTTCTCTCGCTGAATGTGACAGGCATTTAATGTTTAAACATTCATTAATAAGGACATTCTTATCACTGCATACCTAACTTTGCTATTTTTCCATTTATAAGAGAATGCCATTTATAAAAATGATAAATAGTTATGCGTTTGATAAAGTACTTGGAGTTAGAATATAGTCCTAATATTCGTTTCTAACAATGTTCAAGAAGAAAGTTTTATTAGAAAAATTAGCATATCAACGTTTAATCTCTCGCAACGCAATCTCGTGGGATGTCAGTTTCGCATCATGCGGTAACGCAGTGAACACAGCTGCACCATTGTTAACTCACGAATCTTTCCATCCAGCTTTTAAAAGACGTCAAGTTTCACATCACGTGAGACAAGAATAAAATAAACGACGTCATGGCAGAGCGTGTCACTTGCTGCTGAACAATGGTGCTAACTAGCTGATTGTAGAAGCGGTCATTAACACTAGGGGCTGGTATTTACATAGTTGTACTGCTTTATTCTCCTTGAGCAGAGACCCGATTAATGCTCTCCATGAGGCCGCTATTAATTAACGGATGATGACCATCGTCACCGTCAACTTCCTTTGTTCGAGCGTGTATCATTAACGCACTACTTAGAAGGATTGGGTGTAAGTTAGTGAAAGTACTAAATTATCTGGGAGAAGTAAGGGAATTAAATTATTATTTTTAATTGTCTCGGTACATTTTTCACGGTAAATAAGCAACCTCAACGTGCTTTTTAAACGAATACTTTAGATGAAAGATGAGACGCCCTTGTGTGGTAATGCGCAGCAAGAAGCAATGAATTTCAAAAATGCATTCCTTCAGTAACGATATCTTCTGATGGGGTTAATTATTGCCACTACACTTTTTGTCTTAATGGGAAAGAGGATACAAATCTCTCCGCCAATTACGTAGCCAGTTAAAGCACGGCTATAATGTTCGAGATCTTATTTGTAGAAAAATAACGTATTTCAGCAGAATTATCCATCCCTTGGATGAGATTAATTATTCTAATTACCAAGTTGTTTTCTTTAAGGAAACCCTTCTGAGCTCACTCGAGTGAGTGTTAAGCGAGTTCTTTGATGTAGCGAGGAAAGCAATAAAATTTGAAGTTGCTGGTGGATTGAACAAACAGAACAAAAGAGAATGAAACAATTGCCTTCGTTTTTTTTTTTCTTCTTCTTCTTTTTTTGATCGTTTGCTTATGCGCAGACGTAGAAACAATAATTTAACGATTTCAAAGTATAAGGTCTTGGAATATCTATATATGTAATGCATGCGCCAGTCGACATTTTTGGCACTAATTGCAAATTAATTAATCTAAGACTTCACACGTGAATTAATATGCATGAATTAATACTAGAAGTAGTAAGTTTTTTTTTTTAATAAAAATAAAGGAAACAGGAATACTGAAAATAAAAAAGAAATGAAAAACGAGATCGTAACGTTGGAAAAATTGCGTTTCATACAGCACTGCAGAGCTATAAAAACTTTCGTCAATATTTTTATGGCATTCATGAAAAGTTGGGATTTTATATCACACTAGGGGACTCCGCCCCCTGACGCCTACGTCCCCCCCCCCCGAATTCCGGACTCGTAGGCCGGTTCTCCTTGAATTCTGATGACTCGAATTTTGAATTCCTCCCCCTCTGGCGCAACCCCCGAGTTCCGGACTGGTAGGCCGGTTCTCCTTGAATTCTGTTGACTCGAATTTTGAAGACTCAAAAGGGGGTTCCCCCCCCCCTCCTTCCGAGTTTTCGGCGCCCAACCCCCCGAGTTCCGAACTGGTAGGCCGGTTCTCCTTGAATTCTGATGACTCGAATTTTGAAGAGACGAAAAAAAAGGGGGGGTTCCCCCTTCCCACGGCGCCCAACCACCTGAGTTCCGAACTGGTAGGCCGGTTCTCCTTGAATTCTGATGACTCGAATTTTGAAGACTCGAAAAGGGGGAGGGGTTCCCCCTTCCCACGGCGCCCAACCACCTGAGTTCCGGACTGGTAGGCCTGTTCTCCTTGAATTCTGATGACTCGAATTTTGAAGACTCGAAACTCAGGGTAGCCCTGAGTTTCAAAACGTTTCAAATAACTTGACAAAAAACGTGGCACAAAAACGTTACAAAAAAGCCTTATCATTTTATATTATAGAGTAGATGATATAGAATCAATCTCGGCCACCTACTGTGGGTAGCCAGATTCGCACTCAACGCATGTCCAGATCGAAACAGAGCATTGATTGTTGAAAGGAAAGAAAAACACATGTGATTACTGATGATATTTTAGAAATATGCAATAAAAAAATGAATATGTGTTAACCAGCGGTAATTTACTTTTTCACATTAAGCAAATTATTTGAGTTTTATTCATGTGTTCTTTCAGCAGCACATAATCTATAAAGTTTTAAAACAAAAAAAGCAATTAGCTTGTTGATAATTCTTTTCTTAGATATTTCGACAATATCCAATAAATCCCATAAGGCAGAAGACGAGAATTCTCCTTGCAGAAAGATTTGAAATTAAACTGTCTAAATTCTTAGCCGAGAGCACTGCAGCAAAATCTCCTGTTTGTTAAATAAATGCTATTTTTTAGCATTTATAGGTAAACTGATAATTGTGAATCCATCTTTATGGGTGCAAGTGCAATAGATTGATATTATCAATCCTTATATTAACCTACCAAGTAAGATGTCGTTGATACAACTATGTAATATATGAAATGACTCTGGCATTTATTAAAAAAAAGTGGCAGCCATGTTCTGTTAAAGACGATTTAATTATAACTGCAGTAGCTACATATGAGTGTAAACTATTTCATTTTTAAATAAGGAAGAGTAAATCCATGCATACAGCGGTTACATGAAATATTAATGAGTTATTCATGCGTCAAAAGTTTTATATTTATAACCGTATAATTTGTATAATTTCCCATATTTATTTAGTTAGTTAGTTCTTCGAATGAAATTGAATCAACATCAATATTGAATTCTTCATTATTCTCTATTGCCAAATTTGGATCGTAAAATACATTGTTATAACTTTCAATTCCTTTTTTTTTATAATATTGATTTGGATCTCTTTCTCTTTTTTCTATTTCCTCTGTTTATTTTTGACGAATCGAGGTATACGTTTTTTTTTTTTTTTTACTTTTATAGCAAATTATCTTTTTTGATAATTTTAATTATATTTATTTTCCTGTCCAATTGTTTCATAGGCAACCTTATGAATTATCTGAATTAAAGTTTTCATTCTTCTTTATCTTCACGTATTTTGTCTTCATTTAGATGAAATATTCATAATCGCGGAATATATAATATTTGATTCATTAAAAAAAGGCCAAAGGTTTCATTTCTGTGATGCTAAAATACATAGAAATAGGGGATATTAAAGATCCATCCTTATTTCACAGCCGAAAAAAAACGGTTCTCTGATAAACAGCAACAATTTCGAAACAACTGTCAGGCCAAGTAAAACTTTATCAAAACACTAATAAAATACGATTACACGAACGCCTGAGTAGCGCTCCTCTCTTAAGTAGTGCAAACTAAGGCAACTCAGATGGAGAGGATTGTGTTCTTATAAGCTCTCTGGTCAAATTTTCGGAAAGTTTAAAAAATTTTATTATTTGTTTTCTCTTTTTGCATATTTACTTCTAACAATTAAGGTTGGTTTATTTCCTATTTGCATAAAATTGTTCAGAATCTTCTTTTCTGTCTTCTTCAATATCATCCCCTAATATTTAAGTTGTTTCTACTTTTTGGCTATTATAATCCGGCCATTTTAAAAGTATTTTTGCATTCTCTTTATCTATTTTTATGAACTAATGGCCACCTTGCTCATTGAGTTAATATGTTGGTCTGTTCCACTATATAATATAAGATACAGTTTGTTCCTTTTAACTCCGTTTTAGATTCTGTAATCACTAATGTAATGCATTAATATATTTTTGTTTGCTTGTTTGTTTTTAAGTTGTTTTGCTACTTTTATTTCATTTATCATTATACTTCTTATGTTCCAGTAAGCTGATTTTAGAATGTCAGATTTCTTGTAATCTGTTATTTCTATCCGACGAACTTCCTATTTTATCTTAAAACGTTAAAAGTGCGTGTATGGCATGATAACCAGCAAAACCTCCCGACATAGAGGATCAAGATCTAGCACCTATTCTCTTTACATAACCACGCTGCTTTGTATGGCCTACCTACATGGTTATGTAAAGAGAATAGGTGCTAGACCTTGATCCTCTATGTTGGGAGGTTTTGCTGGTTACCATAGCTGTTAGGATCATCGGTGCACGTACAGTAAGTGTCCTTATCACTTTAAGATAAATGCGATGAGTACAACAAGGAGGTCTATATTTATGTAAACTGAATAAAATTGTATGAATGATATTTAATTTTTATATTAAAAGTAAGCAACATGAAATAAAAACTAAAAGCATTTAGCAAAATGACAGATGAGCATCATTCGTCAACGTTCAAACAGCGCTGGAATAAACCTTTAAACACCTTTCATACAGTGTATCTCTACTATCCACCTAATTTTCAACCTAGCAGTGTTTCTCTATGATAAAACTTCTATAAATTCTAAGAAGAGTTCTGTAAGGCAATAAATATAGAAGCATCTGCAGATACACAAAGTTAATAAAACCCAGACTGTCGGTAATATACATCTTCCATCACTTTACGCAATTGATGCTCATGAAATTTCTAGCGTAAAAGATGGGCGATATTCTATAAAACAAACATATAAAAACTCGCTTTCTCATTTTATAAAGAGTTTTAAAATTCGTGATATCCATATCCTTCATATCGATCGAGGAATATTGCCTTCACAAATTACCATACTCATAATGTGTGTGTGTGTGTGTGTGTGTGTGTGTGTGTGTGTGTGTGTGTGTGTGTGTGTGTGTGTGTGTGTGTGTGTGTGTGTGTGTGTGTGTGTGTGTGCATATGTGCGCGCGCAAGCGAGCTAGTGTTTGCATGCATGACTTACACTCACGTTTCAAAACTGTATTTCAAATCACTTTTCTCTTAGGAATATCTTCGCGCGTAAGGAGATTTTAAACTATGCAACCAACAAAATTATTTCAAGTACTTGGATATATTAGCAATTAAAAAAATAACTTTTGCATTGAGAATAATAAAATGACATTTATTTTGTATGTATCTTCATTTTCATTAGTCAGAAACCCTCCATAGAATAACTGCATTTTCATTCACAGAACATGCTTTAACAGCTACTGGTTCACGGTATGATTTTGATGAAATTTCATACATCGGATCTTCAGGACATGTGTCGAGAGGTTTAATTTTTTACTTAAATCGAGCGACAGTTAGTGTCAAAACATATTTCTAAAACAAGATTGTGAATTAAAAGCAGTTTTTATAATAAAGGAATGATATTATGGATGGATGCTATATTATTACCGTCATATTCATATGACCCGATTAATGTGACGAAAAGGTTAAAGTTTCGTAATAAAAGGAAACGGAAGGAAAATAAAAGGAAATAAAAGTTTCGTAATAAATAAAGAACCAACTGTGGGCGGCCAGGAGCATCCGCATTTTATTTTGTTAAGTATTTCCTGCCATTTACTTCTGTAGCTTTTTTACGAGAAAAATCGCTCCGCACAAAAGCAGAACAACAGAGTTGGTTTGGTGGGCACTTTTTTAAGGGTCTCATTTCCTGAACGAATTGCTCATGGAGTGAAAAAGCTAAAAATAAAGAACTAAGCATTTAGGTCCCTCTGGAATAATTTGCTTCAAGTGAATTATTACATTTCCTACCAAGAAAAAGCGACCAGGGAATCAAAAGATTCGAAGATGAGTTAGCCAGTCTCATACAGGGATACAGGTTTTTTGATTCCCACAAAAATGTACTCAGGCCAGAATTACGCAAGCATTTAACAGACAAAGTACTTTCGCCTCATAGTGTAGTTATTTCGGCCACACTTCCAAAACTGTCCACCTTAATCTTTTAATATGATTAATATACTGAGAATCCTTGTTGATAAATTCGTCCCTGTTGTCATTTTCGTTTACAGTAGTATGCTGTTTAGTATAATTATTGAAAAATAGCACATAGGCATTGCTATATTCTTTAAGCTTTCCCTTTTAAGGAGCATTAAATTCCTTGTTTTCATTCTAAGTATTTTATTTGCTGTAGTTATTCTCTGTTTCCTTATTACTTCGAATAAACATAGCGCTTTGTTATATTTGCTTTGAGTGTCGATTCCAGGGTTCATACAATTTCCATGCATTCCACTTCCCTCCTCTATCGTCTCTCCTCGTGGAACTTTGCAACAGTTATTGAGTCAGAAATTTTATTGTTGCTTTGGCTTCGATATTAGTACATATTATGAGAGAATATTTTTATCGGTTTTCATTCCATTCTTCGGTTTTCTTCCGAGAAAACGAGTTAAGATCAGTTTTTTGAAACCTCCCTACTGGCGATGTAGATGAAATAGTGAGACCAAATGGCACTTCTTATCCATGTTATTCAATGAGTGTTACAAATGCTTGTATTCTAAGCGGGTACACTAGCCACTCGGCCAACCAGGCCGGCAACTGAAGTAGTGAGTTTCTTTTGGCAGAAACTCCTGTTTGTATCTTGCATATAAATATAACAAAGTATTCGAGATTAAATTACTTCTATACAATTTGAATTAATAACTTGATATTGACAGAAATCTAAGTTAAAGATGAAGTTGATTTGTACCATTTAAGCGGATTTAATATCTGAAGCGGAGAAAATATTATCAATGTAGAAATTATAACAAATCTGGTGGTCTAATTATCTTTATTTGAAACTCCATATCTATTAATAATATTATTAACATAAAAATGAAAACAGCTCAAAATATAAATTTATATTTAGAATATTATAATATATTAACTTGCTGAGGAATTGCCACTCTTCTAAAAGTTATCTGGATTTACTTGGCATTTTGGACGCAAACAACGCATTCATATCCCCGCAAGAGAATTCAATGTTAGTATATTGTGCGTAGATCACGTATTTGGGAGAATTTTAGACAGAAGAAAAATTCAAGCAGTAGTTCTGTGTCAAACTCTCACGGATCACTTTCCAGTCAGTATTAAAGTACAATTTCAAGTACAGCACAAAGAGAGAGTACAGCCGAAAACATCCCTTAGTCGACTACAGAGTATTAAAACACAACTTGAGGACTGTTTCTTATGAACAGATAACGGCGGAAACAAATATTGATAACTAGCATCATAAAATTGTTGACATATTAAACATAGTAAAATACAAGATTCAGTTAATATTGAAATAATAGACAAAATGAAAGAAACTAAGCACTGGATTACACAGGAAATCAGACACTACATAAAAATTAGTGTATAAAAGTTTAAAAAAATACTCACACAATCAATATTATGAACACATTTTCAAGTACTTTAGAGATCTAAAACACTGCAAATTTAAAAGAAAGTAAAAAAAAAACTTATACTACAGAAATTAATTCCTAAAATGAAAGAAAACTCCAGAAAACAACGCAAGTTTGTGAATAACTTAATCAGTAAAGATATACGAAAACAAATCCTTCCACCACTTAAAGATGATGGAAAAACTGAAATCAAGATTAGCTGAAGAATTCTAATTTCACTTTGTCACTTTCAATGAAAGCATTCTAATCGATGTTGATCCCACCTTTCTGAATTGCACTCGCAAAAGAATTGATATCTCATTGTGAAAGAATGTCAAATGTACATTACGGAAATCTTAATGTATATTTTAAGCTTGTCACTGATGACAGGCACGCTTCCATTGGATTTTAAGAAAGCTACAGCAGTACCAGTTTATAAAAAAGGAAACAAAACAAAACTTGAACAATTATAGATCAATTTCTCTCCTACAGGTGTTTTCGAAAATATTAGAGAAATTGATAAAAATTAGACTCATGAAATTTTTGTACAAAAATAACTTCTTTTCAAAGAATCAGTTTGGGTGGGGCAAAAGTTTAGCAAAGCACAGAATGTGCTTTTCTGAACTTGAGAAACAGATTCTACTTCACAATATAACCAAAAATTAACATTATCAGTGTGTTTAGATCCACGCCAAGCTCAAATTCTATAAAATGAAATTTTATTTAAAAATTAGTCATAGGAATAAGAGGTACTTCCTTAAATTGCTTCAAAAATTACTTGAATGCTAGATCAAAAATCGGAAAAATAAGCAGCAGCTATAGCAGTTCCAGAACGGTAGACTGTGGTGTACGACAAGGATATCTTAGGATCAACTTTATTTAGTATTTATATCGATGACTTCTGCAATATTAAACTAAACAGTGCGAAACTAAATTTTGCGAATGATATGGTCCTAATTTTCTCTTTGGACACAGCCAAACAAAAGCAAACCATAGTGAACTGTAATCTTTTAAAAGTAACAAATTGGTTCCAGTCAAATAAACGTAGTCTGAATGTCTTGTCTCAAAAACTAAATATGTAAATTTGAACTTGTGAAATACAAGTAAAATGAAATTCGCGGCACAATTATTCTTACATTATTGAAATTACAGAACAAATTCAAACTGCAACTGTGTGCAAATAGAAAAAAATCAATGTAATAATTCATTTGGGATTAAAAAATGATAGTAATTTAATTTCGAACCCGCACATCATCGATTTGCGGGTTCGATGTTATTAAATAAACTGAGGATTATGTTAAACTGAATTCAGTGCTTAAATAGATTCTTAAATTGAAATATGTTACAAATATATTCTGCATGGATGAAAGCACGCTACAATATGGTATTTTAAGTTGGGGAGGAATCCATCGTACTACACTGAAGTTTCTAGTTTCGACTCAGAATAAAGTAATTCAAATCTCAAGTAGAAACAAATACAAGGATATTACAATCTGCAATAAATACACCATACTAAATGTACTACTCCTTAAATATTTATGGGGGATGAAAAGTTGTGATAATAACTATGAGTGAATTATTATTATTACGATTTGATAAAACATGAGGTTAAAGTGTTTAAGGATATGTTCTTTCTTGAGATTATATCAGTTGCTTTAATATCATTTATTTTTCTAGATGTTTATCAGAACTTTTCATCCCTCTCGTATGAGTTTATAGGCTACTGTTGTTCATAAAATACGATAATTAATAGTAAATATCAAACAAGATTTTCTTTAGTAGACATTAAAACATTTACATTTTCACATTTAACGTCCGTAGACGCCGTATGGTCACTGCTGTACCTCACATGGTTTTGGCAATGATGTCTTCTGCTAGAATAAGTGTATGTAGTCGCAGATTCCCTTTCCACACAAAGTTTGTAGGACAATCACAAACATCGGGGAGATTCGAACCCGCATCCTCTTGGCTGGAGAGCGAACATACTAACCACTCGGCCAACCAGGCCGGGGGCATTTTTTTCTCTTCTGAATGTAGTAGACATAGGGCATAAAATATATAGTTCCGAAAGCAAATAAAGAAGCAATACACAAACTTTACTTATTTAACCCCAAAAATATTCAGTACGCCACCTTTAACAATATCGATTTAAATTAAGCATATTGTTTCAAGTGACGTGATAAGCGAATAAACGCCAACATGGTTTATTGATATAATCAAACTAAGTTCTTTACTGACATGCTGACCATGCAGCGATGTCGACACCTTCTCAGTGTATACGACGTTAGTGCCGATAAATTCCCTTCCCGACTCGAACTTCAAACTTTACTGAATTGAAGGATACTTTATTGCATTACGATATTTTAATTGCTGCAGCTCATGAAGCGGTTTGTTTTTTGTCTGGTGAATATTACTTTTACTTTTAACGTCCTCCACTAGTTAGTTGAAATCCGTGTGATTCTAAATATGAGAATGTATTTCTATCTTGGATACGAAAATTACCTGTCCGCTGTTCCTTATGTTCTATTTGCATGTTCTGCTTCCCTTCTCTCTCTTTTGGAACTCTTAAGATCATTAAAATTCTTTCCATTTTAGTATGTGTTTGTGTGCGTGTGCATTTTTTCTCTTCTGAATGCTTCTTTAAAGTTTGTATGAAAGAGCAGCACACTTTTTACTCTGTACTGTTGAAAGTGAACCCAGACGAAATAAATGCTACATTCCGCAGTTTTAAGTGTCAGCAGTAACATTTTTTTCCTTTGCTCAGCTGCGTCCAAGTTTACGATGAAACACGACTTGCAAGAAAATTGCGTTCAGCCAATTATTTCGAAATGTTTGAAGCGATTGATTTGTTGGTTTGTAGGGAGGCACTTCACTCACGCGAAGAGTGAATAAAGTTCTTTATTTATATGCGATTTTGTTTCATTTACGTCACCATTTAAGATGTTACCATTAACACCTTATTTATTATTTTTAAGTCGTTCGATTGCTTTTATTTTTTGGTAAGTCTTGTTCTTATAGATAACAGTTCAGTGGTAAGTAAATCGCCATAATCGACAAACCAAATGAATTCTGGTTATATTTGGTCTCTTGGGAAGTAAGTCCAAATCCTTTATTTATTTTGCAAATCTGTCAACAAAAGGTTGTAAACGCATCACCCATTAGTACAGTGGTACAGTAAAGTTAGATAATCCGGAAACTATGCTGTAAAGGAGACCGAACATCGAACTTAATGAAATCAGTGAGGTCTTCAATAAGCAGGCAGGAGGTGTTACAATGGGCGATGAAATTCTTCTATAACTTAAAAGAGTATTCTTTATTCACTCTACTGAACTGATTCTCTAAAGTGTATTATGTCTGAGGCAAGGTGGAAGTATATTTTACAGTACCGTTTAGAAAACCGTTACGAGCATTGCATTAATGTTAGCTCGGAGTTTGTCCTTTAATCAAAAACATGCTATTGCAAGTATTTTTCTGTGAAATACAGATTAATATAAATTAAGAAATAGAGATATTAATGATTTTTGACACACGAACTATAGGAGAGAATAAATGACTACTATTTGGGATTTTTTTTGGTCAAATTTATTTTAAAACAAAGTTATACCAACTAGTTTCACCGACTGTGGCTGCTGGCTTCATCAGGGTAAAATATATATAAAAATAGCAAGAACACTTAAATGCTAAAAACTATTAACACTAAAACCATAAAATAAATCGAATACAATTGTATTTTTTATAAAAGCAGAAGAACGCGTACATCACACGCATAGCGCGTGTATGATCTGCTAGTTGTTGTGTAGGAACGATTTGTAGTTGGCGGCAAAATTCAGTTCTAGCATGTTGAAAGATCTAATAAGGGTCTTCCAGTTCTCGGACAGAATCAGTCCTTGGTTTCTATGAAGGTTTTGTTCTGAGCGGAGAACTGTTGTGGCTTCTTTTATAATTCTGGAGCGGAAGTCCTCCTCTAAGTAGGGTATTGAGCTTTTATCCCATTCTACAATGTGATTAGTCCTAGCAAAATGAAAGGCTAACCCCAATTTGTCTTCTCGATTATTATTGACGTCTCCTATGTGCTTCTTCTTCCTGATTTCAAAACTTCTTGAAGTCTGGCCAATATAGTTCAAGCCGCACGAGCAGGGGATGTTGTAAACTCCTGCATATATAAAAAATTGATGACTCTCTTCTGGAGATCGTAAAAATTGGCGAATGGCCTGTGCAGGTTTAAACGCTACTCGTATACCGTGTGGCTTGAGGAGTCTGGAAATCTTTCCCGGATATTGAATGACTTTACAAAGAATGGTTTTTCTAAGAAATTGATCAACAAGATACTTTTCTGACCCCCCCCCCCCTCAATGACAACTTGAAGATATACATTATAATTCTACCGTTGGGATTCCGTTTGTAGGGACAATTTCTAATAAGATTGCCAGACTCCTCAAGCCAAAATAAATAAATTTAAATAAGCCAAAAAAAAAAAAAAACCAAATAGTAGTCATTTATTCTCTCAAATAGAGATATTATTTTTTATTTACATATTAATCGCTGTGGAATTATTTTTCATTTCACTAAGTTATCATCTTCACAAACTATCACAGTGAATAATCTTCTTTCATTATATTTTTTCATTAATTCACATAACAGATCACGGTAACTTATAACAATTAATGTGGAATTCAAATTGAACAGCTTTTTCACAAGCATATTGTTGGCGTACAATTTACATTTCGGCAGACTGTAAAACGCATATTTCACGTTCTAGTAAAATAAAAGTGTAGGATGAATCATTTAAATTAATCAGATACAAGATCGTGTTAACTGAACTTGCAACACGAATGCACTGGCATTTTTTAGACATTTCTAGAAATGTTCACGAGTAGTTGTTATTTAAAATAACTGGTTTTTTTTAGGGATTAGGAAGCGGTGGAAAAGATTTAGAGGCAAGCGACCAAGATGGTAAATGGTCAGTGGAATGTTCTCTATGAGGATATATTGTGTGTAGATTGCAGAAATTGATTATTAGGAAGAAAAGAGGGGGATAAGATAGAAACATTTAAGTTGCTTAAAAGGTTTTATAGGATTTATGCAGGGGGGGAATATTTCAGCACTCAGGAAGAGCCAGAACAAGAGGTCACCCCTGAAAGATGAACAAAGGTGTGGCTAGTAGGGACGTGCGGACTAGGTTTTTTTTGCTGGGAGAGTTCTGAATGAGTGGAACGGGTTGCCACAGTAAGCTGTGAGTGCTTTGTCTGTTAATGGCTTCAAGGAGAGGTATTTTTTTTTATGATAGATTATGTGGGTAGTTTGGGTCTCCCATTATGAGTCCTTGGACTCCATGGAGGTGCCCGCATAACAATAATAATAATAATAATAATAATAATAATAATAAAAGGAGCGAGTAACCTTAAATGCAACCACCATGCAAGTAAAATTCGGACTTGTGATGAGTGGTAAAGCTGGTGAAAGTCTTGATCATTACGCAGAATGAATGCTCGCTTATACGTATACTTTTAGAACACATTCATACGCATTTCACTGATGTAACTCTAGTGATGTTATTTATTTCTGAAAAACTTGACACAAACTTGCTTTACAAGATTCTTGAAACTACAAAAACATTATAATTTGCCTTCAAACACTAATGTTGTACTTATTCTTTCACTTCGGGCACATTTAAAAAAAATGGATACCACACACAGCGGAAACTTTGCTAATCAAGTCCTAAGCGTCGTCTGCTTCTGTCACGACTGCAGCGCCTCCTCGCCAAAGTACACAGTTTTAAAGAGAATTCGCAAGTCTTTGTGACAAAAATCTTTACAGCTCCCTTTGGGGGAAGCACATCCGTCACAGGAGTGTCGATGTTGCATCTAAAAAAAAAAACTCAGGCGAGTAATTGACTCTAAAATACAAGAAATGAGGTGAGAGCTTTATGGTGCGATGCAGCTCCCACACACAAAAAAAAAACTATATAATTATCATTAACTAAACATCAAGAAAATATATAATCATTATTAAGAAACAAGCCAATAGCATTAATTAATTATATCAGTTTTTAATCTGGAAAGGGCATCAGCGTTACCGTGACGACTACCCTTTCTATATGTAACAGTCAGATTATAACGTTGTAGGGCTAAAGCCCATCGGGACAACTTGGCACCATGAGGGGCACTTTTAGTTAGATAGGTCAGAGGGTTATGATCTGAAATTACCTGTATTTCAGCACCAAATACCCATGTGTCAAACTTTTTCAATGCCTCCAAGACGCAAAAAGCTTCCCTTTCAATGGTTGACCATTTCATTTGACAGGAATTTAGTTTCTTACTGAAGAAAGCAATGGGCAATTCTTTTCCTTGTTCGTTGTTTTGAGCTAAACATGCGCCAATTGCTGTTGCTGATGCATCCGTATACAACTGGAACGGCTTGTCGAGATCTGGAGTATGCAAAGAAGGCATTTTTATAAGCTCTTCCTTGAGTTTCGTAAAAGCTTCATCAGCATCAGTAGTCCAAGGAATGTTGTTTGGGACACTTTTCTTAGTCAGATTTGTCAGTGGTAATACAATTTGGGAGAATTGTGGTATGTAGTCACGGTAGTAGCTAGCCAGTCCAAGTAGACTTCTTACTTCCTTCTTTGTTGCTGGTGTCGCTAAACCTTTTATAACCTCGACCTTCTCTGGGTCTGGAGAATGTTGACCGGATCCAATCAAATGACCTAGGAACTTCACTTGATTTTTCCCGAATTCGCATTTTTCTAGGTTTACTGTTAAACCCACCTCTCTTAATGTTTTGAAGACTTCATCTATGTGGGTGAGATGTTCAGACCATGTTTTAGAAAATATAGCCAAATCGTCGATATAAGATCGGCAGTATGCCTTATGAGGAGCTAGTGCTTTATCTAATGATTTCTGGAATGTGCTTCCAGCGTTCTTCATTCCAAACGGTAAGACATTCCATTGATAGTGACCAGAATGCGTCACGAATGCGGTGAAGGGCTTTGCTTCCTTTTCCATAGGGATTTGCCAATATCCCTTGGTGAGGTCAACTACAGTGATAAATCTTGCTTGTCCTACCTCAAATAATAAATCTCTAGCTATTTTCATTGGATAAGCATCTGGAATAGTAAAACTATTCAGCAATCTAAAGTCAATGCATAGTCTGACACTTCCATTTTTCTTAGCCACACAAACAACGGGATGAGCCCATTCACTGACACTTGGCTCAATGAGACCCATATCTAACAGTTCTTTGACTTGTCGATCTACTTCCTTTTGTAGAGTGATTGGCACCCTATAGGGTTTGAGTCTCTTAGGGGAACAGTTCTCTGTAACTTTGATGGAGTGTCCATCAACTTTGGCATGACCAGGTTTGGAACTAAAAACATCTGCATATTTCCGGAGGATGTCAAAAAGTTCTTGTTTTTGTTCTTCCGTCAAGAGAGCCTTCATATCCTCAAGGTGTTTCCTAATATCTTCAACTGATTTATTCATCTTGTCAGCAGGTGCATAGTGGAGTGTTCCGAAATCTTCATCTAGTTCGAAAACTAGACCGACATGATTAATTCTTTGAATATATGGTCGAAGCTTATTTATGTGGAGCTCCCTGATACTTCCATCCTTCATCTCAACCTTCGCAGAATGTGGTCTAGTAAGTTGGACGACTGTAGCAGGTCCTGTCCAAGTATTTAGAAGCTTATGAGAGGATGAAGGTAACAATACTAAAACCTTTTCACCAACCATGAAGGATTTTTCTTTGGAACGAAGATTATATCTGGAGGAGTATTGTTCTTGAGACCCTTTGGCATTCTCGGATGCAATTTCATGAGCTTTTCTTAGATTTTCAAGAAGCTCTTGTAAATAATTTTCAACCGAGCGAGAGGCAGCAGTTGGGATGACTCGTCCACCAGTCCAAATTTCTTTTAACAAAGATAAGGGGCCTGGAGGTAATCTTCCATATACCAACTGGAAAGGTGATAACCCAGTAGTGCTATGTGGTACTTCTCGGTATGCGAATAGAAGATAGGGAAGATGTAAATCCCAGTTTCTTCCATGTTCCTGTATATTCTTATTCATCATCTCTTTTAAAGTTCTGTTCCAACGTTCAACAGCGCCCATACTCTCAGGATGTCCTGGAGTGGAAAAACGTGGAGCTATGCCTAGCAGATCTTCAAAAGCTTGAGTGAGTTTAGATGTGAAATTCGTACCTTGGTCGGTACAGACCATTTTAGGAAATCCAGTCTGAGTAAATATCCTCATTAGAACGTTACATGTAGTTTTAGCACTTATTTCCTTGACAGGTATGGCTTCGGCCCATCTAGTGCATAAATCAACAGCACATATTATGAATCGATGTCCTCTTCCCGATGGGGGTTCTAACGGTCCGATACAATCCACGCTCCATACCTCAAACGGAGCTTCTGGTCTGACGATAGGTCGTATGGGGATTCTATCTCTATATGTAGCAGTCCTTCTCATTTGACATTCCTTGCAGCTTTCGCAATATTTTTTCACGTCTTGTTTAATGGTAGGCCAAAAGAATGAGTACTTGATTCGCTGACGGGTTTTCTTTTCGCCGAGATGGCCAGCAAGAGGGATTTCATGTGCCATCTTTAAGACATTCTCTCGTTTCACACGCGGTAGCACTACTTGTCTAATATTCTCGCCACAAATATGTTCATTATGAAGCAGAACCCCATTGTCAAACGCATAGGAATTTTTCTGTCTTTTTGCCCATTCAAAACACCTTCGAAGCGTCTCATCATCCTTTTGAAGTTTGCCGAATTCGAATTTTGTTTTTTCTGGTATACACTCATTTTCTTCACCTGGTGGGGACTCTATCGTACTTACTGCCAATGCTGTACTGGTTATTTTCGAAGGCATGTCTTCATCTTCATCATCTTCTGACCGTTTATCGCTTAAATCTTTTGATTTCAGAACCGGTGTCTCCCAATGATGACTACTCTCATGTAGCTCGACGCTTTCGACCAGCATTTCATAGGCAGAGGAGCTCAGTAGCAGATCGGTAACCAGTTTTCTTGAGACAGCACATGTGAATGGAACATTACCATGTAAATTATCATCAATTTTCATTTCAAAAATCCTTAAGGGTGTTATTTCATTTTCTCCGAAAGCAGAAGATATTTCTATCTTACTTTCTCCATCATGGGGCGTATCTGCCACTAAATCTTCGCGCACTACCGATATTTGCGCTCCCGTATCTATTATTCCATTTAAAACCCTACTTCCACATTTGATTTTGACCACCTTCAAATCATCTACATTTCGATCAATGTCCACTGATTTGGATACTGGAATGGAAATTTTGGCAGTCAACACACCTGATTTATCGTCATTCCCAGTGGTAGACGTTTGAACTAGGTTACTGTGTGCTGTAGTAGGAGTACCTTTTGATTGACTATTTTTCATACAAAACTTGGCAATATGACCTTCCCTTCTACAAGTAAAACAAGTTGGTTTGTAGTGAGGCTTGTATGAATCATCATTTCGCCACGGCTGGTACCATCTCGGTGGACTTTGAGAGGGAGATAACTTATTTTTGAATGTTCGCTCAGCAGGTGGAGTATAAGGTCTAAACTTTTCAGTAACCTTGTCCTTCGGAATAGCTCCGATGGGCTTCCTTGATGTACTACGAACACTGTCGTATTCGTCCAATCTGTCAGCTAACTTGGTTGGAGAAACGAATTTTGTCCAGTCGTCTAAGAGATGTTCTCTCACTTCATGTGGTATTTTCTTCTTCAGTTGATCCGTAATAATTAGATCTTTTAACCCTTCAAAATCCTTGATATCAAGGCCACCAATCCACTCTTCGAAATAATTAGTTATTTCATAACAGAAATCCCTCCAAGATTTTTCAGCAACCTTTTGGTGCATCACAAACTTTTTTCTGAAACTTTCAGGATTCAGTCTAAATCTCTTTAGTAGAATTGTTTTAATATATTCATAATCTTCGCAATTTTCTTCTGACTCTCTACCAATTAATTGGACAATCTCAAATGGTAACAAAGTCAAGAGACATGATATCCAGTCTTTAACATCTATTTTTGTTCTCTTAGCTTGTCTTTCAAACAGGGATAGGTATATCACAATGTCATCCTCTTGTAATCTAAACCTAGGCATTAGCTTAATTAGTTCAAGACAATATGGTTTATTGTCACTGGATACTGGAGTTGAGGTTGGTTGAACACGCGCTTCAATTTCCAGTTTCTTCAACTCGAACTCCATTTGTTCTCTTTTCTGTTGGGCCCCCAATTCATCTTTCCGGCATTGGGCTTCTAGTTCTTCCTTCCGCCGTTGAGCTTCTAATTCTTTCTTCATCAGTTCTTCCTCGAGTCTGGTACTAATAATCGTCTCCAACATCCCTTTAACAAATTCTTCTTCATAAAATTTACTTCCCGTAATAATCATTTTAAGATCTATCACTTTCATTTCAACAGTTGGCTTCTCTCCCAATTCTTCAGCCAATTTACGTAAATCTTCCTTTCTACCTTTGGTTAAATAAGTCATGGTGCTAAACAATAACTCTCTTTACTGATAAAAAAAAATCACCCTAAAAAAAAGAATCAATTGCACTTTTTTTTTTCTTTTTTTTTTTTTTTAAAAGCCCAAAAAGAGATGTATACATTTGGCGATTATGGGACTCATAATTAAATTCAACATATCATTTGTAAACATAGATAAATCTTACAATATTATCAGATAAAAACTTCAACTACACAATTTACTACACTTTCAAATACACAAATATATATATATATATATATATATATATATATATATATATATATATATATATATATATATATATATATATATATATATATATATATATATATATATATATATATATATGTGGATATATAAAAACAAAACAAAAAAATAGTTCCGATTTTACACCTCTACTATATAATAACTGAAATCTCGAAACAGAACTATCAAAACAGTATGCAAAAATTAACTATGATAACATTGTCGTGTTCTTTCTCTGGCGAGAAATCACAAGTTCTGACTGTTCCAAGATGGAACTAACATGCAAAACAGGACAAATCGGTAACTGCAGAACAAAATAAATTTAAAATGAAAAAAAAAAAACAACTATTCTGAACTATCTGGGACGAAAATATAGCTTGAACACTGGCGTGTTTTTCATTTATCCAAACTGTTGTACTACTGTTCCAGGATGGAACAAAATTTGAATACTGACGTATTCTTTCTCTGGCGAGAAATCAAAACTACTACTGTTCCAGGATGGAACAAACTACGAACACTATTTTTTTTTTTTTTTTTGTTTTGTATTAGAACAGACTTTCGCCCAAATAATCAAAATAGAACTCTAAAACATGGGAGCATGCATTTACATAACGAATTGCTCTCACCTTGTAGATCCTGTCGACTGCGCCAGTAAAATTCGGACTTGTGATGAGTGGTAAAGCTGGTGAAAGTCTTGATCATTACGCAGAATGAATGCTCGCTTATACGTATACTTTTAGAACACATTCATACGCATTTCACTGATGTAACTCTAGTGATGTTATTTATTTCTGAAAAACTTGACACAAACTTGCTTTACAAGATTCTTGAAACTACAAAAACATTATAATTTGCCTTCAAACACTAATGTTGTACTTATTCTTTCACTTCGGGCACATTTAAAAAAAATGGATACCACACACAGCGGAAACTTTGCTAATCAAGTCCTAAGCGTCGTCTGCTTCTGTCACGACTGCAGCGCCTCCTCGCCAAAGTACACAGTTTTAAAGAGAATTCGCAAGTCTTTGTGACAAAAATCTTTACAATGCACTATACATATCCGGTTGTGAGGTTGTACATGATTTTATCAAAAATCCTTACAGAGAAGGCAAATTTTCTTTTTACTATGGAGGCTAGGGCAGAAACATTTTATAGCATCTTCTTAACGAAAGTTTGTCGTATTGGTATCAGAAATTTACAAATGATCCAGAACAGTTTCAGAATAACGGATGACTTTATAACAAACAGAATTTTCATCTCTCAGTTATTCGCATATTCCTTCATTCTCAGATAGAAAAATTAGTTTTTTTTTTTTTTAATAACAGCACTAATTAATGTATCGGATGATTATAACTGAAAGACAGCTTTGAAAACGCTACCGCCTAGATGATTTCTTTCTACTATTACTACTTAATCACTGCATATCAAGACATAAACATGAATAGTTACTGCAAAATAATGCATTTACGACACTAGGTGACACATCTAAATAAAATTTCAATATTAATTGAGAGAACCGATTTAGATTTTCAAGCAATTAGATAAATCTTATTACCAGAAGTTACAGAAGCCATCTCAGTATCAGAATATCCTCTGTATCAGAATAGTTTTGTTTCTCGGGCACAAAAGACGGTTCTCTGTTATCTGTTCGACTTCAAATTAAAGTGATCTATAATATCGTTCCTTTCAGAGAGAATTAACAGTTCAGTCAAACGAAAACTTGATCAATTTGCACAGACGGAGTCGAAATTTCAATTTTAGATACCTAGAGATTCATCAAAATGATTTTTTTTATATTCATTTAATAATGTCCCATTAAATAAATAAAGAAATGTCAGTAGGAGGCCTGTGTATGTTTGTGATAACTTTTAAAGTCTGCAGAAGAAAAGCCTCATCAGGATATAATTCAAATTTTAATCGCCGACTAGAGAAGGGAACTTTTTTCGATGCCTCTTTTTTTTTTTTTTTTTTTTACCCGATTCCAGAGTTAGATGATCTTTGGAGCAATTGTCAACGCAAGTTTTTTTTTTCTAATTTAAACACAAGAGTGTTTTAATCCCAGAAATCAGCAAAATCGATTTTGGTCTCTAAATTCTAGAGTGCTATGGGAATGCATTAAACCCTGTTGATGATGATAGAGATGTGGACTCCTGCTTGCTACTATTTTCCAAAAAATAAGGCTAAAAGAGCGCCACCTATTCCCTTTGGGGAATGAAAAAGACATCAGTAACATATATTGTTTTATAAATAATAAAAAAAGTTCCTCGATCAACAATTAAAACAATCCGTGCAAACAAAGCAGCCCCTTCTAAATTAAATTTAATCCATTGCAGCCACCCTCACAGTCTCGGTACTTTTCTCTATTTTAAATATGAGAAAGAATGCGATATTTTAAATTAATCTCTTGACTTTTTATTAAAAATTGGACTGTCAGTTTTTCGTAACATGGATTTAACGTAATTTTGATACTGAACAAAATAGCAAGATTTTAATACGCCACTCAGTAAACATTGGAATCAATATAAATTTAATCACGGAATGTCTCAAAATGAATGAATTATGCGTAGCTTGTAAGTAAATTAAATATGATAAATGTGACTTTTCCTGCACGTGTGGCATTCTTATATTATTGAAATTATTATAAACAGTCGGTGTCATAGGTCATGATACCGACTGCTTGAAGACATAGTCTATGTTATGGGTCATATCTTAAATGCTATTGGACGAACACACACTTAGTGTTCAAAAATACCATATCGACAATAAAACCGCTATTCCTTCAATTATCTGATACAAAACTAATTCGTTGATTAAGAATAGTGTTTCAGCAGGATTCTGTATGATAAATAGACTGATGTACTCCTTGATTATGATTAAATGGGGAATGAAGAAAATGAAAAAAAATTGAATTCTGGAGAAACTCTACTACAGTCACCAAGTATTAGAGCAGAAGCGACTCACTCTTATGAGATTGGAATACGAGAAAGCGTACAATATGGTTACATAACTCCAATTCTGTTTAATCCTTACTCCAAATATATACAGTACTTTTAAATTGGGGCACAATGGCGAATAGACAGTATTAAAAGAAAGGCAATTCCAATTTATAACGTAGGCTTGGATGGTAAAGTAAACAGCTATCCGCTCTTCAACCAATAGCATGTGAGTTTGAATCCGCAATGGACATGAATGTTGGACAATGGCTTTAGGTAGGAGATGAATTTCATTGCCCGAGTGTAAGATAGCCTACTATCTTATTGGAGATCTGAGGTGGCTTGAAAATGTTCCATGTTTGCAGCATTGGTTTCCGGCTCTAGCGTTATCTAATTATCTAACGTTATTCATACTATGGGTTTTCAAGATATCTTGGGCGGTATTTACATGAAAAAATGGACATCGTTCATTCCATAAAGTAACAGGGATAATGAAAATACAAAGAAATAATATAGAGATTAATACTGAAAGGCAGCTGAGAATTTTATTACAAAAATTGGAAATGGTACTAATCTAAATACTTGGACACATCGCTAAATCACAGCTAATGTACATGATCGTAGGAAGAAATAGGAAGTTATGGTTAAGAAATACAGAAGAATGGGTAGGAATAAGAAATGAAAGCCATACTTAGGCTTGCTGACAAGAGTACAGCATAATGTCATCTAGAAGACCTTATATTTTGAGTGTTTGCCAGAATAGGTAATATCTCGATTCTTCAATGAACAGGCTATATATAATCTTGAACCAGTTTGCATTGAATGCCAGAACCCTGCGTATTTATAGATTGAATTGGCAATGAAAAACTTCTGTGTTTAGTTTTAGAAGATAATCTCTTGATTTATCTAATCAAGAAATCCGGATTTTGAATATTTTAATTTAATACCAGTTACATCAGAAGCATATTTCCAACTTGTTAGTCCGTTCTTGTGATATGCTCTTCAACATTTCCTGAGTAATTAGAATCTACTACTTGTCTAATTCTGTCCTTAAGTATAACACTTTACTTCACATAACACACCACAGGAAAAGAAAAACCTAAGCTTTCCAGGCAATGGTCATTTTCTGCCACTTATTCTTGAGAAGTTCTAGGGCATTCTATACTCTACCAGTTTTCAACATTGCCATTCTCTTTAGACTGGTACATGCATTCCTTTACCACTGCTTGATACATTCATCATGAGATGAATCAGTTTGACGAACGAGAATTCACTTAAATTCTTGTTCTAACACAAATCGCTGATTAAAAGTTTCCATGAAGCATACTGAGATTTTTGTTCTAAGTTTGCTGTCTTGATACTCATTGATAGAACGGAATGGCTTGCAAAACTTTTTGTGTAGCTAAACAATTCGATTTTTTGTGATAATCTCCAATAATACTTGGTGATCTATTAGTGAGCTAAAGGTTAGATCATTCATTTCTTTTCAACTTGATATGAAACACGATACTTTTTCGAAGCCACTTCAGTCCTCCAAAAATTATAGAAGCGGTCTCTGACATGAATAAAAATCAGCTACCACTTAAACACATTCACCCACACCTATGTGGGTGAATGCCACCCATGCCACTTGTGGGATTCGAAGCCAGTGGCAGAAGGAAGACACTGCCACAGGACTATACAAGCCAGCATATGAAAGAAAAGAAATGCTAGAAATCTGTCAATATTGTCTTATAATAATTCCTTACAGAAGAGTTCGCTTGACATATGATATATAATTATTGCAAACGAGCAGAAATTGGGTGGGGGGAACCTGTTAATTGGATTTGAAAGCATTTAAATTACCGGGCATTATTAAGTGGAAATTCTTCATTCTGCAGCTTCCAAACAACGATCATTTTTAGATCAACAGCAAATTATATTATACCCAGATATATAAACCGATTTAGGAAGCTCTTCTAGGATTTCTCACCGGATGCTATACTGTGTTGACTGTTCTCTGTTGAAAGTAGTCCCTTCCTCCCACACAGATGCTCGATTTTTCATCTTGCCTAGTCTCCATATCAATAATAATAATAGAAAAAGTGAAAAGTAGGCTCATCAAATATTTTTGTTACATTTTTGCTTAACTAAACAACACAGTTCGATAAATTAATGCTTTTGTTGCCTGAAGATAATATATCTGTGAGTACTCCTATCTCAACAATTTCATTATTGATATAGTTTACTTCAGTTTTTAAAAGGCGTCTTTAATGCTCGCTTCTGGATTTATAACGTTATTTAATTGAGTGTCAAAATATTCTGCATTAATAACTCTTTAAAATTTCCCTCTTAATTTTATTATCACACTGTGGTTGACAGTTGTTGATTATATTAGGCATTCATCCCAAAAACCGATTTTTATCAAATTACTCCTTAAACGTTACTTAAAAAGGCTGTCATATTAATTCTTGCTCATGTTCATTACTGACTAGTATCTACGTAGGAAAATCATAAGGTTTAAAACACTTGGTTTGATTTCCGTGTGTACGATGCAAAAAAAAAAAAAGTTTTAAGGGCTTTTTATCTAAAGCTAAATTATGCAGGCTCATATAGAAATATAATTTTTTTTTCTCCTGGAAACTCGGGTTTTCCATACGCAAAATAGCCAGATAAATGCACTCACTTAACAGACATAATAAACTCCCCTCAGCCTTAGTTGCTTCCGCAGTAATTCCAGCCAAACAAACCGAATTCAGGTAATGTAGGAAATTGTATTCATATCTTATCGCTTCAGAAACTTCTCTCGTCTGAAATTTAGAATCAGGCACTGTTGGCATTTAGCTGATAAAAGAGACCTTAATATATCAAGAAGTATCCGCTTAAAATTCCTCAAGTAAGTTTAAAGCATTTTCTTGCACACAGCAATAGAAGGGTCGTTTTGTATTTGCTTTCTTGGTGATATTCATATCTGTATTTATCATTACAACTAATTTTTCAACGATTAAAATACCTTCCATTGGATTAATCTGGAAGTAAATTATGCTGTTTTACAACGTCACTCACCATTAATCAACTTCTGAGCAAACAAACAGTTGTTGTCCGCCAAATAATGATATTCGTCCGAATAAAAGAGGTGCTTCCAAATCCCCAACGTGAATGCATCATATGTTATAAAATAAGGCCAAACGTTACGAATACTTTATAATTTGAGCAACACGCATTTCTGCCATTAACACTCTACTTGTTTGTTCAATGTAATATACAAATGCAATAACAATGACTACCTACTTTTCTTATAATGTCATTCCTTATTCACGTTGGATATGATTGAAGTCTAAACATTTTTTTTAAAATCGAAGGTGGAAGGGTTTTTCATCCTACAACGAGACAAATCGGCCAGGAGATCACACAGTTTACTCATAAAAATATGTATTTAAGCATGACTAATGCTTTCGAAAACCGATTTTGGTTACGAAAACCGATTTTGCAAATTGTGTACTTACTGGCCTTTAATTAATGCATATTATTATTATTGTTGTTGTTGTTATTGTTATTATTACTATAAAAATATCAAAGGTACACCAGTGACGAAAAAGTAATACTTGCTTATAATAAAGTGAAGTAGAATATCACTTCAGTTGAATAACCTGCACATTATGACTTTGGTGTTAATTTGTAATTAACAGCACACTTGCATACTCATATGTGCAGGATATTGGATCTAATCTGCATTAGATTGATATATTGATATAGTATTGTTCCAGTGATTAAATAGTTTGATATTCCCACAAAATATAGTTTCTTCAAATAGTCCTTTAATTAGTTTCAGTCTTGATGATGTATGTATTCCCTCATTGCTACTATGCTGGAGAAACAATGGTGAAAAGCAATCAGATCGTAGTCATGATGACCGTTTCACTGTTTATCTCTTTCCATATAGACATTTAGCGTAATATTACTTTGTTTAGCTTCAGGGAAACATTTATTGCAGACATTGGCACTAGAAGTTGTGTCGTAACCACAAATAGATCATTAAAGTTGGGAACGCCTAGAGGACAGACGAGTCTAGTAGAAAATAGATGCCGTTCTAGTTTGTCGCATCAGCAAGCGTAGACAAGCGACATAATCGGAAATGGTTAAGCGATGTGGCCTTGCTAACAATAGACATAATGACCTTGTTATTTTATATCTTGATTCAGGATTCTCATCATATACAGAAGAAGAAGAGGATATCAGTTTCAATGAGTGAATTATTCAGCAATGAAATCAATAGCTGAGCTGAACGATGTCACAGATGGATGTTTGGGTATTTTGAAAACTGCTGCTTTTGTGGCATTATATATGAGCGGAAAGACTTGACAGAATTTTTTTCTACATTCTAATGCTTAATCAGACCATTATCTTTCCATTGTGTTTACAATAGTCTCGCGACCCGCAATGTGATTTTAATATTCACATTGTTTTAATAATTAGAAAACCTTATTCTGTTTTTTTTTAAATTTTTTTTTTTATAAAGTATGTATTACGCTATGACGAAAGTAATAAAACTGGTTTAATATTTCTCTGTCGTTCTAGAACATATAAGATTTCCACTTAGGATGTGTACAGTGGTAGTGAAGAACATGTTCCTACACACGCACACATACTTTTATTCCACAAGGGACTCAGGAAAATACATATAATTCATTAAAATAGAAAATTTTAACCTTGGCGGATGAAATCAAAGAAATAATAAGCATAAAAAAGAAACATTCCACAAATAGCTAAGCCGTAAAAGATTAGGAAATTAAATATAACGCGATAAGAAAAAAAAAATAATAAGAAGAAACGCCATATATATATGATGTTTCATTCATTAAATGTTATATCTCATATTCGCATATTCAACCGTGATTAATAAGTCGATACAAAGATATCATTGTGAAGACATCGACTGCGATAAAATTAAGACGGCGAGGGGCTTTTCTTCATATTAATAAAGAAAAGCCTCTAAAATAGGCGATGAACGAGAGAATGATACTGAATAAAGCGGGGTGCTTGAGCGTGTGTATGTGTGCGCGCGCGCACCACTTACTATCAACTCTGCGTATTGCATATCATTTCTGCATATATTTCATATTATCAAAAAATACATCATCATACTCACAAATTCTCTTCAAAATTTTGACTTATGGATCCGCGTGGTCGAGATTAGAATTAAAGTAATTTTGAATAAAGGATATATATATAACATTTTGATTTTAATGGCATGTCACTTTGCTCTGTAGCATTCATTAATTTTCCGTATATAGAACTTTTCTGCCCACTTGATTCTCAAAGAAATTCTACCAACGGCATTTATTGAGTTTGTGTTGCACTCAAGTAAGAAATAAATAAATAAAATAGAGTAAACATTAAATCTCACTTTACGTTCACTTTTGAAATCCTATCACAGCAATGAAATTCAGTTGCATAGAAGAATGTGTATCAAAACGTCGTGCATATATTATCAGTGGAGTCGATACTAACTTTATTCTTTACAAAGAAAGAGGGCACTTCGAACGAATTAACTAATCACAGCTTTATCTAAGCACACTAAACGATGACAAGGCAGAACAGTTTTCTTTGATCAACAAATAAGATTTGGCTACTTTTAATTAACGAGATTGTTTTAGTCAAATGTTAGAAAATGGTCTGATATTTCAGAGATTGGAAATTCAAGTGCAGATGCTGTAATCACTCCAGGAAATTCGTTCCTTCCCCTTTTCCAATCCCTTTGTTATAATGATACTTGGCAAATTTTCTTTTCCCCCTTATCTTTCTTTCTTTCTCCGTCTCTTCAATTCCTTTTCCTTGGGATCTCCAAATTTGAAATTGGGTCTTTTTTAGCTTGATCTGAAAAATAAGAAGATTTCAAGTCCACAAGCACACATCTATACACTGTCATATTTGCATTAAAAGAACGTTTTCTTGGCTAAAGCTGTCCAATAATACTGCGTCTCTTCGAGCTTCTTCACCTCAGCTGTTTTCAGTTTTTCAATGGCAATTAGAATTTCAATTTGTCAAGATGATCGCCATTTTGTGTTTATGCATCTTCGATTCTACTATCCTAACCTTCATTTTAGGCTGCGACTTTTATAAGTCGCTTCAACATTAATTTTTAATATTGAAGGGTCATCTGTTAAAAGAAATTCCACACGTCCTCTTTGGAATAAGACGAATTCCCACGGTCTGATTTGGTTGAATCACGGCTAAAACCACTTCACTACCTTGTTCATTAGCGTGTAATGTAATTATCAGTTCATTAATAATGTAATATAATTAGCAGTTATAGTACAGTATTATTCACTTAGTATACGACAATAATGTATTAAATGATTCAGCTTGTGTTTAAGTATTTGCGTAAAAGACTATTAGATATTGAGACATCTCAAACCAATAAGTAAATATTTAAGCAAAATAGCGAACTAAATAAGTTTATATATTTATCGGATGCCTGAAATGGCTTGAATTTCCATGTTTGGTCTGTAAAGTAGGGCTCCGGATTATCCAACAGCTAGCCTACAGTACTATATGCTGCAGCATTTCATGGGGTGAACTTCACGTCAAGTGCTACAATTAGTTATATACTTGAGATTGTTAACTGAAGGCAACGGTGTTGCCCAGCGGAAATGGCATTTATCTTCGTAGCACTATACCGCCAGAAGAAAGTCATGCAGATTAAGAGTTCACTTACGAAAAATAAATTTTCCGACATGGAATTTCTACGGTATTGAACACGGAGTTTTTGCTCTCTTGTTTCCAATTGTTTAAGTTGAACATTTAGAAATTAAAGTTCAAATTGCACACCAACAGCTACGAGAAGGAAAATATGCGGAATTTTAGATTAATATCTGACATTTCTCACACTAAAAGAGCACTACCAAATAAGTTGGTTGTTTCTTATAGAACCCCTTTTAGTCTGCTATTCTTCCTCTATTTAGGTAAATGAACGTGTCATTAAAGAAATTCGTCAAGTACCTTTGGTAAGCGACAATCTCATGGTTTGATTTGTTTGGTTTTGTTAGAATTATGCCCTTATTATTAAATATGTTCTTCTGTTATTCAATAGAAAGATAAAATATTAGTTTAAAAAAGTGCCATATCCGTATCCATCTTATTGCTTTTATATAGTATTATACGCTAATTAATTAATTAATGATAATTGAATGCATTTTCTGAAGAGTTTGTCCGTTTCGCAAAAACGAAAAACTCGAGCTTCTTCGAGAAGATTCCTTCTACCTCTGTACCTTGCCATACCCCTTTTTTGTACTAGAACGCTGTTCGTTTTTCCAAGGACTGTTGTTATTGACGCTTCTTGATTGTCATTCCGATCTCTGATTAAGATAACTAGATGGAATATTCTCATTGCTCTCATCACATTCCAGTCGGTTATGATCAACGCAGTAAAAACATTATTACAGTATAATCAATAAAACAGATGAATACTTCCTTCTGAAATTAACGTGTTCTTTCAGTAATTCATCTCATGGTCGCTGTCGGATCTCTAGTTCCTTTGCCTCTCCGAAAATCTGCCTGTTCTTCTGCTATTTATCTATTCACAATATATTCTAGCTTTTTTTTTTTTTTTTTTTTGGGAGGGGATCACTTTCAACATAACTTGACTTGCTTGAAATTAAAGCAATGGTTCTATAATTCTTACAATCTCTGGGATTTGACAATTTTGGAATTTTCTGTTAATATATTCACTATATCACACTCAGCTGCCCAGAACAATTCCACTGACACATCATCAGAGTAGTAGTGCAGACGCTTTGAACAAGATCAAGATCAAGGTAAGATAAGGAATCGTGACGTGATTGGTTGTTCATTTGATGACGTCATTTGGGGCGTGACGTCATGAGATCGGAATGTTTGGAATTTCCCTGGAGGCATATGTGTGTGACGTCACGTTGTTTGTTTTGTTCGCGTATGGAATTATGGGTGATGATTAGAGATAAGGAATCATGTCGTGATTAGTGGGACACTTCTAACAAGATCAAGATCAAGATAACATAAGGAATCGTGACGTGAATGTTTGTTGTTATCAGATGAAGATAAGTAACATCATTTGTTAGTTGTAAATAAGTGACGTTATTGTTTTGAATGGAAAAGGGAGATATATTAGTGGATAAGGAATCGTGTCGTCATTGGTGGGACACTTCTGACAAGTTCTGAATAATTTAATTATATGCTAATGTCACTCAAACATACATTTGTTTTCTTCTATACATAGCTGTACTAATTTTCCAATATATTTAGGGGTATTTCGTTCCTGTCAAAGGGTGGGAATTGTTACAGTAGAGTCGTGATGGCGGCTGAGATTAAGTTTTTCTGAATAATTTAATTATATACTGGTGTCCCCCAAATATACACTTTTTTTCCCCACAGCTCATCCGTATTTTCTTCTATATTCATATTCTAATTCAAATTCTTATTTTATTCATAATTCTTCCGAATATTTTGATTTGATTAAAATTAAGATCTTAAACTTCAATAAATAAACAAATCGTGTGTAAATTCACGGCGATTTCGAAAGTGATCTTACTTAAACATACATAACATACCAACGACAATGTTTGTTCTTTTAAGTTTACACATTTTATTGCACAGATATTATTTACAATGCAAAAATAGGAATTTACAGACACCACCACTGTCTGTGAATGGAATTATGGGCGATGTTTTTGAGATAAGATATCTTGGAATTTTCCCAGGGTGACACACATCCATCATTGTTGTCATGTTATGTGTTTGGTTGTATATAGATGGGTGTACTAATTTTCCAATACATTTTGGGATATTTCTTCCTGTTAAAGGGTGGGAATTCTTAGAGTAGAGTAGAGTCTAGTGGAGGGTATGTTTCGAGATTTTCTGAATAATTTAATTATATGCTGGTGTCTCTATGGCATTTCAAAATAAAAATAAATGGACAGTTAAATGGATTACAAAACCTTTTGTATGTATTCTAGAAATTCTAATGATAATTTAAATTACTTACTATCTCTCCATAATGGCTCTTCTAAATGTGAATATTCCAATATAGTTGAATTTTATATCCACACCACAACACAAACACAAAAACCACAAAGAACGAAATTTCTGTAAATACTGTAACCTGAAATAGTGGAGTACTTCTTCTTTTAGATTTCAGCCATTAGAATCATGCTATATTATCGTCATGAGTAATAACACCAAGCGAGCGGTTTTCTTCAAAGGGGTTTTTTCATGAAGATGACTGAGTCATATCTGTAAATTGCGGTATTGTTCAAAAGTATCATTTTCCCAAGTATGGATGTTTCTAAAATACTTACATGTGAGTAAGTGATTAGCATTCACATGATTGCGATGACACATATCCTAAATTTATTCATTTCTGATTAAGGATTTTATACAGTTATTGTTTTCAAGTAGATGGATTCTTTGTTTGTTTACATTTTGTGTAGCTAGGAAACTGGAATTTATTTCAAACGAATATTAGCTCTGTAATCTCTCTTATCTGGTCGCTAATTCTGTTGTATGTAGGTGAGAAATCGTGTGTTTAGGTTAGACCTTTTTGTTCCTGTGGGAAATTATTGCTGTAGTAAATTAATGCTTGCATTTATTTATCTGCGATTCCTTGTGCTCTTAACCTATTTTAATAGCTGAAATTTATTATTATTTTTTTTTCTTTAGCATTAGTAATTTTAAACACCCATTTAAAAGTTTTGAAATTCATGCACATATTGTTTTCATCATTTGGTATCATTTAAATAAAGAATAGGTCTGGCTATTAAGTTCGTTAATGTTTTTTGATTTTTCTCTTCCAATGAACATTATTTTTTGATATGTGCATGTTGATTAACTTGTTATCTATATGCTACGATACCTTTTTATTTATACAACAAACGTTTTAAGAGTTTAGTACCTTGATGGGTTAAAATATCTAATGTCCCTTAAATAATGTAAATAACCAAATTCTAACAGTCATACATTAAGTACGATTGTTTTTTCTAGTCAATTGGAGTATCTGCATATATAATAAATAAATTGTCACTTTTCAGGTGAAATATTCTCCACTAAAATTCTGCCTATTAATTTAATACCCATTTCCTTTTGCTTCCAAGAGTTGACACAGTTTCATTGAGTGGATTTAAAAAAAAAAAATTCTGCTTAGTTTGTGGCATGAAATTTTACAAGCAGAAAAATAAAAATGTTATGGTCTTACTTAAATTTCTATAACACATCAACGACACCCAATTTGTTCATTTAAATTTACACATTTTATTTGAATGAAATATTGTTTACAAACTGTATTTAGTGAATCTAACATACAGAAATTAAATAAAGTGAAAAATAGAATCTATTTTTTTTTCTTCCTTAATCTTCTTATTTTTAATTTTGCACTGTTCTTCAAATGTTTTTCCATGCTTGTGGAATTGTCATCATGTGTTCTTTGACATTGTAGCTCTCATCTGTAAGTTAATTTTCATTTGGTGATTGTTGGGAATTTTTTACTGCAGTAAAATTAAGGGTTGAATATTTATTATTTTGAAACCTATGCATATATTTCTGAGAATTATTAAAAGCACAGAATCTTTTGTTATGTTTCTAAAAGCATTTAAAAGTACATGTTATGTTTTACCGTTTTGGGCATCAAATTTCATTTAAATCAAGAACAGGCCTCCCTATTAACCTCATTAATGTTTTTGATTTTTTTTCTCTTCCTTTGGCGAGTAATATTTGATATTTGCATGTTGATTCTATCATCCAATTTCTTAGGTTGTCCAGAGATAATGAACCAATTTCCCACTTCAGCTGATGGTTATATTTTATTAACCAAAAATTCTGCTTTTTAACTCTTTCAGGTAATTCTTTCCAACTACAATGTAATTTTGTCAATGCATATCTTACAATAATTCCACCAGAAATACAATGTTTTAGGAAATAAATTTGAAGTCTTATTGAAAAGAAATTGACAAATAATTATAGCAATGATCACCGAAAATTCGTATATTTCATACACTGTTGATTTTTCATAATCGTTTTCCTTCATTCTACTTCTTAGATTACTTCATATGGCACCACAAATAAATAGTTATTTAATATTATTATTACTATTATTACAGATTATTAGCTCTGGTCTTATATTTTATGTTAACTTTCTGTTACAAAATTCTAAACAAGTAGTACTTTTCACAAAGAAACTTTCAAAACATTTTGTTGCTCACCCGTTATTTTTTACATTACGAAACACAAAACACCACAACACAAACCAGCAGCTGCAGTGGATGAACAATTATCTTAAGTCCAACGCCACTTGACTCTATGGTTTTTTCTTATAGTACTATTTACCCTTACTATATGCCCTACCCTGACCGTCCCTTCAAAAATGAACCTTTTGCACAGATGACTCAATGACATGCTTTCACATATTGTTGGATATACTGTTGGTGTGTTTTTATCTTAATTTGTGTGGGGAAAGGTATAATTTGTGTACGAATTGTTTTCAGATAACTCAAACAATGTCAATAGGTAGCATTAGACAATTTTTAAAATAATCAATACATCGATATCAGTTTTCAACACTTTTCTCCCGTTTCTGGCATTAATTTCACAGTTGTGATTTTTTTTAAAATAATTAAATAGAATTGCATTAAGGTATAAACTTGTGGATTTAAATATCAAGTTCTAATCAGAATAACTGAGTAAAAAATTCACTTGGGAAAAACACAACAGCAAAAGCACACATCTTTGTTCATTTAAGTTTACAAATGCATATTTTATTTTGCTGAAATACTATTTACAAGTGTATTCACTGAGAAAAATTCGAAACATGTAATTACCTAAAAATATTTCACAATATTTAGTTTACGCTCTTAACATTTTCCAAAGATTTTAATGAATAAAATTTTTGTTACTCTCTGTTTCTTGGTTACATTACATCAAAATAGCTGGTCATGCAAAAGAGATTTTAAATCAGATACCATGGTAATCACACCTCCAAACATTTGATATTGTGTCAGTCTGGAAATGACACCATGCCTCCCTTAACATTCTGCGTATTCTTTTGTCAGCAAATATATGCAAACAGTTTTCGTAAAATGTGCATATGTGTCCCAAAATAAAGAATCTTTATCGAATTGGATAAAATCTTGAAAGTCTAATTTTACCATTAATGAATTTAAATGATTAGCAATACTTTTTCCCATGATACGAATAGCTGGTAATTCAGTTTCCAAAAATAGAAAATAATTATCAATGTCAGACATTTTTGGTGAAAATCTATTAGCTTCCTCACAACTAATAGAAAAAAACTTTACTTCCATCAGCTCTTGTATCATCAAGTATTAGTTCCCCATCTTGGCATTTCAGAATATAAAACTCACTGTGGTCCATTTCATAGTCAATTCTTCCCTGCAAGTAGCCAGGAATATCAGGCCACTTCTTGCATAACTTTTCCCAAGTGGTCCTGGAAATAAAAATAAAAAAATGCGATTTTTTATTTTTTTTCCCTCCAAAGTTATCAACATCAGTTGGAAGTGACATCACTAAAAGATATCTGCAAAAGATGAATGCATTCATCTCCACTAGCCTGAGCAGACATCCTCTGGCAGAGAGTGGGAGAAGAGGGCGGGTGAGGGGGGCATTGCAGGGAAGACCTGTGTCACACTCTTGACTATCCTTTCACTTCCACCAGCTAATGCTATTTTTTTTCCTCCAAAGTTATCAGTATCAGTTGGAGGTGATATCACTAAAAGATATCTGCAAAGGATGAGCTCACTCATCTCCACTAGGCTGATGAGACATCTTCTGGAGAAGAAAGGGAGAATAGGGGGATGATTGGGAGTTAGGGGTGGGTGGGGAGCATTGCAGGGAAGACCTCTGTCATCCTCTTGATCACCTTTTCACTTCCAATAATGTCTCAAAGTAAGATAATCTCACATCAACATCATATCCAACAGCATGTAGAAACATGTCCATGAATCATCTGCATGAAAGATTCATTTTGGAAGGAAGGGTCAAGGTTAAGGGTTAGGTAAACAGTACTATAAGGAAAAATAAATGAGTCAAGTGTCTTGGCAGTTAGAGCAATTCGTTCATCCAGTGCAGGTATCGTATTGTATTGTGGTGTTTGGTATCCAGGAAAGTAAAGGAAAATAATGGGTGAGCCACAAAAGTCATTGAAAATTTCTTTCTTCAGGAAAATAGCATGAGACAAAACTCTTCACATAGCTCTAAAAGGATGGAAACCGATTATTATTTTAGAAGACACATACATTGTGATGTATTTATCCAGGACCACTTGGGAAAAGGTACACAGGAAATGGCCTGATATCTCCAGCTACTTGCAGGGAAGATTTGACTATGAAATGGACCACAGTGAGTGTTATATTCTAAAATGCCAAGATAGGGAACTAATACTTGATGATACAGGAGCTGATGGAAGTAAAGTTTTTTCTATTAGTTGTGAAGAAGCTGAGAGGTTTCACCAAAATTGAATGACATTGATAATCATTTTCTATTTTTGGAAACTGAATTACCAGCTATTCGTATCATGGGGAAAATTATCGCTAATCATTTAAATTCATCAATGGTAAAATTAGACTTTCAAGATTTTATCCAATTCGATAAAGAGTCCTTATTTTGGGACACTTACGAACATTTTACAAAACTGTTTGTGTATATTTGCTGACAAAAGAATACACAGAATGTTTAGGGAGGCATGGTGTCATTTCCAGACTGACACAATATCAAATGTTTGGAGGTGTGATTACCATGGTATCTGATTTAAAATCTCTTTTGCATGACCAGCTGTTTTAAGTAACAAAATTTTATTCATTAAATAACTGTTAAGCGAATAAACTAAAAACGAATAAAAAAAATGTTAAGCGAATAAACTAAATATTGTGAAATATTTTTTAGGTAATTACATATTTCGAATTTTTCTCAGTGAATATACTTGTAAATAGTATTTCAGCAAAATAAAATATGCATTTGTAAACTTAAATGAACAAAGATGTGTGCTTTTGCTGTTGTGTTTTTCCCAAGTGAATTTTTTACTCAGTTATTCTGATTAGAACTTGATATTTAAATCCACAAGTTTATACTTTAATGCAATTCTGTTTAATTATTTAAAAAAAAATCACAACTGTGAAATTAATGCCAGAAACGGGAGAAAAGTGTTGAAAACTGATATCGATGTATTGATTATTTTAAAAATTGTCTAATGCTACCTATTGACATTGTTTGAGTTATCTGAAAACAATTCGTATACAAATTATACCTTTCCCCACACAAATTAAGAGGAAAACACACCAACAATATATCCAACAGTATGTGAAAGCATGTTATTGAGTCATCTGTGCAAAAGGTTCATTTTTGAAGGGACAGTCAGGATAGGGCATATAGTAAGGGTAAATAGTACTATAAGAAAAAACCATAGAGTCAAGTGGCGTTGGACTTAAGATAATTGTTCATCCACTGCAGCTGCTGGTTTGTGTTGTGGTGTTTTGTGTTTGGTAATGTAAAAATAACGGGTGAGCAACAAAATGTTTTGAAAGTTTCTTTGTGAAAAGTACTACTTGTTTAGAATTTTGTAACAGAAAGTTAACATAAAATATAAGATCAGAGCTAATGATCTGTAATAATAGTAATAATAATATTAAATAACTATCTATTTGTGGTGCCATATGAAGTAATCTAAGAAGTAGAATGAAGGAAAACGATTATGAAAAATCGACAGTGTCTGAAAAATACGAATTTTCGGTTATCCTTGCTATAATTGATTGTCAATTTTTCTTCAATAAGACTTCAAATTTATTTCCTAAAAAAATTTGTATTTCTGGTGGAATTATTGTAAGATATGCATTGACAAAATCACCTTGTAGTTGAAAGAATTACCTGAAAGAGTTAAAAAACAGAATTCTTGGTTAATAAAATATAACCATCAGCTGAAGTGGGAAATTGGTTCATTATCTCTGGACAACCTAAGAAATTGGATGATAGAATCAACATGCAAATATCAAATATTATTCGCCAAAGGAAGAGAAAAATCAAAAACATTAATGAGTTTAATAGGGAGGCCTGTTCTTGATCTAAATGAAATTGGATGCTCAAAATGTGAAAACATAATGTGTACTTTTAAATGCTTTTGGAAACATAAAAAATAAATATGCAATGCTTAATTTTACTACTTTTATAATTTCCCAACGATCACCAAATGAAAAGCACCTTTCGTATGAGAGTGACATTGTCATAAACACGTGATGACAATTCCACAAGCATGGAAGAACCTTTGAACAACAGTGCAAATTTAACAATAAGAAGATTAAAGAAAAAAAATAGATGGAATTTTTCACTTTATTTAATTTCTGTATGTTAGATTCAGTAAATACAGTTTGTAAACAATATTTCATTCAAATAAAATGTGTAAATTTAAATGAAAAAATTGGGTGTCGTTGATGTGTTATACAAATTTAAGTAATACCATAACATTTTTATTTTTCTCCTTGTTAAATTTCATGCCACAAACTAAGCAGAAACTTTTTTTTGAAAATCCACTGAATGAAACTCTGTCAACTCTTGAAAGCAAAAAGAAATGGGTACTAAATTAATAGGCAGGATTTTAGTGGAGAATATTTCACCTGAAAAGTGACAATTTGTTTATTATATTGATACCTCCAATAGACTAGAAAAAACAATTGTACTTAAAGTACGACTGTTACAATTTGGCTATTTACAAAGGGACAGTAGACCCATCAAGTTACTAAACTCATAAAAAGTTTGTTGTATAAATAAAAAGGTATCGTAGCATACAGAAAACAAGTGAATAATGAATCAACATGCACATATCAAAAAATACTCTTCATTGGAAGAGAAAAATCAAAAAACATTAACGAACTTAATAGCCAGACCTGTTCTTCATTTAAATGATACCAAATGATGAAAACAATATATGCATGAATTTCAATACTTTTAAAGGGTGTTTACAATTACTAATGCTAAAGAAGAAAATAAATAAAATAAATAAATAAATTTCAGTTACAGATATAGGTTAAGAGTACAAGGAATCGCAGGTAAAATTAATAGTCAATATTGGTTTTAAAAAAATTAATGTAAGCCTTAATTTACTACAGCAATAATTTCCCACAGTAATGAAAAGTTCCAACCTAAACACACGATTTCTCACCTACATACAACAAAACTGGCGACCAGATAAGAGAGATTACAGAGCTAATATTCGTTTGAAATAAATTCCAGTTTCCTGATGACACAAAATGTAAACAAACAAAGAAGCCATCTACTTGAAAACAATAACTGTATAAAATCCTTAATCAGAAATGAATAATTTTTGGATATAAGTGATCACAATAAAGTGAATGCTAATCACTTACTCATATGTAAGTATTTCAGAAACAACCAAACTTGGGAAAATGATACCTTTTGAAGAATGCCGCAATTTACGGATATGACTCAGTCATCTTCATGAAGAGACCCCTTTGAAGAAAACCGCTTGCTGGGGGATATTACTCATGAAGATAATATAGCATGACCCCATGGGCTGAAATCTAAAAGAAGTACTCAACTATTTCAGGTTACAGTATTTCATTCAAATAAAATGTGTAAATTTAAATGAACAAATTTGGTGGTGTTGATTCATTTAACTGTCTGTTTATTTTAATTTATTTTTAAATGCCGTAGAGACACCAGCATATAATTAAATTTTTCAGAAAAGCTCGAAACACATCCTCCCCTAGACTCTACTCTACTCTAAGAATTCCCACCCTTTAACAGGAAAGAAATACCCCAAAATGTATTGGAAAATTAGTACACCCATCCACAGACAACCAAACACAAAACATGACGATAATGACGGATGTGTGTCACCTTGGGAAAATTTCAGGGTATCTTATCTCAAAATCATCGCCCACAATTCCATTGACAGACAGTGGTGATGTCTGTGAATTCCTATTTTTGCATGTTACATTGTAAATAATATCTGTGCAATAAAATGTGTAAACTGAAAAGAACAAACAGTGTCATTTATGTGTTATGTATGTTTAAGGAAGATCACTTTCGAAAACGCCTTGAATTTACACACGATTTGTTTATTTATTGAACTTTAAGATCTTAATTTTAGACAAATCAAAATATTCGGATGAATTATGAATAAAATAAGAATTTGAATTAGAATATGAATATAGAAGAAAATACGAATGAGCTGTGGGAAAAAAGTGTGTGTTTGAGGGACACTAATATATAATTAAATTATTCAGAAAAACTTAATGTCAGCAGCCATCATGACACTACTCTAACAATTCCCACCCTTTAACAGGAACGAAATACCCCTAAATGTATTGGAAAATTAGTACATCCATCTATAGAAGAAAACAAATGTATGTTTGAGTGATATTAGCATATAATTAAATTATTCAGACTTGTCAGAAGTGTCCCACCAATGACGACACGATTCCTTATCCACTAATATATCTCCCTTTTCCATTCAAAACAATAACGTCACTTATTTACAACTAACAAATGATGTTACTTATCTTCATCTGATAACAACAAACATTCACGTCACGATTCCTTATGTTATCTTGATCTTGATCTTGTTAGAAGTGTCCCACCAATCACGACACGATTCCTTATCTCTAATCATGACCCATAATTCCATACGCGAACAAAACAAATAACGTGACGTCACACACATATGCCTCCAGGGAAATTCCAAACATTCCGATCCCATGACGTCACCCCCCAAATGACGTCATCAAATGAACAACCAATCACGTCACGATTCCTTATCTTATCTTGATCTTGATCTTGTTCAAAGCGCCTGGACTACTACTCATCAGCTCCAGGAATTTTTCTTTTTGGCAGCTATTGCCCAAGTTGTTTCTTTTTTTTTATCATAGGTTACTCAACAAATTCTCTCCATTCAAATTCTCCTTCAATATTAATATCTTTCTTCTACATCCCCAAACATACTCTTTCGGTCTTTCTTTTCTCCCTTTTTCCATCAAACCTTTTCCGAATAACTTTTCATTATTCCAATCTATGGATAAACTTCCCTGTGTCTTCATTTATCTTTCTAAACAGATCTCTTGTATTGAGTTTTTCTCATTCTGCTTCTTTGGTTTAGATGTTTTTCTTTATTTTTTCTCTCTAAAAATCTGCATTCAATCGCATAACCCTTTCTATTTTCCCTAAAGTTTATTTTTTTTCTACTGAAATCCATTTACAATCTTTCATTCTCTTTGATTTACTTTGAATCTATTTTGATTCTATTTCTATATATTTTCTTTCTTCTGACAGTTTTCTAATTCCTTTCATTTCCTATCCAGATGTTTCCCTCCCCCCAACTCCTGCTTTAAATTTGATTAATATAATTTAAATCAAATTTGATACGGTCTTTTTTTTAGCTCTTAGACTCAATTTAACTTCAACTATTCATAATTAATGATTCATTCTACAGTATGCTCCAGGTAGGGTTTTTATTCTTTTGAAGACCTGATTATGGACTTCTGACGATGAATACAAAAGTTCACTAATCATTCAAGTTCACTAATTCCTAAAATATTTAATTTTTCTCATTTCTTTCTTTACTAGTTCCAGTTTTTTTTATATATATACATAATTCTTACATTTCGTAATCCTATTTTATGTAGATCAGTGAAGGGGAGGCATCTTCTCCCGAAATTAACATATAATCGGAATAATAATCAGAATACGAATTTCTCCACGACTTTAATCCAGCATCATAATTTTTATTTATTTCATTGAAAGATCCTCTCCTCTACTCTTTCTGAATAGCCATTATGTTGCCTTCTGACCTGGTATTCCATCTTCCGGCACCACATCTCAATAACTTCGGCCTCTGTTCATAAGATTTGTTTCAAAAACTATATACAGAAGTGGTTTGCCTTTGCTTTCTATATTTCGGGTGAAAGTTGGTCTTCGGGATCACTGCCTGTTTGCTATGATAGTCAGAGGTTATTACAGTAGTGTAAAAATTGTTAACAATATAAGTTAATACATAATATATGAAACACTAAGCCAAGGAATGCGGTATCTACATACAGGGTGTTCGGGATAAATTTGACATATTTATAATTAATTATATTTTTCCGTAAGTTACATGTATTAACACACACTTCTCTTCATTTAAAAGGTTGGACCCTTCTTCATTCATATACAAGATGTCAGAAAGGATGGATAGCTGGAACCCACCTGAATCATGGAAGAGAATAACTTGTATCATGATGATTCGTGCCGGCAATCAAAATAAGGATATTTCGACTGCTGCCCAATGCTCCCTGAATACAGTAAAAACAATCAGGCATGAACTAGAGACTTGCAATGGTGACTACGAGGATGTAGCAAGAAGAAAGATCCCTAGCAGACGATCTGATTGCGTTCGTACAGCAGAATTCCTCGCAAATCTTCCAAGAGGGCCTCAGGTTGACTTCAGATGGCTACGTGGAGTTGCTAAACACTGTAGTCAAGCCCTGGATAACAAGGGTAGCCAATGGTAGGCCGTATGTATGGCAGCAGGATTCGGCCCCTTGCCACACCTCTGGGAAAAGTCAAAAATGGTTGTCTCAAAATTTCTACGACTTCACCAGTCCAAATGTTTGGCCTCCAAACTCCCCAGACCTTAACCCCATGGATTATTTTGTATGGGGCGCAGTTGAAAAAGACACCAATCGCACTTCCAGTAATACAAAAGCCCAGTTAATGGATAAAATTAAAACAGTTTTTGCGGCCCTTCCCAGGGAGACTGTAGCATCAGCTTGTTCGAGGTTCCGAAGCAGGATTGAAGCTGTGATCGATGCTAATGGTGGTTATTTTGAGTAAATCTTGTTGATAGTATTGTAATTAACTCTGCCTGTAATGTTTTTTGTCAATTCATTAAATTTAATAGATACAAAGAAGATTTTCTTTTTCCTTACGAAACTGTCAAATTTATCCCGAACACCCTGTATATATGTAAAATGATAATAGATGCCTTTATAGCAGTACAAAAATAGGCAAAAAGGAATTATTATAAAATATGCATGGATGAAAATTAAATTTAGCAATGCAGTGCAGTATAAACAGAATTTAGCAATACATATAAACAGAATTACTAAAACGTACACAAATAGGTAAGATGTCCTACATCATTACATGATTATTCGAAAAATAAAGTAGTAAATAAGATGAATACACAAATGTATGTTAAGTGATGCAGTATCTACATATAAACAAAATTACTGCAAAGGTATCAGCAGTACATAAAGAGATAACTGTAGGTTAACATATGTATATACAAAACAAGTCAAGGAAAGCAGTGTCTACATCTAATAAGATTACAACAAACATTATTATACTAATACTTAAAGAGTCAGAAAGTAATTATTATACAGCATTGATGCATAAAATTTAAGTTTAACATTATGGTATTTACATATTAACAAAATTACAGCAGGGTGATACAAATATACAAGATCAAGGCCTATGGAAATACATAATTGGTCAGATTTAACCTAATGAATAATATGTATGTATGTATAAAAGTTAAGTTAAGCAAAAAAGTATTTACATATAAACAAATTTATGGAAAAATGTGTTTATACAAATTAATTCTTTCTAAAAAATTAAAAACATCGTGCAATTTGCCTAAATCTGCTAGTATACCCCTGAGTGCATATGGCTTGGTTAGATAGGTGAAAATTTTATTCCTTTCTCGTGTAAATTTTTGACAATCTACCAGAATATAATGAATATTGAGATCTGTGTTGCATTTTTCACATATGGGAGGGTCATTAGCTCTCAGTAAATGAGAATACATAAGGTGACTGTGACCTATGCGGAGCCTAGCAAGGACAACCTCCTCCCTTCTCTTTGTACGTTGATTAGAATGCCAGTGTCTAATTTTAGGTTTAGTTATATAATTTGTTTGTTGATGCTTCTTGCCATATTAACTCCCACTCAGCAATTAGCTTTGATCTTATAAGTTGTCTGTAATCTGTATATGGAACTGTCAAACAGTATGTGGAGAAGGTATGAGCTGATTTAGCAGCTGCAACTGCAGCTTCATTTACTTTGATTCCAATGTGGCTGGGAATCCAGCAGAACTGAACATCGAAATTAAGGATTTTCATTTTGTGAAACAGGTGTAGCACCTCATAAAGTACTGGATGTGGATTATACATAGGAGAGGAGATAGACTGTAAAGAGCTTAATGAGTCTGTATAAATTATACACTTTTGGTAGCAGTTTTCTTTTATATGCACAAGTGCAAGCTGAATGGCATGTAACTCTGCTGTATAATTACTACAGTCTGGTGGGATCTGATTTGAGATAATAATGTCAGGAAGCACAGCCAACAGAGGTGTTAGTTCTTGAACCATCAGTATAGATGGGTAAGAAATCAATCAGCGTGTGCTGCTCTGTGTACATTAAACAATTGCAGGTAAATGGATGATGGGGTATAAGATTTCTGTAGCTGACAAAGTGAGAGGTTGCAGGATGGTGTGCAAACCTGACATGGAGGAATGCTGTTATATTTAGTGTAGCTAATGTTGTCAACATTTATACTAACAGCTAGCACAGTTTCTTTAATACGCATCCAAAATAGCAGTTTGATGTGTGTGATATTGAGCTTCCCAAATGCAGAGGGAAGATACTATTCCGTGTAGGGTGATCTGGGAGAGATTTTATTTTTAGGGCGTAATTAAGAGACAACTGTTTCCGTCGAAGTGATAGAGTCGGTTTATTTGCTTCAACATAGAGACTTTGAGTGGGTGAGGTGCGAAAGGCACCAGTAGCTATCCGTATACCCTGATGATGGATGGAATCCAACCATCGTAGGTTACTCTCTCTTGCCGAACCATAGACTTGGGACCCATAATCCATCTTTGAACGTACAAGTGCACGATAAAGATGGAGCAATGAAGCTCGATCAGCACCCCACTCAGCAGATGATAGAGTGCGAAGGAGGTTCAAAGTTCTTTTGCACTTTTCCTCTTAATTGACGAATGTGTGCTAGAAATGTGAGTTTTCTGTCAAAGATGAGTCCCAAGAACTTGGTTTCTGTAGCTACTGGAATAACAGTATGTCCCATTCTTAGTTAAGGATCTGGTTGATGAGTGCGTTTTCGACAGAAGTGTATACAGACAGTTTTTCTGTTGAAAACCTAAACTTATTATTAAGAGCCCACAGAGAGATATGATCAATTGCTTGCTGAAGTTGTCTTTCAATTACCCTCGTGTTACCTGAGTGACAGTAAATTGTGAAGTCATCAACATATAGCGCATTGTCTATAGTGGGAGGAAGCTGTTTAATGATTGAGTTAATTTTAATAGCAAAAAGGGTTACACTTAAGACAGAGCCTTGGGAAACACCTTGTTCTTGAGGCTCTGTTCCAGGCTGTGTCATAGGCGTTTTCCATGTCAAAAACAAAAAACAAACCTGATGTCCTCGCTTCAGAAATGCATCTCTTATACAAGTTTCTAACCGAACTAAATGGTCTAAAGTTGATCGATGTCTACGGAAACCACATTATGTATTGGAGAGAAGACTGTTGCTTTCTAAATACCAGAGAAGTCTGTGATTAACCATTTTCTCTAGTATCTTACAAAGACAGCTGGTCAGAGCAATGGGTTGATAATTATTTGCTTGTGTTGGATCTTTTCCTGGTTTTGGGATAGCAATGACAATTGACTTATGCCAAGAATGTGGAAACTCTTCCTCTGCAAGTATTCTATTGTATAATAAGAGAAGAAGATCCATAGAAGATGATAGTAGATGTTTTATCATTTCATAATGGATGTCATCAGGTCCTACTGCACTAGGGTGAGATTGTAGGAGAGCTCTTTTTAGTTGCTCCTTTACAAATGGCTGATTATATGACTGAAGAATGTTGGTAGAAAAATTAAGCCTTTATTTCTCTTACTGCTCTTTCAGTATTATTCGCTCAGCAGTGGCGCACCCCCTCTCTGGGTGCGCCACTGCTGGGCGAGGCATTCGAATAACTTTGGGAAACACTGACCCAAAGCGAACTAAGTCGAGTCCTGCAATGACCAGCAATTGCTCATCCGTGAGGATTTTATTTTACCCTTCCCTTAAGAATCTGCGCATGCTCATGCAATAGCCTAATGATTTGCATCGTTTTAGGCTGGCATCTATAGATTAATTATCGCTTGGTATTTATTAACCAGTCTTTCTTCTCAGTCCGTTTTCTAGGTTTCTTGTTCTGACCATCCGGTCCCTTGAAGCTGCGTTGAGGCCGAAGGAAGAAACTATCAGTTTCTTCTTTGGAATTCCTTTTTCTTCTCAGGTAAATCGATCTGCATTTCGCTGCAAGCAATAATAATATTATCAATGGATAGCAAATCACATGCAATATACTTCTCCCTGAACTTGGGAGCCTAAGCCTTATGGGTGGAGGGAATGGCCTCTACTTAAACTAATGAAAGGAGGTCAGCTATCTTGAAACTTTTTTCTGTTGCTTGTTTGTTGTCATAAGGAAGTGGAAAGGAGCTGAGTAGAAATCATGTTTTCCACAGTGAAAATAGCAAGTGAGAAGTAATATTCCAAACATAAAGTGAGCATATGGCGACTAGGCCACGCTAATGATGAAGCTAATTGTGTGTGCTACACGTTTGTCACGGGCGCTTCTAATTAGCGTTGTTTCACATAAGTGCTGTGTCATTTCGCATTACTGAGTTACAGGCCACGCTTATTAAACTCGGTCCGATGACGTCATCATTTGTCAAATACCTTGACTGTGCACGTTAGGATATTAGTATAACTTTTGGTATTTTTTTTTGGTAATCTCCAAAGATAAAAGCTTTCTTTGTATTTTCTTTAACTTTTTCGATACCATAGCGTACGCTCTTTAATGTGTCTAGACAGAGCAAGAAGAAGAAGCTGATGATGCATTAACAGCAAATGCAAACAGTTGCAGTTTCTCTCTCTCAGTAATTCCGTATTGAAAAGGAGCAATCGACCGGTTCTCTACCTTCAGTAAACAGTTCGTGGTTCAGGCGAACCTTTGTGCACGCCAGTACGGAAATGCAGGGAAATCGAAAGATAACATTAATTACAAGAACGCAAAAAGGGCGTGCACTTTTGTGTGTAGAGATTCTCTGCGTAAGAAAAGGAAGTAAGAAGAAATTGGAGGGGATAGAAAATAAGATTTCTCCCATTCTGTTTAGAATTTCGAGTTCTTAGACGAAGTGTCTTTACCGCGATCTATTTTAAACAGACTTTCGTTTAATTGTTCGTATCTGCTGCTATGAAAATGAAACACTTCTAGCGAAGTGCGTGTAAGGCGCCGGAATGCATTTCGGTGTGCCACTTTCCTTCCCTTGGTTCTGTAATGTTGAAAACTTCTCGCTGTTTAAAGTAATACGTCGTTAGAAGGATCATTCGTCATTCCATATCCCCAAAGCATGCACACCATATGTCTTTCCTATTTAGAGGGTTCATTAATAATCCTTTGCTTGGTGCGTGCGATGTCTGACAGTGCTAAGGGTAGTTACAGTGTGTGACAGTTGGCCGCTCTTCGTCTTTCTATTCGAACAGAAGTCCTGGAGAGGGATAGACGGGGGGGGAGTATACGATTTAGTTCTAATTTACTACCGACAGATGACGTCCACTATCAATATCGTTTATATTACCAAATAAATTTCAGTACCGAATTTGCGGTGCTCAGAGAACACTCCCTGAAGATAGCCATATTCTCTCGCTGCTGTTTCTTTTCCAAAACTATCCTGAAGGAAGCCGAGAAACCTGATCCAGTTTTTTTTCTTTCTGTATTATCCGTTTTAAGCCGTTGTAGAATAGTAAAAATTAGTGCGTCAAATTAGAAACAAATTCATTACAGTCAACGACTTGACTAATCTCGTAATTTGCATTTGTCAAAATTTCTTGTCGGAGAGAGAACCAGTGTATTTTAGGGGATTTTCCTGTCACACAGTACTTCTCAATACCATACAATTTGAAAACTGAAGTCAATGTTGAATGCCGCTGAAGAACTCTTTTTTATTGTCCTTGGAAAATAAATAAATAAAAAATTCAGAAAATGAAAGCGAAGTGCAAATTCGGATACTGTTGGACTTTCACTTATTTTCCGTCTCTTGCATTTAAGCCGATGATCGAAACTCAATGATCCTGTCATAGGAATGCCTAGCGATTGTTAAGTCACTAATTATAAAAACGAATGAACTGCCCATAATTCTACAGCAAGAATTGTTACTGAATGTTTTGCGTATGGAATTCACAAAAAAAAAAAAAAAAAAAAAAATCCTTTTACCTCGGCATTGCTTTAATCGTCTCTGCATTTTCACTTCACTATTATCGTAAACGGATATTTCAGATTGTTTTATTATTAAACTTTTCAGAATTCGATTCATTTTTAGTTTGTGAATAAACAAGAGGAATAATTTATAAAAAATTAAAAACCGCCGCCAAAACACTACATTAATCACAAGAGAGAGAGAGAGAGAGAGAGAAATGAAATTTTGAACTATTTACAACTCCAACTCTCTTTTCTGTAGTAGCATCTTAAAGACTCGGTTCTTGAAGTCAATGTGTAAATAGACTTTTACATCATTTTTTAACCTTCAATTTATAAAAATTCCTCGCAGCTTGAAAGAGAATTTACGAAACCCACAGTTTGTCTTCTGCATTTGATATTTTGCAGTCTTTTTAATGCACATTTGGAAGCTCTGTTGGAGGCAAGCTTAACGGGATAAGATAAGTGTGGGATGTAAGTAACAATTAACAAAGTAAACGAAATCTGAGTGTTAAAAAGTAGCAGCATATTCTGTTACTGGAAACATGTTTGAATACCTTAAAGTTGCACATAAATATTCTCACTCACGCGCAGATTTGTAAGCGGCCAGAGAAGCAATTTTAATCGCTGAACAAGAAAAGTCGAGAACAAATTATAATTATGCATGGCTCTATATTAACGAAAAACTTAAGCAAAGTATAATTGAATGTATAATAAGACTCTTTATATTCTTTATTACAATTAATCGATAACCTTTTATCCATTAGAAACTAACTGCTACTGGCGACGAGAATAAAGAATATTAAATACTCAGACCACGAAAACAAGAAAAGTAAATAAAATCCCGCCTCTCCTCCTCTCTCCTTAGTTCTATACTTTAGAATCAAGGTTGTTCGACCTTTATCCAGATTTAGTATGATAATTGATATATTTGAAATAGATATGTATAAAATAAAGGCAAGAAATTTAGTTATAACATTCTTAGTATAATGTTGAGAGATTAAGAACACATTAATAGACAACGTGAAACTTTATATTTTTCACATAATCCTTCGACATCTAATGTTAAGTTAATTGCAGATATTCGTAAAATTTCTTCAACGTGTTTCTAATTTGAGAAAAGTTGCTTTTAAGGCTTTATAAAGTTTAAATTTGTGAAAATCGTATTTGAGTTGCGCTTTTTTTTTGTTTCACTTTCCCCTAAATACTTAATATTGATTTTATCTGTCAAATATATGTGTAAAATTTACCGGGAATGTTTTTCATTTCAGCGTAAATAGGTCGCGGTTTGCAAGTGTTTGTTATTTTTTCTGCTATTTCCAAGTTGAAAAGAAAAAAAAATTCATTTGAACAATTGTTTGTAGTAATTGAAATTGTATGCATCTTACTTAAAGTATTGTATAAGTAACAGTTACTGTTTGATTTAGTTATAATACATTGCAGTATACGGAATACGAATATAACGATTAACATTTTAGAAAAACTGGGATAACCACACTCCATTTATATGATCTCAACCTTCTGATTTAGTCCTTATTACTTTTCATCACAGTCTTTTCCTGATAGGGAGAAAAGTAAACTCAATTCAAATAAAAAGAGCCCACCTTCTTCTTAGCTGTTACTGATAACTGGGCTCATGGCGATTTTGAAGACATAGGGGAATATGGAAGACAAATGTCCTCGCGTTGTGATCCTAACCCGTGTTGATGTCTGAAATGGAGGAAGGTAACGAGTTTGATTTCACCAGTGTCTTTAAGCGCTGCTGTTTTCTAATTTGAAAAATATCCAGGTAATATAGGTTACCCTTAGAACGAGCAGCGGAACTGTCATTCACTTTTATTGGTCGTTTGTTATCCTAAGGCGCAAATACCTTGACGTTGAATAACCGGAAAATGTAAGTGTGGAATTCGATTTCAATGCACATTGAAGCGACGGTGGTGTTTATATGATCATTTTCTGTAAATGTTCCTATTCATAAGGTATGCTTCATCTATCTGATGCTAAGTTCATCGGTTTCAGGATGAGTATGTTGTGGTTTCTTTCCGTTGAACAGGACAGTTTTTTACTCTGAACATCGGGTGTATACTAATTTAAACAGTCACCTGAGCGTTTCATAAACATTTGTACTTCATCGACCCACCCATTTGTTTTCAATATTACAACCAGTGGTATTCTAGGTACAGTTTCAACTAAAGCCTAAGGGACAGAAAGAGGTGCTTTGGCTTATTCCTTCATCGAAATATCAAGCAGATCGTATAGTAAAGTTAGCGTGTTGGTCTTTCCCACAACTGATGTTGTGGGGAAAGGCCAACGATACGAAATGTGCTACCTCTTCGAAAATGTGTTCAATAGCTCTCAGACAGTAAATGTAATGCCAGCTTACATTCATTTACATATATAGAGGGCTATTACATTAAATGTAATAGCCCTCTGCGCTTCAGTTTCATCAAGCTATGTTACCGCAAAATGGTGACATGGTTTTCAGGAAATCGGATTGACATAGTGTATTCCACAAACCTACCAGAGCGTAAAATGTTTTTCTCCATAATGTCAATCAAATGTTTGATATTTATTTTTACGGGCATTATAACCAAGGTGTTTCAGTCCAAACCATGAAACAATCCCCCCCCCCCCCGTGATCATAATACCACGGCTACCATACTTAAAGACAGGAAGGTTAGATTCTGATACCAAACGTTCTACTGACGAACGTTATGTAGAAACACACAGGAGATCGATCATCCGTTGCTTTTTCCATCCTCTTCAGGGCTGGAAAAAGAGCCTGAAGAGGCTCTGGTAAGCAGCTTAGTGGTCTTACACAGATGATGAAATTCATCCATTAAAGGCATTCCTAAACACCCACGGTAGGAGTCGTTCTCGGATATTCTTCAAACACAGGCACTATTGCGCAAGCACCTGTGCAATAGAACGATGTTTATTTTCCTATATAAATCGCCGGCGGTAGTACAACAGACACTGAAATATGAGGGATGTTCCTAAAGCAATGCCTTTTCCAGTAGCTTCAGACTAAAAAAAAAAACAAAAACAAAACAAAAAAAAACATGTGAATGAAATAAGAAGTAGAAGATAATTTTAACCCCGAACTTTATTTTCATCCCTTCTCAACTTAATCGGCCTTCTTTAAATGCATTTTCTATAACCTTTAACAAGTTTTTCAAAACGATTGTCGTAATAAAACCTGACAGATTGTATTTCAAGACGGTTTTCTCTCACTACTTTGATTTTTTTGTCATTTTCAAAATGGATAGATAACCTTCAGATGTGTCTTTAACTTAGGAAATAACCAAGTTCGATGGAGCCAAAGCCTGGCTGTAAAGACAACTCCAAATCCGAACTTTCTTTCACAACAATTGAGGTAAATGACCTTGTGGCAAATCATGGCTAGAACCGAAAGTTTTAATAATTGGAGTTTTCGTTATTTTCTAAATTAGAGATGCGTCTCAACAGTATTTATTTTGAAAATAACAAAATACGCGGTGGAGGAAATGCATTGAAAGGGGCGATTTCTGATCTCCAGATCCTGTCACAATGGAAACATCACTTTCGAAACTTCCCTCATATCTCATGAAATACTTTTCTGCATGATATTTAACAGCTCCGTTAATGTTAAAACTACTTCAGTATCTTAAACTTCTCGTGAACGTTTTGACAAAGAACCTCTCCTCTTCATTTTCGCATATAGCAAATTTCAACACGACAGATTATTCATTCATTCATGTGCCGTCTTTTCGTAAGATTGGTTGTCATGGTTTCTCTTTTAATCCTATCTTGTTTGTTTCCAACATCTGGATGGTATTTTTTTTTTTTTGTCCAGTGTGCTATGTTATTCATATAATGATGCCTTGAACTATGCCTTCTTCATTGTAAATTTCCTTTTTCACATTGGCCAGTATGATATCATTCATTAAGGTTTCTTTCTTTTTTTTTTTTTTCATTTGCTCTTTTCAGGTACTTGTCATACAGCTAATCCTCATTATTCGCCTTAGTAATGAAAAACTCCAGAGCCACCATTCTTCCCACCGATCATAATTCTTTTCCAATAGTTCATATTTCTAAGCGGTATATTAGAGAAACTGTTCCGGCTATAGGTTTTCTTCTTTTTAATGTTAATACTTTATATTATAATTGATTAGATTTCTAGATAAATAAATCTGTTTACTTGTTCTATGCAAAAGCCTTTGAAAGTTACATTTAGGTTTTATCCTTCACTTTATTTGTGATTATTATTATTATTATTATTATTATTATTATTATTATTTCTGTTTGGGGTTTGTTTTAGTAGTAATTCGTCACAGTTCTCTTTGTTATTATTTATTAACTCTACTTTTCAGATCCTCTTCATTATCGGTGACTACTACTATATTGTCTACATATTTTAAATTATTTTTTCATCCAACTGAGATGCCTCTTTGTGTTTCTATTTCTTGCACGATTCTTTCTGAGAAGATCCAAACAATGATGGTGATACAGATTCTCTTTTTATATTTATCCGCTGTAAAAAGCGCTTGATTTTTATTATATATTCTCAGATTCCAATATACGTTTATTATTATTAGTAGTAGTATTATTATTGTTACATTGATAACACAGCTCAATTATACCATGATAAACATAGATGCGCTAATTCTGACCGAAGTTGCAATAAACGACACAGAAATTTACTTCAAGGTCTTTGACTCTTCGAAGAAATGGTCAGACAACATTTCCACCAACCCTAACTTCACTATCATACACACAAGCATAAGGAGTATAAAAAAAAAACACTGGCTTACATTGATAACACAGCTCAATTATACCATGATAAACATAGATGCACTAATACTGACCGAAGTTGCAATAAACGACACAGAAATTTACGCATACAACATAAATAATTATCAATCAAGAATTGCGGAAAGAAGTAAACACACTCAAGTGTCAAATGGAACACATGCTACAAAAAGAAAGAAAAAATGAACTTCAAATTGAGGGAATAACGAAAGAAAATACAGAAGACTTAAGAAACATAATGCAACTGATCAGCAGCAAAATTGGAATTCAAATCGCAACCACAATATCACCTATATCAACCGAGGCCCACAAAAAAATAAAGAGAGACTGCTACCAATCATCGCTCGTTTTACCAACAGAAATCTGAGAGACGCCATTCTTACAGCAAGCAAGAAAACAAGGCCGACAACAACGATCCTAACTGATAAGAAACTCCCAACACCAATCTATATAACGGAACACTGGACTCCGTACTTCTATACCAGGCAAGGAAGACAAAAACAGAGAAAAACTACAAGTTCCTGTGGACAAAGAATTCCCAGATATTTTTGAGAAAGAATGAAAACACTCGAGTATACATAATTACAAGTGAATCTGACTTACACAGCCTACCAATATAAAATACTAACTTTTCACAACTTTAAGAATAAGATTAGAACTCATTTAAAAACTATATAATGGAGATCTCAAACATAGGCGAACATATCCAGTCAGACAACATAAACTTCAAGGTCTTTGACTCTTTGAAGAAATGGTCAGACAACATTTCCACCAACCCCAACTTCACTATCATACACACAAGCATAAGGAGTATAAAAAAAAACACTGGCTTACATTGATAACACAGCTCAATTATACCATGATAAACATAGATGCGCTAATACTGACCAAAGTTGCAATAAACGACACAGAAATTTACGCATACTACATAAATAATTATCAAACCTACAACTTATGTAGACCAAACAAAAGAGGAGGTAGCACTGTGGCATTTATCAAAGAAAAATACAATGTGACAGAAAAACAAGCTCACTTCGAACATGCGGAAACACTAATTTTGGAACTCACAAATAGCCACAATAGTATCAAATACACAATAAACACAATATACAGACCCCCAGATAACAATCCACTCAGTTTTCTTCACGAGTTAGAAACATGGCTAAGCGGATCGTACAACACACAGGCTCATCCTAATAGGAGACATTAACATAAATACTCTTAACCACGCTTCTTCAACCATCAACACATATCTTGATATACTAAGTCAGTACAACATAAACCCTACCATTAACTCCCCAACAAGAGAAGAAATACTCAATAACTCACTAACACAATCATGCATTGATCATATCAACATACGGTCTCCCATCCATACATATACATCATCAGTAATTAACGTAAAAATTTCCGATCACTACTTTGTCTCAACTTTGTTCTATTACGTTTCCTACTCCCCCCCTCCCACCACCACAAAAGTGGACAAAACTCGATCATACTTAAGAGCATTGTCGATAACCAAGTAAAAAATACAGACTGGAATTCCCTACTTAAAATAAACGATCATGTAACATTATACGAGAATTTTCAACTAAAGTTCACAGAAATATACAAAAAAGCAACAAAACCTACACAAACGAGGCGACAAACAGACGAAAATCCATGGATAAATGACGACATACTAAATACTATTACTGTAAAAGAAAATCTATGGAAAAAACTTAAAAATCGCCCAGTAACACACATTTACAAACCTTATACAAAAACACAAGAAATAAACTAACAACAAAAATTCTTAGGGCAAAAAGACGCTACTATTTCCAAAAATTCAAGGAATATAACGATAACATTAAGCAAACATGGGCTACACTCAACGAACTAGTAACCCGAAAAAAGAAAACTTCAGCACAAGATTTTATTGCAAAAAGCATCGGTCAAGACACAAATTAAGAGGAACTAGCAGACTCATTCACCCATACTTTCACAAACAACATTACACAACTCAAAAAAGACAAACCACCAACGATCAACAAAAAACTACCGACACAAAGTCAACAACAAACGATGTATTTTCCACCCATAACAAAACAGGAACTGAAAGAAGCAATCCTACAACTAAAACCAAAGACCACTCCAGGAATAGACAAAATAAGACTCACAGACCTTATAACACACTTTGAACAAATAAATCCAATACTTTTGAAACTCGTGAACATAATATTGGACACAGGCATTATTCCACAACAAATAAAAACAGCAGTAATTACGCCAATATACAAAAGATACTCAGATCTACAGACCAATAGCTACACTACCAGTCATCTCAAAAATTCTAGAAAAAATAACACACACCAGACTACGGAACTATTTACAGAAGTACAACATCATCTCACAAAACCAATACGGCTTTCAGAAAACAAAAAACACCATTACTTTATTAGAAGACATCGCCGACACAATAAACAAAGCTCTCGACAAAAACAAGTACTCCGTCCTTATACTGCTGGACCTAACCAAAGCATTTGACACACTTGAACATGACATACTACTCACCAAACTATACTACTCACCAAACTATACTCAATAGGTATAAGAGGAACACTGCATACATGGTTCAAGAACTACCTCTCAAACATAACACAAGTAACAAAAATAGGTACATGTCACAGTCGGAGTATACAAGTAAAACACGGTGTACCTCAAGGTGCCATATTATTACCCACTCTATTCAACATATACATTAACGATGTTCATAACATATCCATAAGAAGGCAAATATTTCAGTATACACATGACACTGCACTACTAGCAATCCACACAGACATCAACACGGCTTTCTGCAAAGCACAATAAGACCCAAACGAAATCACAACATACTTCCACTAAAATGCAATTCTAATCAACGGCACCAAAACACAGATGTTGAAAATACACAACCCAAGAATCATACGCCCTGCATCACTATCGATACATTATCACACATACCGCTGCATTAACTACAAAAATACATGCCAATGTTCCGAAATCAAACCTGCAGCACATGCAAAATACCTCGTTCTCTATATAGATTTCCACCTTAAATGGACAAAACATATAGAATACCTACACACCAAACTCCGGATCATCGCAGCAAAACTCTTCCAAGTTAAAGACATTATTCCACCCAACATAAAAAAACTCCTATATCACGGTATCTGCGAATTCCTACTTAGATACGGAATAACAGTCTATGCAAATACATCAAACACCCACCTAACAAAATTAGAAACATTATACAGGAAAATCGTGTCAACAGTGATCTGGACACCTTACACGCAACAACCAATATCCGACAAGCACATGGCGATACACAGAATTCTGAGCATTAAAAACCTGAAACACTACATGACATTAACAATAAATTACTTTAACATCACCTATCGATACAACAGAGACACATATCGTATAACACGACCTACAACAACTCTCTACATCCCCACACCCTTCAACAACTCATACGGTTCTTTTGTGAGATCACATCAGACACCCACGCAACTCAACAACATACCAAGAAAGTCAAAACACGTAGATAACTACAGAACATTAAAAAACGAACTCTGGAAAATATACCAACAAAGATAAGAAACCATTAACACTAATATACACATCACAAATCACTAGTATCCAATGCCTACATCCCATACATAAATAGTAGCAACAACACAAATAGTGAAGGCTAAATCCTACTCTCTTCATAAAAGCTAACCCAAGCTTCGAAGTAGGTGGGATTAACTTGCCTCACTCATCTACAAGTAATCCTTACAAGCAAATGCAGAAATTTGTATGTATAATAACTCTTATTATATACGCGAACCAGTATAGGTCCACGAGCAATCCAGTCGATGTAGTTCCCCACAGTAACAAAAGAAGAACTATCACTGGCAATTCAACAAATTAACCCTAACAAAGGACCAGGGATAGACGGAATCAGACCAAAAGACATCAAGAAACACTCAACTAACCTACTTCCAGTTATACAAAAACTGTTAAATAAAATTTTCGAAACGGGACACATACCTGAAACACTGAAAACTGCATTAATCACACCCATACACAAACAGGGAAAAAGAAACATTATAAGTAATTACAGACCCATCGCCACGTTGTCTGTAATCAACCAAATCATGGAGCGCATCGTGCATCAGAAACTCTCCACATACGTTGAAACATTTCAAATCATACCCAAAACACAATATGACTTTCAAAAAAATAAAGGAACAGCAACACTCCTGGAAGATTTCACAGATCTAATAAACGCTGCATTAGATAACAACAGAATAACCTTAGTGGTATTCATTGACCTAACAAAAGCATTTGACACACTAACACACAAAACCTTGTTAACGAAACTAACCCATATCGGAATTGGAGGTCGTCTACTCCAGTGGTTTAAAGCATACACGAAAAACAGAAAGCACACCACAGATATAGGATCAGCATACGGCAAAGAGGTACATGTAACCTGTGGAGTACTGCAAGGAGCTGTCCTATCTCCCATTCTATTTAACATATACACACACGACATAAGCCAACTCCCCCTAAAAAGTAAAATCTTCCAGTACGCAGACGACACGGCCATAGTATCCATTCACAACAATGTAAATATCGCTTACAAAAATATGCAACACGACATCAATCAAATCAATAACTGGTTAACCGACAACGGCATATATATAAACTCTGGAAAAACAAAGCTAATGGTATTCGAAAACCCCCAAACCCTGCCTATAGAAACTAAATATCTCACTTAAGTATAAAGAGCTAATAAGCTTCATTTCGGCAATGAAAACATTACTTAAATTAAGGGGATATTAAATCCCGCATAGTTTTAAAACCGAATAAGAAACTCAAAGATCGGAATCAGAGAGTTTCTTGCCGATTATAGTAAACTTTATAGTTTATAGTTTACTATAATCGGCAAGAAACTCTCTGATTCCGATCTTTGAGTTTCTTATTCGGTTTTAAAACTATGCGGGATTTAATATCCCCTTAATTTAAGTAATGTTTTCATTACTTAAATTAAGGGGATATAAAATTAAACTATAAACTATAAAGTTTATAGTTTATAGTTTACTATAATCGGCAAGAAACTCTCTGATTCCGATCTTTGAGTTTCTTATTCGGTTTTAAAACTATGCGGGATTTAATATCCCCTTAATTTAAGTAAATATCTCACTATTCAACATTCATCCTCCTATACACAAAGCGCAGAACCTAAAATCACAACCATCACACAGGTGAAAACAACACGCTATCTCGGACTTCACTTCGATGCTGATCAAAGTTGGAAATAGCCATACAAACTACCTACATACCAAGCTTAGGATAATAGCAAGCAAACTATACATATTAAAAGACATTGCCCCAACCCACATAAAAATACTAATCTATAAAGCATTATGTGAAAACATTTTAAGATATACAATCACATCAAACGCATTCTGCTCAGACTACAGACTTAACAGGCTATAATGGTTGCAAGATAAAATGGCAAAACTTATATTCTGGGAACAACCAACCCACTCTTATGCAGGAAGCACGGACAAAACACAAAATATTTAAGGTGAAACACTTATGCCACTACACAGTCATGTTAAAACATTACTGCAGCCCAACATATAGAGTAACCAGAACAACATATCAAATTACAAGACCACAGTAAACAAACTACATAACATATAAGTACAACAATCACCACGGCAAAGCCACCCGAAACTTCTACGTACCTGACATGATAAACAAACTGCCGTTCGACAACAGAAACCTAGGAACATACAGAGAGCTGAAACAGGCGCTATATAAATATTATAGCGAGAATGAAAATTAGAGCAATTCCTGTTTCTCTCCCCCCACACACAAACCTATATATATATATATATATAATTATTACAGCATCTATGTATGCAATTTATCTGAGACATAAAAATAAAATAAATAAATAAATAAATTATTATTATTATTATTATGTATATTCTATATTCAACAATTCTGTATAATCTTTATTGTTAATATTAGAAGAACATGTGTTGTAAATACATAATATAGAGGCAAAAAAGTATTTTTAAACATTTTAATTGAAATCCAATGTAGAAAATGTAGCACTTTGTGCTGAATTCTGTAAAATTATAAGTTGCAATGTCACTCAAGATGTTTATTGTATGTGTAAATATCTTAGCAGATCAATAAAAAATATTATCATAAAAAAAATTCTTCTTCTTATTATTATTATTATTCCAACTTTCCAGTAATGTTCACAGAAATATACAAAAAAGCAACAACAAAGCCTACACAAACGAGGCGACAAACAGACAATAACCCATGCACAAATGACATTCTAAACAGTATTATTATAAAAGAAAATTTATGGAAAAAACTAAAAAAAATCACCCAGTAATACTCATTTACAAGCATTATACAAAAACACAAGAAATCAACTAACAACTTCGTAGGGCAAAAATACACTACTTTCAAAAATTTACAGAATACAATGAAAATATGAAGCAAACACGGGTTACACTTAATGAATTACTAACTCGAAAAAGGAAGACTTCAGCACAAGATTTTATTGTAAAAAGCTTCGGTCAGGATATGAGGAACTGGCAGATTCATTTAACCACGCCTTCACAAACAATATCACACAACTCAAAAACGATGATCTACCAACAATGAACGAAAAACTACCAACACAAAGTCAACAGCAAACTATGTATTTTCCACCTGTAACAAAACAGGTACTGAAGGAAGCGCTCTTACAGCTAAAACCAAAGACCACTCCAGGAATAGACAAAATAAGACTAATAGACCACACTTCAATATCCAGTACTTCTGAGATTCGATTCGTGAACTTCGACACTGGCATTATTCCACAACAACTAAAAACTGCGATAATTACGCCAATTTAAATGGCAAAAGAAATGATACACAGAATTACAGACCAAGAGCTAACCTACCAGTCATCTCCAAATTTCTTGAAAAAAATAACACATACTAGACTAAAGGACTATTTGCAGAAGTACAACATTATCTCACAAAACAAATGCGGCTTTCAGAAAACAACAAGCACCATCACCTTATTAGAAGACATCGCCAACGCCATAAACAAAGCCCTCGATAAATACAAGTTCGCTGTCCTTATACCTGACTTAACCAAAGCTTTTGATACACTTGAACCTGACATACTGCTAACCAAACTATACTCGGTCGAAATAAAACGAACACTGCATGCCTGATTCAGGAACTGTCTCTCAAACAGAACACAAATAACAAAAACAGGCACATAGGCATATTACAGCCGCGGTATACAAATAAAACACGGTGTCCCACAAGGCGTCATATTGTCACCTACTCTATTCAACATATACATTAACAACATATAGTCAAATATATCAGTACGCCGATGACACCGCGCTACTAGCAGTCCACACAGACATCAACGCGGCTCACTCCAAAGCACAACAAGACCTAAATGAAATCACAGCTTCTACCAAAACTCAGTTGTAATCAACGACACCAAGAAGCAGATGTTAATTATACATAATCCGAGAATCATGCGCCCGCGCCACTATTCGCTAAACTGTCACACATACCGGTGCATTAACAGCAAACATAGCTGCCAATGTCCTGAAATCACACCCGTAACACATCAAAAAACCTTGGCCTTTACATAGATTGCCACCTTAAATGGACAAGACATGTAGAATAGCTACATACTGAACTCCGCATCATCGCAACAAAACCCTTCCAAGTAAAAGACATGGTCCTATCTAACATAAAAAATAAACTCCTATATCATGGTATTTGCGCACCTCTACTCAGGTACGGTATAGTAGTCTATGCAAACAGCCACCTAACAAAATTAGAGACATTACAAAGGAAAACTGTTTCAACAGTGATGAAGAGGCCTTATATAAAACAGCCAATACCAGAACCGCTTATGGCTATACACAGAATTCTGAGCATTAAAATCGGAAACACTACATAATGTTGCTAAGGATTTACTTCAAAACCTATCGTAGCAACAGACACATATCGCATAACACGACCCATAACAACTCTTTACATTCCTAGACCCCTTTAACAACTCATACGGCTCTGCAATGAGATCACGTCATACTCACGCTACTCAAAACCTACCAAGAAATTTAAAACACATAGACAACTACAGAACATTAAACACGAACTCTGGAAGCTATACCCAACAGTTAATATAGAATTAACACCTATATACACTTCACAAATCATCCAACAAATCTTCCAGCATCCAATGCCAATATTCATCAATAAACAGTACCAAACAACATAAATAGTGAAGGCTAATCCTACTCTCTCTTCATAAAAGTTAACCCTAACTTCGAAGTAGGTGGGATTACACCGCCTCAATCAACTAATCTTCATAATCATAGACTTGAAATAATTGTAACGTATATGTAAATACCGTGTATAATAATAATAATGATACTGTTATGAACAAAAAATGTGCATTTATATTCAAAGAAAAAATATTAAGAAGAAATTAAGGTACTCTAAACTGTGCACAGAAAATGTAATGTTTTAATTGTTGTATATATGTAAATAATCTGTATGATAATAATAAAAATATTATTATTCAAACAATTATTATTATTAATCTTTTTCAAAACAATATTTTCTAAGATTTGTACATGATTACCCTGAGAAGCTGTGTCAAATACTTTTTCGAAAATCTGTGAGCAGAGGCAGAACTGTTTTTGTACAGCAAATGATTTTTTTGCATATTATTCAAGAGTGAAAAAAGTACAAGCGATGCAAGTTTAATATTGGGTGCTTATACTTTTTCACTCTGAATCCATATTGTTTCTCACCTATTATTTTATTCATCTTTTAATATCTGTACAATATTTTCTAATAAATAATTAGATAATTAGACATTAAACTAATTGTTCTGTAATCATCAGAATATCTCAGTGAATTGATTATTAGATTTTTTTCAGTTTTAGGCAAGACACCCGTAATCATATAATAAAGTTTTTAAAAATGTTACCTAGATAATATCTTTATATTTTATATTTGTAATGAAATATAAATCAGTGCTTTACGTTCCTTAATTTTTAAGAGAGAGAGATTTCCTTACTTCATATTCTCGTTATGTGCTATTAAATTTTCACCCTTTCCTGGATATAAGCCTTTGATATATTTTTCCTACTGTTCTAGGACGTCTGTCTCTTATATCAGCACATTCTCCTTTTTGTAAATTAACTATTTTAGCAGTTTCATCAGTCATCCATCCATGTTTCTTAATTTGCTTTATGGAGGTATTGTGCCTTTTAATTTTGGGCATCATTTCATTGAAGTCACGACAAGTTTTTATTATATCAGTTTCACCTTCATTTTCCACCATTACTTTGATTCCTATATAATTACAAAACCTTTAACGTATGTATACTGCTGTCCATTTTTTATCAGTGACCATGCAGTCTTATAAATTCAAGTTCGCTGGGCCTCTTAAAGTGTCCCAGATGGCGTGAAGCAACGCGCATGCAAAGATAGGGTATGGCAGCACAATTCCAGTTTACCTGATGCCACCGTGCATTTGTGTGTGTGTGTGTGTGTGTGTGGTGAGAGACCGAATTTATGAGCAATTTGAATCGAACTTTTCCTTCATATCCTGACTCATCTCCAGTGGATTCTCTTTTTTGACTCACCTCTGCTTTATTACGTACAGAACGAATACTAAAAACTCCCGAATGCCTGTAGAATCGATATAAGCATTCCAATGATCTGATCACCGTAAACTTATGAAAGGGATAAAATCGAATTGAAATTGTATATCATATATTCGAAGTATGTGTCTAATCCTGAAGGAGCTCAGATATGAATGTATACATTGCTATACTTGTAAAAGTGTTTTATCAAAAAAAAAAAAAAAAAACTGTTCAGAGAACCGTAGACTCGTCAGGAATTCATGGTAGGCCAATGAAAACCTTTGTTTCCATTTTTCTGTTCGGATTTCCTCATAAAATAAGGAATTCTGAACCTTACAATTTGACCGAACTAGACTTGTCTAAAATCTTGAAGGATGGATCTATCTCCACAGGAACAAAGTTGCAGATTCTGGATGTAGCTGTCTTTTCAACAGCGACTGATGGGTGTGAGACTACGAATCTAAAGAAGTCTGATATCATATACTGAAAGACGGTCAAATGGATGGGTCCTAGAAAGGATCGCAGAACTTTAAGGCTCCTTAAATATATTAACATTAGAAAGCTGAAATAATTTGGACACATTGAAAGGATGGAAGGAGAAGTTCTCAAAACAATAATAGAAAGTCCCTGGAAAAGAGGAAGGGACAGACCCTCAATGAGATGGATGATGGATCATGTGTCTGGAATGACTTATCTTCAAAGAGTTAGCTTCTCCAGAATGGCATAAGAAAGGACCGCCTGGCGAGGACTGGTGTCGAACATTACCAAGAAACGGAGTGTGCATACGGCATCAGTCCAATGAGCTGATGGCTGGGTGGATAGTGTAGCATCAAAAAAGTGTTAAAGAAGCGAAGTACTTCAATGGTTTATAAATCACCCTCATTACTGGAGTTTTCTTTTGTCATAATGAAAATCCACACTACAAGCATTGCAATACGGGGAAATTGGTAATGAGATAAATTAAGATATCCAATTCACCATCATCATCATCATCATCTCATCCGCTTGATAAAGGTTTGAGTTCACTAAGAAGAATGGTTCTCCACTTATCGTGATCTTTGGCCATCTCGGTCATGACTCTATAACTGGGTAGATGAGAATGTTCTTTCAGCAACTTTATCCAAGTACTTCTTGGTCTGCCTCTAGGTCTTTTTCTTCCTATATATCCATTCAGAGCTAAATATGGGAGTCTATGAGGGGCCATTCTCTGGATATGACCAAACCATCTCAGTTGATGCTTAATGATTGTATCTATTATGTCATCTGGGAAGTTTAAATCTATTTTGACTTGATCATTAGTCTTGTGTTGTATCCATTAATTTTTCTGACGCATTTCATTTGAAATGCTTGAAGTTTCTTGATTGGTTATTGAGTTAATCTCCAGGCTTCTGAAGCATAAGTAGCCGAGGGGATGATAATTGTTTTATATAATTTTAATTTTAGACTTGTTGGGATTTTTTTATTTTTCCATATTTTATTTAGTTTATTCATGCTGGTCCATCCTAGGTTTAGCCTGTGTTTTACTGTTTCCATATTGTTGAAGTTACTAGAAATGAGACTACCAAGATAAACATATTTATTAACTTGTTTCAACGGGTGATTTTCGAGATTTATGGAAATATTTTTTTCTTCTCTACCTATCTTCATTATTTTTTTATGAAGATTTATTTTCATACCATAAGTTTTACAGGAGTCATTTAGAATATTAATAGTTTTTTCTAACTGTGATTTAGAATCTGCTAGGATAATGATATCATCAGCGTATTTTATGTGATTAATGTTGGTACCATTGATTTTATACCTGGTTCATCAGCTATGGTTTTACAGACTTTTAGGAAGATGATAAAGAGGTGAGGTGAGAGAGGGTAACCATGTATTACACCGTTCTTAACTCTGAAATCCTTGGTTTTAATGTTGTTCGTTTTAACAAAAGCTTTGGTGTCTCCATAATAATTTGTAATAAATGTTGAAATATCCGAATCCATTTTTACGTTTTTCAAGGTAGTGATAAATTTTTTTCTATTAACTGAATCAAAGGCTTGCTTGAAATCTATAAAACATCAGTACGTGGGCAGGTTGTATTCCCAATATTTTGCTATATTATTAATGGTGAAGATGTGGTCTATAGTGGATCTCTGTGGCCTGAATCCTGAATCCTCTATGACTTTTTCTGTAAGCACCTGTTCTCTTTTGTATAATTCGGATGAATAGTTTATAACTATGACTTAAGAGTTGGGTCTATAATTTTCATATATTATTTTGTCTCCTTTTTTGTGAATTGGTATAATAACTCCTGTTTTCCAGTCAGTTGGAATTACTCCAGCATAAAGAATTTGATTAAATAATTTTATTGAGAAGTTAATGGCTTCCTTGCCATCATATTTCTAGAGTTATATTGACTTCATATTTGCACGTAGCTTTCGAAAGTTTCATTTGGTTTATTGCATTTATAATTTTTGCTGGAGTTATGGGTGGTGCCTTTTCATATATCATCTCTTCTGTAATATTTTCCTCCTCATATTCTTTTTGAAATAATGTTTGATAGTAGTTCTTCCAAATTGTTTTAATATTTTGTATTGATCCAGTTTCTAGATTGTATTAATCTTTCATTGTTAGTGGTTTATCTTTATAGATCTTAGTTAATTCTTTTATACTTTTATATACAGTTTTATTGTCATTTCTTTTATTACCTTCTTCGCACAGTTTTGCTTTTTCCTCCAACCAATTATTTTTTAGCAGATATGAACATTTTATCAATTTTGTTTTTAAGATTCTTATAATGTTGTTTATTTTCTTCTGTATTTTTTATATTTAATATATGCTTCGCTGTTCTTTTTTCTTCTAAAGTATTTAAAATTTCAGGGGTTATCCATTCATGATTTGGCTTTGTTTTTTGCAGTACTTGTAACAATTTTATTTTACCTTGATGCCATGTATTTTCTATATTATCATAGGTTAATCGTTTAAGCTCATTCCCTATTAGTGTTTGATAGTTGTCCTGCATAAATTTCTCTTTCAGTTTTGGCAGGTACATTTTGTTGATAAGAGCTCGTGGTTTACGATACTTGAATTTTAGTTTACTTTTTGCCGCAAGCAGTTCATGGTCAGTGTCGAAGTCTGGAGTTTTTAAAGTTCTAACATTTTGCACTGATGATTTCTAATTGCGTTTGATTAAAATGTAATCAGTACAGTTCTTTATTGTACCATCTGGTGAGGTTCATGTGTATTTATGGGAAGGTCTATGGAAAAAAGGGTATTACAGATAAATAGATTATATGCTTTATAAAATTCTAATAATCTTTCTCTTCTTTCATTTCTGTTATCAACTCCAAACCTGCCCATCTCATCTTCCATGTCTGGGGTTAACTTCCCAATTTTGGCATTAAAATCTCTTATCACGATTAATATATCTTTCTTATTAGTCTTATCTATTAAATCTTGCAACTCATCATAAAAAGTGTCGATTTTTTCATCTTCATGTGACTCGTCGGGGGCGTAGATTTGAATTATTATAAAGCGAAAATTTATCTCTTTACCTTTTAATCTAATACCTATCATAGCGATATCCAATTAGTGATTATTATTAAGCATTTAAAATAATTATATTTTATTTTAAAAGTATGGTACTTTAAAATCAATGAGATTATTGGGCTGATTACGTACATCAGAGATCTTAAACTTTTTCATTCCGAAAAGTTGAATCCGCAGTCTTTAGAAAAAGATTGCATTTTTGTGATAGAATCAGAACCAACAAATCATCGCGTAAAATATCACTTTATCGCTTTGGTAGAAATTCTAACCCTTAGTTACATGAATAAAAATATTAAGAAATTCATGTATCAGAAAAAAAATGATTAAAAACCCCTTACAAAGAGTTAACTTTGATATCTGTGAGGCTTTATATGGAAAGAAATTTTCATCACACAAATTTATTATCTGACTCTTCAATAGCAATAATTTAAGAGCTCCAAGGACGTTTTATATCTGGTCGCAGAGAGTGGCTGAAACTGCATTCGTTGGATTATAGATATAAATGATTGTGAAACAATAAAAAAGGGAGTGCAGAAAATGGAGATATTTAAGACTAAAACTACTTTTAGCTAGTGTCAGTAAGGAAAACTGTTCGATTTATGGCAACTTACATAACTCACTCTAGCTGATAGACTGAGATTTCTAAAGAAGAAGAAAGAACTCCTGCATGAAGCCGAACAATGGAAGTTGCATCATATTCTTTCATTAACTTAGAAAAATGATTCTATGAAACCATGTGCAAGATATTTATTCCTTGCCATGGATTAGTTTGCAAAATTTAATTATGAGCGTTCTTGAAAGCTTTATTGAAATCTATTTTATTAGATTGAAAAGTCCATCTGAAACTGGGAACAGCTACAATTATAATGACTTTATAATCTCTGGGCCACTAAACAAGGAGAATAACGCCTTTCTATTGTCATTCCCTATGGACCTACAAGTTAAGATGCTGAGCTATTGTAGACATATCGTGCGTAATAACCATGCCGGATAGCTATAACGACACACTGGAGGAAAGAAGCGAAGGATATAACACGAGGGGTACACAAAGAAGAAGATTTAAAGATAGCATTAGGCAGATTTACTAGTCCTAATAGACTGCACGAAAATGCAGTAAATTCTAATGGTGTGAGCTTATGCTAGCGTGCTTATGAGAATGCGTGCAAGTGTTAAGATCCGCAACGATTTTGGAAGGCATACAATTGGAAAAGTAGGTGCAGATTTCAGAAATCCTGTCTACTTTCTTTCTGATAATATCCACCTTTGCTTTTATTTACTAAGAAGCACTCTATGGCAACGAGGACATCCAGAAAAATAAATAAAATCGGGGCACAAATGATAATCCTAAAGCTAGTTATTTGAATAACAAAGTATCAGAAGATTCAATAAAAAAAGAAAAAAGAAATGAATACAGAGGATCAGAACAGCAACCACTTTCCAGATGTTTCTGACAAGTGGGAGAGAATACGTTACGCGCACTAAATATAGTTATATTGGGTAACACCACAGCAAGTACATATATGATATTCTCAGTTATGTGAAAGTATTAAGTTGTACAATACTATTGGCTGTGATATTCTTTCTCTCTGATCGCACTTTCTCCCTTTCATTATTCAACGTTTCCAACTGTGTATTGTTGTTTGAGATGACAATCACACATTTTTCTTGGCTAATAATGTTGCTTACAGTTGATTTTGCATACTTTCCTTTAGTTTGTAATACCAGAAGTGAGCTGTTTTGACTATTCTTCCTTCAAGATGACCACTGGTTCATGTACTGTTGTTGAACAAACTGGTCTGGTTTGCAACCGACTTTTTTCTACGTCCCAAAGCTGTTTTGTTCGGATCAGATCAGAAACTGTAGATTAAGGTAGCCTTTATACAGCGTTCTCCTCAAACCACGAAATGGCACATGCAGTGAACTATCGTGTTGAATGAGACATTGGTCTGTTCTTTCAAATCGTCACAATACAGGTAACGAAATTTTTCAGAAGAGTTGCATATATGTCCGTTTGGCTTCATCCATCAAGTTATCAGACACAGCGAATGCATATAAGCAGCAAACAGATTCAGATCATTAATTCTATGCCAGCAAATTTATAGTTGGGAAGATGCACTTGTACCTTATGAGTTCTCCCAACATCCACCATCACACCTGCCTATTTTACAGGAAAAAGATATAGTATGATTTGTCACTTCGTATCACGGAATTTCATATGATCTAAGGATCAGTCATGATGTCCATTATTACTTTCCAGGCTTGACTTATGTGCAGCTACCCTTCTGAAACTGAGGCTGTGTAGATTTTTACGCACCGTCTTCCTATTAACCCGAATCTCTGTAGAATCAATGAAATTTTGGTTAGTCTATTCCAGAGATGAAACGACTAACCAAAATTTCATTGATTCTACAGAGATTTTCGTAACACCTTTACAGGTAGGCTTAGTTACTTTACTGGTCCTTCTTCTGCATTGTTGTTTGGCTTATGCTATTGCTGACAGGTGATTAAATTTTTTACCAATATCTTGAATGGCTACATAAGCTACAAGTAATCAAGATGATATCCTATGATAACATATAAACATATACACTTTGTTTGTGTCATACATGTCACAAAGGACTATACAGTACATATCAATATATTTCAGTCATAAACAGAGAAGCTTCGATACTGACAATACTCATTTCAGCATTGTATGCGAGCGAGCGCATCATATTCTTATTTTCCTTTGCGTTTTATGCTCGGCTGCCTGTCACGACTACATCCATCAGGAATGGGACAAAGTACCATCTTCTGTTTATTACCATTTAGCGGAAAGTCTACCAAAGCGCATGAATTCCGTAATCTCCAAAGTGGCCTAATAGTGCATTGAAGTTCGAGAAAATTAAGTATAAAATATGTATATGACCTAAACTTATGTGCTATGCATATAAGTTCAAATAGTAGCTGCTCCTTTCTAGAGTGAAGCTGGGTGCATTGGCATATCCCTCAGTGACATTTTAAATTTCCCCAGAGGAATCCTCTACCTTTGTTATTTAGAATTACGGTCGAAGTAACTAAATATCTAAGACCAATCAGTATATTGTGTGTTTTTGTATGGCCGGCATTCCTCAACAGAAATTCCTAAAATGGCTAACCATGGTTTGCATCCAGATATCTATGTTTGGAACCAGACTATGGTTGACTGAGTTTTCAGCCTTACTCAATACGTATTAAGTGCGCCTTATATTAATATATAAGGTAACTTATATATCTAATAACTAATATAATTTGTATAATTCGTATATCTCATAGCATTATAACAGTTGGATCATATCACAGCTACAAATGTCGCTTCATATTTAGGAAAATTAAAGAAAAAAGTTATATTTTTTCACATTAATTCATGTTTTCATTCATAATTAATTTAAAGTTGTCTATAATTATTCGCCAATAATAAATAAAAATGAAAGACAGTGCTCTGATATATAATATAATTTTGTTATTTTTCTGAAATTAAGAGGTCAAGATTAAATGTTTTTTTAATAACGACTCCAAAGAATTAAGATGAGGAACGTTTCCCTTTTTCCCTGTACGCGAAGTCTAATTTTTGCAATTCCATTTCGTCCTGTAGTCAGTTCTGGTAATATGCCGCGGTATATTATTGTGTTCATAATCACTTGTGTGATTTAACCAGAACTTTCGCAGCTTAAAATACGGTATATCCTATCAACACGGAATCCTTCATAATAGGATATACTGTATTTTTCCGTGTATAATCCGATACCTTTTTCTACAATTTTTAGAACAAAAATTGAGGGTCGTCTTATACACAGGGTGGTAACAGGTTGAGAGATCTCGATTGCCGTGACGAAACTGCCGGTACCTTGTCTCCGCGAACATCCTTCCGCCAATCACTAGCCTTTGTTAACTCTGTCGACTGACGTCATTACAGCTGATTTTGAATAAACCAATCAGAACTCTGAAAGCATTCATACGTCTGCAACTCGTTGGCGGGGTAGGTTGATGCATTAACGATATTTTGAGCACTAGCCCATAAAAATTTTCGAAAATAAAAAACGATTGTCATATAGTTCAAAATTCAAGTTAAATGTCATCAATTATGCAAAAGAACATGGAAATAAATCTTCAGAGAGACTGTTTGGACCTCATCCCACTGTGTGTATGATTAGAAAGTGAAGAAACCAGCAAATGGCCAAACTTGGAGCAGAGTTTTATGACTTTGATTATGCAGCAGCGCCAGAGTGGGATATGTGTGTCAACCGAGCTTATTCAATATGAGGCAAAATGATGTTTCAACTTCACGAGGAGAGAAGGGTTGGCCATGAGATTTGGTTGGCCCAACCAACTAACTTGGTTGGCCCAGAAAATGCATCTTAAATGTTTCTTTAAAAATGCATCTTAAATGTTTCTTTAAAAATGCATCTTAGTATGTATCTTAAAAATATTACAAAATATGACTTAATTACTAAATATACTTTGAATATTTAAAAAAATATAAAATGTGTTCAGATATTGATTTTTTAATTTTGGGTTCGAAAAAGTAGGGTTCGTCTTATACATGGAAAAATGCGGTAATGTTTGTCGTCAATTTCCCACGCACTCCAACAAAGGGTGTGTTCTACTCGGAACATTGAAAAGCGTCCCTAAACCATAATACCACCGCCATCATAACACTTGACAGATATCAAGCTGAATTCTATTAAATAAGCTTCCAAACAAGACCATCTTATTTAAATGAAGTGTTAATTTGTCATGCCTTACTAGAGTTTATTAACTGCTTGCTGTTCAATAACACGATGCAAGTCGACCTCGAGAATCGCTTGGGCTGAAGTTTGGATTATAAGCAGCAGCGATTTCATGACTACGAAGTTCAGAACATAATATTCTAGAGGAAAAACCTCTACAGCTGTGAACTCCTTTTCTTTATAGTTTAGTGAACTCACTAATACACGGGGTAGGAAAGCACAACTATTTTCAGAACTCTCTTGTCCATTTTTGTTGACAAGAAACCTAAGAAGCATTCAGGGCACTTTGATCTGTCTCAGTATTTCTTGAGTTTTGTTCTGCTGAATATATTTCCATCTTTTAATGAATTGCATTTAACGGCCGGATTTCTTCTCGAATGATCAGACTGAGCTGCAATCGTATATTCTGATTGATAACATCCTTGATTAAATCTTACTGAAGTCTGCTGACACTCGAATAATGTGTACATCACTAAAGTCAATTAGCATTCTATCATTTATCTCTATTTCTTCTGCCAACAATTTTGTCATTGCTATGAATTACTTTTTTTTTTTTGAAAACAGTCATGTGCACTTGTAATTTCAGCAGCTTAACGTAATCTTTGGTGTATGTATTATGATCATTTCTGTCTCCATTTTTAATTTGCTCTCTTCATTAAACACTGTGCCTAAATAGCTGAAATGTAGAAAGTTTCTTCACTTGGCTATAAAATAATTTAAAAATGCGAAGAAATTATTTTTGTTTAATCCTTTATCCAAGTGCAAGCAAACAAATTTTGCGCGTGAGGTTTCTTCACTACTTTGCTACTTGTTTATAGAGGCTAATAATTTCACATTAACCGCCTTAGTAATGTTTCAAAGAGTATGAAAATACCATTTTCAAAAATGGTATTTTCATACTCTTTGTATTTTGCTGGTGATTTTTATACCAAATTTGTGCAGTTACACAACTTAAAGAATGCTGAAGACCTGTACGCGATTTATTTAGTAGTATAACATTATTTTCGTAAATTAAAGAACTGCAATTAACATCTCCAATTTCATGTCAGGTCTAATAGTAGTAGTATTATGAGAGAAAGTAGGTTCATTCGTTCATTTCATTTCATATGGTGATTCAACGGCCATGAACCCCTTTTACGGGGAGGTACGGCACCACCTCAATCCCCCCCTATTTTTATCCGGGCTCGGGACCGGCATAGCTGACAATTCAGACCTATGGCTGGAGGGATTGGCTTAAGTATTCCTGACTGTATCCGTGTGTGTTCACGGGGACGGTTTGCCTGCTTGCGGGATGAAAATCCCCAGATAAACTGGGGGAAAAACCTTGCTGTCCACGCCCAAGACCAGAACTTGGCTATGGCTGAGGAAGATCCTTAAGCTTCTCACGTCGCCGACGAGAATCGAATCTAGGACACTCCTTTCCAGGCATATGGTTGCGAAGCGCATAGCCACTAGGCTAACGCGCGGACATAATGTAGATGATGAATAAGAGTGGAGATCGGGTGCACCACCTGATTTAGCAATCTAACCGCCTTCATGTATTTCCTTCAGTTCTAACTGTTGACTTACAACTTAAATATGTATTATATATTGCTCTATTTGTTCCATTAATCCGGTATAATTGTAATGTTGTTAACAGCTGTTCTCTTGGTACCTTATATACTTTTTCCAGATCTACAAAACGCAAGTACAGTTCTTTGTCATTATCCCACGATTTCTCAACTATTTGTCCTAAAGTGAAATCTGATGCTGACAGTTTCTATTTGGCCTGAACGAAGTTTATTCTTTCTTTCTTTTCGAAGTTTCTGTTCAACATTTTTTCTTAGTCTCTTCATAAGTATGCGTCCATAAATCTTACGTGCTCAATAGGAAATTTCCTCTCTAATTATCATATTCAGTTTTATTTCCCTTTTATAAATTAGTACTATGAGAGCTTTACTCCAATCATATGCAATATTAGACCTTATGACTAGGCATCTGAAATACACCTGCTTTGCGGCCACTTGCATAGCTTTTATATCTCTATTTGAGCATTTCTGGTGGAACATCAGCTGCCTTCCCGCATTTCAGGCTGTCGATCACAGCAGAATAAACTAGCTTCATTTTGTTGCTTGCATAACATCAAAGACAGATAAAAAAATTAAAAAAATCCTCTTTCTAGCTGCATCCATGATGCGTTCAGTTACACAATGGTCAAGATTGCTTATGAGACAACGGGCAGAGAGAAAACTTCCCTTCCTGAAACTTCAAGTTTTATAGAGATCAGCACCATTCCTAGATCCTAATGTTCTTTTTCTTTTCTGATACGTGTTTATTGAGTTTGAAAATGTTTTTAATATTTTACGAGTATTATGAACAAATCTGGAAGGCTATGAATTGTTCAGTGCCATGCTCAAACTGAGAATGCATCCTTTGAAGGAAAAGAAACGTTTAATTATAGTCTACTTGGTAAGATCTTGATGAAGATGTATGGTAAGAACAAGTACCTCTCATGGACGACTGTAATGCTAACATTGGTACAAAGTCCAACCTTAAATAAACCTTTCGTGGGTGTGAGCCACGTAAAATAATGAGGAGCTGGAAAATATTATTTGTAAGCAGGAGAGAAACGTAAAAATGTCGAATAATTGGCGGAACAATGTTGTAAATATAACTTGTTAAATAGGTGGCATAATCTTCCCGCATAAGAGAATACATGAAGTAGCCTATGTGTGTCACTCCATGGCAAAACACAGAATCCAACAGATCCCGTTGCCATCAACCAAAAGTGCAGAAAAATGTTATTGGATGACATAAGTAAATAAGTGCTGATGTTGGATCACATAATCATATAATAATTGGATCTATGCAGTTGTCTTTGATAATGTGAACATTGGAAAACACTTAAACAGAAAGTTGACATTGTTAAATTACAAAATGCCGACGTCTGTAAGGAATTTAAAATAAACTTAAATATAGACAGCATAAATTTGGATGGACATGATAATATAAGGGATGATGATAAAGAGGCTAGGTGGAAGAAAGAAAAGTCATTACGACACTGCGGAACATGTTGCAGGATATGCTAAAAGAAAAAAAAAGAAGAAGCATGGTTATCAATGGAAACCTGGAGTGTGTGTAATGGAAAGAAAACAAAAACCTGCTGAAAGCTGAAATTACATGTGGTGCAAAAATTCCCTTCCAAGAAGAAAATGACTTAAAGAAGTGCTGGGGACAATAAATGCCAATGGTCTGAAGAACTGGCGTTGAGGTCGAAACAAGCTGCTGACAAATATAATAAGAGTTTACAGAATTAGGAGAAGTTTTACTGCAGAAGATGTGCAAAAGAATGTTCTAGTTAAGAATTTAAATGGAAAAATTCTTGTATTAACGGAAAGTGGAGGCAATACTTCAGTGAAAATTTAAGTAATTATGGTTAGAAATAAAAAAAAGAATTTGTGCATTAAAACTTGATAAAACTCACCATCTATATTAGAAATAAAAGAGGCTTATCGGAGAAATGAAAAATGGAAAAGCTGCAGGACATAATAATTACTAATAATTACTGAAAGTATAAAAATTGACATCAGAACTATTTGCTCTATCCCCTGTTTCAAGATACTTGACGAAAAAAAAAGACATTCTCTAATGAGTGGATACAAGCATAATAGATTTAGGAAACAATTGGAGGAGAATAAACCTGCTATGTGTTATTAGTAGAAATTTTTGAAGATTTCCTCTGAGTAATATTTAACAGTTTCGATGAAGGCATGAGAAGAAAGAAGTTTGTCTTCAGGCCAGTTGGATCTTGTATATAACATACTAACACCTTAAGAATAATAATTTAAATCTCGTGAATTAACACTTCTTTATATTTATTGTTTGATAATTATGAAAATAAGCCTTCGATTCCCCTGTAGAGAGAACACTTCAAAATAAAGGGATACCACAGAACCTCATAATGGAAGGTTAGAATAATCAAATATCCTATTGCTGATGATGAGTATTGGTCATAACCCGTTCAAACTTTATCTGCAGTACGATAAGGATGCGCACTATCTTTCTCATTATTTATATTGGTGCTTGATCATGTTCTAGAAGATACGGAAGTGACACTTACTAGGAAATAGCATGCAAAAATAAATGAAACTCTGAGTGATCCGAATTATGCAGATGATGCGTTTCTAATTGCTCACTGACATGTAGATTCCGAAATGAAATAACCAGAATTATACATATTTTATTATAAGAATTTCGGTATATTTACAGGAAAAGAATTGCAATCACGTGAATGCCTATCAATGTTCTTTTATTTATAATACACTTAACATGAGTCTGCATAATCAGCCGTTAAATAGGAAGCAGTAAATTTCTTAAATCCTATTTTATTGTTAAGAATGCTACAGAATGTAGAAGACAAAAACAAGGAAGAAGAAAAGGAAAATTTAGTTTGCGTTGTATCAGAACCTTGTGTAGACTCCTTCCACAAGGGGAAGATCCAGTGTTATTATTTTCTCCTTCTATCACTGAAACGAAAGTCTCATTTTATCGCCCTTGAGGATTATAAGAAGAAAAAACAGATTTCAAAATAAAATAATAGAAAAATCCCCAAAGGGGCCATAAAATCTTCGTATAGCCGTTGGTAATAAAACTGCAGGCGCTGATTATTGGTAAACTGAAACCTTCTCTTTCTAGAAAACGGCGGGGAAGGCTTTCACTTTCCTTTAAAATAACAGTTACAGGTAAAAAGCAACACAAGTGGTTCCTGTCGAACAATACTATACGGATTCACTTCGTTGAATTGCTTTAAAACGAACCGCTTCTATACCACACCTCCTAAGTAGAGTAGATCACGAAAAAAAAAATCTGCTCACACTTGCACACAAAAAATATAAGAAAAAATGATGGTGTTTGGTTTTTCGTTCTGGAAGGAACTCAGTTTGAATTTTGTTTATAACAGGATTGCAACAGTCAACCGGCGAATTTTGATCTGACATCAGTTACTGTTCTCTGTAGTCCTAACATGACTCGTCGTTTCATTACTGCCTTACATGTATTTAGAAAACTTTAAAATGGTGAACATTATTTATGCACAAGGATATAAAGATAAAACAGATCGTGTGTGTGAGAGATAGTGGCTGTAGTGAGTTAGTCTGGTGAGAGAGAGGAGATAGTCAATTAACCGAACTGTCCTCTTTAACAGTATCACGAATTTTTGGGTAGGTTTCTGGCGCATCACCTAATATATGAGATCGGTATTCTGAGATTTATACGGAGGGAGTAGATGGACATGCGAAAAGAAACGGCTTGAGTGTAAAAGATATCCAGGCATTTTGAGACTGATGAAGCTGTAAATGAGAGATCAGGTCTTGTCCTGAGCTGGTCACCATTGGCATGGGGAGCTGAACAAAAATCATTTTAGAAGGAAAAAATACATGACCGCGCGTTTGGTACTTAAGATGACCAACCCACTGAAGGATGGTACCAATATTTGTATTTAGATTACTGGTTGTAGAATATCTTGAAGTTTAAGATGTTTGAGAATTGGAAGGTCAGTCAAATGATTAGGAGAATAGCTTGGATTATCATCAGAAAATCTGTGTGGACCTAAGGTCATTGAAAGGGCATTTATGTACAAGAAAAACAAGGCACGATACAACAGCCCTGAGGAACACATCGGCATTGGAGGAAAATGTAAAAAATTGAAGAGGAGATCTGAAGCAAAAACATCCTTTATAATTGGTAATCAAAAAACTGGCTATCCAGTTGCAAAAGGTGAAATGGCCATTAAATGGTAATTCGCTGAGACAATATGTAGATCCTATCAGAGCCAAGCCTATAGAAATGTTTAAGTATGAAGTGTAAGCTGACGTCTCTGCAAACCTTTTTCAAGATGGAAAAAGAATATCCGCAAACGATATTCTTTGGAGAATCCATACTGATGAATCCCAGGTTATGTTAAAGAGCACACGGATAAGTTTCTTAATCATCTATAGTTTTCCTTTTCTAATTTAATTACAATGTATACTTTATTTGTAAGCTCTATTATAAACCTTATACGATCATACTTTCTCTGAAACTCATTTTGCAATTAATGATAACAGTAAAGCATATATGAGGCATTTGACACTTGTTCTACAGTTTCTTCGAATAAATATACGATTACTGGTAACCAAAGAATGTTCCTAAACATCAAGAAGTTCATTATCTTTATCTTAGACTTATTGTATAGACGAAATAAAGTTCCAAGGTTAAAATACGAAAACGAAATATTGAATGTGTATGAATTAATATTTGCCTGCCTCCTTATTGGAAAAGTCAACCACAGAGATTACGAATTCGAAACTCATTAAGGCAAGGACATTTGTAATAAGCCTTCTCTGGATGAAATAACTTGTTCAACTTCTTAAATTTATTAGGATTGCTTAAATAATTCAAGCAAAGAGAAAATAGCATCGAAATCAAACTTACATTGATGGAAGCCTTATGGAAGAAAATCAGCTTTAAGATTTAATTTTTTGTTGTTATTTATTCATAGATCTATAGTTTTTTTAATGTTGTGCCCATATACAAGAGGTTGCTTGATCAACCATCTATATGTATATACAAGATTATATATAGACATCTAAACACCTAGGAGTTTTGAGGGAATGGTTATGAGCACACAGGAAGAAAAAATTGAAATATGAGGATTGTTTGTTATCTCTTTCTTTCTTTCTCTCCAAAAAAGCTATGTTCACTTATTCTTATCAAATATAAGAAGTTTGAAGAAACACAAAACAAAAGACTTAAACAGGTTGATTTCTACTTGATTTCTCCTAGACCGAAAAATGTGTCCTTATCCTCTCAGATCGTAGGAGCAGCTTTATTTTTAAGTTAACTCCACCCAGGAATGCCTGTAAACCTGCAGTATATTATGACTGTGGGCGGGCTAAGGATTGTTTTAAGTCCTGAAACTTTTCTCTGATGAACACAGTTTCAGGACTTTTTCAAGCCACTCTTGGCATCCTGTCAGCTGGGCATTGGTCTACCACCAGTAGATTAAGGACTGTCATAAATATCTGGATAGTCATAATTAGCTGGATTCGAAACTGCTACTTGTTGGTTTAGAGCGGATACGCTACAACTCGGCCACCCAGGCTTCCACTAAAATCCATCATCAGAGACCTCCAGGGAGTCAAGAACTCATCAAGGAAGGTTATACATCACCCATATAACCATCAAGGAAGGTTATACATCACTCATCAAGGAAGGTTATACATTGGCATGGGGAGCTGAACAAAAATCATTTTAGAAGGAAAAAATACATGACCGCGCGTTTGGTACTTAAGATGACCAACCCACTGAAGGATGGTACCAATATTTGTATTTAGATTACTGGTTGTAGAATATCTTGAAGTTTAAGATGTTTGAGAATTGGAAGGTCAGTCAAATGAGTAGGAGAATAGCTTGGATTATCATCAGAAAATCTGTGTGGACCTAAGGTCATTGAAAGGGCATTTATGTACAAGAAAAACAAGCACGATACAACAGCCCTGAGGAACACATCGGCATTGGAGGAAAATGTAAAAAATTGAAGAGGAGATCTGAAACAAAAACATCCTTTATAATTGGTAATCAAAAAACTGGCTATCCAGTTGCAAAAGGTTAAATGGCCATTAAATGGCCATTTCACCTTTTGCAAATTCCTCATACCTTTTCTGAAACTCATTCAAACTAGATGAACTCGCTACTTCAGCAGGTAAACGTATTCACTCACTCACTGCTCGGAGAGGAAACTCTACCTCAGCCCTTTTTAAACCACGAACAAATTTAACTTCCATAGATGATCCCTTGTTCTCTCCTCACCTTCCACATAACGTAAAATTTCGTCAGAGGTTATGGGTGATGTAGGATATCAGAGGATATCCTACATCACCCATTCAGAAGTTTACACACCATTATATCGTCCCTTTTTCTCCTATTAACTAGAGTCTGTAGTTCACATACTCTCAATCTGCCCTCATAATTGGGAATATTCCGTAATCACAATATAATCTTTATAAGTCATATTTGCACCCTTGCAACAGCTTTATTGCCACCGATCCCAGAAAAACAAATCTGTACACAGTAGTCGAGGTGCAGTCTTATTAAGTCCTTGTAAAGAAGCAAAAACTTCCTTATCCTTACATGTCAAGGTTAGCTTCAACATTGCAATTATCCTCTGAATTGAATTTGCAGTTTTTTGCTATGTGACCTTTGAACTTCACATTCCTATCCATTTTAACACTAAGCCTTACCAGTTTCTTGAAGCATAACCCCGCTAATGTATGTCGTTGGATATCTCATCGCACCAAAGTGCATAACTTTACACTTATTAACATTCAATTGATAGCCATTAAGATTTGCCCAAATTTCTAGCCTGTTCAAATGATTTTGTAAGTGCTGAATATTAGCAGCATTCCTGATTTCCCTTCTTATCTTATCAGCAAACAATTGATAGACTGAATACTAGCCCAAGGACTAGTATTAAACCTTAAACCTGGAAGATTCACACCCACCGTACACCACGTTTTGATTACATCCACTTATCCAAGTCAAGTGTTTATATTCCAATCCCTTATTCTCTAGTTTATGTAACAGCCTTTCATTTGCGCTATCAAATGCCTTAGCACAATCCAATCTGTTTCCTTTATCCGACCAACCAGTAATATTATTATAAAATATGAGCAAATTGCTAAAACATGACCTCCCTTCAGCCAACCCATGCTGTTCCTCGGAGAGTTTAATTTCTATGTGCGAGCTTTACAAACTTCTCTAAAAGTTTCACTACCACTCCATTAATACTTATAGGTCTGTATTTATTAAATGTGTACAGTGAAATTCAATATATAAATTCTTTTGAAATTAATGTATATGTCATATAACATACATCCAGTTCTATATTAAAAAACCTGTGTATTTCTCCTCTTTTATTAAGAGATCTTTCTCATTCGTCTTATCCATGTCTCAAGTAAGATTTTTACCTGTCTTCTTGAGTCTTATCGATCTACGACCATTTTTCCCTTATTTGTGAGCACATGCTTGTTTTTCACCTAGTAATTAGAGAAAGAGAGAGACATTAAATGTTTAATTATCTAATTATGGGGCTTTAAATGATACAAGCTTCACATTGCTGACAGGGCCACATCGTTTTCCGAACACGACAAAGAACCTCTCTAGAAATTTGACCTTTTTTCCAGTTTTTCTGTTTAGTTTCTGTGTGCGAGTTTTACCAACTTCTCTAAAAGCTTCACTACCACTCCATTGATACTTATAGGTCTGTATTTATTAAATGTGTACAGTGAAATTCAATATATAAATTCTTTTGAAATTAATGTATATGTCATATAACATACATCCAGTTCTATATTAAAAAACCTGTGTATTTCTCCTCTTTTATTAAGAGATCTTTCTCATTCGTCTTATCCATGTCTCAAGTAAGATTTTTACCTGTCTTCTTGAGTCTTATCGATCTACGACCATTTTTCCCTTATTTGTGAGCACATGCTTGTTTTTCACCTAGTAATTAGAGAAAGAGAGAGACATTAAATGTTTAATTATCTAATTATGGGGCTTTAAATGATACAAGCTTCACATTGCTGACAGGGCCACATCGTTTTCCGAACACGACAAAGAACCTCTCTAGAAATTTGACCTTTTTTCCAGTTTTTCTGTTTAGTTTCTGTGTGCGAGTTTTACCAACTTCTCTAAAAGCTTCACTACCACTCCATTGATACTTATAGGTCGGTATTTATTAAATGTATACAGTAAAATTCAATATATAAATTCTTTTATATATTGAATCTTTCTCTTATCCATGTCTCAAGTAAGATTTTTACCTGCCTTCTTGAGTCTTATCGATCTACGACCATTTTTTCTCCTTATTTCAGAGCACATGCTTGTTTTTCACCTAGTAATTAGAGAAAGAGAGAGACATTAACTGTTTAATTATCTAATTATGGGGCTTTAAATGATACAAGCTTCACATTGCTGACACGGCCACATCGTTTTCCGAACATGACAAGGAACCTCTCTAGAAATTTGACCTTCTGTTAGCGTACCGCGCAAACCTCGCTATTTTCTTTATCTAGGGACCTTGCAGCAGTCGCTAACCGATGTTTTACTATCCTGTCGGCAGTCGTTTAATGACCTATGGCTGATCCCGTGCGATGTTTTAGGTTGTTTATCCTCACAGTGGAGAAGATCGAATGCTGAGCCAGGATACAAACTACAGGAACTAGTCCCACGCCATGTTACCTCTGGACTTCATATAAACGCCAAACACAGTGCAGGACCATTTACTACTCATTTTTAAAATAAACAGTACGCTAATGACCACACAAAAACACATACAGTGCACTGTTTTTTTTTCAAAAAATATACAAGAAAAACATGTTTCACTTTTAGTAGGCAGTAACGTCCACTCTAAACAATCATGTGAATTTGGTGTTCCTCTTGAATTTAAATTTAAATGTGAACAGCTTGCATTCTTTCTTTTTTTGTAGGTAGAGGGAAATCTTTTTGAGTCAATGATCTTCAAGTATCCGTTAACGTGACTTTCGACCTGCATTCCTACCCGCTGGTCACTCGCATAGCACGAGTACAAGAAGTACGAAGTATCCATAACATCAGGTACGTGTTTTGTCTTTTCAGTTTAGTGTTTGTTGTCCTCACTGCAAAAAATCCAAAATACTTAAAGCATGCATTCCTCACAAAATTGGGACTACAGCAACTCCGAAAAGAAAAGAAACTGCCTGCTTAGTGATTAAGGGCAATGTTGAGGTTCGTGGTTAAGAGCAACTTGCAATGTGGTTTGTCTGGTCTGTCAAATGCCTATCTTTAAAGACACGAAGTCTTTAAAAAGTTAAATCTGAGTTGTGTTGTAGTTAGATCGTTGAAGAAACAAGCAAAACAGTCAAAATATATCACTTAATAAAAGCAACTCTTTCAGAAACGTTTCATATAACTGAAATATCACATTAAGAAATAAGGGCGATGTAATACCTGGTCAAGAAACGACGCAGTCAGTCTCCTAAAAAATGCAGCAGTTCTTATGCAAAAACATCAGAACGAAATTAAAGGAAGCAGAAGAAAAGAACAAAAAAAAACATATGACTTCGTAAAATTTAGGGAAAAAAATTCTCACAAAAAAGTTCCATGTTTAATCTTTCGAAGCATTAATCTTTCTCCTAGAAAGAGAGTTTCTGAATTATCTAACCGTTAATTAACGACAGTATTAAATGTCTCATATGTTCATCGCCTCTCATTGGTTACAAAAAGTGACATAAAAGAACATTTATAATATCTTTTTAGAAAAATGAGAAGAGTAAGGCAACTGTAGAGGGATTTTCAGATTGATCATGCTACTAAAACGAATACACTTCTTGTGAAGATTCTGATCGCAGAGTACGAAGTCCGGTTTAAAAAATTAAGAAATGCAATTCACGTTTTTTTACGCTGAAAGAGGCCTGAAAAGTGTTGGGGATATTGAAGAGAAATGGCATTGTTTCATGTGGATCTAATAGAATAAATAAATAAATGAAAATAGCATTGTATGCAAAGAAAAAAAATTCTGTGCAATGCTATTCAATTAGTGTAATATTGAAAACAATAAATTTACTAAAGATGTTCATCACTACTAAAATATAAACCAAAATGTAAAATGAAAGCACTTAATTGGCTTCTGTGTTTGTAAGAAAAAATTAAAAGAAGGGAAAATGATTAATGAAAAGATGGAAACTCTTAATCACTCTTAATCAGTTGTGCTCTCTTGCCGATTCTCCTCCTATTACACAGATATTCTGTTTCTGACTACTTGTCTTTTATACGAATATTTTTTTGAGTATTATCTATCCCGATTGACATTAGTAATTCTTATCATTTCTGTTGTCAGCCACCACGTTTTGCGTTCGAATTACACCCTTCCAGAGCGAAATAATTTATTCTCATACATGTCTTACTTTTGTGCTTTTACATTTTAATTTTACATTATTAAAATGCAAGTTTAATTGCTCGGTATTTAAAGGAGAACACATGAAAGTACGTACACGTCGTCTGAAACTGCAGCAGTTAAACTGTACTGTCGTACAGTGTATAAGAGGCAATTACACAATGTAGCTGCCTTGAATGCGATGTCAAGAGTGATGGTAATGACTGAAAAGTACAGTAGAGTTATATAAAATAGAATAAAAAATAAATAAGAATAATACAAGAGATCCTTTTCTCTCATACGATATTAAGATGCTTTAGGTTACAGCCTTTCGTGGATGGTAGTCACATTAAAAAAATCGAAAAGTTCTACCAGTTAAAACTGCTTAATAAAAAATTGGCCGTTTTAAGAAGGGTTTTAAAAATCGATATATCACTTAAATCATTTTAAAATGACTTACGAATAAAGCAGTAATAAAAACGAACTATGTGAATCCCACCCACAACTGTTGTAATCCTAATACACATTAATACCTTGGGTAAACTAACGGTTAGATAATAGAGAAACCCGATTCTGGAGACCACACCGTGCAATGACATTCATCTATCACAAAACATATCGTAAACATTCATGCCTAGGGTGGAATTTGAATTCACAGCGTGTCTGTCGATTGAAGAGCAGGTATGGAATTCACTAGGGAAACCAAACCGACATACGATCACTTCTTCAAATGAGTGCATCAGGAACCAAAACAGATATTTGGTTCATCTTTAAATGAATGAAAACTCAGTCCATCGTACTAGAGACGCGTGTTTACTTTGCGTAGGGAAAAAATAAAGCAGGTCATCGGCGTTTTGTTTTAAAACAGAGATGTTAGCGTTATTTGATCTGTTTTTTTATTTAGTATTAATTGAAAAATCTATTTGATAATTTATTATCATAATTGTGCAAAAAGTAACATTTCTGAAATATCCTGGAGAAAGGAGGAAAACACAAATTAAATCTTAAAACATGCCTTGTTTTATTAAAATACATGAATTCAGTTTCATTTATTGAAACTGATGTATGTATGATTTTTATTATTTAATGGAAATTCTTATTTCTAGAGAATAGAACGTTTCTTTGCTTTCAGACTAGCTGTTGTCGTATCTCTTTTTTGTTTGGTTAGTTTTGCTTCGAAGCATTAATCAAAGCGTTTAGTAAACATGCGTCATTTTCCTTAGATACGAAAGTTAATTTTAATCCAAATATTTCCTCTTCCGCGAACTGTCTGTCATGCTGTCAAAATATGTTGGCAGCATGACAATCGGGAAAACATTTTGACATTTACTCTTTCACTTGAAAAACAGCGCCATTTGCTAATACTCAAATGAAGTCTTCAAGGAAAACAACGCGCAAAACATATTCCCCGAATAGTCAAGGATAAGCAGGAGTGAAGGGTTAATTAGTCAAGGAAACGATGCTCAAGATTGTTTATTATTACATCTCTTGAGCCTCCGGAGCGCAGTCAGTATAGACGAAACCCTTTGTTCGAGAAGACCAGTGTTCGATTCCCATCTATGACGTGAGGAATTTTTATCTGGTCTCTTTCGACTGAAGGTGAGTTAGGCTGGTTTCATACGAAGGTAGAGGGTTTTTCCACTCGGAAAGTCGGATTTTCTGTTTCAGAACAGAAAAACCGATCCCATGAACACACACGCATCTACAGTTCTAAATATATATGCGCAATCACGCATTAGGAGGGCTCAACCCCCCCCCCGAAAAGTGACTGGGGGAAAGGGGGAGTTCTTCGGCTATCTTTAACAGATGTTATTAACAATATTCGCTATTTTAATCCAGGACAATTTTATCCTGGATTAAATGATGTAAGGGTAATAAATATGCTTATTATCTTTACATTTTAAAAATAAAGTCAGTGCTTTGGTTATTTTACTTTATTTTATAGTGTTTAAAATTTCAAAGTTTATTATGAAAAAAAAAGAAAGGATAATATGTGTAATATTAGATTACAGTGGTGTCTAATGAGCCTGTTCTTATTCTAGCTGAAGAAAATGTTCTTTCAACTGTGCTACTCGTAACTGAAAATATGCAATAACATAGTATAAATAAGAATAATCAAAACATTCAATTACTTTTCAAGTTATAAGTATGACGATGCGTATTATTACCCTTAGACCATTTTAATCCACGATGACACTATAAATTTTGAATTTATAAATTTAAAATTCATAATGATTATATTAATATCATTTAACGTACGAATTATAAATATACTAAAAATAAAACAGTTCGCTTAAATATACATACACACTTTTTAATGTATTTGTAAAACGAATAATATTCCAATTCTCACGTGCTGTGCAGCCATTCAAATGAATATACGAGTAGCTCCCCGTGTCCATACTTTATGTTACGACAAAAGTTCCTCAACTGTCCTTCACGATTTCAAAGGAGGAAAAACTTGTAATTAAAAAAAAACAAAAAAAAAAAACGATGTGATAACATTCACGAGTTATTATTTTTATTTTTCAAGTAAATGAAATTAGTATAAATTATCAAAGGACAACTGCTTATGGTATATGTTACTTTCTTCCATATATAGACTTGCCTACAAGCAACATCACTGGTGTTATTGATCATAGCTCAGCTGGGCTGCGGAGATATCGATGGCACGAATAGAAAAGCGATGGCATGTGCGCTTTTGCTCTAGACTCTATACTGATATTGTAATTCACTGAGAGACAGACTCGAAAGAGACTCATTTCTTTTAATTGCCTAAATGCTGTTATATGCATCTTGCTGGCCTTTCCATTAATCCCCCTTTGGTTGTCAAATTACATTTTTATTTCGTGTGTACATTTCGCTTTAGTTGATGGTTACGTCAACAATCGGCCGGGCGTCTTTGTTATGTTTTCTAAAAAAAAAAAAAAAAAAATGGATTGCCGGAGAAAAATCCTGCAATCTCGCCAGAAGACCAACTAACTCACCTTCAGATTAAAGTTCATACAGAGAATTCTCGCTTGCAAAAACGGAATGCAAAAATATCCTTCGTCTTCAGCAATAAAACAGTACAATATAGATTAAGTATAGTTTCTGGGAAAATTCCCATATTACTCCTCTTAAACACTATTATTATAATTGTGTTGATTTGATTATGATGATTACTATGAATTGATTATTATAAATAGGTGAGTATAGAAGGCAATTAATTGCCTTCTATACTCACCCATAATGCCCTAAAAAAAAAAAAAAAAAAAAAAATATATATATATATATATACCCCTTTTTTGAGTAATGATAGCCAATGTATTTAAATAAGGGACACTCCTAAACAAAAACAGGCTATAATAGCCGTAATTATAATAATAGTACAATATAGAAACCAAACACTGAATTTCTGTTTAGGATATTAAAATTAAAAATGTTAAAATTACACCATTTTAACATTTTTTCAAGTTTCAACCAATAGGCACGCCCAACAGAACTACAAAGACGTAGTGCAGTTGGGCGTGCATGATAAACAGAATGCTAAACCTATCGCACAGTTCAAGTATCGCATAAATTAGCATATCGCAAATCTTAAATTACGCCTTCGGTTTAGTTCAAAGCTTGACCTTGGAGAATTAAATGTCAAGTGTTCTTTTAGCTTTATGAATATAAGCAATAGATAATTCTTACTGAAATTGAAAAGACTACAAATAATCTCAGTGTTTAACCAATGGAACAAACAACTGTGATAAAATAAATACAGGGACTCGTATTGTTAGGATTACAAGTTTATCGATTAACCACGAACTCTCTGTGTGCTTATTAGCAATTGACTACATAAAAAATAATAATAAAACGTCCCTTATTACTTAGCATTTCGAAATTAAAAAAAAAAGAAACAAGTCATGAAATTTTAAACATAAAATGCAAAGATACATGATAAACAGAATGCTAAAAATGTCGCACAGTTCAAGTATCGCATAAATTAGCATTTCTCAAATCCTAAATTTTACGATTAAACTTTTGTAATATATTGATAAAAATTACAATAGTTTTCATTAAATATTTATAAATTTAATGATAAATGATTTATTTTGAATTATATAGAAATGGCATTTAATATTATAAGCATTTAAAATTTTATAAATTTAATCATTTGAATTATATATTTATAAAACTTTAACTATAGTTATTATCATTTTTACTTATTAATTATTTATTATTAAACACAATGAAGGAAAAAATTACGAAGAATTGTGCAGAGGAACACGCTAAGATAATGATTCCCATTAGAAAATTCTAATTCTCGTTTCTAATTTCTAGTAGACAATCATTTACATTGAAGTGGGTACAATAATAATTATATATATATATATATATTCATTTTTTTAAATTAACTGACTTAAAACCCTGTATATTTATAATATATATATATATATATATATATATATATATATATATATATATATATATATATAATTATAAATATACAGTCATACCCCGACTTACGCTACCTCGACTTACGCGAATCCGGAGTTACACGGTTTCTTATATGTACGTATTCCAGTCCCGCTTCACGCCTCACCACTAGTCGTATCTTTCAGGCGCCGGCCGCATTCATCAGTGTCTCACATGCTGTGAACAAGCACTGACGTGTTTCGTGCCGTCTCCATTCATACACGATTTTTATAGTTTACAAACCTTGCGATTGTTTAATGTTACGTTCTTGATAAAAATTTTATCACATAAAAAGTAATAATGTCATCCAAAAGAAGCAAGTCCCATTCTTCTACAGCTAGCAAGAAAAGAAAAACATTGACTTTGGAAACAAAACTCAACATTATTAAGGATTTTGAAGGCGGAATCAAAATTTGTGCGCTAGCAAAGAAGTTCGATCTACAGGAATCCACAGTAAGAACAGTCATAAAAGAAAGGTTTACAGATTTTGGAGGACATAGATTCTAACGAGGAACGAATTGTAGCCACAAGGCAAGGAATAAAAAAATCATTAGCTTGCTATGAAGAAATTTTGCGTGACAAGAAAAATACATTATGCCGTCAGACGAATCTATTAGATTTTATTAAATCATCGATATCGAAATAACTTTCTTTTTTTATGTACGAAAAATTACAATTATGATTATATTTCGTAAAAAATATAGATGTTTTTGTAAACCTTTGGTTCCAATTGTATGTTTGTATATATAAATTACATGCAAAATTATACCCCGAGTTACCCGATTTCGACTTACGCGCTTTTTGTTGGCCCCACTACCGCGTAACTTCGGGGTTTTACTGTGTGTATGTATATATATATATATATATATATATATAAAACGAAAGTTGTTCCCATAATAATAGGTGCTTTAGGCGCCATCCCTAAAACATTGAAAAAACATCTAGAAGCACTCGAGTTAGATGGATTAAAAATTGGGCAGCTGCAAAAGGCCGCTTTGTTCGACACAGCTTTCATTTTCAGAAAGTATTTCCACAACTCATAGGCCCTTGGGTAGGGCTCGAATTAGTGGAATATAACCAGCCTTTTCTTAAGACTGAGGAAGCAAATCAAGCTATTTTTTAAATTATGTAAATATATATATATATATATATATATATTACCAAGTAATTTTATAAGCTTGGTTATTTAACTCCTAATCCCAAGTAAGCAAACAGTTAAGTTTGCGCCTGAAACATAGGTCAAGTCTAAAGATGGTACAACACCAGGGCAACTCATTGTAAATATATATATATATATATAATTTTTTTTACTTTGGGTAATGTATATTAGGGTTACCAAGTAATTTTAAATATTTGGTTATTTTTACTCCTAATCCCAAGTAAGCAAACAGTTAAGTTTGCACCTGAACATAGTTCAAGTCTAAAAGTGGTGCAACACCAGGGCAACTCATTGTAAAGGTGGGTAAATCTCTGATCACTATTCTTAGTATTTTCAATAATGTAAAGCACATCTCACTAAGAGATGTATACAGCAATACATTATGGGTGGGGTCACTACCCAGACCGGTTTCAACCTTTTTTGAATGTAAAAGTGAAACGGGCTCTAAAAATAAGACGATCCCGAAAGATCGCCCAACTCTGCGTTGTTCCACTCAATGACAAGCTCACCCCGTCACCGAGAAGAACTTCTCAATATTGGCTCTACCCAGTGGCAGACTCACCCCAACCACGCACAGCCATAATCTCAACGGTGGCCCATCTTAGAGACAGGCAAAAACTTATCTCCAAGCAGAGCCTCACGGAGCCCCCCACCGGTTTCAACCTTTTTTGAGGTTTCCTCACTGAGTAGCTAGACCCTAAATACCAAGGTTTTAGTAATATAGAGCCTTATCAACCTTACCTATACAAGTTGCTACAAGATGTTTTTATTTTGAATAAGAATCTCTGGAGGAGATATGGATGTAAATAAGTTTTTTTACCTGGGGAATAATGTATATTAGGGCAACTTGTATAGGTAAAGGTGATAAGGCTCTGTATTACTAAAACCTTGGTATTTAGGGTCTAGCTACTCAGTGAGGAGACCGAGACCTCAAAAAAGGTTGAAACCGGTCTGGGTAGTGACCCTACCCATAATGTATTGCAGTATACATCTCTTAGTGAGATGTGCTTTACATTATGGAAAATACTAAGAATAGTGATCAGAGCTTTACCCACCTTTACAATGAGTTGCCCTGGTGTTGCACCACCTTTAGACTTGAACTACGTTCAGGCGCAAACTTAACTGTTTGCTTACTTGGGATTACGAGTAAAAATAACCAAGTTTATAAAATTACTTGGTAACCCTAAAAAAAAAAAAAAAAAAAAAAAAAAAAATATATATATATATATATATATATATATATATATCTGCTCTATAATATAAAATGATAAGCTTTTTTTGTAACGTTTTTGTGTCAAGTTATTTGAAACTTTTTGAAACTCAGGGCTATCCTGAGTGTCGAGTTTTCAAAATTCGAGTCATCAGAATTCAAGGAGAACCGGCCTACCAGTCTGGAACTTGGGGGGGGGGGCGCCATAGGCGCAGAACCACCCTTTAGAGTCTTCAAAATTCGAGTCATCAGAATTCAAGGAGAACCAGCCTACCAGTCCGGAACTTGCGGGGTTGGGTGCCGTAGGCGTCAGGGGTGGAGGATTCCCCCCTAGTATATATATATATATATATATAGGAGAAAAAAGTACAGTTACTATTAAGGAATTGCCTGTTACTTTTGTCTCACCATTGAACAAAATGTTTCTTCACTGAAGAAAACACGGAACGTCTGAAAAAGACAGCAAACCGTGGATGTAATTGTAGAATTAGAGGTTGTTTTAGTTATTTAAAGGTATTTCCTCATTCTGCAGTAAGTTGAGACATATTTCTCTCTCTCTCTCTCTCTCTTTACTCGCAGCTAAATATGCCAAGACAGCTTCTTTTTTGGCGATTTAACACCCTAGACATAACACTTCATTAGTAACCTCTGTCGGGTTAGTGATAACCGCACTCCCTTTCCATATCATCCCTTTTACTCTCCACACACAAACGAGTGCATGCGCGTATGCAAAAAAAAAAAAAAAAAAAAAAAAAATCTCCATTTCATTGCCACTAGTGTTACGCCATCGTGACCAATAAACTCGGCAGTCGGCACGTGTCCCCCTCTAAAACGAGCGTAAATTGGTTTAATTATCGTCTCCCATGGCTGTAGCACGTGCTCCGAACTGTGGGAAGCTGGAATGCCGGCGTCTTTCATTCATCAAAAGATTTTTTTTTTTTTTAGGTACAGATAAGAGCTTCTTTCTTTGAAGTTTTTTTCTTCGTAGCTTGATTATTCGTTAAACCTTAAAAGAACTCACGCAGCTGTAAATAATCTCCGCTACATCTAAACACTATCACCCTGCAGTAATCCCTACACTCAGTAAACTTTAAATAATTAAGCAGATGGATAGTAGCGCCATCTATAACAAAAAAAACTTCCAATGTGTGAAACTGCTTATACTTCTCTACGGGCAACCGACTGAGCGAATTATATATGAGGCCTTAATCGTTGCTCACAAATTATTAATCATCTGCGATAGCGCCATCTGTATGTCTCTATTTCTTATTATCATTTTAAATGAACAATATGGCACTAGTGATTTTTTCGGATAAAAGTTATTGAAGGAAAAGGTTGTAATATTTTTTTTATTTATCAGCTGATTCAAAAATATTTTACATAAATATAAATATTTTATAAAAATTTATATCGATTTGTTTGCTCATGTTTATCATGAATACATTAAATTTATATGCACTGTGCAGTGCTAAACACAAGTCATAATGAATAAAATTATGAACAAAGAACACCAGAATGACATATTATTATGACAGCATAAAAAGTCGTCTAAGTCACGTCTTTTTTCTCTTAGTGATAGAATCAATAAGCAGTGAAACAATTTCCTAAACTAATGAATGCCATTTTAATTTGTAGTCACAATGAAAAACTAGACTATAGATATAAATGAGTTGAATGCTATACTTGTCCATTTTCAGTGGAAACACTTAAGTTATTTCTCACTCTGGAAGGCTATTCTGATGTTCAGTGTTCAAGCAGAATCTATCTGTATCGATGCTGTTATGATGATATTACTGCTATTAGAAGAAATACTTGTGACATTTAATAGCAGTAACATAATAATAATGCTAAATATCTGCTATTCCCAATAGAGATCACCTAATCATTATTAATGGCATGTTACGGCAAGCAAACACGAAAAGCTTGCTGCTTACATTATTGCTGTTGATTAGACTTGTCCAGGATTAAGAAGAAAACACGAGGTTTGAAACAGGAAGTGAATTCTCTCTAGTTCTGAATAGGATAAAAATGTATACAAAATAACTACTTTAAAACGTTTCAGAGGCAGATTACTTTCATTTGTGTCATGCGGACTTATTCAATATAAAAATATGCAAAATAGTATTGGAGGCAAAGCGAAGGTGATGTTTTCTCAAGGGCGATCTTTACAGGCTGAATCCTTAAGATTCAGTTCTTTAAACAAAAAATGAAAAAAAATCAGCAAAATATATTTATTAAATCGATCAAAGGAATATATGGATAATTTCTCTACAAAGGTAAAAACTCCCTGGTTCTCTTAATAAGAGTTATTGCAGGGTATAAAAAAAAAGGAAAATTACCTCTCCTCAAGCAATTTTGTTTTCATTTTTTTCTGTAACTCTGAAAACCATATCAACATATGTATTTAAAGAGAAGATAAAATGTAGAAAGACTATGAGCGAAAAAAGGATAAATGTCGTGAAGATGGGAGTAAGGGAGATGGAAACAGGGAAAAGATTTTCACAAAAAAGACAGAAAGATGGCAACGATGGGATAATATGTATCATAACCAGTTTAATATTTTAAACTGGTTATGTGTAAAACTTCAGAGGTTTGGTTATGCCAACTGCTCAAAAACAAACACTGAAATAATTCCGAAACAAGAGTTGCATAAAATGGCAAACATTAAAAAAAATAATAAAATAAAGGCAGTGCATCTAAGCACTAAACACATTAGAATGTCAATCAATGGGGTGAGCAAGGAGAAAATTTCCCTACTTAAAGGAGAAATCCATTGGTCAAGAAAGGTTATCAGAAAAACTCAAAATAGTAAATCACAAATTGTTAACTTTGAGAATACCTTGGATAGCTAGAGACCACACATGAAACATTTTTCAAGCCTGTAAGTAAATAGCACTATAGGTTCACCTTCATCCCCCCATCCGATTCTCGTCCCTCCTTAGACGAGTTGAGTCCCCTAATTAGGGATTTCAGACAGTTTAATGCTACCAGCGGGCTATCTCACTTCTACATCCCTCTAAGTGTAAGTATTTTATATCTGTAGATACGTGTGTTTATTAGGCTGATTTTCCTATTTTGAGGAATGAAAAATCCGAGGGGAGTAAAACCACATTCTTAAAAGACCAGCTAAGTCATCAGGATTTTAGGTCTTTCCGACCAAACTGTATCAACTATGATGGTTTCAGGCTCTCATCCAGCGATGAAAACTATCTCCTACTCAAAGACATTCACAAACATCTATGCCTACAGTGATACTCGAAACAAGCCTATTGGGTGGAGAGCAAATACTTTAACATCTTGACCAAACCAGGCTAGCTGAACTTAACCTTATTATTCTTCTTCTTCTTTATCTAATTCTTATTCAAAATCCGACAAAGCGTCTGACGTAGATCTTCAGAATCACTTAAGAAAACTCTTAACGTATTTCAGAAATTTCAGCCATTAAGAGCTATCATAAATTACGCGGTATGACTTAAGATTAAGTTCATCATCATTATTTACTAACATTCAACCTCTTCAACTTGTCATTACAATGACAAGTTGAAGAAGTGCCCTGGTTCCCCTCCATATTCCTTTCCTTTCTTTACCTGAGTTGTAAAATTGCGTTGCCACAAATAGTAATAATAACACAGCACGTCCCACGTTAACAAGACGTGAGTCAGTTTCTTACGTTTTTTTTTTTTCCACTTCTGTTATCTTCTTACAGTCATGAATTATTATTACGTGACACCTCCAAGGAGTCCCACCATGCCCACGGTGGGATCGGAACCCGCAGCCTTTTGGCTGGAGAGTGGATACGCTAACCACTCGGCCACCTACTCTATAACTCTAGTCTCCACCAACTACAACGAACCGCATCATCTACATCAATGCCATCTACTGCTCACCACCACAACCACCATTAGTATTTTCACAGACAATCATCCATGCCCACGGTGGGATCCGAACCCGCAGCCTTTTGGCTGGAGGGTGGATACGCTAACCACTCGACCAACCAAGCCGGAAATTTAACAATTTAATGCACAAATTTCCGATTTCTATTAGAAACATATTTATATATGGTTTTCGTATATTTCCTGGTCTACATAACGTGATCGGAACAGTGAAAGTACACATCTGTAGCCAAACTAAAGAAAAAGGTCAGATCGCAAAAAATGTTAATGCACAAAGGACATCATGCACTATAAGATGCAGTTGTCCGAAAAACTGACAAACATTGAATTAGCGTATTCAACAAATGATCAGCTTTAAGTTGTATGTATTTAAACATTTCTCCGCACAGTTTTATTTTTCAATGATATGGTATCGTAAAATGTCCCAAATTTTGCTTCTAAGTGTCGTGCAATTGTATGTCGGATAAGGAAGAAGTTTGAACTTCTCCAGCTCCTTGATTTTTTTCCTTGTAAAGACTAATGTGTGTGGGTGCGGAGGATGATGTCCATTCGCATACACAAGTGCGGCTCGTCATTTTCTTGCTGGCCCATCAGATTGTGACTGACCAGTGCCGAAAAGGACTCAGTCCTAATAGCATGCACTGATTCTACTTGCCGAGAATGAAGGTAGGCCTTGATAGATTTCTTATTAAGCCTAGGAGTAACTAAGCATAATTAGACAATTGGCGTCTTTGACAAATTCGTAGCTACGCGCCTTTTTTAGTATGGCAATGTCGCCAGTGATAGGATAATTAAAATATCTTGTCACTGGCGTCACGCTGACACAAGTACTCTTGACAACTTTCCCAATCCCTTTTGGCACTGGGAAAGTTATGTTTGTTTGTTACCGCTACAAACCCTATACAACGCACTTTGCAATATTCGCAACACATCATTGCTTATCATTATATATTCCATCTTTGGTGATGTTATTGCAATCTCTTTTAGCAAGGAGATCTAACGCAAATACGTTTATTCTTCACACTCATGTACGTACATTAGCAATTAAAGAATGTATGCAGTACTTATTACAAAATGAACTGCTTTAGTTTTGAAGTGCCACACCGTGACATATCAGGAAAATTTCTGTACTCTAATCCCAACTACGAACTTCCTTTGCGAGGATAAACTTCAGCAAATTACTGTCGATTAACGAAATATAGTACTTCACCGACTCTCACTTTCCTCCCATCCTCTTCTCAGCAACCCTTGAAAGTAAAGTTCACTACATTTGCCTGTACGTGGCCCCTTTGATGAGCTTTTACCCTGGGGTAATTCATTCTGTACTACGAAGAGAAAAGGGGGAAAAGAAGTTCTTTTGTTAGTCGCCGAAAGGTTGGTTCATCATATGTAAACCTCTTCTGGGTCAGTTGCACGCACGGCACCAAATGATGTTAGTATCTGCTTTGTGACGTCATCATGCGAGTTTTGACTTAGATGATGAAGATGATACATGGACAACTTCATCTGTAGTATTAACATAATATTTGCGCAACATTGACTAATGAAGTGCTGGAAACATTAGACGTTCTCACGAATATTATTTGAATGACCGAGTAATATAATGTTATGAATCTCTTTCTTTGTTCTTCTTAAAAGCAATTTTTGTTTATTTGTAGCCAGCAATACATGTATTTATATTCGCTCTGGATTTCATTTGCATGCCGGATCTTCGCTTCAGATTATCTGGAAAGAAATGGTGATAGGAATGAAAGTTAAATGAATGAATGAATGAAAGAAGTAAGGGAAGAGAAGTAATTCCGAGAGAGAGAGAGAGAGAGAGACGCCTGTCACCGGTGTTGAATTTATATATGTCAGAACAGACTTTCTGTTTTTCTATTTGCGTATTTTTATGTTTGTTTCTCATATCTTTATGTTCTGTTTATTCGAATAAGCGCATTTCGACTCTCCTCCTTATTCAAACTACTAATTCAATTGTCGTTTTCACTTATAGTGTTTTAATTAGGAAACGAGATGCTTCGTTCATTTTTGAACTAGTTCAGTTGTTATTAATTCACTGAAGAGACGCATTCTTAAATTTTGGTTTCATTTAGTTCGCACGATCACATCTCAGATAACCCGTTTTCTGTCCAAACAAAGACTTCACAGTCGCGTGCCGCTTACACACGCCAAGCACTTCCAAATACATACGAAATAATGCTAGAAATAGTTACAAAACGCAAAGAAACACAAATGATTGTAACAGCATACATATACAGAAGACTAAAATCATATTCAACATTTTTTCTTTTCGGTTTGTAGTTCATTTGGATCATTCTTTCGTTTAATTTGCTAATTTACTTAAATATAAAGAACTAATAGGCATCAGATTGCTAATTTATTTAACTTATGATTAAATTATGATTTATTGATTAAATGCTCATCAGCGATTCCTACATAAAGGTTTTATGATAAATTTTGCTTTAAAATGTTATAAATAGAAGCTCTTGCACAAGTCTCAATACCCGCCATCATTATTATTCATTTTTAATTATTTTATTCCAGCAACTGATCATCTTACCTTTTGTTTGTTAGGATAAAGGGTCTGTCATAATTTGGCTTCATGTAAACTTAAGTAAAGTCGTGACAGATGCTTATTTCTATTTACATAGTACGTTGCATCTGTCAAAGCGTGCAGTCTTGGCTCGGTTTCTGTATTTTTATGACAGAAGTAACCATTTGTAGGAGGAAAAAAATCTAGTGGCTCTTTATTAGATCGACCTACACTTCTTCAAGTAAAAAAAAGTTTTTATAAAAGTTCTTCCCTCAAAAATAATAATAATAATAATAATCGGGTTTTTCATAATGATAAACAGACAAACCGATCAGAAGAACGCATGCAACTTAACATTATATAATTCCAATGCCTCATAGCCTCAGCTGCTTTAGCAGTAGTTCCAAACTGTGAATCCGACTCAGTATTAAAGTAGACATAATAATTCCTTGTTTAAAGATGTTCTTTTGTTATATCTACACTCAATCAAATTATGCTTACTCCCTTTTCTTGAGTTGAGATGAGGGGTCGCTTCTCAGAGGAATTTCGTCTTTCGATCACAGAAGAAAATTATGGATGTTGTAAATGTATAAGTGTCGCAAAAAAATGAAAAAAATGAAAGCAGTTGTTTGTAATCATTTCAAGCTTCAGATTGTATTAAATTCGACGAGCATTTATTTCAACGGTAGTATATGGAGAACTTGATCTTAATTTAAAGGTGAGAACTGTCGTTTGTCTTTTTAAACGCTTATTTAACATCTCTTGCGAAAACGATTAGCGGAGTTCTTCCAAAATAATTTTAAAGATAACTGCAAAATCTCGCACTCAGATAATTCTGCATAATCTCGAGTCCAAAAAATTACAATATAAAACATAATATGGAGAGAATACAGAACGTGCAGTAGCAATCAGTACATGGGATTTCATTAATAATTATTGGACGTTAATGAAATATACATTCATCGAAATTAATCAACCACATCGAAAATGCTGTGCATTCTTAAACAAAGATGCATTTTTGCTGTGATGTTGTAGTTGCTCTTGGTTTAGTTGGACGTTATTTTGATAATCTTGAACGGAATCACTTTCATTAAGCTTTATTTCTCGGTATAAGATTGAATGAACTAAGTGAATCTCCAAAATAAGTATATGCATTTCTTATCTACAATTACAAACTCAGCAATTTATACTCCATTATTTACACGTATTATAAGGGCTACCTGTCCGAGTGAAATTAGATTTTGCAAATTAATGATATGTTGCCATATTTCTTTATTCACTATTTTATTGCATTGTCCATTGTTTCCGCATTGCATTCATGCAGTTGTATTAATTCTAAATAAATTATAATAATCTACATTGTTATCTTAGAATATCTAATAACAATTCCTAATAAGTTACTAACAGTAATGGCAGTACTCTCTCAATAATTAAACTTAACCTGCTTTTTTAAAATAATTTTTTTAAACTCTTGTCTAAAGTGTGACCCCAAAACATCAGTAGTGATTGCACTACGCTTTGATTTTCAATTCTAAATTTTTCGATGTGTTCACCCACAATGGTCCGCTACTCCTAATGAACAGTGCTCAGCTATGAACGCGGGTATGCTATTTTTTGTTTGTTTTACTGCTTATTAGTGGTGTCGCTCTATATCACTTAATCTAGAGAACATTTGCAGTAATTACAAAAGCAATCTGTATCACCATCGTCTACTCTCCTACCCACTTTTGTACTTGGCTTCCTTCACATCTTCATTCTAAAATATTCACTGTGCGTGTGTGTGTGTGTTAATTCATTATTAACCTAACAAGTGAAACAATAACTGAATATAGCTGTGAGCACGAAAAACAGTTATATTTACGATTCTCAATAAATAACTAACACAAGACAGGGCTACCAGATACCAATGTGGTTCTGAACTTTTGATATCGAAGTGTTGAGTCAACTTGCTTTGCAGTTCTGGAAATAAAGTCTGAATTCTGATTGGCCAGTGCTCACAGATAAATAAGATTAACCATTTCAAGGTTTCTTATTATTATATATATGTAATCACCATATATTTTATTGTTACGTGTTCATTTTTATACTTGATGAATAATAAAAATAAAAAGCACTAAAATGTGAGCAGTAAATAAATTCAAAAGCACTAAAATAATCCCTTGGAGTAATGCATAAAATTTGTTTTAAAAAAAGCATTAAACTGGCAAAGTTGTTCCTTGGAAGTTCAGAGTACAGCTAGACAGAGTTTGTGTTTCACTCAAGAATACACCAGAATTTACCGAGGGAATAATTTAAGTATTAGCTAATTAAATTATTACCTAAGTAATAATTTTAGTTTATATAGTTTACATATTTTCGGAATTACAATATATCGATTGTTAGAATGATAATATAAATTTGGGGGCCACACATTTGCTTTGAGAATTTTTTCAGCTTCTTCACTACATAGCTACTTCTAAAACAGTTTAGTAGAGAATTTCTTTGGCTTGTTATGCTAATTCCAGTTAGAGATGAAAATCAACATTAGCACAAAGGACGAAATAAAGATCAAATTGGAGATATTTAAGTGTGGAAAATACTTTAGACTATAACTGACTTAATGGTAAGCGTTGTGGCATGACCATAATTAATTACGACGTGACTCTTTTGAAGGATTAGACCTCTCGTTTGGCCTTCCCCTAAATTTGATGTGATATTTGAGTTTTCGTGTTATTTTTTATCAGTAATTTCATAGTGGCTTAGTTATTCACGTGTGACGTCATTGTGAAGTCGAATGGTCACTTTCGTACCTCATTGGTTTTTGGAAGTGAAACCTTCTGCTACAAGTGGTAGAGTCGCAAATGCCCTTTCCACAAACAGTTAGCAGAACAATCACACAATCATCAATGCCCCTAGAGGGATTTGAACCCGCGGCCTCTTGAGTGAAGAGCAGATACACTAATCACTCGGCCAATCATCGTGCGTTATTTCATCCTTCATAAATTAAGATTTAACATTGAAGATTTTAACAATTTATGAATTAACTGATAAAAATAGATCGAAACTTAAAGAAAGAACTCATAATCACGCCATTCTTTAAGATAATTTCTTTGTTTTTATCTCTTAAATGACTCTATTTATACGGTTAAAAAAAGAAAACAAAAATAAAATAAAATAAAATAAATTAATTCCTGCCATAGTATGAAGATTTGTTTTTGTGGGGATCAGAATTTTGTTCAGTTTGAAATCTGAAAGATTTTATGTGACAACTCTTTGATGCTTTTTAGTGTAAAATTCAGTTGTTTGAAGCACTTATTTCTAATCTGCGTTCCCACAAACAGTACAAATTCGACACTTCAGGTATTATGGCATGTTACGACAAAACATCTGTATTCGTTCTCTATTTCCAACTATGATTTTAAATTGCGAAAATATACCTCTGTACTAGTTAGAATTAAAGATTTATTTTCTTGTATGCATAATAATTTATGGAAGAAATTTTAAAAATAAGAAATAAGAATAGATACTGTACTTCAAAGATGGCTAGCTTCACTATGTTTCGTGTAAAACTGTGTATATAAAGTACTCGTATTTATATAAGCCACTTTGCATATTTTGCATATTAATTATCAAGTGTATTTAATAAAATATTCAGTCCTTTTTTTGTCAGTACAAGATTAAGAATAGATGCTTAAACATTAAGCACTTGCTTGCTTGATAAGAAAAATTGGCTGACGATATCATCTTCGCTTTCCAACCAATTGTCTCCACGAACTTTTAATCCCACTTCAACGTGGATGTGGTGAAAATCAGTAGCCAGGCGATCTTCATTACTCGCTGTGACCCTGCACCGCTATCTCAGTTGGAGTTTCCAGCATAGGGATCCCTGGATATCCAACTCTAACGACAGTATTTAAATAAAATAAAATAAAGAGTAGTAAAATTAGTACATAACAATATATGCATATGGAATTTATTAGAGAAGGAATTTTGAAAAGTCATTGATAAAATATCTAATAACATTGGCATTATCATAAATAGTAATATAATGTAAAATGTAACATTCTTGAGTTACATCATCTCTTTGTTTTTCGAACCGTCTAGTAATATACTGAATATGCGATCCCTCAACTACAACCTACTACATATGCAGATACATTGAAAGACTATCGAAACGGCAGCAGACATAGTACATCATTCGCCATATTTATGCCATACAGTAAATAAACAATTGATTTTTCATGAAGAAATTAATACGATTTGGACCTTTATCCTCAGTGATAGCGATTATCCTTTGGAATAAGTTCACAATATCAAGAAGTTGGAAAGTGGTTTCACTTCTTTGAATTTGATATTCCAACAATCGAAGGGATATTTACTTCTCGTCATGACCACCAGCGGCAAAGATATTCTATGCGATTCGGATCAAAACTCTGGGACAAGCAAGTCAATTCTGGAAATTTATTTTACTGAATTCAGATATTTACAAGCCTAAATTTATATTCCATTCCAGATCCTACGATTTTCTTTAATTCATGCTTTTATTTTAAATGGAAATATAATTCTTCGGTCAAAGTGTTCACGCCCATGTCCATAGCGTGAATGGGCGTGAATTATGAACACTGCCGATGTATGACATGCGATTGAGTTCTCTTCCGTTCGATTTCTATTGTACTGAAGAATAGCCATAAGAGATAGAAATGGTTAGGACACATAAATAGTTTATTATTATTATCAATGACTAACGCAGATCTCTTTAATTTATATTTGAACAAAAATGACACAATTTACTTACTAGCTATTTAGATAATATTATATTCAAATAATATTCATTCCTAGCAGAATTAAGTGCATCAAACAACACATGAATTGCACGTAACGAAAATGTTTAATGTTAATCTTATTTCAAAGGAAGATTAATTTATAAATATTTCAGAATTTGATTGAGGAAGGAACTTTAAAGTTATCGAAAATTTTTGATTTCCTGTTATTACCTTATTTGAAACCTAGGTAGAGTTGGAAACACTGTTCTGCAAATCAATGTGTCCACTTCTTGAAACCGTAGAACCGCAACAGAATTTTTGTTTTGTATAACTTTATATTAATCAGATAACATTTTTGCATTTAATTCTGCATATCTTTCTAGAGTTACTTAGGCTGCTTAAATGGCAGAATCCAGTGTAGAGCTACAGTTTAGCTTGGCTGCATTTTAGGCCTGCTATTATGTTCACACTTAAGAGCAACCAATCTTATGCAGAATAGGAGTTTGTTTGGTGATATCTACCGGGCATCAAGTTGGAGATAAACAAAGTAATAGTTGTTTAACAAACTGCTACTTTTAGAATTTCACTGTCTTGGACTACTTTTCTGTGAACGTGATTTTTAGAATAGACACACTTCAACAGTAAGGAATCAGTAGAAATCCTACTCGAGTGAAGTGTTTATGTAATGGAATTACAACAAAGCGAAGGAGATCAGCACCATGAACAGCAGTTCGAGCAGTTTGTATTCGCTAGTCAGCCTCCAAGCCATCATGTGAAGAGTCTTGCAGAAATAGTATTGGACATCTTACGCTGGTGGTGACAACTCTCCACATCAAAATTTAGAGTAGAAGCATGTATTGTATGTCACAGAAACGTACTTATCTGTTACATCCTATCCTATCGCAACGACAACGGCTAGCAACTACTTCGAGGAGGTAAGAACCTTTGTGTTCGGAGAAGACATCTCAGATGCATTGCACTTTAACAGTTATGTATCACCAGTTTTGTTTTCAGCAGACTGAGAATAAATATTTTCAGACAGCGGCGCACCAGCTATGTTCACCTTGCAAATTCTCTTATATTTAACATTGGTTTGGTGTAACAGAGAAACTTGAAGTCACCTAAACTATATTACACTTCTTTTTTATATAAATGCCACCCATGAAAAGTTTTAAACCTATTGTACATATAGTACCGTTGGTTGGCTACGGTTAGAATCCAGGAGGCCCGCTCTAAAAATCAAACGTGACAGTTGTCAAACTATTTCGGGCTGCTACCTAAAATTTCACAAAAATCCACGCGAAGAGAGGAATTCATTCCCAAAAGTGCGTTATCCGCTCGAAACGCCAAGTCAGCTATATCCAAATATTACCTAAATTAAAGGTTTATCATCAAGAGGAATTAATTCATGAATTGGAATTCTTTTTTTTTTTCAAGAATCAAACTGTAGTTGCCGTTTGAAAAAAAATGCATTAATCTATGCGCATATTCTCTATTTAAGCTTAAATCCACAACATGGCGGAATGTATAGTATTAAAGATGTCTCAACAAATAAATGGCTAAAGCAGAAAATAATTATAAAACAGGAAGAACATTTGCATTAGGAACAGGAACAACTTTTATTATAAATAACAGTATAGGAATTTCATTATAAAAATAATAGCATACATGGATGTTCTGGAATGTCATAATTTCATTATGGCTTGAGACCTTTGCTCTGCTTATTGGAGGAATGAAGCGAATTGAAAAAGTTCCTCGTTGGATCTGTAGAGTTCCAGGATTTCCTAACGCTTAACTAACAAACTGTACTAATGTACAATATGTTCACAACTTTAGCGAGTGGGATTCACATAAAAGACAGCTGATATTTTTATATGATTCTTAGCTCCTCCCTTCGCCCCCTTCTTTCTTCGGTCCGTTGCTTTTCATCTTAAATAAACCTAATAAATAGTCTATTGCTTTTAACTGAGTATGATGTTATGCGTTTTGTTCTTTAGAAAGGCGGAGTAACTATGGCCATTGTATTACGTGTTTTTCTCCCGGTTTGATTGTTTCACGGAAAGAAAAACCAAGTTTCTGGGAGAGAAACCCAACTAACCCCTGCTAACTAACTCGCCTAGTTGAAAAGCGTAATGATTCTTCATATTCTACCGACTTGGCCTACATCTTAAGGTACTTGCATTTTAATAATAAGTTATCGAATAAGGACGAAATCGTTTAGCTGGTTTTGGCATTGCAGAAGATAGATCAGTTAATCATTTTAAAATGTGTGTGTTAGCTACCTAGTTATGTCTGTTTTGAGGGATAAAATTATTTCATGAAGGGAAAAGCTCTCTACTTTCGTATTAGATCAGAAACACTTTCATTGGAAAGTCCTCATAATGATTCCTCGCTCAGCCTAAGGAACTCGAAGCCAGTTCTTCTTTACTAAAGTGTGGCATGTCATATTATCCGACTGATAGAGATAGTTGAGTGCCGAAGGTATTAGAAGTAATATCTCGGGTTGCCTTTTCTCTCTCTGATGTGGAGGGTGATGATGAGGATGAAACATTTAGCCTTTCAGAAAATACCTGGACTCGATTCCCGTCCAGGAGCGAGCAGAATGATCTTCTCATACAGAGATAGCAAGGTTTTTACTTTCTCTACGTTATCTTGCCCTTAGCATCCTCCTTCGTAATTCGTTGAAATCCTTTGAAACTATATTAAGTTATAACTTATAGTCAAAGGAGTAGTTTCCGGTGAAAGGGGGGGGAATAACTTATTTTGACTGAATTGTCCTTATAAAAATATTCCTCATTTACCGGTTAGGATTTGAACCCAGATGTTTCGCATTTTTGTTCTAAATGGATTACACAGTCGCTCCTTTTTTACAGCAAAGTTTCCGATTTGATTCATGTATGATAATTTGCGAATTATGTTGGATTCAACATAATTCACAAGCTATTAAAATTTTTCTAGTAAATTTGAAAAATCCTAATTCCAAATTTCCCAGGAAATGTGATATAAAACTAAGAATATTCAAATCAAGAAAAAAAAATAAAAATAAACTAATATAAACTATCACATATTCATTTTTGTCTGAATTACCAACATCTACGACAATCTAAGACAGATTGTCAGGCTGAAATTCTCTCTTAACACACTGTATAACAAGAGTTGGTCTTACTTATATTGGTGAACAGATGCCAGTTAAAGATGTGCAATCGAATATTAAAATTTCTGTATTTTGCTTTGGTAGGTTTTTGGCTATAATATATTATCTTAGTCTTCAGTTCATTCGGTTTGTATTTCATTTTAGAACTTGTTTACGTATGTGTAGATTTGTTCTTAATTATGTTCTTATGGACCTCTAGCGAGTTAAGGAATAAATCAAAAACTATACACTGCAATACCAACAATTATGACTTATAACTCAATGACGTATCGCGTATAGTGACAGAAGTCCTAGAATTTTTTGCACCTATTTGCAATTTCAACAAGATTATACAGACTCCCATTATTTGTTGTTATGGGCTCTTAAGAGTTCATCTTTCAGTATGTGCATTTTTGTTCATTTCAGTAATAGTGGAATATAAATCATTTTGTCACCATGCTCCAAGTGGGTTTTTCACCACTACTTAAGAGCATAATTCGGATAAAATACCTAATCTGATGATATGAATTCTTGATATGGAGAATGTGACCTCCTCGTCTAATAAACACATACGTGCACACTATACATCTCTTTACATAAATTCGGTTCGGTTACGAATCCTATTACGCCATTATTAGCTTTAGATATCCAAGATGAACTGTTTAACAGTTTCATGCTAGAATGCGCATAGAAGAATTGAACATGACTAATCCCATTATATAGATGTGTCTGAAGGTGCCCTCAACAATAACGATATCAATCCCACGAAATATAGTTCAAATATAGATTTTCAACGTTCTCTTCAAGCAGTCACCGAAAGCGAGAAGAAGACCTCTCTCTCTCTCTCTCTCTCTCTCTCTCTTTTGTGAACGGTACTGTGCCAGCCTTATGGTATCGAAGGGAAACTTTCCCATCGCTTCGCTCTAAACCCGATATTTTTCACCCCAATAATCTCATCTCGTCCTTTGAAGCTCGGTGAGTGAACGCGTTTCCCGGAAACTATATTTACGCAAGGACGGTAGAAAGGCATCTTACAGTTAAAGACGATACCTCGTCATCAGCATCTACACCCCAATTATGTGGTACTGCCTTTCTTAGTTCCATTCAAAAGGTAAAATGTTATGCTAAAATTTACTCCTTGAACTGAATGAGCTAAAACCAGTGAACAAGGGAATTTACTAACTTCAATAATCTTACTTTTTTCTTTTGTCAGTTAAATAGTCCCGCTAATTAAAGTGAAGGTACTACAGTAAGTGCAGACTTCGAATATAAGAAAACAACTGCGCATACGAAATCTTGTTTCTAAAATAATTTATTTTACCTCCATTAGGTCTTCTTTCGGATCCAAAATATTCAGCGATTGAATTTGTAAAAATTGTTTTGTAACAACATCATGCACAACATCAATTCTCTGAATAAAAGAGTAATAACAATGGCCTTTTAGAAATCTCAAACAACATTTTCCGAATCCAAAATGTGAATAAAGACAAAAGCAGTGATTTTGAGACCATGTTTTTAATAACGGAACGAAAAACTATAGGAACAAAACTGAGGAATAAAATAAATAAATTATGTATTAAGTTGCAAATATTTTACTGGATTTCAAATCTGAATCTTCAGAACACAATCTAGTGTAATCGAACACTAGATCGGTGGTTGTGCGAACAATTCAAACTGTAAATGAAAAAAAAAAGATTAAATAAATAAAAAATAAGAAATGCAAAATATACACATCAGTAGACTAGTTAGCAATGTGTTACTCCATTTAGTCACTTTTATGTAGAACATGTAGAGAACAACATTCAAACTGTAGTCTAGTTGTGCTATATAGATGATTGTATTTCTGTTTAGCTTGATGGATTGGACACGTTAGATACATTTTCTTGCATTTAAATAGCCATCATCCAAAAATACACTTCAATAGAAAAAGAAACAAAACACCTGTCTATTCTTTTTGAAAAACACACATACAGATTAGAAGGTATTTACATAAGTCACACGTCATTCAACTCAATAGTAGGCATGCTCCAAACAATTATGTACAGAGAAAGGGCTATTTGTTCTAATGATGAAACTCTTGCTACAGAACTCAGTTATCTTTAGCGTACACTTCAGCTAATTACTATTACCGATATAAAATAGAACATGCACCTATTCTTTCCTCATTCATACTCACGATCGCAACAAAACTATTTCTTCCCCTTATAATCATGTAACTCTAAAGCGATAGCTGATGTTTTTCATAAATACACTCTGCATGTTTTATTCAAACCACACATCCACTAGACTGTCATCCCTTCTCTTGAAGGCATGCTTCATCCACTAACACATCCTGATATCCTATGGACAGACCGGAAGATCTGTTAATATGCCTTAAAGACATAAACCGCATTCCTAATAATTATTCTGGTTAGTGAAAACGAAGCTCTCCATACCGTTCCACACAGAAGCAAATGGAGGAATACTACTGTGCTGCATAGAAGTCGCTACAAGTGAAAATTATTTTAGAATCAGCATCGGCCATTAAGCATGCCTGCATTAGTAATTAATACACCAAAGATACAGGAGACATTCATCTTAAGACCACCTTTAACCTAACATCTATCAATAAACTTCCTTTCATCCGAACATAATAGGACATTAGTTCAGGAACAGTCGTTTTCACAACCACTTGACCAAGCTCTCTGTGTTACATAACGAGTACATTTTGTGCTCTGCTCTGAAGTTGCTGATTTGAGATCCAATGAAATCTTAGCTACTTAATACATTTATTTGGTTTCTTAGATTTTTTTTTCATACCATTAATCACAACTATGAATGATAACTAACGACTAAGCCTTTCTGCAATCAGTCTTTTAATAAGATATACAGTGGATCCACAAATTTTTGGTTTTAGTCTTTCTCTATAATGGATGCTTCATCATTGGATTCTCAACGCTATTAATGATTTATTAAATTTCGAGAACTAGGCAAGACGGTTTCGCATGAAATCATCTTTCACTCACTCTAGCACTTTTCTAGTCCTTTGAAGTATTATTACTTGGTCTTAAAATTGTCATTCATACTTAAGAAAGAAATGATCGTGGGTACGTACACATATGTATCAGTATAATACGTACATTTCAGGCTGAGTATTACAGTCATACGTTAATCATGAGAAATGAGAAAATACTGAATAAACCTAGAGAATAGTTCTATGATTTCGGACAGAAAACAGAATTCTATATGCTAGTTCATTCTGGTTTTCAATACAACAGTGAATTTCCCGAAGCATTGTCTCTGCTAATACTATTACCTCCTTTCCTATATTGAAATCTGTAATGAGCTTACTCAACTTTTTCTAGTTGCTGAATTTTTTTATTCAGTCAGGAATGCATAATCATGAATAAAGCTCAGTTTTATTCAGGATTATGATTTATGCTGATGTTAACCAGTCTAGTCAAAGTACCTCAAGGCGCTAAGATACTAATAATATCTCCTTTAGTCTACGGTGATACATAGGATTTATTGCCATCAACAATTTACTCACGAATGCGATCGGTTTGGGACGACACACGTCACTCCCGCCCCACACACACAGGGGGGGAAAGTGACGTGTGAACTGGGGCTATTCACGAGGGGGGAGTGGACGTGAGCCGTCCTGTAAACAAGAGTATTGATAAGCTAGACCAGCTTAGAACGTCTGCTTACATTTGGTTTGGTTCAAGTGGGATAAGGAAGAAGTAACTAAGGTTATGAAACCGATATCTAATGCTCATTATCCGGCAGGTTTGCTTCTTTTGCAAGATACAAAATCCTGGTTTCCGTTTTATAAACGGATTTAATCCAGGCCTTTTCAACCATAGGTCGCTTCGTCCTCGCGACTACGCTACGCAGATCTCATATACGAGTATATTGAATAAAACAAAGAAGATTCAACGAATATGTTACCATGTTCATATCTAAAGCTGAACAAAAATATAAAAAAGATAAAATTTAATCACTGTTATTCTAAATAGTTTTAAGTAACCGCAAATGGAGAAATGTGTTAGCGGAAAAGCTGCGAAATAAAACATGAAAAAACATAAAAGTTATGATCTGCGTATATGCAACTCATGCAGTGCTTAATTATGAGCATCGCGAACGTAGACAGTCTACGCAAACAGCATGAACTGAAATATAAAAACAGTCGTGAGTTCAGAGAAGAATTACAATATCATATTTCTATAATATCAAAAATTAAAGAAAAAGTTGCCGTGGTAAGGATATGTGTACAGAATGCCCAGGAAAAGCTTTTCTCAAATACTCCGAAACAGAAGAGTAGAAGGAAAGGTACTGCTCGGAAGAACTAGAGGGAATGGGTGGAAAATCAAGAGTATAAGTGGTCCGAACCCTTACAGAAATTTCAGTAACTTGGCTGCGGATTGATTGAACTGGAAAGCGATTGTTCATGGTAGGCTCAGCATTCTCTGTGCAGATGATGATGATGGTTGAGAATATTCAGATTTTTACTGAACCAAAAATTATAAATTTCAGCTCGTTCTCAAATCAAATAGAGGGCACGCTGTCGACAATCGGTTCTTCTTTGCTGGAAAAAGAGCAGCATTAAGCTGTCACACTTCTACTTTCTTCAGACAAAATATAAGTAGTCGTTATGAAAATCATTACAATGACATACAATGTTTGCAAAAACAATTAGCACTTCTAATTATTAGTATATCAGCGAACCCAGGTGATATTTTTACACGTATGAATGTCATTGTTCGCTGATTAAAACTTCAGACATTGCATACAATAGCTTTCCTCGCCTGCTGAGTTATTTCTCCAATGCTAGGGACGAAAGGACTTCACTCTCGGTGAAAGGTACGAATTGAATGGATAGGATTTAACCCACGAATATCGGCAGAATCCGTAGTCATGGCAACGAAGACAAAATTTTGTAGACTAGGCGAGTTGGCCGTGTTATTCCCGATTCTGGGAACACGTTTCGCGTTCACGGTAGTCATGGCAACTGCAAGCTATGGCTGCCTTATAACAGTTTCACTAATCCTACTAACCCCCAGATCAGTTTTCGCTAAACCCTTCTAGGATTTTTTTCGCGGCTACTTAGAAATTTCCACAAGAAAAATGCCATTCAGTAAGGAGAACTGATAAAACAAATCTCCATACTTTGATCCTAAAGTTCCCTTAAATGTAGCAAAGGAGTTAGGAACATTTGGCTACTTGCTTTGTACTCCAAGAAGATTTAAGCTTGTTTCTCATACTATGAAAATTTACAAGTATCTGGAGAGACAGCTCAGCATAGTAGACCTAGTATACTAGTAAGCCTCAGCATAGTAGTAAATGAACTCGAAGAATTTTATCACTGGTGTGAGGCCACGACTTTGCGTATTGGAAACCTGAGATGGATCGAAGAAGTGTTATTCTTGAGAATATTTTATACTTAACCCACCACAGTACTGCAGGTTTACAAGGGTTAAAACATTGTGTAAGTAGGTTCACAAAAAGAAGACGTGCTTATTGAAATGCTTTGGGTGCCCACTGCATATGTCGGGTTAAAATACATTGCTTCCCAGGAATAAAAAGAATCCATGCGTTCATAGAGTTAATTTTCTCCAAGAAAAAAATGCATCGAATTGTTGTTTAATATATTCTAAAAATATAATGTATTCATTCTGCAAATAAGACAAACCCGACTTCTAATTCCATTTGCACTCAATAAAAGGGCTGATTCTTATATTCTAGTTATGCACTTTATTGAAGACCAAATTAATTGCGGTGATTGAAATAAAAGAAGGAACTGGGGCTATTCACAAACGATGTATCCAGATAATCTCAACTGAACAAATGCGTTGTATAATGCATCAGAGAATTACGATCAATATTTTGTATTTTTTGTAAAATTTGTCCATGGAACCTACTTCTGGCATGGTTCTGTATGGATGCAATTCGGTTAGACCATTTGTAGGCTCAATTCCAGGGCGTTGTGACGTTTTAACATTTCGAAATGTTAAAACGTCACAACACCCTTTGATTCAGTAGAATTTAATGAAACCCGATAATTTAAAATCTCAGGGTACTTGCATTTTTTGGACTATTTCCGGTTTGGATTAAATTAGAACATTTGCACAAGTAGAACAAAATAATAACCCCTCTTTAGATGGATGAAAATTCTTGGCTCATTTTTCGCCAAATATTTTTTCGCCTGAATATTTTAGGCTAATAAAAATTAGGCGAAAATATTCAGAATGAACAAAATTTATGCGAAAGATAGTAACAAATCAACTGTTCATAGTTAAGTCAAATACTGCCTTTGGTTCATTTGTTATGATGGTGATGATGTCATCATGAATGAATGCTATCGTGAAATGCACCTTTTTATTGTCTTGGATTAATTCTTACCTTTTTCACGTTTCAAACAAGTTAACTTTAAAGCACGAATGCTTACCATCCTAAAACTGAGTGACAATGAAACATAGTACGTTAAAACACATAACGCATTGACATCTCATGGTCTTAGCCCTCTCTTGAAATTAATCCAAATAAGCCACAACTCTTGGTTCAAATATCATCGCCACCGCCGCACGAACATCACGCTTTTAGTTTAGAGTAGATGTGTAGTAATGAAGACTCAATGGAGAGCAACATTCAAATTTTATTTTGTCTACGACCTGTAATATTCGTCCCTTGGATTTTCTCGTCCCGGTCCGCATAAATAAATAAATATGAAAATAGAAATAAATAATATTTATGTTTACTTTAGAATAAAAACTAGATCCTTTCTACCTACCAGCATAAACGTAAAGTATAATGATTTACTGAATAACCAATATTCATTGTCAGTTGGAGAGAATGGGGCATTTTCACCTTCCTTTGACAAGTCCTTATAAATTTCTTCGAGACCTGGGGAGCACAGTTCGAATCCTGGTTTTTCCAATCCTAAAAAGACGTTTATCATCTGAGCTCTTTACTACACAGATTATTTTTCAATGACTTATGCTCATCTTTATCTGCAGTACAAACATGAAGGTTAATTATAACCGTTATTATAATATGTATAATATAATAATTTTCTTTCGATGTATGAATAAAACTTAGTGATTTTCCATTATGACGCATTATTCACAAAAAACGAAGGGGGGAGTGAGTTCGGGCTGCTAACTATTTCTTCCAAACTAAAATAGGTTTTTTAAAAAACATCCCTCTTTTTATAACTGGTTCAGTTGTTCAATGCAAACAGTTGTCCATACTGTGGAATGTGAAATCGATAAGTTTAAGTTTATACTTTTAGTAAGTTTTAATATTTTTAAGTGTTCTTGAAAGAGTCTATAAAATAATTGCATTCATATAATATATTTCTTCGCATTTCATTTCAGATTTGGATTCCATTGTTTTCTGTTAGAGGACATACACTGTAAAACATCAGCATCTTACGTCCTTTAGTTATTTGCAGCTGAGAACAGGCTTGTTCTTTTTAATTTAAGATAGACTGTCTCAGCCTCTCTTCGTGAGGCGCCTCCCATAACGAAATTCAAGCCGAAACGTCTTTCGACCTAAGTGGCGAATGTTCGGCAGCCAGGAGCAGCATCGTCCAGAAGAATGACTTTTGACAGAAAAATTGTCTTTCTTTAAGAAACGCGGAAATCAATTTTTGTTTGAAGCAATTTTCTTTAAATTAGATAAAAAAGATCTTAGATTTGCCTTCCCCCCTTCTTATTGCATTTCAGGCGATTTTTAGTCCTTAGCAAATCACCAACAGAATGCTACACAATAATGAAAAATGTGTATGGGATGTCGCCTCAGTATCAGTGGTTTAAATGTATTAAAGAAACTAGGAATGTCTTGAAGATACTGTCAATCAAATGACCTTGCAAGTTTTACATTGCCCATAGCCTGATGATTCCACAAGTCGATAAAGATTATCGACTTGCGGATCATCAGTCAGGATGATCCGCAAGCCCAAGATTTAGGACTAGATCGTGTTTGTTCACGTCTCATACGGAAAACTACAAACAGAAAGCAGAAAAAAATGGAGATATGCTCCGACCTGTAATATGTCTCCAACACCAATAGGAAGAGCAATACAGAATAAACGTGTTTTCCCCTAACATTTTTTTCTTCGTTCTATAAATGAAATCTCGCATTGAGGTAAACTATTTTCATTAGCTCATCAGATGAGGGCAGAGAGGGATCTTTAAACAAATTGACTTCCTAGAGGGCCTCTAATGGATGGGAATGAATATATATATATATATATATATATATATTTTTTTTTTTTTTTTTTTTTTTTTTTTCAGAATTCATTTTTACTCGGTTGGAATATTATGAAAAAGCTTTAATGACTGATACCGAGAGATAAAAAGATGACATGATATATTTGAAAAGATACTACTAGTACACTAGTTTCGTTGAATTGATCAACATCTTCAGGTATCACAATCAAAGAAGCATATAAAGAATTACAGAGACTTAAAATTGTAATAACAGAACAAGTACAAAAAGACAGTAGCGGGTTTGAAAACAAAATGCGAGCTTGAGTTCCAAACAAACGTATACTACGCGCTGTCGCGAGTGCGCCAGTACTGAACAGAGGCAACGTGTGCGTCGAGAGATTGAAACTCAGGCTGTTGTTGATATAAGAGGAATCTAGAGAAATTTCCCTAGATTCGACAATCTGTCTCTCGAGTTCATCATAGCACACATGGATGTTAGAAGTTTGAGTCCAGTTCACAATGTGCTGGCGGCCTTCTTCTGAGTTAGCTGAAAAGAGAACGTGGCTAGAGAGAGCGCTAGCTCTAGTCCTGTTATAGGAGATATCGCTACGGTGTTCTTCCAAATGTAGAAGGAAACGTAGTTTGGCCAGACTGCTAACTCCATCCTTCTACCTTTGGAAGAACACCGTAGAGATATCTCCTATAACAGGACTAGAGCTAGCGCTTTCTCTAGCCACGTTCTCTTTTCGGCTAACTCAGACGAAGGCCGCCAACACATTGTGAACTGGACTCAAACTTCTAACATCCATGTGTGCTATGATGAACTCGAGAGAGAGATTGTCGAATCTAGGGAAATTTCTCTAGATTCCTCTCATATCAACAACAGCCTGAGTTTCAATCTCTCTGACGCACACGTTGCCTCTGTTCAGTACTGGCGCACTCGCGACAGCGCGTAGTATACGTTTGTTTGGAACTCAAGCTCGCATTTTGTTTTCAAACCCGCTACTGTCTTTTTGTACTTGTTCTGTTATTACAATTTTAAGTCTCTGTAATTCTTTATATACTTCTTTGATTGTGATACCTGAAGATGTTGATCAATTCAACGAAACTAATGTACTAGTATTATCTTTTCAAATATATCATGTCATCTTTTTATCTCTCGGTATCAGTCATTAAAGCTTTTTCATATATATATATATATATATATATATATATATATATATATGAAATAATTTTAAAATAATTGTTAAAATGTTAAAATAATTTTTTTTTTAACTTGGGGATATTGTATATTAGGATAACCAAGTTATTTTGGTTATAACTTGGTAATTCTAATATACAATATCCCCAAGTTAAAAAATTTATTACATCTATATCTCCTCCAGAGATTTTTATTAAAAATAAAAACACCTTCTAGGTAAAGTTGATAAAGCTCCATATTACTATAATCTTGGTATTTAGGGTCTAGCTACTCACTGAGGAGACCTCAAAAAAGGTTGAAACCGGTCTGGGTAGTGACCCCACCCATAATGAATTGCAGTATATACATCTTCTAGTGAGATGTGCTTTACATTATGGGAAAATACTAAGAATAGTGATCAGAGCTTTACCCACCTTTACAAGGAGTTGCCCTGGTGTTGTATCATCTTTAGACTTGAAGTTTGTTTCAGACGCAAACTTAATTGTTTGCATACTTGGGATTAAGAGTTAAAATAACCAAGTTTATAAAATAACTTGGTTATCCTAATATATATATATATATATATATATATATATATATATATATATATATATATATATATATATATATATATTTATTTATTTATAAAGAATTGAATGACTAGAACCGAGATTTAGGTAAAAAGGTTTTAATATAAAAACACGACTAGTTTCGGCTTGTAACAGTCTTCATTAGGTGACATTATAAAAGAAAGAAAAAAGAAAAACACTAAAACACTGAAGCTTAAATAAACTATGAACATCATAGAGAGTCTCTATACATAATTGACATTAAATCTTTGTGGTTGTATTTAAAGCTGTTCTTTCGTTAGTTGTATTGTTGGGAAAGTGCGTGCTAGTAGCATCTCGTGAACGCCAGTACATGATTACAGCTGAATGACAATCTGGGAGGTTGTAACTCAAGTTATTATTTAGATGAACAGGATTGAAGATGATTTCTCTAGATTCCACGATTTTTCTTTCTAGTTCATCATTGCAACGGAAGATGTTAGTAGATTTTTCCCAGCAGACTTTGTGACTTTGGTTTTCATCATTAGGATTAGCCGACAAAAGGATATGATTTGTTAATGCACTGGCTCACTGTCTCTTGTAAGTAATTGCCCTCATGTGTTCTTCCATACGCAATTCGACAGATTTGTCTGTCTGCCCAAAATAAGGAATATCACAATCACACAATATTTTATATACACAAGGGTATTTGAGTTGATGATGACAAGGTTTTGGGTGGCTTATTAGGAAACGGATCTTTGGAAGTGGAGTGAACAAGGTTCTGATATTGTATTTTCTTAGAACGTTTGCTAATTTATGTGAAACTGTACTTATGTAAAGAATAGATATATTGCCTTTGAATCTATTTGTTATTTCCGAGTGATGTCTAGGAGGATTAAGAAGGAATCTTTCAACTATTCTCTTGGAATATCCATTAACTTCGAAAGAAGTTTTGAGATGGTTTATTTCTGTAAGAAGTTCATTTGGGTCATCCAGAATAGAATGGGCTCTATGTCCCAAGGTGGAAATTATTCCAAGGCTTATGAGGAGCGAAGTGATGGGACTGACTATGCAGATATCTGTTGGTATGTGTGGGCTTTCTATATATCGATATTTTGAGTTTACCAGAAGAGAGAGTCAGTTTGACATTAAGAAAAGGCAAGGAATTATCCGTTTCAAGCTCGGCAGTAAACTTAATATTTTGATGTTGACTATTGAGATGTTCGAGGAAAACCATAAGGGAATCATGTCTATGGCTCTAAATAATGAAGATATCATCTACATTGCGTTTCCAAACTTTAGGTGTTAAAATAAAGGAATAGATAGCCTTGGTTTCAAAATCCTCTAAGTAAATATTTGCGAGTACAGGGGATAAAGGATTACCCATAGCCAGTCCGTGATTTTGCTTGTATATAGTATCTTGAAATTTGAAGTAACCGGACCTGATGCGATGTGTAAGCAAGGCTAACATTTTTTTGGATAACTTGTCCTTGAGTAATGTTAGGACTTCATCTGTTGGGACATTAGTGAACAGAGAAGTTATGTCCAAGCTAGCCATGATTTCATCTTAATTAACTGTAATATCCTTGATGTATGTAAGAAATTCTGTAGTGTTCTTAATAAGGGGTGGTGACATGCCTGAAAAACGTTTTAGGTATTTGGCAAGATATTTTGAAAGGTTGTACGTCGAAGAATTGATGCCTTCTACAATTGGGCGTAGTGGGGTGTTCTCTTTATGGATTTTAGGAACACCATATATGCGAGGAATTAACGGATGGAGAGAGCGTAGAGATAAGCGAAATGTTTCGGGATAATTCGGTTGTTGTTCTTAATAAGTTGTTTGGACGATTTTGAAGTTCACGATTTGGATCTCTCTCGAGTATTGAGTAGGTATCATTATGTAGTAATTCAAGCATTTTATTCTGGTAATCTTCAGAGTTGAGTATGACTGTTGCATTGCCTTTATCTGCAGGAAGGATAATTATATCTATGATGTTTTTTAAACTTTTAATAGCTTTGCGTTCTGTTGAAGTAATGTTATCTGCAGGTGGTTTTGCGTTATTAATAATAAAGATTGATTCAATACGTAGAAGTTTTGCATCTTGTGGAGGGAGAAAATAAGTAGCTTTTTCTTTTTTTTGTAAGCAGTGTCTCCTTTGGGATAAATTTTGGGGACGGAATAAAGTTTAGACCTTTACTAAGGATGCTTTTTTCTACATCTGAAAGTATATAAGAAGATTTGTTGATAACGACTTTGTCAATATTGATGTGTGGTTTTGAGAAGTTCCTATTATTTTGTATTCTTTTTCATGTTTCAAATTAAAACTATAGCGGAGAAACTAGAAGAATCTCTAGATAATGAAAGTTGGCATACCTTTAATACATACTGTGAATCCCAAGCAGCCACAATACAATATAATAACAAAGTAAATCTTATAAGTAAATTTGAAACATTAAAAAGAATACAAAATAAAAGGAACTTCTGTTTAATTTATTTTATAATTTTTTAATTTTATTTTATCATTCTCAGACGCAATTCAAACAAACTTATTATTTCTATCAAACGGAGGCAAATCGTTTGGTTTGCTACACAATTTCTCTCACTCCGACAATGTGATTTCTCTTTTGCTGCAAAATAATAAAGGATAATTCTGCTTCTCAAAATTCAAATAATACAATGCATATTTATTTATTCAAATGGAGATCACAGTGGTTAAATAAATTGAAATGCACGTTTTTTCATCGTAAAAAGAGAACCACGGCGAAATATTCTGCATTTGAGTCACCTAACTGAGCCAAACTCTTAAAACACTGTTAGAACCAATGTTCAGACCACCACATTTCAGGTTTCCCATGAACTTCGGCAGAGTTGTCGTTCTGCGGCAACCGGATCTTCTGTCTTCGCATTTCTGGGCGTCGCAATAATGCGTAGCCATCAGATATTAAAATCGCTGGAGAAAACTATTTATTTAAAGGGCCTATTTAAAGGGAGGACTCAAGTTGTGGTGCACACTTGATGGGGGCTTTACACAATAAATGGTAGATGAATTTAATCGTCAGGCAACTCCAATAAGTAATAAGTGAATGTGAAAGTTGTTAAAGGGCCATGTTTCATGTCCAGAAAAAGAGTTGACACGGAGGAGCGTCTATGTATCCACTCTTCCCCATTATTTATTTCTTTTAGCCTGCAAGATGGATAACTTAATGTTTTCAAAGTTGTGTCGAATATAGAGAAAAAGTTACTCTATTTTATGTCATTATTATTATTATTAATTTTTTTTAAATATTCAACTTTAACACGTTTTTTTTCCCCTCTCACCGGTCAGTGAATGCACTGGACCGAAGTTAATATTAACGATTGAGAAGTGCTCTACACGCATTTGCGAACAAGTTTACTGCCACAATTTTGTCATCTGTGTCTAGAAGGAATAAGAGTAATGTTGTGGGTGACATTTGCGAAGAACGCAGTTTATTTCCCATATGTATGGTTTTAATTTAGCTTAAATAAAAATAACGAAATGTGAAATAAAGAGAAATTGATACACAAGCGAAAATAAATAAATATATAAATAATTTCAAAGCCTTCTGGATTCACTTCACAGATTATAAGATGCCATACATTTATTTCGTCGTATTGAAAGGAGGTTTTCCTGTTTTGTATCCATTTTTCTTTGTTTGACATTTCATTTTTATTTATTTAAATTTTAGCCTTGACAATGCTTATTTTCGTCTCCAATTGTACACTCTTCAATGCTTTTCTTCTCAAATGCAGCATTTGTGTGTGAATTATAATATAGAATGTCTGAAAGCATTCAAGCCGGAATCTGTTTTTTTTAATCTTCTTTGGATAAAAATTATTTTCTTGTTATAAAAAATTCATTTGCTGTGTGTGCGTGCGTGTCTCTCTTAATTTCACCAACGAGTATGGACATTTTGGTATTCTTTCTTTAAAGTGTGATATTCTTCAGCCAAATTTCCCTAATAGTGAGATCGCTTTCTGGGAGATTTCATAATGTCTCAATTTCAGCAAGTTTCATAATTTTCCAACTGTAATGATCTGGAAAGCGAAGATGCGAGTATGTGCTCTCAACGATCTCACACAAAGTTTTTCACTATCAGCAAATCCTAACCAATCTTCAACGCGCTGAATGTCTTCTTTCACAATAATCCTCTTAAGTTTAATGTAGATGTTGCTTATCTTCTTGAGAAATTTTGATCACAACTTGGTGTTTATTTTTTTCTCCCGTGGAACAACATTTGCCACAGCCACTCTAAGTCCCTCCATTATGAATGCGAAGTGGGATAACTTCTATTTCTAAATTTCGTTCTGTTGATTGGGTTATGAAACTTCACGCTTTAATGAAGCAATTCTTATAGGTATCGAGATATCTTCCGATGACACTGTAAAATATTATTCCTCATCTTTGTTCTCAAAGAAGTGGCGAAGGCCGATCAAGTCCACAGCCAATGTTTTTTTTTTTTTTTTTCTCCCTGTGCCTAAGCTTGAATAGTGCAATTTCTGTTAACAGTATATGTTCCGGAGATCGTAGTCTGGCTGAAAAATAATAATTTGTCAATTGTTTTTTGGATATTAGTTTATATACCTTAGATGACAACGTGATTCTTATTTTGTTTAATTCTTTTACTAGAAAATAATCCGAAGAACAAATATTGGGCGCTCTCTATACAAGACCTTTGATAATATTTGTCGTGTGCAAAGAATTTGAATTTTCGTATAAATAGATTATTCAGTATTGCCTGCAAAGTTACAGATAGTAATCATGTTCAATAGTGAACTTGAAGCGAGTTGTGTGAGGAGTTTATTCTGTTCCAAAATTGAAGCAATTCTTTTCCATAGTGGGACTGACTGGAAAGATATCACCAATAAAACGTGGCGAGATAATACAAGGATCAAGGATAAAGGTGTTAAAGAGTTACTTTCCGAATGCTCCATGAAGTAGATTATTGAAGTTGTTAAGAGGATTTCTATATTCTACCATAATGGGAATACTGAACAAATATCACAGATATACAATCCGTACACACTATATTCAAACCAGTACGAAAATTATCTTCTTTCCTATTGCTAAGGATAAATTGGCTCCATTATCTTTACTTGGTGCTTATGAAGTACTTATTCCTGTCAACTTTGATATTTTGGAGAGACTGATCATTCTGCTAAGATCGGAATTCAAGAACAACAAGATAAAAATAAGATTTCTGGAATCAGAGGGCTACAGTCTTCTGCATTACAGTAAATTTCAATTAGATCGTCTATTCCTTGAAACGTGTGAAAGCCTATCTTAATAGAACAGATAGTATGCGTATGTTTAAATTTTGGGAAATAATTACCATAAATTGTTTATAATTATTTCTTTTTTAATTTAAATTATTTTTTCTTTTTAAATGTTTTTAAAATTAATTTTAAATTACATAACTATAACTAGTTCCTAACTAGGAACTTTGTTTTCTCCTGTTTACTCCTCTACGACCGAAACATGTGGTATATTCAAGCTGTATGACTTATTTTTCGGTCCATATTTTGAATGTTATAAGCATTTCTTTTGGTCTCTCCCTGACTGATGCGCATACAGCGAGTGAAATATAAAAGAGTTTTTAATAAATTATGATTTTCTTTGCCCATGTTAAACCGTTTTCTTCAAAATATTATAATAATATCCTGTACCCCCCGATGATAAGCTATCGATGTATTAATGCACTATACACTGAGCAATGTGTTGAGATCAATCAATCAATTAGATAAATTCTGCGAGTTTTCTGACGTTTAGAACACGAAATTCATGTCACTGTACTTCGTTGTCATCAAGTGAGGAAATAATTTTCCGCGTGGTTTCATCAACAGAAGAAGAACACTAAAATCTTGAACATGTTTTTTTCTCGGGAGGTGAGGATAGAATTTAAATCGTTGATTTTATTGGCATTTTATGATTGCGTGTTTAAATTAATGGGATAGCAAAATTGGTTAAAAGTGCCTATAATAACAGCCAACTAATCAATGAACTTTCGAGATTGTATCCCCCCTCCCCAAGATAATTTCATTTACCAAATGCTCCAAGCTTCTCCCTTCGAAAGAGTTCCGCCAACAGTATGCTGATCAAATGTTTCTGTTCATCGTTTCTTTCCTATTCGGAAAAAAGTTTGAAATATCTCGAGGGTGCGTGTATCTGTGTGTGGGGGGGGGGGGGAAGAGATTTTCGTCGTATTCAGGAAGAACTTGACGTACAAGCTACGTCCTTTGAAGTCGACTACTTTTCGATGTTGCAGACAGCGTGACAGGAATAACATCCTATCACACTTTATATAATATTATTTCTTAAGCTTGCACTATTAAGCTACATATCCAAATGTGACAGTATATTCTACTCTATCTGCACCTATCGAGGAAGCTTAGCGATCTATCAGTCAGGAAAATATTTGAACACGCACTTCATACTGTTATGTTATGCCTATACCACAATAAAAGCAATTTTGCCGATCCCTCTCATAGGCATGAGAAATTGTATGTCAGCATGTAGTTAAAGCAGGAGAAAACTCCTGGAGAATCGCTGTTTCGATTCTTCCGACTTTAGAATTCTTCCGGTGAATTCTGCGGTGATAGCGTTTCGAAACTATTTGGAAAGGGTATCTTGCTGTATTTAATTATTTAAGCAGGGCTTAAAGATGTAAATTAACTAGAAAACCTGTAACTGATTCTCCATTTCACACAACGGGATGTGACTTTGAAAAACATGTATGGATGCTTGAGAAAGTCTTAAGTGGTACATGATTTCTGTTATCCATTATGACACCATCTCAGTCACTACTTTGTATCTTATGATAGGAGACCTGAAGAAGTGACAAGAAAAAGCAGCGTTTGATCTTTATAATGTTTTCTAACGCATAGAATCAATCTTTTTTTTTTAATGTGACTTAAAAAAATTTTTGAATCCCCCTGTTGGATGCCAAGAATCTTTATCACATATCTGATGGTGAGTTAGCCGGTTTCACTGAGGTGTTTCCTCGAAACTAGAGTGTTTAACCCAGGAAAAGGGTCAAAAGTACACATGCAATATGCAGACATGGTTGTCTATTGCGAAAATAAGGATTAATCGTCTTATTTCGTAGGATCTGGTTTAGAGAGTCCGCATGGTACGCTCTAGGTTTCCGCGTTAACGTAAAACAGGAAGGACTCAAATTCACGAAGGACTGTGAACGTATAACCCATTAGTTCTACGGATGGGCTAAGTAGAATGTTATTCATTAAAAAAAAAATATTTTTAACATAATCGAGAAACCCTGCTCTAGAGACCAAACACTGAAAATTTTCAAGCTACCTCAGGCTTCGTACGGTAAGCGGGGGGATAATCTTGGAGATGTGAGACCTTCGTCCAGCTGTATATCTATGATGAAATTCGTATTGGCAACCAGTTGGTTGAAGGGTGAATAAGTTAACCACTCAACCAACCAGGCTGGCTATGGATTTCTGCTATAAGTTTATAATATTTCTTTGATGATGAAGCAATAAAAATTAGGAATTTTGATTTAAAATATTATTGACATTTCTTGCTTAAAAATAAAATTAAAAAAGACGCTTTAAACGTTTTGAACAGGATTTTGAAACAAACTAAATTAAGATTAGCACGATTAAGGACCTCTCATCAAAAAATAAATACATGTGATCATTTCAAGGCATATATTTCTTCTGCTCTCTCTCTCTCATTCCACTGATATAATATTACCCTGCACAGTATATTCGGGATAATTTTTAGAATGTCACACTTCTGGGAAAGAAGAAATCGAAATGGGGAAGAAAAGAAAGAAAGAAAGAAGTGCAGCACGTTCAACGCGCGAGGAGGGTTTATCTGGAATAACATAGCAACTTCGCATGACGAAGCAATCAAAAGATTTTTTTTTTTTATATTTTTCAAATTTTCAGATCAGAAAAATGGTATCTTAATGCCATTGCTTTAAAATTATTTTAAAATATTAAAAACTGCTTAATGTAAATAAAATCCAGCTACTCATTTATCTTATGATAGTGTAAATATTATAATTCTAGTCATTTTGGATTTACCAAATATATCTCATCAACGCTACAACGCATATATTTACGACTTTTGCGTTCTTACTGTTTTTTCCCTGTTCATTTTGACAGAGGGAGGTCATGAGGCGATAAAAGATCCTGAAAAAAAAAAGCTTGATCATTTAAGGTGGCCGCTTTCGCCATGTTTTCATATTTTCTCTAATTGAACGAACACGTTCCATCCTGTATTCAGCTGTCCCTGCACAGCAGTGCGTCGTAACCAGGAGGGCAACAGTTGATTGCACACTCAACAAGAGTGATATGCAACTTAATAATGTCACCAAAACATGTATCACTCTGTTCGCAACGGAATGTTTATTTTTATAGTAACCAAGCTTGAATTGTTTTGTTGATTGATGGAATTAAGACCGAAGTCGTGCGTTTTGCTGGTTTGCTGGACGATAAACCTTCGTTTCCTGGAGGAAAATTCTTCCACCACAGAATGAGATCGCCTAAATTAGACCTTCATATAAATAAATAAAGCTTCTTTGCTTCACCGACCAAACCCTTACGAAAGATGATCAACATACTCACCCACAGTTCTTTTGACAGCGTGAAGGCTAATACAGATTGTAAAGCATATTTACAAAACCTCTACCGAGCAGGTGAGAGCGACCTCTTGTGAATATTCATTGCTAATTATTGGGGTACGGAGATCAACCATCAAGAATTTCTAATGAAAAGCTGGTATTAAAAGTATTGGAAGGAGATTTTTTCAGAGTATTTCTCGAAGCAAGCAACTGTTCAACTTTCTCAAAATTAGGACATATCTGAATCGATTTCCTTAATATGTGCTTATTTATTTTTGCTAGTAATTTCCGAGTCGTGAAAGCCACGTTATTTCGTGCATTCGATCGCAGTGCGCATTCACTGGTGAAACTGGTAGTTGCTGCGTGAGGGCGCTACTAGTCAACAATCAGCTCCCACCAGTTCTTTCTGCTCACGTGATTCACCTCAGCTGCAGTTTTCTCCCCCCGTTTCTTTCCCCGGTTCTTCCCTGCAGCTTGCGCTCCTGCACGGCGTCCTCCACTCTACGATCGGAATTACTAGCAGTCGCAGTGCTGCATTCATTTGGGGCAAAGCTTGGAACGGCGCTACGAGCTTGTTCGCGAGCATGAGCGGCATCCGAACATTCCCAGCTAGTGGAGTACTGATCTAGAAACAACAGCAGCGCTTACGTGGGGGTTGTATAAACTGCCTCCGGAACGTCTTCTTTACGTAACAGTGCTGTTGGTGCACTTCCATGGCATGTCGCACTAGGCCTAACGTGGTAAAACTCTCCAGTGCCGATGCATCGTCACAAATATCGTGGTTGGCGCAAACGTTTCGCAGGTCAGGCAAGTGATATTCTTCATTAGTTAGTACAAACACACCTGGAAGAAAACGGATTTTCCTCCTCTCAGGATTGCTTTTTTTTTTTTTACTTTTTTTTTCCTTGTGAAAAATTTCTCGCCAAATTTGTCCACCAACTAGCGCCGCCTATCGAGCATTAGGATTGCGTGTTGTTTAAAGCTACGGACCACCTCAGGTGTCGGACTACAGCAATGTCCTCTTGGACCTCGCGTTATACCCCTACCTGTGTTAAGGGAACTGCTTTGGTTAGCAGATGGTGGAGGAATAAGCTGGTGATGTGGAACCCAATTCATCATACTGCACCCTGTGGAAAAGGGGTGTTTTTCGCCGTCGTCCTGCTGGCTTCTGTCGGCCTCAACGCCTGTGGTAAGTGTTGTCTTTTGTAAGGGTCATTAAGCGATCCATTAGTGTTGTTGTGCAGATCGTATAATATTAGAATTGTGGGGGGTATCAGGGAGATTAAGGAATTCGCGCACACAACGAACCGTTATGTGATCGGAACGATCTGCTATCGTTCCAGCTTATCGTAATGTTTGTCGGAACACTGAGAGCTGGCACACCTTATCGACTTATCGTTCTGATGAAAGGGCCTCTGCCGTTAAAGCACATTTCTTCTAATAACTTGCTGCAAGTACCTTGCAGAGGAATTAGTTGAAGATTTTTTTGTTCGTTATTACGGTGTTACTTGATCATTAAATGATGGTTGGTAATGAAGGAGGAAGTGTAATCTGAGATTAAATGTTTCCTAGAGCTTAATATGCATAAATCATTTGAGGTAATCTACAATGGAAATGAGTTAATGCTATGCAATTGTATGCTGGACCTTTAACATTGTTTTGCATTATTATTTATTTTTACAATTACTTCATTGAATATGTTGTTGTTTTTTTTTGCTACATAAATGGGCGATTAATTATCTAATGTTAATGAGTTCATGTGAAATGTTATTTTTGTATGCTACTTATATAACATTATATCATATATATATATATATATATATATATATATATATATATATATATATATATATATATATTCAATAAGTACTTGGCAATAAACAAGTATTAGAAATGATCCTATATAAAAAAGATTTGCTTTGCAATATCATCTTACAGTTCCTTCCGCGTCAGGTAAGTTCATGGAAGAACCATTTTGGCACAATGTATAACTGTACATATGAAATTTATGAGCATCTAATTAATATTCTTGAATAGGTTCGAACTGTTCTGCTTAATTTTGTCCCTGAAATACCCGGTCAGATGTTTCAAACCTAAATTGAAGTTGTTCGAAAGAATTTAACTATTAAAAATACCAATGCACACAACGGAGCAAAACGAATCTATTAAGTGTTCGTGTATTATTGCGAAATACATTTTATTGTTCTTATTGTTTGTGATATAAAAACTGTCATTTTATAACCAAGAATTCAGATGTCACTTGTAAGCAAACGAGGATTGTTTTAATAACATAAAAAAAGGGGACTGAGTATGTGTGGGGTCACACATTTCTTGATCTCTGTCCTTCTGTATATAAAATGTCGACAATACTCAACCTTGAATTTCACCTTTGAAGGTAAGAAAAGATCAACAAAATAGTGTTATAATGAAAACTTTTGCTTGTGATCTCGCCTAGAAGGCACTTCTTTGGTAAAGTTGGTTCCTTTCACCCATAACAGCATGCAGCTGAAGATACACGTGACGGTAATTCAGATCTGTAGCCACAACGCATTTGTTTCCATGGTTGCCGTCATTTAGGCAATGGGAAAAAATACACGTCTAAGTAGCTTCCTCTCACTGCAGTCCGACGGTAGTTGATTACCTATAAAAGGAAATCCCACTTCTCCATTCACGGCTACTTTCAAAACTTTATTGCTTCTCGTCAGTGGGAGGAAGCGAGAGAAGTTTCAGGGTGAAACGCCTTTCGTGTGACCGCTCACTCTCTGACAGAAAAGACATTCGAGGGTAACCACCGCACCATCGAAGGGTTATAATAAAGAGTCTGAGTACAGAAGTACTTATTCTGTATACGAGACTCTCTTTCTCTTCTTTTTCAATTCCAAGCCAGCTTTATTACAGTTAAAACGAATGAATAAAACAATGCAGCTCCCTCTGAGAAGTGCTTCTTATGTTTGACATGTAGAAGACGTACTGAACGTGCTGTACAACTTTGATAGAATGAAGGAAAAAAAACTAGAGAGGAAGTGAAGAAATGCTGTACGCCTACATAATAAGTTACTCTGTTTAGTTTTATTATTACATTAAGTAAAACTTCCCCAGATACCCAACAATTCGGTCGATACTTGAAAATAATTTACTTTCAAGTCAAAAGTGCATAGAAATGAAACATTTTAATGATATTCCAGCCAACAAGGTTAGAAATGTAGAGCATATTAGTACCGTGGATGGACTAAGGGTAATCTGAAAAGTTCAGATCTAGAAATCACACATGGTTGGGTTGTTTCTACAAGGATGATGCTTATTAGAACAGTACTGCTCTTAGTTCGGTATGGGATGTTCAATTCCACAACTAATAATTACAATATAATTATGTGTATCCTAATCTGTGATCATATATTGTGTAGATGTGTACATGTATATGTTTTCTCCCCCTATTGATATTGTTGCAGTTACTCAATACGGACACATATCAACTCCTCCTCGTGCTTCCATTTCTATGATTTACAACTGAAGACTCCCGTGTTTCATTCTGAATTCATGTCAGCCAAACTTCCATACGTAAGCGAAGATGGGAATGTATACAGCAATATAAATGGAACCGTCAGAACTTTTGAATAACAGGACCTAAGTAGCCCTGCCAGTAATACATGGCTGGGGAAAGTTTTTCTGGCGCAGAAAAAAATTTGATTAACTTTTCAGTGCATCTCGGATTTTTTATTTTTTTCTTAAATAAGAAGCTTAGCCAGTCTGATTAGCCAGGTGATGCCGTCCCCCCCCCCCCCTCTCTAACCAAGTAATTGTGGGTTTGAATCCCACAGCCGTGTTGGTTAGAGATCATCTACCCCCCCCCCCCCACACACACACAAAAAATAAATAAAAGAAGGTAGGTTCGTGAAAGAGAATTGAGGTAGTAGATCAGGTGGTAAATTGTATTACGAGTACAATTTTCATTTAGTTTCTATATCAGGCCGTTCTTAGTCTCCTTACCACATTAAAATGTTTTATCAATTTAAACTCTTTTTATAGTTGGAATGTTCATATTTTTAAAAATAAACTTAATAGCAAAACAGCGAAATTGTCTTACTTAACAAGTGTTGTAACGTATAAATGGTGATCTTATTTCGATAGGCCAGTATATTATCATACATTCAGTATATCTTAACTACCTTTCCCAACCTCTCGCTAACATAAAGAAGGGAAACAAACAAACAAAACAACAAAAAAAAAAAAAAACTACTGCTATGGTATGAGTGCACAAAGCATTTTTATAACAGCTATTTATATGGCCTTGTCTGGATTTTGTTAGCCATTTAGTGAATTTCTCTGCACAAGGGTGGACACTTACCATAGTCTTGGTGACCAGTATGTATGTATGTATATACACACTCTCCTTTACCAAGTTATATTCAGAGAAACACTGCACTGCAGGAAAACAAAACATCACAAACAAAACATAAAAAAAAATAGCAGCTCTGATATAGCAGAACCAACGGCAGAATAATGCGTGCAAATCCCATAAACGGCCATTCGAACGTTTCCCATACTGTAACAACACACATCTTAATAACAAATAGGCCTTTCAGGACGTAGACGTCGAAATGCTTGTTTGTTATACTGGCAAATATGCGATCACAGGTCACAATGTGGTCAGTAGTGGTGTCGAGCAATTATTTATATAAGCTTCCTAAATAAACAGTTCGCCTCATCTGCACCATTCCCCTCCCTCTTGCAATATACTGTTATGAGTCGATGAGGCAAACTATAGCATGGCTATGCTTTAAACAATCGCCTATAATTGCAAGTTCACTGACACGAAAAATTGGAGTGGCTGATAGTTGACTGGAGAGACTCGATAGTACCGTCGAGATAACGCTCTGTTCGTGTCAACACATTGTTGCCATGCCACGCGCTCTCCATCTCTTCTGTCGTTCAGATATTTCAGATATCTGGATAAATAAACAGTGCACCAGTAATGGTGTCATACCTTCGAGAGGTGGTATTAGGGGAAATGCATTTATTGCAGAAGGGTAAAAGTGCAAATCATGTCTCACGAGCTTATCTGCGACCCGTTAACGCATCGTGCAAGCCATGTGGTGCTCTTTTAATGCATTAGTTGAGTGAAGGCTGTCAGCAAATGTGTACTGCTTCCTTCTGAAATCTGATAAGCATTTTTATTTCCGATCGTAACTACAGTTTGCTATAAGCGAAGCATTTAATTGTTAACTATATCGGGGGTTATTTAAAATGGTAGCCCCCAAAATTCCATTATTAAAATCCTGTGAAAAATAATAACGTGTGAGAGAGAGAGTATTTAGATTAATTTCATGTCTCATCATGAGGGTGTCATTTCTGGAAGTGCTGTTCATATCTTAATTCCCACTCAGTTTCCGCTTTCATTAACGACTTTCGCCGCAGGGAAAGCAGCTTGAAATGATTGCTATACGGCTGTGTTGCTTCATTCATCTAGGAATAGCTGAACGTTGATCGGCATTTCTCCTTGATAGATAAAGTACAAAATCGATATTTCTAATTCCCTTCCCTCAGTCAAACTCACATTTATGAATAATATAATTAAAGACTGATATTACTCTTCTTCAAATTATAAAAATATTCTAATTACATTAGATAAAGTTTCACAACTTTTGATCTTCGAAGATGCGCCGTGTATTAAAATGCAATGACATTCTTTAAAAATGAAGTTTTCAGTGTGAAAATTGGGAAGAAAATAATTAGGTTATCATTTTTACTGGGCCCATGCCATATATATTCTTCTCCATCGTACACACACACTCCCAAACTATCTTGACCAGTGCGCATTTATTCTAAGTGAGAATTCATACCGAGTTTTATAATTATATACAGAACTATATCCAATAAGTTGACCTGTGTAAATTATTGCATGTCTGTCATTTACAGCCTAACCTAATAATTTGGTTATGTCACAGAATATCATTATACTTTTAAAATATGTGCTACTACTTTAGCATAGCATATTTCATTCAAGTGAAGAATTCGAATGAAACAAGCGACACACTTTTTTTTGAAGTTCGATTACATTTTGAGAAAATAACGACAATTGCTTAATATGGAGTATTGACTTTATCAAAGCAGTACTAAAATTTCGAGAAGGATATGGATGATAATTATGGTAACCACAACCTAACAGAAGTTAAACCAAAGCCAACCTAATGTAAACTAATCCCATCAAATCTAGCATAGTTTGAGTTAAACTAATTAACCTACAATAATTAACTTAGCACTTATTATTGGCTTCTTAAACTTGTCAGTATTTTATTCTTGAAGACCAAAAATCAAAATGATTTAAGAACTTTTGCTGTCGGTTTTAAACGGCATAGCAAAACTTTGAAGGTCGGAGATGTTTTTTCTGCATTTTTCATGTAGAGAAAACAGAGAAGTAATCTGAATGGTCCAATAAATAAGTAATTAAATCAATAATATTTTATTGGTTCCTTTAAAAGCTGCCATTCATAATGCATACAGATAATTCGTTTCAAAGTTAAAATAAAAAAAAATCGCGATTATTCTTCAATGCTCCCGCCAGGTAGTTTATATATAGAAAGAGAGATAGAGAATTTACAGGACTGTTCTTACTGTGCAAGTAAATAATTTCTATGGTTCGGTCATTTTAACAGTGCATATTACGTAGTTTGAGGGTATCATTAGGAAAATGTCCTTCTTACTGGGTGGTCTTCCCTACGGTCTTTATGTCGTTGTTCACAAAAAGAAATATGCTGTTAAGAGGGAGGTATCCCAGCACGAGATAAATGTGCTGTGCATGAGGAAGTGTCACTCAGTGATGACAGCGGGATAGAGGTATTGGGCGAGATGGGAGGATCAGCTGAACAAGAAGAGCATTATTGAAAAAAAAAAAAAAAAAAACAGGTGGGGGACTAAATTTAGAAGAGAAACAAATAATGCATTCGAAAAGAGAAAAGATGTCGGTGATTATACTGCTTGTTTTTAACCCTGTGCTAGTGAGGTGGGAAAAAATAACAAAAATGGTAAGTGTATTATAGAAATCCATATCTTTTAATCAATATTAGTGGATTCTTCCTCAGAGTATTGTTCTGTATAAAAAAAGATATTATTCTCAAAATACCCTCTAATTTATGAAAACGTATTTGCTTATAGTTGGTATGTAAAAATATAGAAGACACAGCAGCAACGATAATATTTTAGTAGAATATACATGAAAACAACTTACGTTTCGGATGTAAATCTAGTCACACTTTTGGTAAGGGGGGTCTGGTGGTCCCCAGCACGCTAAACATGCTTGCGCGCAACAGCCTGTCGTCTATGGCGTCGAGTAGCGGGTTACGGGAGCGAAGCTATACTGAGGCATGACTCACTGCCACGTGTTGTTAAAAAGTTATAGTCAATTTAAAATTTTGGGGTTTGTGACACCCCACCTTACTAACGCTGGGTTAAACACGAAAGTTCCATATTAGGATTTCCAGTAAGCAATAATTCAAATCCATACAGAAACGAATTTAACCACGTAATCGGCCATGATCGAATAATTAATTCCATGTGCTCAACAACATCACGATACAAATGGGAGAGGGATAAGATAACAGGTGTCAATTTGAAAACTGAGAATTCAAATGAGCAACTAAGAATGAATGCCTCATTATCATACATATTTATGTAATAATGGAATCTTTGTATAATTAGATTCTATCTTACTTGGTAGTGAAGGATGTACAATATCCTGTTTAATAAATTTTGGATGGGATGTACAATATATCCTGTATGTATAAGGCCATTTTTCATATTTTAGACAAACCTATCCAGTTAAAACTACACTTATAAAATCACGCACACACATACAAAGTTTTTAAAGACCCAGCGTTTTAGAAAAGCTCTTTTAGAAGCTCATCTTCGTTCTTATCTGTGCGACTCTCCTCGGCTCACTGGGTAAAGATGACGATCTTTGGTTAGCAATACCTAAATTCCAACCCCATTTACAACGATGAATTTATAAAAATATAGGTGAAGGTGAATTACTGGTGGAGGATTTTTTTGTGAGCCGAGTAATTTCTTAGCAAAGATATTTATCCCCCCCCCCCCTCTCCTAACTAGTTACAGATATCATTAAAATAGGATATATCATAAAATCAGTTATTTTTATCCACCTGGACGTGTCTTTTGGTTGAATGGCTATGCCTTTGTTATTACATAAATTGTGAAAATGTAAAAAGTAAATAAGCAGTACAAAATGAAGCTCTTTGCTTCTCCCCTTGGATCGACTTAATACAAAGTGTAAGAGGTGAAATATCCTCTTTAAGTATTAAGTCTGTCGAGTGAGAAAACGTTGATTATAAAAGATTTCCCCTTTTATTATCCGTGTTCATTAATAATATGCATGTGTGTAATTTTTAATTATGTGAAAATTCTGTGTTTGCAAATTTTCTTCGGGTTTCTTCTTACAGTATTAGCTGCTATTAGGTTACTCCTGGAGCATTAGAGGTCGCGAAACATTGTTTTAGACTTGGTGCTCACTAAAGAATCATTCGATGTGACTAACTTAATCATACTGAATGATTTCTTAGTGAATGACTTCATTAATTTCTTCTGAGAATCTAAGAAACCATTTGAAGGGAATTAATTAATTAAAATGTTATATAGATTAAGTGCTAATGTATATAACTGAAGTGTTTAAGAGAGTGGTACATTGAACTGGTAGTTTCAAATATTATCAGAATTACCAAGTCATAGTGCGAATCATGGAGCAAACAAAGTGGACGAGAAGTGATTTCATGATCCTGGGAAGAAAGAAGCTGAAATCAAATTGCAATTCAATGTAGATGGGGAATAGCTATAAAATTATGTCGAAACTTCCAGTGAGACTATTTGCGAAGATATATTTGCGAAAGAATATGAGAAAAAATTGGTACCGAATGTTAATAAAGGAAAGAAATACAATTAATGACGGGTATTTATTAAATAAAAAGAAAAAGGAAAAAAACGAAATATAAATCTTACTGACAGTTCAGGTGAGCCAACTCAGAGAACAATGCTAATGAACCAAGTGAGACGGTTAATAAATCATCATCAATATTTTAAGTGTACATTCGCATGAAAAATATATATTACTCATAAACGAAACTAATGATATGTTACAGAGTTCTAACGAACTCAGCGATGTTTTTATAACTGAAAAACAATTCAAAAATCATCTACGAAAACCTGAGAAAGCTCCAAGAATTATGTATATAAAGAAGAGGTGGTCCAGCTGTTCTTTAACATGTTCATTGCCAATCAAGCGATATCGCGTGATGCGAGCCCTCACCAAACCGCCGACCACGCGTTATCGCGTGGACGTCGCTAACTAAATAAAAAAAATAAATAAAATTTGGCCGCCACACGAAATTCCAATTTTCAGCTTGGCAATGAAAGTGTTAATAATGAAAACACCATTAGTCAGATATAAAGCTCCAACTGCTTGGAGGAGCGCGAATATTACCTCAATCCATAAAGAAAATTGAAATAGGGAACGTATAGTTCTGTGAATCCATCATTATTGGTATAAAAAAATAATGTAAGTTAATGCTGCTAAGGGAAGTGTTAAGTATTTAGATATTACTGAAGCATTTATATGTTACGTTGATGTGACGATGATATCGTTAATAACGATATCATTTCATTAATAATGAAATGGAATTATCTAATGAATAGATAATGATATTGAAAAGAATCAGAACAATAACCGACATGAAATTATCCTTACGAGGAAAACTTCAGTTTTATGGATTCCGTTTTTTTTTCTTTTCCTTTCATATTTTCACAAGAAAATAATTTTGTCGTCATTTATTTAATGTTTGTTGTATCTTGGATGTAGCATCACATAGGATCACTATGTGATGTATCTTTAAGTACTGCAGTGAATTATTCGATTGTTAAAAAAAAAAGAGTAAAGTGGAAAAAGTGGTGTTAGATGGTTATGTTGAGATAATCAGTAAGTTGCCACAGATGTCAGCGTTCTTGATATTTATTACTAATAATATTCACTAAGGAATATTAAGAACAACCAATGCTTTTTTTATTTTTTTCTGAAAAGTGAAATTTAAGAGAATATGAAAAGAAAACGAAAAATTGTTTGCTGATGTTTTTACTTCATTGTTTGATGATGCTTTTGGAATAAGAACAGCGAATTTATGCACATAACACACAGTTTATTAAGTACAAATATATTATACAAGTATATAAAAGATAATTAGAAATGTATAGGACAATTTTGAATTAAAATTTTATGTAGGACATATTAAAAAAAGTTTTGTAAAGCAAATATCTTAACAAAGGACGTAGTTATAAATGCGAAGTTCATTACACAACTAAGCTGATTTCTATACTAAGTAAATGTACCGAATATTATATATTTCTAAATGTGCCGCACCGAATGTTCACTGTTAAGGTAAAGATACCGGTACGTCGTTCTCCTCCCCCATCCCCAAATCAATGAACAAAAAATGATTTAATCGCAGAATTCTCAGATGATACCAAATTGGCAAGGATAGTAGTCAACAATAAACAATGATTAGGAAACTTTAGATAAACTGAAAAGGAAGCACGTTTGGCGAGTCTGAATAATGACTGTTTTTAACAATTCAAGAAGTATATTTTCATTTTTAAAAATATAAGGTTAGCTTATTACTTCAGCAATTATCTAGTAAGGATATATTTAAAATAATGGATGAAAAAGATGCAAAAAAACTGAGAATAGTAGTAGTAGTTTCAAATATTTCAAAATAGAAAAAAAAAAAAGCAGAAAGGTCGAGTGAACTGTAAATACCTTTCAGGATTTGTTGGAACTCCGCCAGTTGAGACAAAAGGCTAATTATTTTTCTTGTACAATACGATAGCAGACGATTTTTAAAGTACTATATATTATTGAATTGCTATAATAAAAATATACTATGCTGTTGGAAAGGAATAACTAATGAGATATATGAGCTTAATCTTATGAGATAAGCTTAATTTTTTTTTTTTCATATTTACCCAAGATATTGGAATGTCATTCCCACTCTCAAAAGTTTGTAAACCTAATTCGTACGTGGGCTGAGGAATTTTTCTATTTAAAAAAATGTATGTGTATTTGGGAAACCCTGCTATATAGAGCACCGTGGAACTTATTTCCGAGCTACTTCAGGTCTCCAATAAGCACGGCGGTGGTCTTCCACTGGGGGATTAAATTTATCTCCCACCTGAAGACAATCACAAACATCGATGGCTGAAGGGTGGACTCATACGGAAATAGTATTTTATTGAAGTATTAGTTACTTATTGGAATCAACTTTTGGAAAGAATTGTGCCAGTAGAAATAGAATAAGTTAGCATCTTTGAGGAATTACCTTTCAGAACGTGATCCGTGTTCCTAATAATATTATATAATATTCATCAAAGCTTGATTTGCTTCCTCAGTCTTAAGAAAAGGCTGGGTATATTCCACTAATTCGAGCCATACCCAAGGGCCTATCAGCTGTAGAAATACTTTCTGAAAATGAAAGCTGTGCTGAACAAAGCGGCCTTTTGCAGCTGCCCAATTTTTAATCCATCTAACTCGAGTGCTTCTAGATGTTTTTTCAGTGTTTTAGGGATGGCGCCTAAAGCACCTATTATTATGGGAACAACTTTCGTATTCTTTTGCCAGATTCGTTCAACTTCGATTTGCAAATCGCGATATTTTGTAATTTTTTCATTTTCTTTGTCGTCAATCCGACTATCTCCTGGCACTGATATTTCGATAAACCCGATATCACAGTGGTTGAACTTTACACCCGATATCACAGTGGTTGAAAAAAGTGAAAACAAGGGTGTTAAACCCTTGTTTTCACTTTTTTCAACCACTGTGATATCGGGTGTATTACATTCCAAGCTTTTGTCAGTCTGGATTTTGAAATCCCAAAGTATTTTAGCTTTTTCATTCTCAACCACTTTCTGGTAAACTTTATGCTTCCAATAGTCTTTAGATAATTCAAACCCATACTTTTTGCATAAATGCTAGTGGATTATCTTAGCTACGTTATCATGCCTTTTACGGTACTCAATTTGTGCGATTTTGCTGCATCCACTTATAATGTGGTCTACCGTTTCTTCCCTTTTCTTTGCACAATCTACATTTACCGTCTTCTTGAATTTTTTTGTATTTTTGCCTTCTATATATATATATATATATATATATATATATATATATATATATATTAGTAGTAACTTGGTAACCCTAATATACATAACCCAAGTTAAAAAAACTTATTTACATCTATATCTCCTCCAGAGATTCTTATTCAAAATAAAAACACCTTGTAGCAACTTGTATAGGTAAAATTGATAAGGCTCTGTATTACTAAAACCTTGGTATTTAGGGTCTAGCTACTGACTGAGGAGACCTCAAAAAAGATTGAAAGCGGTCTGGGTAGTGACCCCTCCCATAATGTAATCCAGTATACATCTCTTAGTGAGATGTGCTTTACATTATGGGAAATACTAAGAATAGTGATCAGAGCTTTACCCACCTTTACAATGAGTTGTCCTGGTGTTGCACCACCTTTTAGACTTGAATCATGTTCAGGCGCAAACTTAACTGTTTGCTTACTTGGGATTAGGAGTAAAATAACCAAGTTTATAAAATTACTTGGTAACCCTAATTAATATACGTTACCCAAGTTAAATAATCCTTCTAATTAGAGAGGCTATTTAGATTAGTCATAAAGTGCTGCTATGTTGACAAATTAGGCTTTCCGACATCGTCTTCAATTTGAGTCTCATCTTACTTATGGCATGTTTGTGAATGTTTTGGTCGCGCCGACTTTTATCGCGTACTGTGAAGCACCATTCTTCTTAATAGAGGGCTAAAACTTAAAAAATACGTTTATTCTCAAATTGTATTACTATTTCTCGGTTATAATTGTTGATCTCAGCCATTCATTGTGAAGCACAAGTTCTTTATACTTGTAACATCGTGTATTCATGTCCATATTTAATTATATCCGAACGATTTTCTCCGAATTTACATTTGTCGATGTTTAGAATTCTCTTAATCATACCCTAAAAGGCAGGACCCGTCTACCTGAAGGTAGGGAAATGCTGGCTACATTTCTATTCAGTAGAAAAGTGATTTTATTGGTGTCATTACAACCATTTTGGATTATTTGTTTATATTTTTCCACTCGTTCTGCTACCTCTCCCTCCATGAATGCATCGCAATCAGGTACTTGAATTTTCTCCTTTACCCGTTTATCCTTTAGATTACCTCTTAATCCAATTTTCTTCTCGTATGTAGGAGTCGTGCGAATGATAAAATATTCATCTGTAGCATTCATCTATCTTCGTTATTATCTTTCCAGTCCCTTGTGCAGCAATCTCATTTTTACTCTTCTATTTGCATTCTCTGGTAATGAACTTAATAAAGAGCTGCCCAGCTGCAATGTACGCTGTCTTAATTGGAATCGTAGAACTTTTTTTCTTCTTTTCCTTGCTCAATGTAGTTGCGAGTCTTTTATATTCTGATTATTTCCAACAGTAGTTTGTCATTCTAATTTCGATGTGTTTTTCTTGCAGTCCGTGTTTGATTAACTACAATTCACCTTTAGATAAATTATGAATTTTAATATCTCTCTCCTCTCTAGTCTGTCCTGTGATTGCACTTGCTTGATACGTTTTATGTTTTTGACATCTTGATGCATCAGACTGATTTATTCTTTCTTCTGCATCAACTTACTGTCGTTTCTTTCCTGCCTGGTCATTAACTGCTTCATTGCCTTTCCATCGAAGGCCCGCTTTTAGAGATATTAACATATAAACGCTTAATATATTAACTCAAATAAAGCATAAGCAAATGTTTACTTGGTGAAACCAACGATTAATAATTCGTTAACTTAGTTGTTTCAATTTCTTTAGCTACGCATTTCGAGCAATAAACGCGAAAGCTTGCACGAGTAGTCGATGTTTTTTTTTTTTTTTTTGACTGGGCGAATTTATTGTCGAGCGGAATCATTCCTGGTGCTCTCAGTAATGTAATGCTGGTATGAAGCTTTCCTCCCATTTTCTATATGGTTTGGATGAGTTTATCTTCTCAGCGAGAAATATGCTCGATTTTGATTCGACTCACGTTTCTAGCACTTATTGGTTCTAAACTTGAAGCTTTCTTATAGTGAAGTTCGTATTCTTTATATTTTCTTGGATCACGCAGTCTTGACGTGTATTATAGTTCCGCTACACAGTTTTCCAACTTTGAAAACTCACTCTGTAAAATGATAGGCAGTCTGTCTCGTAATGTGTTTCTACGCGTAGCTTCTTCATTTAGGTAAATCGTATAAATGGCCCCATCCTTAGCACGCACGCATCACTTCAGTTTATGAGTAACGGGACTCGCTCACACGAGGATGTTATATTATGTTCAAGTGCTCATTTTTTCCACCATCTCCAACTTAACTTAATCAATTTTTATTACCAAACCTACGGATATCACAATATTGATTTTCGATACTTATGGAAGGGCCATATCAAGCAATTCTGCTGCATAGGAAATTATGAATTAAGAATAACTACAGCTTATGATCCCGCTCTGATTGTTTGGCCTGAGCGGTCAGTAAATCTTCATCTGGGTAGAAAGCGAAAAACTTTATTATTATTATTTTAAATAACTAAAATATATTTTGGCAAAAATATATATATATATATATATATATATATATATATATAACATATTTTACTTCTTGTCTCTAATTCATATTTTAAATAGATTAACATATACTGATAGCATATACTTCTTAAAATGTTTATAATATAATTAAAATGTTTAATATTAAAATTATATTAAATTAATGAATTCCTATACAGCCACAACTATTATCGCGTTATGTGAACAGATGGGTTACAGTCAACGTGAGGAATGTTAGTCGGTTGTCCATCTAAGGTGTGGAATTTTTAATAGATTCGTATCCTGAAAAGTCTTCTGTTTTTGACAGTCTGTTTGCATTAATCAATCTGTTTGTCAGTACACAGGATTCGACTCCTTTTTTAAACCGTTTCATTGCCATTTTAATTCATTATTTAAGATGCCTTAAAATCCATTGGCAAAGCCAAAGATCTCATACAAACAATCAAGAAACGAAAAACATCTTATCTTGACCACATCATGAGAAACGGCAAATACCAACTTCTGCAAACTATTTTGGGTAGAAGAATTGATGGCAAAAGGAGCTCGAAGAAGAAAAAGAATATCTTGGTTTGACAACATCAAGACGTGGACAGGAAAGAGCAGCGTACAACTGCTCAGATTAACGCAAGAACGCAGTTTGTTCGCCAAGATGGTCACTTAGCTTCGATAAAAGATGGCACCATAAGAAGAATTCAGTATTGTTCTTGTGAGCAGGCGATTTGCATGCCTAGTTGACCGAATGGTTAGCGTATTTTCTCTCAAACCAATAGGCAGCGTTTTCGAATCTCGCCCTGAATGTATGTGATTCTCTTTAGATGGGAGTTGAATTCCGTCTCCCTGTGATACTACTAGCATATTTATTGGAAGCAAGAAGGGGCTTGAAAAAGTTCCATATTTGGTCTCTAGAGAAGAGTTATGTAAAAATAATATATACATGCATACACATCAGTGTGAGTCGTATAAAAAATAAAAAAAGATGATATGAAACGGTTTCTATCCGAAAGTAAATAAATATCCATAGCACTTTTGTAAACGTCGCCAATTTATTTTAGAACAAGGTTAGCAAGAAGAAATGGGATTGTTTATTGCACAGAATCGTTTTAAACATCTGCTATTTTATTTGCATTGATCAGATTTCTTTACGCGTTTTCTATACTGTACACCTATCTCTCCTAACCTCTCTCTCTCTCTCCCTCTCTCTCTCTCTCTCTCTCTCTCTCTCTCTCTCTCTCTCTCTCTCTCTCTCTCTATCGACTGCTTAGGTTACCTACCATAATAATGAGGACAATGTAATTTAAGCGACTTCCTGGGAAACGTACTTTGATCGTACGGCTGAAGTTTCTATGTTCCTTGTACTCCACTGTAATGCACACAAACACATTCATCAACTCACCTAACCTTCTGACCTTTGGTTATTTCGTTTACAAAACTCATGAAGTTCCGGCATGGCAGGGACGTCGCAAAGGGCAAAAGCTTAAGAGAAAAGTGTCCACACTCCTAACGGAAAGGCAGTGCGGAGGGGGAAAGTGGTACTACCGTTAAACGCAGTTGCAATTGGCTCTTTTCACAGACATAATTAACATACAGGAAATCCGCATTGCCATAAACGAGAGGTTAATTGCAATCCTTTAGATAAGGAAGTGATTCATCAAAGTGCTGAACTAAAAGCTATCTGAGAGGATGTTTACTCAAGTTAAACTAAGAGGGGGGGGGTTGAAATACAATGAAGTAATGACGCGAATGGGACGTCTAAAGATGCAACAGCATACTGCAGCGCAGCTAAACACAACACTTCAGGTGATTATAATTTCCCATTAATAGCGTCACCTTTTAAGTGGATCTTATACAGAAATTGGTAGCAGGGGAAGCAAATCTTTACCTGTATGAGGAAGATCAGATGCAATTCATTTATTGTTTGTAGTTTGAATCAACTATCGCGTTCTGGACAGTCGTCAGAATATTATTGAAAATGATAAACATCAACAAGTCATATGTTATGACGTTACTTATTATAATACAATAATATTTCCATTACGATCATGTAATGACATCGAAGGACACATTCATCAACTCACCTAACCTTCTGACCTTTGGTTATTTCGTTTAAAAATATGTACATAAGCACGAACTACTGCATCTACTATGTGAATTATGTCTATGTACACTTCAGTATTTTCCAAATATTGAAATGCGGTGCAAATTTTTACTTGATCACATATCTTTGGCTGAAACGAAATATTTTCTTTACTAATAAATAATGATACCCTGAGTACGTCATGAGAACCAATCCAAGTGATTTGATAAATAAATGTGGTTTATTTACTAATGAAGGATTAATTATTCATGGAACAATATGACAAACTGTACTTCACAGTTGGCGTACATAGAACTTCAAGTCATTCGTAGGCATTTCTAGTTTTATTATAACATATTAAATAAAACTGCTGATCAATCTTTACTGTGCAACAAGCTCATTGAAACCATCCTATTCCGTACCGATATATACTGCAGTTATATTAATTGTAATATGTAACGAAATAGACTGCTGAATGGACAATTATTGATTGTATTAATCACTCATCTCACATTATTTTCCACCGAAAGTCAATTGTGAGAATGCTGGCCAGGTCGTCGGGCCTGTTATAAATTGAAACTAAACTTCAGTAAGTCTAAACACTACGGGTAAGCGCCCTCCGTAACACTTGACTACCAAAACCCTCGCTTTTAAGTGCGAACCTGTGCCACGAAATCTGGAGGGGACTCAAGAACATTCTCAGAAGTCCATTCGAATTTGTTTGCTGCCAGATGTTAAAAATTTCATGGTTCCTACTGATTGGTAACTAAAAATTTTGGAAGAACTATGCACTATTCCCATAGCATATGGATAACTGCCCTTACTATTTAATGTTAACTGATTTTATTAATTTAATCGCAAAGATAAGTCAGTATGTACTAATAAATTTGGTTTAGTGTAGAATTCATAAATGTCCATATTCAGCTAATTTTGCGGTAATGGCGTGTGTTAATTTAACATTGATTTTATCCTCTCTTCGTGTAAGATAAGATAAAGTGTTTTACTGCTGCCTATTATTCAAATTTCGTATGTTGGCCCTTCTTACTTAACTGCGTAGGTTAACTTATTATCCCGTGAGAGGACAACAGACTGCTAGTATTGTGGCGCTTGGTGGATCGATGGAATTCTTCGCGTTTATTGAGTACTGTCTTCGCTTTTGGCGTGAGTGTATAACTGTCTTTTATAATCCTGTGCAGGTAAGAAATAGCACCAATTAGATATAATGACTTCCTTCAGATGTTCATGACATCTGAAGGAAATCTGACTTTTATCTTCTTGACTAATGAATCGAAATATGATTCTGTAGCTTTATTATTGCTAGTTTCAGTAAAGCCGTTTCTTTCCTGTTTTTTTCTTCTTCTTTGTAATGTTTTCCAATAAAATATTTTAATTTGTCGTATGAAGACGCTATCCGGTTTTAGTCGGTTTGCCAACTTTTTTCTTCTAAAAGTTAAACTTTTTGTTGTCTATTATAGATAACAGTATCATGCTCGGAGCAAAGCAGTTTGATCAAGTAATTTACACAGCAGTTTCTTTTTTCTATAACTCACATTAAGATATAACGGCTGTGCAAAACTTTTATCAAATACTGTCTTGTGAAAGCCATTAATTGTTTACAAAAAAAATTATCACTCCAGCACACGAGAGGCCGCAAGGCCTACAGAAAATAAATGCCTTGTATAGGCTGAGGATCAAGAGCAAAGTTATCTGTTGACTGAAATAATAGAGCCAAAAGACTTCGTTTCGGCGATGCACAATTATTCAAAATTAAGTGGATATTGAATCCAACATTATTTCAAGGCCCAATAGAGAAACTACAAGGTTTGCTTATGCTTAGATCCGCTGAAACTTTTTTGGTTTCTATTTCTATATTCGGCACGAAACTCTTGTAGTTTTTCTATTCGGCCTTGAAATAATGTTGGATTCAATATCCACTTAATTTTGAATAAGTTATCTCTTGATATTCTACTTCTTTAAAGAGGTGGATGTTGTAGTCTTTGCGGAATACTTCATTAGGAAGGCTGCTCCACAGAACTGAGGTAGATGGAATGAACGATAAATTGGAATAACAAGTTCAATGAATCAGCAGTTCAGCTGTAAAAGGAAGTTTTGTTGTAGTTTAGCAGAAATGTGTGACATGATAGATGTTAGTTCTGCTGAACAGTATCCATGAATGTACCTCCAGAAGAGACAGAAAGTGCAAACTAACCACCTGATCATCAATGAAACAATGAGAGAAGGTTCTTCAAACAATTAAACTGCTCTCTTCTGAACAGCATTTAAAATGTTTAGAGGTTTTAGGTGCTCCATAATGCTCTCACCAAATGTAAGAGCAGTATAGCAAGGTTGATAAGATATGGGATTTATATAGAGTAAGCAGCTGGATAAAAAATAACGTGTTGACAAGAAAATTTCAATTTTTGGAAACTAAGGGTGCTTTAGATGTATATGATTATGTCAGGAAAGACCATGAGTAGGAGTCACTCCACGAAGAGAAAGCTGGTCTTGACTTTTAAGTTAGGCGTTATCGAAAGCAGGAGGAGAATGAAGATCTTTTTTGGGAGGAAAAAAATCCAAAGCTGGGTTTTATCTTTTGTTTTCCTGCAATTAAAGAAATTCTTCATTTTAATTACTGCCACGATATCCAGTACGAAATATGGAAAATAAAATAAAATATTTAATATCGGACATTTACTATAAATTTTCTGTGGTGTAAAAGTCTCGAGATTACTTTTTTTTTTTTTTTTTTAATAATGATCTCACCCACGAAAGAGAACCTATTGTACATTGATATTATTACTGTGACAGGGTGAACGTTAGATAATCCGGAAGGTTTCTTCTAAAGATCAAATGTGGAAATTTTTAAGTCATATGTGACCTCCAATCACTGGGCAATTAAAATAATCTTCCACTGAAAAAGAATCTCAAAACATCCTTTTCCACAGACTATTGGTAGAAAATCGAATTAGTTAACCACTCTTCCAATCATGCCCGCTACTAAAACGCAATTGGCAGCTTAAAACGATAATGATATGCATGTAGTTAACGATCGGCAAATTGGAATTGTTTTTGCCTATGACATATATTGTGTAATTGTCCAATATCAAGTACAAAATTAAAGAATTCCTAGTTCACATTTTGCCATATGTTGCAACTATTTTAAAAATCTGTCTGTACCTTGAAGAATATATGATACCTCTTAAGATATTTCAGAGCTTAAAAAATGGCCTAAGGGAACTTGTTTAATTTGCCGTCGCCTTGACAACTGTGGTTTTCATGCAGCTAAACAATATCTTTCATTTTACCAGTGAGCTATTTTAAGCATTTACTTGCGATTCTGGTAATTAGAAATTAGTTCTGTCGAGAGACAGGAGGAGCCATCTCTTAGTTCTTCCTAAAACGCGATTACTAGAAGTTATATATTTTATAATACTATTCTAATATGAGGCTTTCAAAGTGTCATATAGACTCTTTCGTAGAATTACGGGCAGAAACACACTTCTCAAGACTGTATCATGAGATCACCAACAAAACACGCCATTAGCTGTTCTCCAGTTAACGACCCACAGTGATGGCCAGCATCAATTTTCTGCAGCTAGTTTCCCTTGTGTCTTCCGCCTCTCGGAGTAGATCCAACTAGCCATCACCAAATAATATTGTTTGCCACTTTGCTCCCCTCAGATGGAACAAATTACAAAACTGAGACCGCTATTGATTTCCCAAACATCTCCGTGCTCTATCTCACACACACACATACACACATGCATGCACACACAAGAGGAAGTGGTAATGGAGAGATAGCGTGATGGAGGATACTTCCGTTGTCGGTAGAGTAGAGGAGAAAAGACCGCGGCAGGAGATTTGGAAGAAATTGTTAACAGTTCTCTAATATACATTAGCTAACTCGATCAATGCAATTTAGTTCACCAGAAGAACTGTGTAGTACAGAAATCATTTAGGGACCGAACAGCACTGGGTGCGTGCAGCTTTCATGCATTTGGATACTTTACTCAGATTGCATTCAGTGCGCCCTCTTTTTGAGAGTGCTCCACTGAATGTACCATTCCTGTTTGAATAATGAAAATCCTACCATTTCTACAAGCAGCTATCCTATTACAATTTAGATAAGCCAACACCGGATAGAATCAACGTTTTAGTAGATGTTCACGAGACAGTTGCAACGTTCTGCTGCTTACAACAATGAGAATGCTACTCTATCACGGGCGACAGCTAGCACGTGGTTGATATCACGTAGTTGACATGAACATTAGCTGCTTATAGGTTAGCACACATATAAGCTCCAAAATCCACGTTATTCATTCCAATTTCTCAGATAACAGCCAATGCAAAGTGAAAATCGAGGATGCTACTGATCTGACGGGTTTTAATTTCATATTTTAAACTTTATATTTTCAATGGAAGATATAATGCTGCGACGATTCTTGAATGATATGTGAAATCATTTATAAAATGGTTAAATTTTACACAGGAAATTTCTCAACTTCGCTTCAACAGTTCACGCTTTCTTTCTAATTTACTAACAATCATTCGGTAGGAATATTTTCGATAAAATTCATAGCAGGGAGAGTAGTAAGGTTCTTCGCAAAAATGAATTGGTATTGTGTAAATCAGTAGGCAAACAAACAATTTTAATCACTAAAAATTCTCCGAACTAAAATTTTCGAGAATTCTCAGAAAGGATAAATATCATCTTATGTTTGAGACTTTTATCCTTATTGGTTCTGTGAGGGAAGAATTTTATCATAGCTTGCTAGCTACAAACTATGGATCTTTAACTTCAACCGCAGGAGATTCCTGTGTATTTCGTTTCTTCTAAAGAATTTCGACAGCAATTGATATGTATGTTTATATTTTATACATTTCATTCAGTGACCTTTAAACTTTAGTTACGACATTTGCCCTGAAATATGGTAAACCGAAATTCCACAGTCGTGGCAATCAATTTGACAATCCACGTCGCCGAATTGAAGCCTTTGGCTCTTCATATAATTAGTCATTTGACAATCATTATTTTAAGTGGTTAAACGTTCTTATTTTTAAATTATGCTACATATTTCCTTCGCGTTAGTTATTTCTTTGGGATTTATACACTCTCTATTATTAGCAATGACGGTAAACTCTATATCTGTAAATTCTGAAGGTCTCCGGCTATGCTTAACACTCCAGTAGGTATTAAAAACCTATACAGCCATTATTAATATTTTCTAAACGAAAATATTAATTCATTTTTATGTATAAAATGCACTGCTGCGTCTTTATAGGTGATTATCTACTTGCAAATATTTTCATATAACAGGAATTTCAGCTAACTCCTTAAAGAATTCTCTACGTGCTTATAATTCAACTACCTCTATATAGCGATGGTTTCAAAATGCATTTCAGTTTCCATTACGTGTACTCGCATTACAGAGGAGTAATTTCATCAAGTGTAAGCAGAACTAGATGATATGCAGCTACTTGTATATCCTGCACACTGCTATGATTATATTTTGATTACAAAACTGAGACCTCTATTGGTGTCCCAAACATCGTTGTGCTCTAAGACTCCACACACACACACACACACACACACACACACAGAGAGAGAGAGAGAGAGAGAGAGAGACCCCCCCTAATTATTCCATCCAAGGTGACAGTTTGCTCCTCGGAAACTTATTTCCTCGGATACTTTGATTCGCTGAAAGGCTTTCGCATCTTTAGTTGATTCGTACATAGCCTATGCTTTTTCAAAGGATAGATTCAGTCATTTCTCAGACATCCAGAATGAGAGAAAGAAAGAAGGGCTCACTTTCTCTTGTATAATAGTTTCTTCAAAGTCCTAGTAATTTAAGAAGTGTAATGACATTTTGAACTTGTGAGGATTTGGAATTTCTTTGCTGGAATGATTGAAAACATTTTTGCAAACTTATTCATTTTACTGAAATATGTACTTCAAATGACACTTGAATCACATTCAAACCTCAGTATACTGTGGAAGTCTGACACTATCTCTTATCATCAGTGATTATTTGCAGAATGAGGGTTTATAGCTTTAAATGCTTTCAAATACTCTTGAGTATAACAAGCACAAAATGAGGATTTCCAATTCTTTTGTCACTTACATCTGCTATTTTTCATTGTATGGCTCAGATAATGTCCTACTTTGAAAACAATTGTTATAACATTGATTGGGAGTTTCGCCATATCAAGTAAGTAGTATAATCTCTGTGCGCCACCGAAATATTGCGAGAAAGTCATTGAACATGCAAATGCCTTTATTGCAGAAACATGCCTTTATGGCCAGGCATTAATAAATTTCCTTCCTTTTGCCATAGTTACAGTAAGCAATTAAATTTAAGTCAAAGCACTTTGCTGGCCACTGTAATATTTCGAAATTTCTTCAAACCACATTATTGCTTTTGCTGTTTTGCAATGAATTTCAGCCTAAACAACTAAGGCTAGCTAAAAGGAAAGTTTTCGGAGGGGCAGGGCTCGACAAATTGTGCAAAACCCTACTCACCAGAAAAAAAATGTACTCGCTTCGCACCTCCCCCTTAACGTGTGTTCCGATAATTCAAGGAGTTCCATAAAGTGATTAATAATGCTGCATTTGTGTTTTTAAAATTATGAAAGAATGTGGAGAAAATTCTCCTTTATTAAATTTAAATATATATATATATATGTATTCTATTTTCTTCAATGTGCAGGTACTCGCTGGCAAAATTTCTTCTCCACGGGGAGAGAATATGTCAAGTCTGAGGAGGGCAACCCTCGATCTTGGTATTAGGTCGGATAACTCGCCTTCAGTTGAAAAGCACTGATTTAAAGGTCTTCCCAATGTGAAGGGTATTTGAACTCAAATATTTCAAACCACGTGTTCACAATAATCGCTTTACATCAGGGATCATGTAGAAAGATATAAGGAGCTGCATCATCGAATTGTCATAATGCATTTTAGACAATTATGTCACAAGCACAGTTGGCGAAAACAATAACGTAGGAACTAGCAGTCATGATTCAATGTATAGGCAAATGGACGTAATACATACAATGCCAGTCAACCCTGTATTATTATACTCATCCACCATACCTAAATCCCTTCATCAGACTGGAAGCGAGTGTAGCGCGTAGCGAGTGTAATTCTTCCTTGCACAGGACTGATTTCTATTGCTCCACGTGAAGTTTTGTGTGCCTTGGCTGATTCCAATCAACGTTGCGTGTTTGTTATGGTTAACATGGGCTTATGGACTGCAGCTCTTTCGTGAAAATTCATAGCATACATCTCTACTCGTGATGGAAACAATTTGGAGATGCTAGCAAACTCTCTCCTGACGTAGATTATCTAGAGTAGAGCGACAAATTAGGTAACCAACCATCTCAAAGACCTACAGCTGCTGTAAGTATTTTAGGTCTACTTGGTCAAATATTAGGTTCAGTGTAACTTCCGTTTCTTCAGCGTGTTGTTAACTGTAGCCTTGGACGTGCTTAATCGTTGCTCCAAGCAGTTAACTGCGTTTCAGAGAGGAATTAGCATTCCAAAGTAAAACGCTGTAAAACTTTTCTTGTTCCCATATATGATTGAAATAACTTTAGCGAAAATTTGTGTATTGCTGGATAGTGTATTTAAACAGATAATCGAAAGGTGTAAAAAATGTAATTACGACATTTAAATTTTAAGTTTATTCATGAAGTGATGCGCTCTCATTCCTTCCATACAAACACCAAAAGTTACTTTTGATGTTTGTATGGAAGGTTGGTGTTTGTTGGGTAAACACCAAAAATTATTTATTTATTTTTTATTTTATTTTAATAATTATGCACTAAACATACAATGTTTAAATTATTTTGTTTTTTGTTAAAATGAAGCCTGTTTTAGCTAAATATGACTGCGCAGTGAAAAACTACATGAGCTTGACCATTTTACTTAGAGATAATATTCTTGCCGCAAGTGTAGGACAACAACTTCTTTCTTTCGAATCATATTACTTTGCTTACATACAAACGTTCTCCAGATTATGATTAATTTGCAAACCATTAAAAGTGCAACTGAACTTCTAAACGATATTATTCTAAATAAGGAAAAATGACATGTCTACTTATTGTCAGCTTCGGACATTTATTAGCAATTCTGAACTTCAATATTTATAATAATACTTTATGCTTAAAATTCAGTTATAATTAGGAAAAGAACAAGTGACTATCGTAAAAGTGTTTTTCGTATTTGCTGGATTCCAAGTCTTGAAGTGTAATGATGTGAATTAGAAGAGAAAATGACTTAAAAAAAAAAACATATTAACAGATATAACCACTTTTTAAAGACATTATCTTTCTGAAAATTATATTTAAAAGCGCCAACCAAACTAGCATTGAAGTGACGAAATCTGACGTCACAGACGCATTGTTAGAGCCACAACGTGCCTCACGCCTCCATTGTTACATATCTGTTCATTCAGCTTCAGAGAACTGATAGCTTCCTTTTAACGGGACGACACAGCAGGGATGTAGTAAAACAATCTTCTAGCGCGAGAAGGCTTTTGTTCCTGCCTTTGATAGGCAGAGCAGCGTCTCTGTTTGGTCTATTAACGGACTGTCGAAGGACAATGGGAACACCCTTCACAAAGAAAGTTTTCGTGTAATCACTGTTACAGACATCTTATCGTAAAGTAAGATCGGTATGTATGTGTTATGGCAGACTGTGTACGAAGACAATAGCATACCTTTCGTTAAGGGCATCATACATGTTAATTTGTTTCACCGGAGAAGGCTGCAGCTTCTACTGCGCATGGCACAGCTGAAGGGACTGCTGGTGTACCTACCTGAGCAGCAGTTTAATGAGCGGCATTATGATATCGCCTGGAAGCGACGCATTTCTCGGCTTATCGATTAATTGTAGCGGAATTTTTTTTCTTGTTCTCAAGGATGCGAGCATCGATAATTAAAGCTTCCATTTGCGTAACCAACTTCGGGGCGAGTCCCTTATCTCGTACTCTTATCTCAAGACATGGTCATGGCACATCGTTTCTCTAGAAATCATAAAGGATTTACATAACTATTAGCTGCTCCTTCATCTGTGGCCAAGACATGATTTGGAGTTAATTATTTTTCTGGATTATTTAATTATAGTTTAATTTTCATCATTTTTACAAACTACTGATAATCGATTCACTAGGGAAGTATTATCAGTACTGAAGTTAATACTATTACAGCTGCAACGCGGCATTCGCTTACATGTGATGAGGTATTGGGTTAAATTTTCGAATGAACATTGTTGCACCTTGAACTAATTGTTTATTTTAAAATCTAAATGGCAGCATAATTACATAGAGAACAAAAGATTTAGAAGTGCATGGATGGTCCAAAACTGACTTTCTTTCTGCATACCCTGTGACAGCACATGCTCTCCCTTATCTTATGGTCATTATTTTATTCCTAACCAATTAACAGTGTAAATATTCGCTTGAATTCATAGGAACCATCACGAAGCAAGATGGAAAATAATGCATGATACAAATATTATTATACAAAAATTTTATGAATATTAGCCATGCGCGAGTGATTGTATACTTACCGTGTAAATTGTATTTCATTTTATTATTAAAATATTAAAATAACAATAAGTCAAGCCCAATAATAAAATGAATTGTGCACAAAAAAAAAAAAAAAAAAAAAAACATGCTAATTACTGTCGAAAGGGACGTTATTAACAGCCGTCAGCATTTGCCCAAAAATTATTTATTGCTCGTCTGACCTGAGGGAAGCCTAGCGCGCAAAGACTGCCTTTTGATTTATGAAGCATTTTGCCTTTTTTGCAATGAGAGAAACAAAACAAACAAACAAAAAAGGGTGAAAATAGCCAGGATGATACTAATTTGTAAAGCAGAGTTAAATGAGCTTGAGAGTTTGTTGAACCCTAAGTATTTTTTCAGTGTGCTACCACCTTACTTAGAAGGTTGTTGGAACAGTAAGCAAAGCTTTCTTTGAATAGGTTTACTAATAAACAGGTATGACCAGGTGACACACGCACACAGAGCATTACTCCAATCGTCGGTATCGTGAACATGGGCTCGGAAAGTATTGACCTCTTGCGAACCTGATAACTTAGAACACAAGTTACTTCACGTTCTTGGCCTGAAGGATTTTCGAATCGTTAGCTTTTTTTTTTTTTTTTTTTTGAAAAGGTCGACAGAAGGTTAAAAGTAGCCGGTGATTCTCGGAGATCTACAACAATAGAATAAATTGAGTCAGGCAACCCGTGTTTTGTGAATTATAAAGATCTTAGGATTTTCGAATCCTTTCCCATACTTCTCTCTTCTGTAATTCCGGTACTGTATTTCGGCAATTTCGTTTTATATGTCTTTTCGTTCTAACCGTTCTGATCAACATTCATCTTCCGATCCGCCGCCTAGTTTTTGGGATTTTTTTAAAAATTCTATTACTTATTTGCTATAATCTCCTGAATTCATTTACAGGGCGATCATTACTTATCCGTTCACCTAACCAGCGAGTGTATTTGCTTATTACGTATTGCTTATTATTCCACAATTAAAATAATATAATCGAAATATTTTTTTTCCTTTTTCTTTTGAGGATGTATAGTGGTGAATCCAAGTGCCTAAACAGTTTTAATGATTTAGGGTCTGTTTGTGTTTAGAAAAACCTCAGAGGAAGCGATGAACCGGGGGAGGAAAATGAGAGGATCTGCTAACTCAAGTTCTCTTGAAAAGGCATAAAAATGTTTTACCATCTTCATTCTATTCTTCCTCCCATAACAGATTTCTTTTTATTTTGCTAATTTTTTATTTTTGAAATTAAAATGCTAATTTCTCATTATTCAATAATAATTTTAATAAACTATTAAATTTTTGCATTTTTGCTAAACAACAAGAGTATTTGCATATCTTTTTGCTTATCAGATTCAGTTCTTTTCATTTCGTACTGTAACTGAAATTTCAAATGAACACGATAAAATACAAACGTTACTTCGAACACACACACACACACACACACACACACACACACACACACACACACACACACACACACACACACACAGGATTACAGGGATGCTGTTTTATAGAAACAAATTTTAGACATCATGAAATGTCTTTTGAGTTATGCTGAAACACACCTAAACAAAACAAACCGGCTGCTATAGAGAAAGGTGCAATTACAATAACGGAAATAAGCCTGTACGTTTCCTATTATAAAGTAGGAAATATTCCTGCTTTATAGGAGTATAAAGTATTCGGTGTTCCTGTGTTGCGGTTAACCATGCTGACCACCAATCAACCAGGGAAAAAAAAAGAGGAGGGAGGGAGGAAGAGAAAGAGGGACTTGAACGCGTCTCTACACAATGCAGCAAAGAAAAATTTCTGACTTTCTCCAGTAATAGAGATTGTCTCTAATGCAAAGATTAAATTACCTTTTCGTTCGCAGGAATTTAATATAAATATGCCTATATAGATTTATTATGTACAAAGCTTTAATGCATATCAAACCGAAAAAAAAAAGAAAGAAAAAACAGAGTTCAGTCTGGAAGGAATTTTTTCAATTGTTTGACTGATTCACCAGTTGCATTAGATGACTAATGTGAATGCATCCCATTTGTAAGTGATGTTTTCTTTTTAAATCACGAGGTAGTTGGACTAATCGATAATAGCCTCAACGAAAGTCCACAATTTGGGACAGTAAACAAAGGAAAAAATAAAATAAAAAAACAGCACAGAATAGATATTGTAAAGCAATATATTTTTTTACAAACCTTCCTGTTGCAAACACAACAACAATCGAACTCATTGTTGTCAACTACCTCCCTCAATGGCCTAGAAAGAGCTACACAAAAACGTTAGTAAGGAGTGGCGCACACAAAATGAAATAAGCTTCCTGCATTTTAACAGTCTTTTATTCGGTGTTCCTGTGTTGCGGTTAACCATGCTGACCACCAATCAACCAGGGAAAAAAAAAAAAAAAAGAGGGAGGGAGGAAGAGAAAGAGGGACTTGAACGCGTCTCTGCAGACCAATGTAGCATTACTAATACGATTCTTTAGAATGCTGGGTAGAGAAAAGCGAGCCCTTGTTCCCAACCAGTAAGAATACTTTGTTAGTAGCCCCTCAGCCCACTTGGGAACCACCTCATGCACTGAGTAAGGAAGAAACGTACTAGCTGCCATCTGTCGGAGAAACAGAAAAAAATTCTTTGCGATGAGATACTGACTACTCTTTTCTTGCCTCTTCCCTTATTTCTCTTATCCTCTCCCTTACTGTGTGCGTTCGGTAATTATCTGGGAGCATTCGCTGTAAAAAAAAAAATAAAATAAAATAAAAACACACGAATGGCTTTAGACACAAAACAAGTCATTTTCTTATTGACTGTGCCTCAAGTGCCCGGCTTGTATTCATTGCCATTTTTTCCCCGAATTTAAAAGCTGTAAATTGGGGAGGATGAAAATGTTTCTTATAAATCCACCGGTCCAATCCTGCTACTGGCCTTGTTGGCATAATAGCGTGTCCGTTTTCCGAATAACAGGATGTGGTTCGAACTCAACTGTGGCGTCAATGTGCGTGAAAGTCTTTAGGTAGCAGACTATTTCCATCATTCTTCTTTTTGGGATGACTTACAAAAGTCCCATGTTTAGTCCTCCAGAGTAGGAGAGCAAGATTTTCTAACCAGTAGCACACCTGTATGTTAACTGCGCAATAGGATTACAACATTTCGTGCTCGGGATTCAAGTAAAAATATAATAAAAATAAATGACTAAATTTGCTAACAAAGCTGTGATTATTTGGATTAAAACTAATTTTAGTAAAGAACGATTGATCAAACCACTTTCTAGGTAATTTAAATAATAAACTACTTTTCATTTTGAATATTAGCTTAATATAATATTAGTGTTCAATGGTAAGTGGGATATCATTTTGAAAGCGATCTGATTCTTGAAAGATAGTAATTTGTGTTGCTCCTTTAAAGTTCAGTTACACATGTGCAAATCCGGAGAGAAGACGTTCCTATACCGTGCTACTCCAACATTCGATGTCAGTCCATCGTGATTTTTGTTGTTGTTGTTGTTGAGTTTATAAATCGACGTATTTTACCAATTTCTGAGTTTGACTGCATGAAATGAGAATGCTTAATCGGCAGCCTTTTGGTATTCATACGCAAAGAGAGCACAGCTGATGCTTTGATGTTCGAATGATTCCCAACTCCAGCCACATATAACAATGAAAATTCGCTATCTTTTGACTCTCCCTCTCCAGCTACGCTTGTACTGAAGAATTTGTCTTATAAAGCATCGATGTTACGCATCTTGTTTTCCCTGTCTGCTGTGTTGTTATGGAGCTGGATCTGTTTGTCTGTAAACAGCATGGCGTTCTCTTTCCTTACGTTGATGTGTTTGTCTCGTAGATGCAGACTCAGAAGCCAGGCGTGAAATTGATTTGATCCAATATGATGGCCGTCGTCAAGGCAACCGAAACGGACTACTTTTCCTTTCAGTGAAAGCCGGAGCAATAAAAGTCACCCGATAATTAGCATACACGAGAATATTTAGATACTATTAAACATCCGGCAGTTCCGCGTTATTAACGTTTGCTATTTCCGCAGAAAATTCACTTCAAAGGGAATGGCGATTAAATGTGGCTGCTCACTTCTTTAACAGCGACTACTAAGAAGCAAATAGAAATTTATCTTTAAACTTGCTACTGTCTTGTGTAAGTAGGTCTTTGAGCCATGAGACGTTAATGACTAATTAACTAGAAATGACCACAACTATTGGAGCTAACTCCGTCACACTGAATCTCTTCATATTATGTTGAGTAAATAAACTATTGGTGATGTCAGAATTCCATTCGCAACTGGTTGAACATTTTATTATCAAGTAAAGTTCGCAATACATTCCGTTTATAGGCAGTTATTACATTTCTCTTTTCGAATGAACACAGCAGGAAGAATTATAATAATGAACTGGTGAAGAAAAGAGAATATAAATAACACCCTTTTCTAGAATACAAAATAACCGATATAACAGTGACTTCTATTTTTTTTTCCTTTGAAGTTAAAAATTCAGGAAAAACTATGGGACTCTACTGCATTCATTCCCATGTATATGAGAACTTATCATATAAGGGTAAGTTATATGTATAAGATTTATAGTAGATTACCTTAAATCCTTTATAAAATAGTGAGGTCATTTAGAAACTTACTTCTCCATTAATCAGTTTTTGGTATTTAGTGATCAACTGGATGTGTTAAGTAATCATTAGTGAATAGCGATGTTTTTAATAGAGAATTACTTCGCTAAAGAATCATACACTGGCAGAGATTAACATAAATATATTTATTACAGAATAATAATAATAACATGTATTATATTACTTGTTGCCATAGATTAAACAGATTTGCGTTATTTATTGACAATCCAATCTCTCCACTAAGGACATAACTAGAGGTTTCCCTAATTGAGACGCTTTTTTATTTACTATTTAATTATTATTTTCATTTATTACTTATAACTTTTGTGTAGAGCTCCCGGTGTCGATGAATTCTTTTATTAAAACATGTAATGCATTTAAAAATCACCCACCCCTCAGGCAATATTGGAACTAAATCTGGATAGAGACATATATGATTGACAAAGATATTTTTATATTGTTAATTAGATTATCAAGTAAAATAAATGTTAAATAGATATTATTAAGTCATCTATGGAGCAGAAGCGTGGACAGTTAAGAAAAGAGAGGAGAAAACACTGCTGGCATTTGAAATGAAATGCTTAAGAAAAATAAATAGAACAAGTTGAATAGAATAGAAAACAAACAGCACAGTCAGGCAAGAATTATTGTATAAAAAGACAATAATAGAAAAAATTAGAAAACAACAACTGAGATGGTTTGGCCACACTGTACGCATGGCCCAGACAGACTTCTTAACGTCCTAATCAATACTTTTCCAACTGAAAAAAGAAGACCTGGAAGACCAAGAATTACCTGGCTGAAATTAATAAAGAACATTTCAGGATGCAGAACATATAAGGAACGTTTTCGAACAGCAAGGAATAGAGAAGACTGGAAGATCCTGCCCAAGGGAAGACTCAACCCGTCTTAGACGGAAGAGAAGAAGAGAGAGAAATAGATTATTAATTAACTTTTTTGTTATTTATATTTGGAAATATCAGTACATTATAAATTCCATATTTTCATATACTTAATTGTTTCCTACAATTAAGTATACCAAATAATTATATTTGCATTAATTGTAACTCAGAAATCTTTAATCTTAAGCCGGTTGTATTTCAAAATGGGTTCCTGTTATACTAATATTTAAAAACTCTTAGTTCTTCAGTACAAGCGATAGTCAAAGATAGCGAATTTTCATTGTTATATGTGGTTGGAGTTTGAGTCATTCGAACATCAGAGCATCAGCTGTGCTCTCTTTGCATGTGAATGCCAAAAGGCTGCCGATTAAGCATTCTCGTTTCATGCAGTCAAACTCAGAAATTGGTAAAATATGTCGATTTATAAACGCTACCGGCATTGGTCTTTATAGTTTAGTTAATATAATTCATATCGGTATTTCTGGTAGTTATCGAGAAAATTATGATGACAAAAATGCCAATTTCTTTCTAGAGTGAACACAGAAAAAAATATGAGCAACGCCAAAATCCTCGTATTTTACAAAGTCATAATTTTAACTTCAGCAATTAACCTAATTCCTCAAGAATACGACATCCTCTACATATCTTATATAATGTCAAGAACGATATATAAACTTACTCATTGTGAGCTGGAACAGTAATGCCAAGACTGAACACTTTCTATATGAAAGCGTTCAATCTTGGCTTTGCCGTTCCGGGATTGAGCATTACATATAGAAATTGACAATGGGTTGGTTGGCATTGGTTACACTACGGGATAATTGCTAGTTCTGAAATGGTTAGTCATTGGATACCGAGTACCAACCTACTTCATGTTCTTATTTATGGTCCTTAATCTACGTTCCGGATTTTTTCCCCTCCTTTTAGTAAATGTTTCCGATATTCTAATTTAGGTTCCTGAACAGAGAGAGAAAGAAAGAAAAAAAAAAGGTTATTAGAGAGAAAGGAGAAACTATGTTTCTCTTCTCCTTTTAAAGACTGGTAACTCATATTGAGTTAAAGACATCCCTTAAATTGAAAGAAATGTTTCCTCGCGTTAGCAAACGAGAATCGAACTTGGCCTGTTCCAAACAAATAGTGTCCTCTATCCGACTGTGTTTTCTCTGCTGTCGAATATTACTCTGTGATATCTACTAAGCTTAAATAGCAGAATTCTGCAAGATTTTAATACGTAAAAACAAACGTTTATCGTAAAAGTCTGATGTAATGGGCATCACAATGATAAAAAAAAAAAAGAACATTGTAATATGTTGGTTAAATGTATTGTGTAAGTAAAGTACGTTCTCTGATTGATTTGAATGTTGTTTCGAAATGAAATTCTGTTGCTTCCTTGCGAAATCGGTTAACTCGCCTTTAGTTGTAAACCGTTATAAATGTTCCTCTTTTACTGCGAGAGGGATGGGGGGGGGATAAGTTCAGATCGTTTCTGGAGAAAAGGTGTCATTGCTGCCAAATGCGTTACTGAGGAAGGAAATCCAAATACGTAAACATTTGCACAGCACCTGTCTTGTATGAGTGAAGGGACTTTGTCTACCTGTTGACAGAGCTACGCAGTTAAAAATGAATGTAAAATAATGTATTTTATCGCTCCGATTTCAGTATTGTGTTTGGACCATTTATTTGTTCATTCGCTGCTATCAAGTTAAAGCTCGATCATCATTCTTTCCGATAGATTGATTTACTGTTTCCCTACTACTTGGGGAATAGAAAATTGGTTATGACAAGTAACTTTTTATTTAAAATTTTTTTTTTTTTTTAGCATTGGTTGTTATAAAGAAATTTACTGTAATTGTCTATTTTGAATATCTTATTCAGCTTGCTCGTTTGTTTTTTATTTCTTGTCGCCATATAGCTCAGTGTATTGCTCAATTTAAACATTCTTCAGTTTTCACGTGACAAAGACATTCCGTAGAACCTCCACGCAGAATAAACTGAAGGACAGCGAATCGCTACATCAACTTAGAGTCTGTGCGTCCATAGACTGTAAAACCTGACGAAAGGCAGTAGAACCTCTTTCACTTAAACCTGTTTGGAGCGTCTACTTAGATGCCTAAAGTTTAGTGTTTAATTCGTAGCTTATCTAGCAAACACGCCTGGTTGTCCCGCGAGTGGCTACCTCTACAACCTGTCATCCCTCTGAGTCATTTTGAGATTCCTCTGTAAACATGACCTCGGATTGTTCAAGAGAGAACAAACGTATAAAATTCTCGGATTGTTGTGCGGGTTTAGGATTGTATATACACATACTTTGGTCTGGAGAACTGGGCGGGGAGTAAGAGATTAATGACCTTTTCGTTACTGGGACTTTCACCTTTACTGTGCCTCACGGAACTGTTTTAAATAAATGTCATTGATGCGCTCCCCCTTCTTATTTTTTATTATTATTTTTAAATACATTCTGAATCGAGAGGGGAAAATGAGTTAGAAGCAATAAAATTAATGTATCACTATTCTCTAGCAATTTTCCATAGTTGTGAGTGGACAAAATTTTAATAATGTTTGAACGACGATATTCAAATACGAAGGAATGAGCTTGTTCATTTTGTCTGTATTTAAATACCGACCCATGTCGGTATTTAAATTGGAATAAGCCCAGACTGTAAAATAAACTTTTAGATAGCCATATGTGATGAACATTGTAACAATGAAATTTATAAAGTAAGAATTGTTCATAATATGTATTTAATACATCTCTGAAGATTATCTTAAAATAGTATTTATAGAAACAGTTCGTATTTGTTTACACTTCTGCAAAAGAGACTAATGAAGGGGGATAAAATGTTGATAAATGAAATATCCTCAAAAGATTTACTTTCATCTCTTTACACCGTTTATTTACCAAACTGTGGAGCCCTTCACCCCCGTGGGATGACTGTCAAGCGGTGTATGATTATATATATAACCAATTCGATTAAAAAGTTATCCGTTATCACGGCTAACAATATGGTTAGAAAACCATTACATCTAATAGACGATTGCTAATAATTATCATTCTTTTGAAATTGAGAAAGAAAGAATGCCTGCACATTTGCAGTCACTTAGCAGTCCGCAAGACAAATGAAAATATTTGTTTTATGAAAAACAAATTTACCGCTTAGGCTTTTTCTTGCTCCTATTTCGTATTATTTCTTTAAAAGGTGTTCATTTCACTCATTTTATATTTGAGTCGTGTTTGGCAGAGAGCACGATTAATTGTGTGGGTTGACAAGACTCCATCAAA